>NC_050574.1:172315919-172926752 GCF_011100635.1 Trichosurus vulpecula
GCCAAGGTCGTCCACTGCATGCCAGGCCATTGACAGTCATCTTGACTTCTGTCTTGCCACTGGACTTCAGTGATTCTGGAATAGTGAGGCTGACACCTTTGTGCAACTATGCGCAACTCTGCCTCACTTACATCCAATACACTCAGAAGTCAAGACATCCCTTTGATGTCATTGGTCTTCTTTGAAAAGGAAGGGTGAACAGTAACAACAACAGGGTGGAGCTAACAGTCTCAGAGGGTCTCTAGGTAATGCCTCTCCCCTCACTACAGTTCCTAGATACATTCCTATATTTGGAGGTCCAGGTCAGTATCTTTGGATAATTCCCATCTGCTTACCTACCCACAGAAGTCTTTCCCAAAAAAACCTTTAATTCTAGTGCCTTCCATCTGTTGATTATTTCCAATGTATCCTGTACATAGATTGTTTTACATAGATATTTGCATATTGTTTCCTCTATTAGACTGTGAGCTCCCTGAAAGCAGGAACTTTGTTTTGTCTTTCTTTGCATCCCCAGAGCTTAGCACAGGGTCTGGTACATAATATGCCTTTAATAATAAATGCCTTTAATAAATCTTTACTGCCTAGCTGACTGATCCACCTAATCACGCCATCTCCATCCCAACCCCCACACTCCTAACAGGCTCAGATTTAGATAAGATTAGTTAGAATTGGCAATCCTGGGGCTAAGTTAACAGTATAAGTGTAAGGTCACTTAGAGTATTATCTCTACCTCAGACTACACTTAAAAAGTTCATAATTTCCTAGCTCAGGAAGGAATCATTTGTTCTGGTTCTTTGGCAGGGATGGGGGTGGCAGGATCATGTTGCGGGGAAAGGGGGAGGTTATAATTGGATATGGCTTATATGGCTCCTGGCCATGCTTCTGGAAATCTAGGACTATGATCTTCCCTGAGTTGAACACAAAGGCTAGATGACACAGTCAGCTGTATCTCAAGAACCTGGAAGGTTCCTAATGTAGTAGGAAAAGGTCTGGATTTGCATTCAGAGGAAATGGAGTCAAATTCCAGTTTTGCAATTTTTTTATTTTTGAGACCTTAGACAAATTGATTTGTGTCTCAGTTTCCTCATCTGTAAAAATTGGGGAAGGAGTGGGTATGTGGACTAGATGACCTGAAAGGAATCTTCCATCTTTAAATTTATGATCCTATGAACCAATGGGAAGAGGGGAGTATTCAGGTGATGTTCAGGCTGAGCAAGTAATAAGGCCTTTTTACTGGGGCCCACAGGACGAAATCATGTGGGATAATTAACTGAAAGAAAGTTGGATTTGAATTCAAAAGACCTACTTTTGAATGCCACCTATGCTGTTTATTACACGTGTGATCTTGATGAAGTAATGTAACAAAAAACAACCATCTCCTTAATAATAAAATGAGTTAGGGGGATGATCTCCAGATTTCCTTGAATTCTGTGATGATTTACTAAATCACAAGACTGTATTGAAGCAGCTGCCCAAAGGTCTCAACTGCTACTTAGAAGATACAGGGTTTCAAAGGCATTTTCTCTCCCTGTAAAAGGAACAAGTCCATAAAATCAGCAGAAGTCCTCTGTGTTGTTTTTTTTTTTTTTTTGGCCCAGATGTAATTCTGACCTCACTGTTTGACTGAAACTGCTCTCTGCAAGGTTACCAACAGTCTCTTAATTGCTAGATCCAATGGCCTTTTCTCTTCCCTCTTGACCTCTGTGTCACTTTTGACACTGTTGATTACTCCTTCCTCCTGGATATTCTGAGTTTTTGTGACACTGCTCTCCTCCTACCTGACAGATTAATATTTCTTATTCTTTGCCATATTTAGACATTCCCTGCCTGCTCTCTTCTCAACTCTAAGCCTCTCTCTCTCTCTCTCTCTCTCTCTCTCTCTCTCTCTCTCTCTCTCTCTGTCTCCTTTCTGCCTTTTCCTCTTCCTCTCTCTCCCTCTCCCCACTCCCTCCCTCTTTTCTCCCTCTCTTTGTTTTTCTCTTTCTCTTTTCCCACCTCTCTCTCTTTCTTACCTCATCTTCTCCCATGGATTTAAATATCATTTTGTGCAGATGACTCCCAAATCTACACATCCTGCTCTAATTTCTCATTTCACCCCCAATTCTGTGTTACCAACTGCTTCCCGAGTACCTCCACATGAATATTCAATGGGCATCTCAAAATCAACATATCTCAAATAAAACTTCTTATCTCCCCAGTGAAACCCAATCCTCCAACTTCCCTATTTTCTGTCAAGGACACCACCATCCATTTGATCACCCTGTTAGATAAACTCAGAGTTGTCCTTAACTCTTCTTCATCCTTCACTCCTAAAATCCAATCGGTTTCCAATACAGTTCTGCACTGAAACATTCCTTGCATCTGTCTCCTTTCCACTCAGTCATCTTATTTCTCTCTCACCACCTCTTACCTGGATAGTTTCAATAGCCTCCCAATTGGTTTCCTTGCTTACAATGTCTCCTCTCTCTAATACATCCTCCACACAGATGACAAATTGATCTCCCCATTGTAGAGATCTGACTATGTCATTCCCCTTCTCAGGAAGATTCAGTATCTCCCTACTCTCTCTGGGATAAAACACAAATTCTCCCATTTTGGCATTTAAAGTCCTTCACGATCTGTCTCTAGGCCACTCTTCCCATTGACTTCATTGAATATGAAGGCATATTTTGGTTTGGTTTGGAGAAGCTTGGCAAGTTCTTTGTAAAGTTTTTCTACTTAACTTCTTAAGTTCTTCAATGTAGTGCTGATATATTTGCTGCAATTTTTATCAGGGCAGGCCCCTTACTTGCTATACACACTCCAAAAGCACTGCAAGGAGAGATTATAAAGTAACCAACGGAATTACATTTCTGGTTGCCCCTAGGTACAAATAAATCAGCTAACTCCTTTATTCCCTTCTTTGAGAAGAATCTATGAGCCATTCTTCCATTTGGCTGCTACTTCTTGAGACTGTTTTGATTCCATTTTTTGGTTCTATTTTTAGCAATAATATTAATATGGATATGCTTAAGCTCCCTAGCAGCATATCAACTTATTGATTGTTGGATAATTAAATTAACACTTGTAGAGAGTAAGAAAACTTTGATTCTTGTCTTCCTTTCCCCTTTTCTTGCTTCTCCAGTATTGTCAACAGGGAAATACAAGTGGGTTGCATAAAGCAGTAAGCCATTTGGAACTTTTACCTGGATCAAAACTCACCATGGCCACACAACTCTTGGGTGCCTTACTAGACGTAAGACTTTATGTACTTTTGTTGATCTTGGATAGCAGGCCCAGTCTTTTGCCAACACTGTATTTTTAGCCTTGGTAGAATTTTTCCAAGGCTTAGCTCCACAGGACTGGCCTTTCAGACCCCACAGTGACCTCCATGCTACAATGAAGAACTGGAATTGGACTTCAACGAAGCATAAAATTAAACCTACTAAAAATAGCACCCAGTGGATCTTTTGTTTGTTGAACTGGTGGGAGGTCTGAAAATGTTCCAGGTTTCTTATGGTCCATATGGATAAAAGGGCCACCAGGGCTGAAATGTGTGTTTCTCTATGAGTAAAGTTCCACCTCCTACTTTTTTAAGGTGATGAGATGATACCCATATCCCTTCTTCAACCAGCTACAACTCTGCTGCTATGGGAATAGCACTAGATGGCTCATGTTCAACATGTGGTCAAGTGAAACCTCCTATTCTTTTCGACATGAATACTTATATGCATGCAATTGATTTTTTTGTGTCCAAATGAAGGACCTCACATTTATCCTTGTTAGATTTTATCTTGTTTGATTTTGGCCCTGTGTCTCCATCTGTCAAAAGTAATTTGAATGTTGATTCTGTTACTCATCATATTAGCCATCCCTCCTAGCTTTGTGTCATCTGCAAATTTGATAATATAATTCCCTTCAATATTTTTATTCATGTCCTAGTGAGTAGTGTCAGGGATGTTCAGATGAAGCAGGAAGAGAGAGCATTCCATGAGGTCTGGGTTGGTGCTCAGAGACCATTGCTTAGTGGATGTTAAGAGGACCAAGCTAAAGATCCTCCTCTTCCTCCTATTAGCAGGAGCGATTGTGAGAGCATCTGATACCTGTTGAAGGATATTTCATCCATTGGCTATTTATGATTTTAAAATACTAACTGCACAATTAACAAGTATTTGTATTACTTTTAGTAGTACAGTTATCCCTTTCACATCTCTGGAGTTAGGGGCACAATGCCCCTGCAATCTGGAAAATCCTAGTGAAAGTTTTTGGCCCTCCCTTCATACCAGACAAGAATTCTGAATTTTTTCTTTTTCTTTTATGGGGTGTTTATAGTACCTTATCGTAAAATTTGGGTTAAGTATTTGGTTATAGGGTCCAAGTTGTTTGCTGCCCTTTGTGTGTCCTCTGTGGCTTCCACAAAACTCCCCCAAAATTCCCATTTAATTTCTTACACTGACCCATGATATATCGAAACCACAATGGGGAAAGTCCAAATGTGGAAGGGATAAGTGTAGTAGTGATGGTTGATGATGGTAATAATATCAGTGGTAATGAGAATTTATAATAATAACAAAACCAACAGCAATAAAGATGGGAAACATTGTGGTGTAGCATCTGCAAATTTATGCATAATTAATTGTATAGGGTAAGGATGACCAAGAGCTGGCCTGAGGTCCTTGAAGATCTTGATTCAAGTCCCATACTGACTGAACAAATCATCCAACCTCTCTGCTGCTAGATAATGCTACAAGACTGCAAGATACAGGAAAGTCACTGATCTCCACTGATAGGAGTTCCCTAACCACAAAAATCAATCATCAGTCATTATCATCCTCATCATAGTAATGTGACCATCCTGGAAGTTGAAGCAGTGATCAATTTAGAGTCATGGCATCTTATTTCAAATCTTGGTTTTGCTATTTACAACGTAGAAGGCCTTGGACACATAATTTCATTTCTCTGGCCCATTTTTTTTTCTGTAAAATGACATTTGGGGCTAGATGGAGCTCAAATGGGGCTCCCAGCTCTAAATCTGATCTGATATAAACCCTTCATGAGATACTGATGGATTTCAGCCCAAAGAATTAAGGGGAGGTCCCTGACACAAACAACTGTGGCTTATTCACGCAGTGGGTTTGTGTATGCAACCAAACAGAGACATCTTCAGATCTAGGGTTTTGGTAAGCTTGTGTCTAAGACACACATAGGCCATGTTTCTTAGATCTAGATTCTGCGGTCCTCAGGGAACCAGAACTGTGTTTCTGAGCAACAGAGATGCCCAAAGCCTGGAAGAGCTATGGTAGAGAGGGACAAGCACCAGGGTCAGAGCATGAGAAAAGAAGTGAGAGAGAGAAAAGAGGACAGAAATCACAGGGTGGCTGCGTTTAGCTGTAATATAACATGACTTTCCCCTCTGTTGGCAAAGGGGCGCACATGATGTTAACATTCATTATCATGTCATATTCGATTGACTGCCAGAATTTATTATGCTTTCTGCTGTTACACACTGAATACTGACAAAACCTATTCCCTCGCTCAAGAAAGGTCTGTGCCTTCTAATCTGCACAGCATAACAGGGAGGTAGAAGGCTATCAGTACAGGAGTAATGAATGTCTGAGTGAAGCCAGGGTTACAGTGCTTTCATTCCAGATGAAGCAAGACAGGGAGAGTGGAGGAGGGGGGCAATGGTGACGTATTCATCACTGTTTCTGGATAAGGGGGGACAATGGCAGGGTTCCTGTGGGAGAAAAGAAAGCTGAAGGGGTTAATCTCATGATTGGTGAGCAAGCAGTTAACTATTCAATAATAAAAAGAGATTTTGAATTGGAAAGCACCTTAGAGGCTATTTAGTGCAAACCTATCATTTTATAGGTGAGGGTACTGACACCCAGAGATGTTAAATAGATTGACTTGGGTGGAATTGGAACCTAGGTTCTCTGATCCCCAAATCCAAGCTTTGATGCATTGTACCTTCTGTATCTTAAGACCTGTGAGGGCTCGCTGTATGTAAATTCCAATGTTACACAAAATTTTCAGAGTTGAATCCTGAGGGCAGTGACAGAAGGAGGAAGAGATCCAGAACTTTCCATTAGGTTCTTAGTCTCAAGGTAGGACAGGAGAGAGTAATAAAGAAATATTGATAAATCATAATCACAGCTCTTTTTCCTATCATACCATGCAGTTTACAAAACACTTCCCTCTTAACACTTCTTTCATAAGCACTTCCCTCATAATTCCCTCCTTCCTTCCTCCCTTTTTTTCCTTCCCTTCTTCCTTCTTCCCTTCCTCCCTTCCTTTCTTCTCTTTCTCCCCTCCTTCCCTCCCTCCTTCCTTCCTTCCTTCTCTGCCCTCCTTCCCTTCCCTCCTCCCTCCTTTTCTTCCCTCTTTTCTCCATTCCTTTTCCCCTCCCATCTTTTTTCTTTCCCTCCTTCCCTTCCTTTTCTTCCCTTTCTCTCTCCTTTCTCCCTCCTTCCCATCTTTTCTCTTTCCTTCTGTGAGAAATGCGGTTTTGGGGATCACTGGACTTCTTAGGCAGGGCCAAAGCCCTAAGGAAGAATCATGTGATAACCCATAAGGAAGGTTGTGCAGACCACAGGACTCCCAGAGGAAGACCAAGTGGTAGCCCCCATTTATCTGTGGGGATCACAAGGCTTCCTAGGGGTCAGACCCTGAGGAAGACCCAAGTGATGGCCCCTTAGAATGGCAGTAAGATCACAAGGTTCCCGAGACAGGGCCAGAAGACCCAAGTGACGCTTAAGAAGGCTGTGCAGACCACAGGATTCCCCAGGGAAATTCCAAGTGGTAGCTCCCTTAACACCATGGTGGGGATCATGGGACTCCCCAAGGCAGGGTCAGAAAGTTAGCCCAATATGTGCTTCCATAGCTCATTGCTTTCCTGGTAGCATAACCTTAGGAAGACCCATGTGATTTGCCCATTCTCACCCAAAGTACTCAGGACTAGAATGAGCAGAGGAAGACATTTATTACACTCCTTGAGAGAGTGGGTGCAGTGCTCACTAGGAACACTCACACCGATACAGAAGCAGGAATGAGGGTAACCATCTCTTCTACTCCTGTTTGAATTATGTTTAGTTTACATTCTTTACTTTTTACATAGTTTTCTTAGGTTATACAATTTATATAGGTAGGATAATGAGGATACAGAAGCAAAAGTGAAGTTAATTAGTTCTATCTTCCTTGTCTAAGTTAGGATTGGTCTACATTCTTTCCTACCCTACCTTCCCTCTTTAACATATGTAAAGTATGCAGATTAGTAGACCTGGACACTTGACCAGGACCTAACCCTTGAACTGTCATGATAAGCTTGGATTGATTCAACCAGTTTAGCTTCCCTACCTTCCCTGATCCTTGGCTGGCCATTGTCTTGGTAGGTAAACTTTAACTCAGCTATATGGATAGTTTTTGTGAGAGCAAAACCAGGTACCATGCTATCTTTTCTTACACCCTCCCATCCTTTATCTTAATCCCTTCCTTCCTTCCTTCTTTCCTTCCTACCTTTTTCCTATTAGGGCCTTGATTCCAGCAAAAATTATCAATGGATAATACTTAGGGTTCTTTCTCTTCTTCCTTGGGTGTTTATATTTTAACAAAGGATAAGTAAGTAACCTCACTTCATCTTTTGTTTTTCAGTTTTCCCATCTGTAATACGAGAAGGTTGAATTGTATTATTTCTAATGTCTTTCTAATCCTATAGAACCACAATACCAGAAAAGCATTCAAGGACTGAAGAAGTGAATCATTAATTATGAAATTTTAAGATTATAGGGAAAATATTTTGAGGGTGGGGGAAAGACTCCTTTCTGATCTTCCTCATTGTGGGCCCTTGAAATCTGTACCCAGTTTCAAGGTGTGGTGGGGTTAATATCTATTTAAATCACAAGTTATGGGGGCGGAGCCAAGATGGCGGCTGGTAAGCAGGGAATAGTGTGAGCTCCGTACGGAGTCCCTCCAAAAACCTATAAGAAATGGCTCTGAAACAATCCTAGAACGGCAGAACCCACAAAACAGCAGAGGGAAGCAGGGCTCCAGCCCAGGACAGCCTGGATGGTCTCTGGGTGAGGTGTATCCCACACGGAGCTGGGAGCTGGGAACGGAGTGGAGCAGAGCCCAGCCTGAGCGGCGTGGACCAACAAGACCAGCAACCAGGCAGAGCATGCCCTAGCGCCCTGATTCAGTGAGCTGCGGCAGTTACGAGACTTCTCAACCCACAAACACCAAAGACTGCGGAGAAGGTTAGTGGGAAAAGCTGCGGGAGTGGAAGGAGTTCGCTCGCGGTTCGGCTTCCAGCCCCGGGGGCAGCGGAGGTGGGGCAGCTACAGCTGCTGTTGCTGCTTCCGGCTCCAGGCCCACCTGGTGGGAGGAATTAAGTGGCGGATCAGAGCAGGAGTGCACAGCCTGCCGAAGATCTAAGCCCAGTTCGGGTTGGGGGTTCTTGGGGAAGGAGCAGTGCTGGTGTGTCAGAGCTGGCACCTCGCCCCCAAACGTGGAACATAGAACTCTCTACAAGCAGTCATACCCCACTGAAAAACTCAAAGGTCAAGTTAGTTGGCTGGGAATATGGCCAGGCAGCGAAAACGCACCAAGATTCATTCTCAGACTTTGCATTCTTTCTTTGCTGACAAAGAAGACCAAAACATACAGACAGAAGAAATTAATAAAGTCAAAGAGCCTACAACAGAAATCTCCAAGAAAAACATGAACTGGTCCCAGGCCATGGAAGAGCTCAAAAAGGAGTTGGAAAAGCAAGTTAGAGAAGTAGAGGAAAAATTGGGAAGAGAAATGAGAAGGATGCGAGAAAACCATGAAAAACAAGTCAATTACTTGCTAAAGGAGACCCAAAAAAATACTGAAAAATACACTGAAGAAAAAAACACCTTAAAAAACAGACTAACTCAAATGGCAAAAGAGCTCCAAAAAGCCAATGAGGAGAAGAATGCCTTGAAAGGCAGAATTAGCCAAATGGAAAAGGAGGTCCAAAAGACCACTGAAGAAAATACTACTTTAAAAATTAGATTGGAGCAAGTGGAAGCTAGTGACTTTATGAGAAATCAAGATATTATAAAACAGAACCAAAGGAATGAAAAAATGGAAGACAATGTGAAATATCTCATTGGAAAAACCACTGACCTGGAAAATAGATCCAGGAGAGATAATTTAAAAATTATTGGACTATCTGAAAGCCATGATCAAAAAAAGAGCCTAGATATCATCTTTCAAGAAATTATCAAGGAGAACTGCCCTGATATTTTAGAGCCACAGGGCAAAATAGAAATTGAAAGAATCCATCGATCGCCTCCTCAAAAAGATCCCAAAAAAAAATCTCCCAGGAATATTGTCTCCAAATTCCAGAGCTCCCGGATCAAGGAGAAAATACTGCAAGCAGCCAGAAAGAAACAATTTGAGTATTGTGGAAACCCAATCAGAATAACCCAAGATGTGGCAGCCTCTACATTAAGAGATCGAAGGGCTTGGAATACGATATTCCGGAGGTCAATGGAGCTAGGATTAAAACCTAGGATCACCTACCCAGCAAAACTGAGTATCATGCTCCAAGGCAAAATATGGATTTTCAATAAAATAGAGGACTTTCAAGCTTTCTCAGTGAAAAGACCAGAACTGAATAGAAAATTTGACTTTCAAACACAAGAATCAAGAGAAGCATGAAAAGGTAATCAAGAAAAAGAACAAGAAAAAGAAATTGCAAGGGACTTACTAAAGGTGAACTGTTTTGTTGACATTCCTACAAGGAAAGATGATGTGTATGATTCATGAGACCTCAGTATTAGGGTAGCTGAAGGGAATATGCATACATATATGTTTATGTATATATATGGGTGAATGTGTATGTATGTATATATCTATGTGTGTATGTGTATATATATATACAGAGAGAGAGAGAGAGAGAGAGGACACAGGGTGAGTTGAAGATGAAGGGAAGATATCTAAAAGAAATAAAATCAAATTAAGGGATGAGAGAGGAACATACTGAGAGAGGGAGATAAGGAAAGATAGAATGGGGTGGATTATCTCGCATAAAGGAGGCAAGAGCAAGCAGTTCTGTGGGAGGAGGGGAGAGGGAAGATGAGGGGGGAAATGAGTGAACATTGCTCTCATCAGATTTGGCCTAAGGAGGGAATACCATACATACCCAATTGGGAATCTTACCCCACAAGAAAGAAGAGAGAAGAAGATAAAAAAGGGGGGGATGATGGAGGGGAGGGCAGATGGGGGTGGAGGTAATCAAAAACAAACACTTTCAAAAGGGGACAGGGTCAAGGGAGAAAATTCAATAAAGGGTGATGGGTTGGGAAGGAGCAAAATATAGTTAGTCTTTCACAACATGAGTATTGTGGGAAGGGTTATACATAATGATACACATGTGGCCTATGTTGAATTACTTGACTTCTTAGGGAGGGTGGGTGGGAAGGGAAGAGCGGAAAGAACTTGGAACTCAAAGTTTTAAAAACAGATGTTCAAAAACAACAAAAATGTTTTTGCATGCAACTAGAAAATAAGATACACAGACAATGGGGTGTAGAAATTTATCTTGCCCTACAAGAAAGGAAGGGAAAAGGGGATGGGAGGGGAGTGGGGTTACAGAGGGGAGTGCTGACTGGGGAACAGGGCAACCAGAATATACGCCATCTTGGAGTGCGTGGGAGGGTAGAAATGGGGAGAAAATTTGTAATTCAAACTATTGTGAAAATCAATGCTGAAAACTAAATATGTTAAATAAATTAAAAAAAATAGATTTCCATAAAAAAAAACCAAAATAAATCACAAGTTATGATGCTTATTTTATCAGATAAAACCAGAGGACACAATTAAATGCTAGTTGATTTCATTTAAACCACAGAGAAGGGTAGGTAACAAGGAAAATTCTCCTGTATGAGTGGTATACTCACACAGATTCCCATAGTATGGATGAGAGAGGAAAATTGATGTTCTTAGAATTGATTCCCAACTAGAACCTCACTCTGCCTCTGAAGTTAACAGTTGTAGCTCATTCCTTTAAAGAGCTGCTGATGTCACTTGCTGGTCTCAAGATGCAATCTGTTGGATTGATTCTCTGCTGAACTTTTATTGTCATCTGTTGATAATCTCCTGAGCAACTGCCATCATTGTAGCTTCATTGCCATCATTTCCAGCTTCCTTTTAGAGCAATAGTTATAGTCCATTTTGCTAATGTAGCCCAAAGCTTCAGGAGTTTTTCAGCTGTTTTGTGAGTCAGATTCACAGCTCTACTCAGTTAGCAGGCAAAAAGCCCTTACTCTGTCTTTTTTTTTAATGCTTTTTTTTTTCTTTCTAGCAACCACTCCCTTGGGTTTATCTGCTATTTGGGTTGGAGTAAGGAAATTTCTTTCAACTCAAGCTTCTCTTAGCAGGTCTGGAGTGGAATGGGTACAGTTGATGACCTCTCCTGAAATCTTGCTGGCACCAAAATCTGTGTTCTATATAGTTGAATATCCTACATAAAGCAAGGCTTTGTTATTGAGGGAATGAAAATATAGAGAAATTGCACTCTAGAAGTCAGCCAGTGCTGTAGAATGTAAGTCTTTATAGATCATAGATTTATTTAGAACTGGGAATGACCTTAGAGATTATCTAGCCCAACCCCCTTCATTTTACAGAAGATGTAGCTTAGTTTCAGACTCTATCCTGGCTGAATTCCTAAATTCTAGGAAATACTGACTCGGGAGTGTCTATTGGTTTCTGTCCCTTTAAAAAGGAGGCATCTGACAGAATCTTTCATTTCCTGTTCAAGACTGATAATCTTTGACCTGAAGAACAGAAGCTTCTCATTGGGAAACTAATGAGATTTCTAATAATCTTATGAGGGGTCAGGACCTCAGGATCTTATCTTAAGGCCTCAGTGGATGACCCTCATGATGAAGACTGAAGGGTTCATTTTGATTGGCATGTTTTGGATTCAGTGGGGAGCCAGGAAGATGAGCCACCTGAGTTAAGGCCCACCAGTTTCTGTAAATCCAAGGACATATTTGCATATTTGTTTTGCATAAACTCAAGTGCTAATTTACACACATTTGCATCTGTATTCAAAATGCCCTAACTCCATGTATGTAAAATTAAGTTAATTAGTGCCCTTGACAGGTACAGGTAAGTAGTATTCCAAAATGGAATTCAGGAGCACTGGAAGAGATGGGAGCAAAAGCAGCCTATAGCTAAGGGGTACAGCTGGCCTGGGTCTTTTCCCCAGAGCTGGGGATAAAAGGGAGGATATAATGCAACAGAGACCAAAACAAACCTATCTGGAAACCCTCAGGCATCATTTAATAAATATTTAATATATTTGAACCGGCACCAAGACTGAAGGGGGAAAAATGGCCCTCCTGTCCTCAAGATGCTTATCAACTAAATGGGGGCAGCCAGATAATAACAGTTAGTATAATCTCTGGAGCCAACTTATAATAGAAAGGATGTTTACTTAGTCTATATTTATCTACTGCAATTGCCTGTGGCAGTCAGGCTAGAGACTGAAATTCCAAATGCAACAAGAGAAAGAAATAATGTCTTAGAGTTCTCCCTCTAAATCACAAGAGCAGAGTTGTAATCAATGCCTTTTCCACAGCTTAAGTATTGACGTCAGGGCACTGCCGCTCCTCTCTATGCTAAAGGGAGCTTGGAGGATAAAACGCTGCATTGGTATGGCAACTGGGAAGTAATGCCAGAAAGAGGGGTCATAGAAGTAGATGGGATTAGAAAACCATAGTCCAAGCTGGGTGAATTTTTGACAAGGAGGATTCTGTTCTTCCAAGATAAGGTTTGATGCTAATGAAGGGCATAATATGCATCAAAGCAAAACAGGGTCCAACGTGAAGCAATATGGCAACCCTCCTCCCCACCTTCGAAGAATCCCTGCCAAGTGGTCTGAGTACCTTCAATAAAAGGGAACCCATCAACTCATGCTACAATCCATTCTATTTGGAAAAGTGCTAATTATGAAGAAATTTTTCTTTATATTGAGTCAAAACCTGCCTTCTGCAATTTCGTTGTTTAGTCATTTTTCAGTCATGTTCAATTCTCTGTGTCCCCTTTTGGGGTTTGCCATTTCCTTCTCCAGCTCATTTTATAAATGAAGAAAATGAGGCAAACAGGGTTAAGTGACTACTCGCCCAAGGTCACACAGCTATCAAATGTCTGAGGTCTTTGTGACTCCAGGCCCAGCACACTGTGCCACCTAGCTGTCCTCCTAGAATTTTAATCTTTCTCAAACTCAACATATCCCAAACTAAAAGAATTATCTTTCTCCTCAAGATCACTCCTCTCAAAAGTCCATATTTCTCTCAAAGGCACCACCAACCTTCTGGCCACTGAAGTTAGAAACCTTGGTATCATGCTTGGGTCTTCAATTGCCCTCATCCCACATATACAGTGAGCTGCCAAATCCTGTCATTGCTACATCTGAATAATTTCTCACGTCTGTCTCTTATCTCCACTAACACCACCACCATAGTTCAAGTCCTTATCACATCTTGTCCAGACAACTGCAAAAGCTTCCTAATAGGTCTATCTGCCATAGGCCTCTCCCTTCTCCAATACAGTTGCCAAAATGATTTTCCTAAAGTGCATATCTGATCATGGCATTCCTCTACAAAAGAAACTTCAACATTTTAACTTCAACAACTCTTTATTGCCTCAGGGATCACATAAGCTCTCCTGTTTGATTGTTAAAGTCCTATATAACCTGAACCTAGCTTACCCTTCCTATACTGTGGTGTCTAATCAGACTGGCCTTCTTACTGTCTCTCAACACATAGCATTCCATCTCCTCTCTCCATCATCATTTCCCAGCCACCTGCTCTCCTGGACTTCATTTCAGCAAAATCTCACCTGCAACATCATATCAACTCTTAAACTTATACCTCCTTTGAACCCCCTAACCTTGGGGCCCTTCCCTCCCTCTGATTAGAGAGGGTCTAGGGTAGACAGTGAAGAGCTCTTTTTAATATCCTCTCTTTAAGAAGGCCACTCAGGGCAGCCTTCTCATAATTTCCCACCCAGCTATACTCCTGTGAGCTTGAGTATGCCCCTGTGGGTGGTGGGCACCTTCTCCCTCTCCACACACTTTCAGTTTTCTGCTTCTTTTTATGTATTTTCTTCTTCCATTAGACTGCGAGCCCCTTGAGGGAGGGGACAATCTTTTGCCTTTTATTTTTTAAGCTTCAGTGCTTTGAATAGTGCCTGGCCCATGGTTGGCACTTAATAAATCTTTCCTGATTGACTGGCACCATACCTTTGTACTGGGTGATGCTTATGATTGGAATGTACTTCTTTCTCTGACTTTAGCTTTTTTAACTTAGTTTCCTCTAGCTTTTTATGATTCTGGAAGTCACTCAACCTGACCTCTCAGTTTACCTTCTATAGACAGATTTGTGTACATGTTGCTCCCCACTTAGAATGGAATTTCCTCAAGGGCAGAGATGGCTCCATTTTTATGCTTGGATCCCCAGCATGTAGAACAGTACCTGGCATGTAATAGACTCTTATTAAATGCTTGTTGCTGGATTGATATTGCTAGTAGTTTTGCTCTGTGGGGCCAAGTAGAACAAATATAATTCCTATTCTACAGGAAAACTTGTCTAATACTTTAAGCCAGTTTCTCTGTCCCTACCAAGGCTTCTTTCTTCCCAGAATAAATAACCCCATTTTTTTCAATCAACCTGGAGAGGTGTTGTTTTGTTTTTTGTTTTCAAAGAGGACCAATGATAGTACAGAGCGTCTTGACTTATGCACGAATTGGATTTAAGTGAGGCAGAGTTGCACAAAGTTGTCAGCCTCGCTCTCTCTTCCAGAGTCATCCAAGTCCAGTGGCAGAACAAAAGTCAAGAAGACTGTAAATGGCCTGGGATGCAGTGAGTGACTTTGGTATCTTTGGTGTCCGACCAAGTTCTAAGCTCTCCGTAGCACCTGCTTCAGTTGCCTTCATGGCCGTTGGAACAAATTATTCTCATCTGCCCATTCTGCGAGTGGAAGTCTTCACATGCTTGGAGTAGACATTCCTCTACCTCACCAATGGGTTTGAGGCCTGTCAGTTACCCTCAGTCTGGGTTATCCTGTCTGCCAAGATGGTATAACCAAAGTGAGGCTGCTGCATATATGACAACTTCTTGGAGCCACACATGAGAATGGCATCTGGAGAGGACATGATTTTAAATCCCTCTCACCATTCTGACCTCTTCTGGTCACAGTTCAGTTTGACACTGCCTTTCAGAAAATGTGGTACCTGTAGATGAACACAGTGTTATAGATGGAGTCTGACCAGGGCAGGTTTCAATGGGAATGATACCTCTCAGTGTTTGTTGTTTGTGCTGGGGAATTTCCACACACAGTGGCATTTGCATCCTAACTGACTGCCTGCAAGGGTGCAGCTGCAGAAGACATAGTAAGGGAGGGTCCCACAGCAAAAATGGAGGCCATCATCATCTCTTTAGAGTAGAAGCCCTTACTTCCTATAGTGGTGGAAGGATAATGGTAGCCTCACAGGGACAAAATGCCCATGGGAAACTTCTAGCTGGGGCTTCTGAGGCCAACTTTCATCACAGGACATTCTGAATTGTTCCACATCTCTCTGGATGGACCTTGACCTAGCTTCTCACTCATCTGGGATCTACAATGACCATATCCTGGGCTGCCTTGTTCCTAGGATCCTCAGCTTGAGCCAAAATCAACAAGAGACTTCTCTCCTCCTTGTCTAGCCATGACTCCAACTTATTTTGTTGTCTTTTAACCTCTTGATTCATGTTGGCTCACTGCAGTTCTTCTTCTTTCAGTTTAGCCATCCTATCTCCTTTCATACTTTCTTAATCATGCTCATATTTGCTCACCTTCTTTTCTCCAGGAGCATTTCTCTTGGACCTTAAGATGTCTACATCTTAATCATACTATTTTTGTCAATCATCTTATACTTACTGTACAATAAGCATTTATGAAAATTTCTTTTGTATAAATACACATGAGATAATTTTTTGAATTCAGTAAAAAGGGTTCAAATACAATAGACATATAATGAAGGGCTACAGTCTTGGAAAAGACATCCAGGATCAGGGACTAAAGACCTCTGTTCTAGTTTCAAGACAGCTCTAGCCCCCTCTTAGAGTCATAAACTCATTTTAGAGATCATCTTGTCCAACCCCTCATTTTGCACATGAAGAAATTGAGTCCCAGAGACATCAAGTGACTTGCTTAAGGTCACATAGGTCATGTCAGAGATGGGATTTGAACCTAGTCCTGTGAGTCCATGTGGAACACCCCTCCAACTTTACCATGTTGCTGTTTCTTGCTCCACTTTCTGGTTTAGTTTCTCTATGTGCAAAATGGACAAGACAGTAGTTGTGCCTGAGTTCTACTGTGCATCAACGTTTGATAACCCTCTATGTATTCAGTCTTGTTTTAAGTGTTATGATGGCTATGAAGGAAGATGATTTTTATATCTCTAGTAAGCTTTTATTCCAAGCTGGAATCAAACCATATAACTTCACAAAAACATTTCAATAGAACCATAATTTGACCAACGCAGGTACTACCAACACTGATGCATATGGCTTTATCCATTCCTTAGTAGATGGTCTTCATGAGATATTGGGACCCAAGAAATTAATCAGCTGGTTACCAGCCTTCTTGTGAGGAGACTCTCTAAATTGGGCTAGGCTAGTCTGCAGATGATTGTCAATTACTGGGTCCATACGTGAAGACTTCAACCTCTCACTTGTTATCATTCCCTGGTGCCTACAAATACATGCACATTTGCCCTCATCTCTAAAAACCCAAAACAAGAACTTCACATGAACCCTGCCAACCTCTCAAATTATACTTCTGTTTATCTATTCCCCTTATTTGCAAAACTCTTAGAGCCAAGTGTGGTGATGTATGATCCTGGCCCTTGATGGTGAGGAGGCTAAGAATGGAGAATCTTATGAGCCAGAGTGTTCTGAGCTACAGTAGGACTACAGCCAAGCAGGTATCCAAACTAAGTTTGACACCAATGTGTATGGGGTGTTCAGGGAGGATTAGTGCCACTGGTATGAGGGCAACTGAACCCTTTCCGGGGCTGCTCATTCACCTTTAGTGTCCAACTCTCACCTGTGGCTCCAAGAAGCATGTGTAGCAGCCATATCCCAACAAACCCATTTCAGAAGATGGGCTAAACCAGGTTGAGGGTAACTGACAGGCCTCAAACCTGTCAGTGTCAACCCCAAACATGTGAAGACTTCTCCTGGCAGAATGGGCAGATGAGAACAATTTGTTCCAATGGCCATAGAAGCAGCTGAAACAGGCACCAAGGAGCATGTGAGTAGTCTGCACAATTTGGCAGCAGATAGGGGCCAAAATTAAAATAGCCTAAACTTCTTCAGCCCACAGATAGGTTTTTAGCAGCTTACTTTCCAAGTAAAGGTATAATTAATGATTAAACTATTTCTCAAAAACACCTTTTTATTGGGATATAATCCAAAAATCAGTAAACAATTCTTTATGAAGTCACTTTCAATAAAAGACTTCCTAGCAGCAGCAATTTCTTTAGAAATCTAAAAACTGTCTTAGTAGCTGCCTCATTTTCAGAGTTTACTTTCTTTTTTTGGGGGGGGAGGGGAGAAGGGAGTGCAATTGGGGTCAAGTGACTTGCCCAAGGTCACATAGCTAGTTAAGTATGTCAAGTGTCTGAGGCCAGATTTGAACTCTGGTCCTCCTAATTCCGGGGCTGGTGCTCTACTCACTGCACCACCTAGCTTCCCTCTGAGTTTACTTTCTTGAAAAACCATTGTCCCCCACTGAGATTTTTCAACAATTTGGATGCTTTAATTTGTTTTTCATTGGTGTCTAATTTGCTTAAGTCAGGATGTTTTGATTCGAAATGCTGATGAAGATTTTATTCCTTCAGAAGGGGTATTACTTCTTGGCAAACAAGACACAATACTTTGTCTCTCATGTAAATAAACAAGTATCTATTTGTCCACTCCAGATTAAGCACTCTGTGTTCTGATTCAATCTTCTGTTTCCTTTTATCACCCATTTTATAAAGTCATCCCCAAAACTTTAATGTTAGAACCAAAAAATCTCTACAGCAACTGCTCACGTACAAAAAAATACTGAACTGAGTGTCCGTCCTTGGAGAGAGTGCCAGGCACTCATGTAACTTGGAGGGCAGCTGTGCATCAAGGGAGGGGTACATTGTTGCCACTCATCGCATAGAGGGTGACTTTGGTATGTGGCTGCACTCACTTTGTCCCTGTTCAATGCCAGTAATGAATGAAAACACAGCTAAAAGATGACTCTCACTCCTCTCAGACTAGAAGCAGATTGACAATGGTTGCTTGCCGAGGCTCACATGGCAAACAGGAGAGAGTGCGTAATGGCAACCCACCTGCCAATGACGGGCACAATAGTGCCTAGTAGAAGGCAGATTAAGCGGGACATGGACAAAGCACTTGATACATCTTTACTTTCTTTTCCATTCCACATTTTTTGCAAGCTGCCTGAAATCCTTTGGCAGGCTGAAAGTGGCCCAAGGGCCATATGCTGTGTAGGCCTTAGAGCTTGATCAGACACCTAATACACCAATGTCATCCACTGCATCCCAGCCATTGCCAGTCATCTTGACTTTTGTTTTGCCACTGGACTTTGATGACTCAGGAAGAGAGAGTGAGGCTGATGACTCTCTGCAACTCTGCCTCACTTAAACCCATTTCATTCACAAGTCCAATTCATGCACCTTGTGATTATCTCTTTGAACATGAAGAATGAACAACGACAACCACCACAACGATACCAGTATAGCGAGACCTTAAGAGGGGAGGGAGAGAACAGGCATTTACATAATGCCTACTATGTGCCAGGCACTATGCTAAGTGGAGAGAAACACCAGACTGCCTAAGGAGGGGCACTTGGGCTCAGGTAAGAACAGTAGGTTAAAGCATCTACCCTGATTAGTACTGGGATAGGAACCATGAGGACTGCTGTACTTCTGGCCTGAGGGAGACAGGGAGACCTGGTCTCAAAACAAACAAACAAAAACCCCCCAAAATCTCTTTTACAAAGGATGGTTGATACTGTCTTCACTCCCTCACCACAGACTCCTCAATTCTTTGCAGTCTGACTTTTGAACCTGCCACTTGAGTGAAACTGCTCTCTTAAAGGTTACCAGTGATCCCTTAAGTACTAAATCCATCAGCCCTTTCTTAGTCCTCATCCTACTTGACCTTTCCGTAGCTTTCAGTACTGTTGATTTGCTCCCATCCTTCTGGATACTGTCTCTCTTCTCTTGGCTTCCGAGACACCCTTTTTTCCTGATACTCCTCCCTGTCTGACTCTTCCTTCTCAGTCGCCCCTGCTTGTACACTGCTCATCTACATGCTGGTGCATTTTATCTTGTCTCCCTATGTTTCTCTCTCTGTATGTTGATTCTGCCTACACAGCACTTCTTGGATCTGAACCCTTTTCTTAACTTATACTGACACTACTTGCTTAAGCCTTCATCCCCTCTCATTTGCACTATTTTAAAAAGCTCCTAGCTACTCAAATTCTAAAATTCTGTAGTCTCACTGGCACCTGTCTCTACCTTTTTCAACTTATCATTCATGTAGTAGCCAAAATAATCATCCTAAGAGAAAGGTCTGACCAAGTCACCTCCTCCCCTCGAAATCCTTCATTGGCTCCCTGTTGCCCCTAGGATGAAATAGGATTACTCTAGCCTGACTTTTAAGACCTACAAACTAGTTCCCATCTATTTCTCCAGCCTTGCTTCCCTTCATATACTCTTTATTCCAGCTCTAGCTGGCCTTCAATTTTGCTTTGTTGCTGAACTCCCCAAAACTGGAATGCATTTTCTCCTTTATCTCCACCTTAATAATAATAATGGCTAACATTTGTATAGCCCCTACTATGTGCCAGGCACTGTGCTAAGCACTTTATAATTGTTATCTCATTTGATCTTCACAACAACCCTAGGAGGTAGATGCTATTATTATCCCTATTTTATAGATAAAGGAACTGAGCCAAATAAGAGTTAAATGTCTGAGGCTGGATTTGATCTCTGGTCTTCCTCATTCGCAGCACAATACTATCCACTGCACCACCTTTTCTTCCTTTCTTCAAGCCTTAGCTTAGCTTAACTGCTACCTGATGTATTGAGCCTTCTATGATCCAGCCCCCTTCCCTCATTGGGTTCCATTTCTCATCAAATATCCTGAGAGCACAGCTTGTATTTTTCTTTTCCCCCTCCACAATCTCTACCTTGAATTATACTCATCTGTGCCTGTGCCACACCCAACTTTTATCCCCTGTGGTAGAATTTAAACTCAGTGAAGGTAGAGAGTAGGAAAGTTTTGTCTTTATATCCCAGTCTCCTTGAACAGTTCCTGACACATGATGGTGCTTAATAAATGCTAGTTTAGTTTGAGTGAATTGAATATTCAGAGTGGTAGAATCTGTCAGAGCTTATATCTAGGTAGAATAACCTCTAAGAATCCTGGGCTTCAGAATAGAATAGAATGAACCTAGGGGGATGTAAATATCGAACAGACAGGCTGTGCTTGGTCTAATGAATAGCAGATCCCACTGGACATTTTCAGGCTTAAAGACAACTGAATCACATGGAGGTCAATTGCCCCACAACTACTAGTAGGGGTTCTTAATTTGGGGTTTATGAACTTTAATAGCTATAGCTATAGTGACAGTTACGGCTATGGATAGAGAAATGGATGGAAAGATAGATAACTGAAATTTCACTATAATTAGTCTCCTCTGTATTCCTACGTATTTCCCTTTATACACTTAAATAAATGACTTTGAGAAAGAGTCCACAGGCTTCACCGGACTGCCAGGGGGTTCATGATGCAAAGAAAGGTTCAGAATCCTGTACTAATGTATTTCAGGGAGCTGAATAGTGGCACGGTGGCTGGTTCATCTATCTTAAATCAGACCAGGCTCTCCATACTAGGAAGACGAGTGAATGGTGAGAGTAACTGGTGGAGTGAAGCCTTTTGTGAATCACCATTTTCTCAAGGTTCAACACAGATTCCCCTTCTGTTCTGATGCCTTTCCTAACCCCTTCACTTTCAGGTGACAGTGTTCTTTTCCTCTTTAAATATTCCTAGGGCACTTCAGGTTTCTCCTCTGTTCCCATCAATAAATATACCTGTTTGCATGTACAAATCGTATTTCCCCAAGGAGAATGTGGACAATATGAGGGCAGGAATTTCTGCATTTTTGTATGTATCTCTGTCATCTAGTATGATGGCTTGAATTTTTTGTTCTGGACTAACCCTTTGATTGCATCAGTTTAGAGAACTCCTATTGAGAAAACTGCTTCTACCAATGCAGGTCTGTACCCACTTTGCAACATTTGTAAGCTCCTTGAGGGCAGGGACTGTCTTTTGTCTCTTTTTGTGTATCCCTGTGCCTGGCACTTAATTTTTATTGACTGACTGACATGTAGTCGAGGTGAGTTATTTGCCGAAGGTCATTTGAACTCAGGTCTTCCTGATTTTGAGGCCTGTTTCTTCTCTGCTCAGCCAGGAGAAGAAAAAATAGTGTAAAGAGATGTCAGACCTAAACCACATTAAAATGCAACTGGGAAGTATTTTTTTAAAAATGAAAATACAATAAAACAGATGGTATCACATGTCAAAACTATGTCAATATACATCCTGTAGGGATCCTTATGTTGGATGAGTAGATTCCATTTCTACTTGAGTTTGATGCCACTGGTGTAGAGGATAAAGGGCTAGCCTTGGATCCGGATGACCTGCCTCTGGCTCATTCCAGCTGCATGACCCTGGGCAAGTAACTTTATCTCTGAGCCCTCCTGGCAACTCTCTAAGACTTAGAAGTTATAGAGAAAGTACCCACTGGAATTGGTACAGAAAGTTTCCTAGTCCTGGAGTGCTTCTATCAATGAAATCACTGGTACAGTTTCTCTCTGCCTCTGTCTCTGTTTCTCTCTGTCTGTCTGTCTTGTCTGTCTGTCTGTCTGTCTGTCTCTCTCTCTCTCTCTGTCTGTCTCTCTTCTGTCTGTCTTTGTCTCTGTCTCTGCCTCTCTCTGTCTCTGTCTATCTCTCTGACTCTCTGTCTCTGTCTCTCTCTCTCTGCTGTCTCTCTCTGTCTCTGTCTCTGTTTCTCTCTCTCTCTGTTACTGTCTGTCTCTGTCTGTCTGCCTCTGCCTCTCTCTGTCTCTGTCTTTCTCTCTGACTTTCTCTTTGACTCTCTGTCTCTGTCTCTCTCTCACTCTCCTTCTGTCTCTTTCTCATCACTCCTTTACTAGATTTTCTTCTAATAGGCACTTCATAAAGATTTGTTGGATAGTATATAGTACAGGGAGAGCTTTGGCTCCAATAATCTTATCCTCAAACTATTATGTTATGGAGGAGAAAGGGAAAAACTGCTGGGGAAGAAGTCTACCTGTCTGCATTTCTTAGGCTGCCCCTGGCTCTAATGAGAATCCCTTCAGGGATTTAGGGGAACATTTTAAGTCTATGCAAAGTATAGCCCTGGACATTGATTTTAGGCATACATGCACCACCTGGGATACAGTATAGTTTTTGTACTCTTCTTGTTGAAGCCAGGTTCATTCTTATTTTGAGTAATCATTGTGATGAGTAAGGGTGACTGTGTCCCTCTAGTGAACTTTTTGTGTGTTGTAGAAACCTTTGGCATTCTGGGGAAACCTATGGACCTTTTCTCAGAATATTTTTTTTAAAATCCATAATTGATGGAATTGATAAATTTCATTTAGACGTTAATGATAATAAAGGTGCCATTTCTTCCCATAAAAGTTCATAGACACCTTAAAATCTATATGTGGACTTCCAATCTATGGCCAGGGCTTATGATATTCAAGAGCCCCTTCACTGTAGATCTCCAAGGAGAGGCTTTTTGGCATGTTGGAGTTGTTGCAGAGGGCATTAAGGCTTGAGATTGAAGTTAGACTGAATGACCTCAAGGTCTTTTCTAGCTTTAAGGTCCTTTATGTCTATGATATCAAAGACTAAAGAGAATTGCACTGGTGAAAGAACATGCCCCAGGAGGGAATATATCCTAACACTAGCTGGCCAATCCGGAAGACAAAATTTGCCTTAGGATTGCTCACTTATAGATCTACTGAAAGTCCTCCCCCACTGGAACTCTTGATTGGTGATCCAGCAATCCCAATGGTTGTTTCCTTTGCAATTCTCCTGGATTATTCCCCACTTTTGTAATTGCCTGTGTTTATTTGGCTTATACATGGCATCCTAAAAGTCTTAGTTTATAGCTTTAAGCTTTAATGGTGATAGTAGCTATATTGCTATCAAGGCTATCAAGGTATAGGGTAGGAAGTGATGAGGAGAGTGGATAACTACAGATAGAGGGGTCAATGTGCATGTCATACAGAGAGTTCCAAAAGCCTTATTTCAGTTTCAAGCTAAAAACATACTGTCCAAACCTTTGGTGGCAATGCAGTTGTTGAATTTTTAAAGTTAAAAACAGCACTAAGACTTTTGGGACACCTTGCATGACATAGAATGTTGACTCCTGTCGTCTGTGATTATCCACTCTCTTCATTCCAGCCAGCCCAACACCTTGACAGGAATACAGTAACTTTCATTGCCCCATGAAAATTCCCTCGTTTGTCAGGGACCTCACTCTTAGCCAGGCTGTGACTTTTGTTGTCATTTAAGAGGGTTGGTTTTCTGGGGAAAGTCTTATGGAAGAAGCTTATTTTCTTTCTAAATACCAGGAGAATGGTGGTCCACTGTATTATGGTATACACCATATACATACATACTTCAATTGGGGACCTCCCCCTTGTTACAGATAACTTAAAAAAATCTTAACCCCTTGTTTCCACTCCAAATTAATTTTTTCTATAAAATTTAAACTTTAATAAAATAATATAAAATACTCATTGTGAGATGGTAAGGACACATAACTGGAAGCAAGAATTTTATTTTCAAAGAGAGAGCAAACCCATTTAAACTCTAAATCAATTGCCTTTTCCAAAGAAACTTCAATTTTTATTAACTATAACTTAAATTTTGACTTTCTGTTCTCTTAGGAAAAAGCTTTCATATTCTCTCACATACAGAACATTAAGCTTATTCATAGCTCTGCTAGCTGACACCCTCTACTTCCATGATTCATCAATAGCCATAGCTTCTAAAAACTTGCTCCAACTGCTCCAGTAACTTTGAGGCTCACAGGACCTCAGAGTTTTATGGGAAAGTTTATTGTTTTAGGGAGTAGATTGCTAGCTCTAATTCCATGAATAGGGCTGTATCTGGGGGTGACTAGGTGGCACAGTGGATAGAGTGTCAGCCTTGGAGTCAGGAATACATCTCCCTGAGTTCAAATCTGGCCTCAGACATTTAGCAGCTGTGTGACCCTGGGCAAGTCATTTAACACTGTTGATGTCAGTTCCTCATCTGTAAAATGAACTGGAGAAGAAAATATCAAGCCACTCCAGTATTTTGGCCAAGAAAACCCCAAATGGGGTCACAGAGACCAAAACAACTGAACAGCAACAACAGGGAAATATTTCTGCATCTCATTATTCTTAGGAACCTCGAGTCTCAGCACTTTGTCAGGGATAACTATTTTTCTCCATGAGGTTTCTTTCTGAACCTAAACTTCCAGGCAGCTATTCAGCTCCCTCATCTTCCAAGCACGTTCTTGTGTCCTATGTGTCTCCTCTGGCCATCAGAGAAACAGAATGAAAATCTGAAGTGAGGCAGGTAAAGCTGAGTCCCCATGATGATCTCCTTCCAATCAGGAGAAGGTTACCCATGGCAACCAGGCTTCTATAGTTTCTCAGCTAACTCCCTCCTCTCAACTGATCTCTTGGCGTTGTTGTTAAAGTTGTTTTGCATAGAATACTAAACATTATATTTTAACTGTACTTTTCAGCTTTTGGAATTTTCAAAGCTGATTTTCTTTCTGCCAAATATTTTTGGCAGTTTCTTAAAGGAGCCAAGTCCCTTTTTCTTTGATTGATGATTTAAAGAGAAATCTGAATAAAATAGAAGAGTTTTTTTTTTTAAAAACAGTTACATGATGGTTTCCTTGTATAATTTCCTGCCTCAAATCTGTATATTGTAGCCCTGAGTTAGCTGAAGTTAATGCTTAACTAATCAAACTTTATGCATGTACCCAATGTTGTTATGGTCTGATATGAGTAGACAAAAAAAGGAGATGGAGTTCAATAACACTTTTAATGACGCTTACTTAGAGTTTTAACATATAATTTCAAAGGACCTTACATATGGTAGCTAAACAATCCAGTGAGTTCGATTCTACAGGTATTTATTTCTCTATGTTAAAGATGAGGAAACTGAGACTTAGAGGCATTTATTGAAAACTGAGGCTTAGAGACTTGCCCATAGTCCACAACTAGTGAATGTTATAGATGGAGTTTGAACCCAAGTATTTCTGGCTCCAAATCCAGCATGCCATTCACTGCCTCAGTTTGCATTTATTAACATGGTTCTGTCTATATCTCCCCATTCATACACTGGACTTGTTGGTTGGTTTTTAACTTCTAGGGGCTTGCTGGTTCTCCAACATACACCTTGACCATGATTGACCTCAATGATTCCTTTTCTGACAAAATCTGTCAGCAGAGAGTGAAATCGGGCATGTAAAGGCTCCACATAATTTCCCACAAAGACTGAAGGGACAGAAAAATAATCTAAAAGTAATGACTAATCCTTAAATGATGTTTTTGTTTAAATGGACCTATGATTTCAGTGATATGGGAGTGCTCTAGGAATACAGATCAGGCAACTATTTTGTAACTTACTGTTTTAGAAAGTTGCCCAGGTTAAATTGTCCAGGGATACATGTATCTCTCAGTGCCAATATGTATCAGAGGCTCAGAGACTATACTACAAACCAAATCTTTCTGACTTGGCCACCTAATTCATATTTTGTTTTCAAGAATACCAAAGCTAAATCAAAACTAAACCAAAACAAAAAAATTAAACACGTAACATAAATTCAAGTAGAACAGATATCTTTGTGAGGTTATTTATGTAAATGCTTTTAAGAGCCAGCCTAAAATCATTTCTCTTCTCTGCAGCCTTTGGAGATTTTATCTATTTCATCTGTTCTCATCTATGCCACCCTCTAATGTCTCTTAACTGTGTAGTTTTATGTGACACCTCTGATGCTAGTCACCCGATAAATAAAGCACAATGTTGTCATAGATCTTCTATATAGGGCACATGTATACAAAATATCTCCCCATTTAAACACGTGCTCCCTGTTTCTTTGGGAATCTGGAGCTGACAGTAGAAATAATAAGTTCTAGCTTTATAAAGTAACACATTTCCCATAACAAGAGACCTCAGAAATATCATGCACCCATTCTAAAATGGTGCTTGGACAACATTTACTGGAAAGCAAATCAAACTCTCTAAATTCCAAATAAACCAAGAATTAACAGTCAGATTTAGCACTGAGTTAAAGAGGTTTTTTTTCTATTTAAAAATAAAATGATTAGTTTAAAAAATCTTTTTTCTTGTTTAGATCTTCTTAAAGTAATTGAATGGGCAGCTAGATGGCACAGTGGATCGAATGCTGGGCCTAGACTCAGGAAGATCCATCTTTGTGAGTTCAAATCCAGCCACTTATTAGCTGTGTGACCCTGGGTAAGTCATTTAACCCTGTCTACCTCAGTTCCTCTGTAAAATGAGCTAGAGAAGGAAATGGCAAATAGCTCCAGTATCATTGGCAAGAAAACCCCAAGTGGGGTCACAAAGAGTTGGGCATGACTGAACAATAATAACAACAGGGATTGAAATGTTACAAGCCTGCAGTATGGAACATTTTCTGTTTTATGTGGTATGTCCCTCTATCCATGAGAAGGTTAAAGGGAAACACAATTGTTCTCATTAAGTCTAGTACATATTATTCTTCCAACCCCAACTGACACTGACCAACTGGGGCAACTACATCTCCCCTGGTGGTTATAGAGGAGCCTGAAGAACTGGAGTGAGAGGGGGAAGGGTAGTTTTCTTAATACTGTAGTTCATGAGCCCCCACCAGTGTGACCCCTTTTGATTGTCACTTGATATTAATTAGTATAGCTTAATTAGCTTTAAGAAAGGGTTATTTATTAAAGTGGTATAAGAAAACAATTGGTTCAAAACATTCCCTGCCTCTACCCCATGGTAATTCAGGTCATACTCTCCCACTAGTGAATACAGAGTCCAGGGGAAATTGAGCTCAAACTTAGAGCACATGTGGGAAAAGTGGCAACTCATAGGTCCTGCAAGTCCTTCTATTAGAGTCCTAAAGATGTTCCCTTAGGTGTGGTGTATCACTTTCTGTTGTTTTTCCCAAAGGGTTCTAATGCTGCCTTTCCGTTTATTCTTGACTTCAATGCTGTCATTGTGGTTCCATGTGGTGCTTTGAGTATACAGTCCTATTCCTCTGATCTTCTAAAGTTCATAAGGTCAAGGTGGAGTGGGGTGAGGAGGCAGAAGCTCTCTCCTGCTTCATGCAGCCTCCTCCAGCAAATTTCTTTCAAGGAATACTTGAAATTCCACTTACTAGATAGACACTAGAAGATCTCTAGTTCTAAGATGGTCTACTAATTCGTTCAAAATCCACAGGGCATTATCAGTCTCTTTAGCCAACCCAAATACATCTCTGCAGTGTTTTATAGCTGGCAGATGACTGATGGTGAGCTACTGAAATGGAGAAAAGACCAAATAGAGTCCAGAATCATGGTGATTCAACCATAACTTTTTAACCTCAGTTTGTCTTGAAGATCACAGAATCATCAACTCTCGAATCTAAAAGAGACCTTAGAGCTAATTCCACCCATACTGGAATTAATAATTATCAATTCTATAATATCCCTTACTGAGGGTTATTTAGCATCTCTTTGATGACTTACTGTGATAGGTAACCCACAACCTCCTGAGGCAAGGGATAGCTCTAGTGAGTAAGGGATTTTTCCCCCTTATTAACCTTTAAGTCTGATTCTGTAATTTCTGTCCATTTGTCGTAATCCCTTCCTTAGGAGTCAATCAGAACAAACCAAACCCCTCTTCTAAGTGACAAGCTTTTGAGTACTTTCAGATGACGATGATGACGACTACTACTACTACTACTATTGCTACTACTACTACCACTACTACTATAATTGATAATAATAATAATAGATATTAGCATTTATATAGTGTTCTAAGGTCAGTACAGCACTTTAAAGGCATCATCTCATTTTATTCTCACAACAGCCCTAGGGAGTATTTGCTATTATTATCCCCATTTTACAGAGGAGGAAACTGAAGGAGACAGAAACTAAATGATTTTCCCAGGATCACATGACTAGTAAGTGTGGCTGTATTTGAACTCAGGTCTTCCTGATTCCAGGTCCAGGGCATTATCTATTGAGCCACTTCACTGCTTATTATGTAACACTCCACAATTCTCTTCTCTGGGGTAAACATTCCTTGATTCTTCTATTCCTTTTAGCCCAAAGGTTGTTCTCTTTGCCAAAGCAAACAAGCTTACAATCACCAATTCTCCTTGTCTCATCTCTCGGGATATTGGTCATCTTACTGACTTGCTCATCTTTTGTCCAAGCACAGCTAAAACAATCATGCAACCAGAAGCAAACAGCAGCAATAATGCAATCGTTTTTGTTCTCAGCATTAAATAATCAATCCATCAATATACATTTATGAAGTGCCTACTATGTGCCAGGCACTGCCTTAGGCACGGAGGCACTGGGATATTCGTTTCTAGCTTCAGTTCGTTTTGACCTTTGTAACTCCTGACACTCCTCTCACAGGGTCCTGCCCCTCTTCATTAATTTTCAGTCAGCCAGCTGCTCTTCTGATCCCGATCATCATGGTATTTAAAGAGGCTTGACATGATAGAGTCTGGATACCCAGCTAGTCTCTGATCTAACACTTCTAATTCCTAGATACGATGATTCTCATA
Organism: Trichosurus vulpecula; assembly: GCF_011100635.1. Taxonomy (NCBI): domain Eukaryota; kingdom Metazoa; phylum Chordata; class Mammalia; order Diprotodontia; family Phalangeridae; genus Trichosurus; species Trichosurus vulpecula. The sequence continues at coordinate 172,344,861 of NC_050574.1, forward strand.
TAGGATCATGTTTATGTCCTCTATGATACTAACTATGCTATCTCTGGCACCATATAATATTCTCAATAATTGGATTTAATATTTAACAAAATCTACTTGATACTAAAGAATATACATAAGCTAATCTTGGATAAATGCTATTGAATAATGTAGTTCTCTGAACAAAATTGCATGCATTTTACAAAGCTATGTATGCAGGGCAGCTAGATGGTGCAGTGGACAGAACATTGACCCTGGAGTCAGGAAGACCTGAGTTCAAATCTGGCCTCAGACAATTACTGGCTGTGTGATTCTGGGCAGGTCACTTAACTCCCATCCCCCCCCTAAAACGAAAACAAAAGAAAACCCCAAAGCTATGTAGGCCCTTAAATTAAGGAAATCAACAATGGATGGCATTGGAAAACCTTTCAGAAGTTCAATTCCAATATTTTGAGATCAAGTCCCCAATGTTTACTCCTTCCTCAGGAAGATTTTTGATGTGGTCTGCTGCTGCTAATTATTATATTTATTTAATATTTCCTTTTAAAAAAGAAATACAAAACTGAAACATTTTCTTGACATGTCTTCAAATCCAAGAATTGAGATCTGGTAAAAAAAATATGTCCTCTATCGTAGTTTCAAACAGGATGGTTGGCTCCACCTAGGATTCACACTCTAGACTTCTTTACTTGACGTCTGGTGTTCTTTCCACTGGGATTTGATTTGTAATATTAAGAAGGGAATAATAATAATAATAATAACTGCAAAAATAATAGCTAGCATTTATACAACACTTTAGGTTTTGGAAAGTGCTTTACATTTATTATCCTATTGTATCCACATAGCAACTATAGTAATTTTTTCTTGAACTCAAGTATTCAATTATTCTGGAAACGTTTTTTTGGCAGCAGCAGGGGTGGGGTGTTGTTGCTAGTATTATGTAGATCTTTTCTCTTCCGGGGCGGAGCCAAGATGGCAGCTGGAAAGCAGTGAGCTCCCCACCGAGGCTCTCCAAAAACCTATAAAAAATGGCTCTGAACCAATTCTAGAACTGCAGAACCCACAAAACAGCAGAGGGAAGCAGGGCTCCAGCCCAGGACAGCCTGGATGGTCTCTGGGTGAGATCTATCCCACACGGAGCTGGGAGCTGGGAATGGAGTGGAACAGAGCCCAGCCTGAGCGGTGTGGACCAACCAGACCAGGAGCCGGCGGAGCGGGCCCTAGCGCCCTGAATCAGTGAGCTGCGGCAGTTACCAGACCTCTCAACCCACAAACACCAAAGACTGCAGAGAAGGTTAGTGGGAAAAGCTGCGGGAGTGGAAGGAGTTCGGGTTCAGCCCCCAGGGCAGCGGAGGTGGGGCAGCTACAGCTGCTGTTGCTTCCGGCCCCAGGCCCACCTGGTGGGAGGAATTAGGTGGCAGATCAGAGCAGGTGTGCACAGCCTGCTGAAGATCTAAGCCCAGTCCGGGTTGGGGGTTCTTGGGGAAGGAGGAGTGCTGGTGCGGCAGAGCTGGCGCATCACCCCCAAATGTGGAACATAGAACTCTTTAATCTGCAAGCAGTCATACCCCACTGAAAAACTCAAGGGTCAAGTTAGTTGGTTGGGAATATGGCCAGGCAGCGAAAACACACCCAGATTCAGTCTCAGACTTTGGATTCTTTCTTTGGTGACAAAGAAGACCAAAACATACAGCCTAAAGAAGTGAACAAAGTGCAAGAGCCCACACCAAAAGCCTCCAAGAAAAGCATGAACTGGTCCCAGGCCATGGAAGAGCTCAAAAAGGAGTTGGAAAAGCAAGTTAGAGAAGTAGAGGAAAAATTGGGAAGAGAAAGGAGAAGGATGCGAGAAAACCATGAAAAACAAGTCAATGACTTGCTAAAGGAGACCCAAAAAAATACTGAAAAATACACTAAAGAAAACAACACCTTAAAAAACAGACTAACTCAAATGGCAAAAGAGCTCCAAAAAGCCAATGAGGAGAAGAATGCCTTGAAAGGCAGAATTAGCCAAATGGAAAAGGAGGTCCAAAAGACCACTGAAGAAAATACTATTTAAAAATTAGATTGGAGCAAGTGGAAGCTAGTGACTTTATGAGAAACCAGGATATTATAAAACAGAACCAAAGGAATGAACAAATGGAAGACAATGTGAAATATCTCCTTGGAAAAACCACTGACCTGGAAAATAGATCCAGGAGAGATAATTTAAAAATTGTTGGACTAACTGAAAGCCATGATCAAAAAAAGAGCCCAGATATCATCTTTCAAGAAATTATCAAGGAGAACTGCCCTGATATTCTAGAGCCAGAGGGTAAAATAGAAATTGAAAGAATCCATCGATCACCTCCTCAAATAGATCCCAAAAAGAAATCTCCTAGGAATATTGTCATCAAAATCCAGAGCTCCCAGATCAAGGTGAAAATACTGTAAGCAGCCAGAAAGAAACAATTTGAGTATTGTGGAAACATAATCAGAATAATCCAAGATCTGACAGCTTCTACATTAAGAGATCGAAGGGCTTGGAATACGATATTCTGGAGGTCAATGAGGCTAGGATTAAAACCTAGAATCACTTACCCAGCAAAACTGAGTATCATGCTCCAAGGCAAAATACGGATTTTCAATAAAATAGAGGACTTTCAAGCTTTCTCAGTGAAAAGACCAGAGCTGAACAGAAAATTTGACTTTCAAACACAAGAATCAAGAGAAGCATCAAAAGGTAAACAAGAAAGAGAAATCCTAAGAGACTTACTAAAGTTGAACTCTTTTGTTTACATTCCTACATAGAAAGATGATGTGTATGATTCATGAGACCTCAATATCATAGTAGCTGAAAGAAATATGCATATATATATGTTTATGTATATATATATATATATATATATATGTGAATGTGCATGTATGTATATACATATGTGTACATATATATAAAGAGAGAGAGAGAGAGCGGACACGGTGTGTTGGAGATGAAGGGAAGATATCTAAAAGAAATAAAATCAAATTAAGGGATGAGAGAGGAACATACTGATAGAGGGAGATAAGGAGAGATAGAATGGGGTGGATTATCTCGCATAAAGGTGGCAAGAGGAAGCAGTTCTGTGGGAGGCGGGGAGAGGGCAGGTGAGGGGGGAATGAGTGAATCTTGCTCTCATCAAATTTGGCCTGAGGAGGGAATACCATACATACTCAATTGGGTATCTTACCCCACAGGAAAGAAGAGGGAAGAAGATTAAAAAGGGTGGGATGATGGAGGGGAGGGCAGATGGGGGTGGAGGTAATCAAAAACAAACACTTTCAAAAGGGGACAGGGTCAAGGGAGAAAAGTCAATAAAGGGTGATGGGTTGGGAAGGAGCAAAATATAGTTAGTCTTTCACAACATGAGTATTGTGGAAGGGTTATACGTAATGATACACATGTGGCCTATGTTGAATTGCTTGACTTCTTAGGGAGGGTGGGTGGGAAGGGAAGAGGGGAGAGAATTTGGAACTCAAAGTTTTAAAAACAGATGTTCAAAAACAAAAAAAAAAATGTTTTTGCATGCAACTAGAAAATAAGATACACAGGCAATGGGGCATAGAAATTTATCTTGCCCTACAAGAAAGGAAGGGAAAAGGGGATGGGAGGGGAGTGGGGTGACAGAAGGGAGGGCTGACTGGGGAACAGGGCAACCAGAATATACGGCATCTTGGAGTGGGGGGGAGGGTAGAAATGGGGAGAAAATTTGTAATTCAAACTCTTATGAAAATCAATGCTGAAAATTAAATATGTTAAATAAATACATTTTAAAAATTAAAAAAAATAAAGATCTTTTCTTTACAGGCTTATTTTGGGTCAGCTGAGAAAGAAGTTCAAAGTATATCATTCTGTTTTTTCAAATAGCAACCATGGAGATACACACAAATCTGATATGCCCATTACCGAGATACATGCCAGACTCAGAAGATGCTGCTTCTTCGTGTCTCTGAGGCTTAGTATGGTTCTTGACTTTCTGGTGCCGCTGGATCAAGGTGCCGGGGTTTAGGGTGAGTTCAGTTTGATGTGATTCTAGTCGTTGTGATTTCAGGTGTAGCTCGGTTTTGAGCACATTTTTGCATCATCTTCTTCTGCTGGACTATACACCTCTTGAAGGTAATGTTTTTCTTTATATGCCTAGTGCTTAGCACAGAGCCTGGCACATAGTAGGTGCTTAGCAAATGCTTATTGACTAACTAAAAATTCCAACACCCTTAATTTTTATGGATAAAGAAACAAGGAACTTAAGTAATTTGCCCGGGGTCTCACGACTAGTAAGTGTCTGAGGCAGGATTCACTCTCAGGACTTCCTTACTAAGTTTGGTGTTCTTTCCACTATGCTTTGATTTGTAACACCAGGAAGGGGATGACAATAGTAGTAACAACCGCAAAATAATAGCTGGCATTTATACAGCACTTTAGGTTTTGGAAAGCGCTTTACAGTTATTATCCTATCATATCCACATAGCAATTTTGGCAGGTAGATTAGGATTAGGGTTAGGGTTATCGCTAATCACGAAAACTGAGGCACAGAGAAAGAAAATTACTTGCCAAGGGTCACACAGCTATCTGAGGTTACATCTGAACTCAGGACTTCCTGACTCCAAGTCCAAAGCCTCATGCATTGTTCCTGCCATCCGTAGCATTGTTTGGATAAATAAAACATGGAAGCAGTGATAATTTATTTCCAGACAGCTCTTAGAACAATGATATCAGTTTAGCACTGTTTAAATATCTAGAAAGCTGCATGAAAGTGAAAATTCAAAGGAAAATAAGGAATTTGGGAGATAGAAACACTTTCCCCCCCAAGCAGACCCAAACTCAATGGCTCTATAAACAATGGGAAGCTAGGTATTTTGTTTCATTTTGTTTTTTTAGTGATTGTTGCTGTTGGTTGTTGTGTTTGTCTTTCGCTCTAGAACAGGACCATGGCATCGGGGAAATGATGACAAGCCTTGCAGTTGACTTTGATTTGAGTGAAGGAGGGCTGGGCAAGGTCACCACCCTCACTTTCTCCTCCAGAGCCACCTGGGTCCAGTGGCCTGATATTCACCAGGATGACTGGAGATAGCCAGGCTAAGGTCTTTTCAGTTTCTCACTTTGAGTGAGGTAATGACCATTCAGTGAATAGGCTTCTTTAAAAAGTTAATCAAGGGATGGCCCCCTTTAATCAAAACAAAAGAAAATCGAACTGAGAGGGAAGACCTTCAGGGTTCCTGGCCAAAAGAGAAACAGTTACTGTTTAGTATTTATATATACTCTGCTACAAGAGCAGGGACCTATTGTCCAATCTATGAGCTCCAGAGTGAGTTGGGTTTACTGGCTTGGTTTTTGTGAAAGAAATCTAGCCGGTAAACCCAAAATTAAGGAAGCATCCTTTTTTAGCGATAGGGACCTTCGACATCCTCCAGTCCAACTCTTTTGTTTTATAAATAAAGAAACTGAGGCCCAGGTAGAGGAAATAACTCGAACTATGTCCCATAGCTACTTAATGGCAGAGTCAAGACCTGAATAAAGGTTTCCCCAAATCCCAGGCTGGTGTTTCTTTTATTCTAGCATACTGCCTTGAAAAACAGTTAAATGGAACAGAGCTAAAGGGTTATGAGGGGCAAGCTGCAGGTTGAGACATCAGCATGAGGTGGCTCTTTGTACCCTAACTGACCAGCATGCTTCCCCAATTCACTGTAATAACCACTACAAAAGGGACAGATTGGACCAGGGAGAAAGCTAGGTACCAGAAATCAGAAACCCCAGGTCAAGCCTTCATTTTCCTATTAGACTCACCAAGTGAGCCACTTATCAAAGCTTTTAGAACCTCCTACTCTAGAATTTCTCTATCAGGGATTAAAAAAAAAAAAAACTTAGCCTGACCTGTGATCTCATTAGTTTGGAGAGCTCCCTGGGAGGAACTCCCCCTACCAGTGTAGATTCTCACCTTCTCCACAAACTACAATCTTGGAGATCTGTCTGAGGTGCTGAGAGGTTAAGTGATGTGCCCAGAGCCACATAACCAATATGTAGCAGAGGTGAGATTTGACACTAAGGCTTCCTGATTTGGAGGTCAGACTTATGGTTCCTCTCAGGTACATTCAATTAGACAGAATCATCAAACATTTACTAAGTGCTGGCACTGGAGTAGGTGCCAGGGAGAGAATGACAAAAATGGAACTGTACTGTTCTAAAGCAGTTTACATATATTTGGACTGGCACAGAGAGCAGAAGAAAGGATGTTTTGGACATATTGTAAGACAGTATGGTATTTAGGACAAATGCTTCTCATTTTTTTCCTTTGAGATCCTCAAATGGAATCATTTTACTAGCATTATCTCCTCAATTTTCCCCAACCTTCTGGAGAAAGAAAAGTGTGAATATAATCATATCAATTCAAGAGACAAGGTAACAGCTAAGAATATAGAAGTGTAACACCTACCTTCCAGTTAGGGACCCAGGTCTTAACTAATTAAGGTGTAGAAAGGGTGTGTATGTATCTTTAACAGAAAGGGAGACAGAAGGGCAAAGTTGTGTTTATTTATAAAGCCAGATTTTACATACAATGCTCGCCAAGGATTTTGTGCCTGCCTTCAAGTGAATAAATCCCTCCGGTGTCAGAGACATAAGACGTTGTCAAGCTGCCTGTGAGACAATGTGATCATAAAGTCTTAGAACCAAAATACCTTCAGTCACCTTGGTAAGAAAATAATCCTCTCTCAAGTGATGCTTTGAAGTTTAATGGAGTTGCTCCCTATATAGTAAATGAAACTTGGAGGTTTTGTTGCTGCAGCCTTGGTACTGTTTGGGGAGATGGGAGCAGGGTTGGGAGGGGAGATCTCATTCTTATTCAAGACTACTCACAATTTGTCTCCGCTTTAATTTTCTAGTCTTGTTTCTTACCTCTCCCATGCACAAATTCTCTGTCCTGGTCAAACTAGCTTATTTGATGTCATACAAACAAACCCCAGAATTTCTTGCCATTTTTATCTTTGCTCAGGCTGTGCTTTCTTGCTCAGCAATGGCCTCAGAGAGGGATAAAATGCTGTGCTTACTGGCAATATGCTCACTTGACTTTGCGTAGGGGTCTTTGGGGCTGGGCACCAACGGGAAATGAAGAAATGAATTTGGGTGGGGAGAAGGGCAGAGTTTTCCCAGTCCAAGAGTGGAGCATGGGAGCCACAGCACCCAGTTTTCCTATAGTAGCTGTATACTTCATCACCCTGAAACCTGGATCCACTTCTCAGCAACACAGGGAGAGGAACAATTGACTGATAAAAGGCTGATGAAGAGGGTCAGAAAGAGATACAAACTTCAGGAACATTAACTAGAATAAAGTGGAAGGGGAAAATGGTGGAAAAATGCAGATGGGAGCATTTATTTTCCCTCTATGAGATATTTTTGGTAATTTTCTAGTAACCCGAGAGTCCTTGATCTTTTGGGTACTGTCAGCTGAAGGGGTTTGGAGGAGAGTGGATGGTGGTGGTGCTCAAGGAATGGCCATCATCAGGTCTTTGTGACTTGGGGTTCCAAGGGATCTTAATCTACCATTGAACCTCCTACTTGTCCCTTCAGGAAATCCTATCCAGGCTTTTAAGCTCAGTTCAAATCATCTTTTCCCTTGATGGGACCACCCCAGCCCAGACTGATCCTTTCTGCCTTGGAACTCTCACAGCTCTTATCTGACCTTGTTTGGCATTTACCATCTACCATTATTTGCCACATATTGTTGGACACTTTTGTAGTGAATATTTATTATTTCCCAACCAAGTCACAATATCATCTTTGCTTATAGCAGTCATAGAAAATATTTAATGATTATACAACTGAAGTATCCTTAGGCACATAGAATGTACTTGGTAAATGCTTTTCATTCATTAATCAATAAATTAATTCAATGCCATAGTATTCAGTGTGTATCAGAGAGACTCAAGGTCTCTGTACTATCAACTTGCTGAATGATCCGAAGAAAATTTGGAAAGTTGCTTCCTCTTCTATAGAGAATGACAGAAATGGAATTAGAGTGAGTCATAGAGTCATTATGGGGATGATGGAGACTGTGTCTGTAAAGGGCCGGGGACAGTCTGAAGCAAGGGTGTTAGATTTGTTGTGAGAGATATGATTCTTTAGGAGAGTTGTGAACCACTCAGACTAAAAGTGTAGGCTCCCAACCTATACAGACACATTCTAAATTTGCTAGCAAAGTCTAAGCTACATTTGCTATGCTGCATCCAAATGAATGATGTGATAAAGTGTAATCCAGGGAAGATAAACAAACAAACCAAACCAAAACAGTCTTTTGCAGGACGCCCAGGGTTTTCTTGGCTTCCAAACCCCACATTTCCCTAGCACCTATGGGCTACAGAATTGAGTCCTAAGCAATGAGAGTTCTGTTAAATTTGCAGGGAGAATAGATATCACATTACAGAAGCTTTTGTGTCAGATTGGTCCCACACATTCCCACACATCTCATCTTTTCCTTCTTTCCTTCCAGAAAAAAAAATCTGGTAGTAGCTCCTTTCTTCTTTTGCTTCCTCTATTGACAGGACAAGATTTGAAGTGGCAAATGTATTGCCACCTAGGTGGTGCAAATAGCCAGGTATTACATTGGATGAAGCACTGGACCTGGAGTTAATTAATCAACCAATCAATAAACCTTTACTAAGTTTTTATTAAGTATCCATTATATGCCAGGCACAGGGGATACAAAAAGAGGTAAAAGACAGTTCCTGACTTCAAAGAGTTTACATTCTAATGGGGGAGATAATGTGCACGTATACACATGCAGGCACACAGATACAGACACCCCCCCCACACACACACACAGAGGAAGCTATTTACAGGATAAATAGGAAATAATTAACATTGGAATCATAACATGGAATTAAGAAAAGGTGTGGAAAGAATCCTGTAAAAGTCAGATTTTAGTTGAGACTTAAAGGAAGTTGGGAGGTCAGTAGCTGGAGTGGAAGAGGGAGAGCATTCCGGGCACTGAGGACAGCCAGAAAGTATTCCTGGAGCTGAGAGATGGAGTGTCTTGTTTGTGCAACAGTCAGGAGGTCAGGCAGCCATTGTCATTTGATCTAGGAGTATGTGTAGGGGAAGTAAGGTGCAAGAACACTGGAAAGGTAGGAAGGGGCTAGGTTATGAAGGCCTTTGAATGCCGAACAGAATATTTTGCCTTCTGGAGGCTATAGGGAGCCACTAGAGGTTATTGAGTAGGGGGTGACATGATTGGACTTGTGCAATATCAAGATAAAAATCTAGAATAAAAAGAAACAGAGGCACAAAGTTTTGAGCACCATCAATTTATTAACAAGGCTAGCAAGTGCCAATAAAATGGATCCAAGGCTCTTCAGTACCTAAGGATGCATTTGATAGTCAGGGCAGCTCTTTTATGCAGTTGGTTATATAAGGCACCAGAAGTAGTCCAGTCATTCAAACTAAACTCAGAATGTGATTGGTCACACAGAGATGAAGGGTGGGTTTTGTTTGGCTTGACTCAAACCCAGGGCAACAGGGAAAGGTACAGAGTTGACTATGATCCTTTGGAAAGTCTCATGGTAGACAAACATCTTATAACAACGTTGACTTATCTCTTCCAATGGTCAGTAAAATGTAAAAGATTTGAGTCTTCGTGCTTGGATTTTGGTCCATAGAGATAGGGAAGTTTAAAAGTACTAATTTTACCGATAAGGCCTATACAATTAAGTCTACATTGATCCACAAATATTGATTCCCATGATTAGATACAATTCTAAATCAATAATAAATAGTACACAATAAAGTGGGCTATCAATTTTCAGTTTCACAGCTTTAGGAGAATCACTTTAATGGCTGAATGGAGGATGGATTAAGAGTGAGAGACACTTAAAGCAAGAAGACCCACAAGCAGGCTATCACAGTGATTAAGGCCTGAGGTGATGGGGACCTGCATTAGAGTGTTGGTTGTGTCAGAGGATAGAAGAGGTTGTAATTGAGAGATGACTCAAAGGTGAAATCATAGGCCTTAGAAACGGCTTGGATATTGGGGGTGAGAGATGGTGAGGAATCCAGATGATTCTGAGGTTGTGAACCTGAAGGACTGGAAGGATGGTGTTGCTTTTTTCAAGATATTAGGAGATACACTTTGCCAGAGCTAAGGCCCAGCAAATAAGCTGTACTCTGAGCTTGGCATAACAACAATCCTTTGCACTCACCCTCTGGATGATTACACCTAGTAGCAAAATCGCATAATTATTGTGTTGCTTTGACCAATACCAGGTGTTCTCTGAATCTGGACAAGTAGTAGGCAAGCTTGGATAAGGACCCATGTTTTGGTGGTGAAACCCTGCTGTTACCCCTCATTGTCAGGGTTAAAGCTCATTGCATAGTCATTGGTATAAGTATTGAGATCTCTCCACACTGCCTCAGGTCCTCCCAGTAGGAGTGAGGCCTTAGTACACATGTCTAATCTGCCTCCTTGCTTACAAGCTATTTTCCTCACTTTTAAATTAAACTTCTGTTTGATTCCTGACTCTCCTGTCTCTAGCACACTCTGTTCAGCTCTGGCCATTCACAAGCTAGAGGCTGCTCTGGTCTGATTGACATTAATTGGTGACAGAAATGGGATTGGACATGGAACCAGGACATTGGACTCTCTGGTACCAGTGGGAATGGTTAGGTGCCACTGGAAATTTATTTCTTTGGAGTCTGACACCACTTCTCTGGAGAGTCCTCCACCCTTCTCCCTGCTCCAGCGCCTAAGCTCTCTCCTTGGTTGACCCCACCACTCTTTGTGAGGAAAACTCTGGGGCTCTCTGATGACCTGGTTCATCTCAGATTACTCTGATAAGAATATCCTTTCTCAAAATACATGCCTGCTAATTGGCCTGTCTGCATGCCTTTTGGTAACTTTGTGCCTCTGCTGAACTGGTTAAAATTAAAATTGTAATTGCATGCTTTGTTAAAACTATTTGTGTCTGTTTGTATCTGCCTTGTTGTTTTGTCTGTGTTTGTGTTTTTGTAAAATGTAAAATGTCTGTGTCATATTTGTGTTGTTTATAGATTCTATTACCTTAAAAGATTTAAAAGGCAACCAGCCAGAAACAAAACAAAACAAAATCCCAACTTCTAAGGGGTATAGCCAACAAGTTTAGAACACTGGGAGAAATTAATGAACTTTCATACTTGAAGTGATTGTCCCAGTAAGTAGGATTAACTCCCACTTTAGGCTTTCCGCAGGAGATTAGGTTATAAGAAAAAAAAAAAACCTGCAAGACATTTTTCCCCCTGTCATTTCAGCTTGGGCTGTGTTGGAATTACAGAAATAAAATCATATAACTAAAGACATTTTTTCTGTCATTTCGACTTTGACTATGTTGAATTACAGAAATAAAGTCAGATAAAGTTTGGCAAACTGCTAAAAACCTCTTAGCCGATTAAGGAGCTTGAAGATTTATCATTTTAAGATTTCAGAGGAGAACTCCCAGAATTTGGGGTAATTACAGGAACTCATTCCCTTCTGAAATATCTTAGTAAGTTTTGGGGGTACCACTTGGTAGAATTTGTTTTAAGGAAAAATAAGGATTACATTTTATGAAAGTTTTTAAAGTAAACGGCAATGAAGTAAGGCAGCTAGCTTGGAAGTAATCCCAGAGTGAAGAAAAAAAGAGAAAAAACAGGTAAGAGGTCTGCATCTCATAGCCACCTCTTGTTAATCCTTCGTTGATCATCTTAGATCAGGTTCCCAAATAAAAATATTGAACAAAATGCTGGAAAAATGTAGGGAAACTTGAGTTACATTCTGGTTGCAAAAATTTATTAGCTGTGTAATCTTAAGCAAGTTATCGTATCTCTGTTTGCCCTAGTTTCCTAATCTGTAAGGAGAAAATTAATTATGGTACCCACCTCCCAGGGTTGTTGTGAAGATCAAAATAATGTAGTGATTCTAAAGTGCTTGACACAGTAATTGGCATATGCTGAGCACTACATTATTTCTTAAATTGAATGTAATTGTTCCATGCCCCATAACTCTAAAAAGTGTTTAAAATGTCAAAGGTGATAAGAGAAATGCTTTTTATATGGGATAATTTGGAAATGCAATTGATTTCATCTGAAGTTTTGTTTCATATTTTAAATACATGATCATGTTTATTCTGTTATTGTATTTCTAAATTCTCTTACATTATGAAATTTGAGAGATCATTATACCATATACCATTATAACAAAAATGCTGTTAGAGAAAATAACTTTTTAATCTGGATGCTGTCACACATGAATTGGGCTTTTAAAAGGATGTGATTAAAAAAATAGATATTTGAAAACTATTAAATATTTAATGAGGTTTATTTTGTCATAAATCAGATAATAATAATAATAATAATAATGTAACAGCAAATTTTCATTTGAAATTTTTGGCTATTATCAAAATGTATAGGGTGGCTTAAAGATGTAGCTTCAACATATTAATGATGAGTCAACTATCAGGTATTTGCTGTATCTCTGAAGCCCCAGAATGTGGTTAGTTTTAATTTATAAGTAAAGGATAAATGAAATGTTAACTGTTAGGGAAACATCAAGAAAAATATTCAAGCCCTAAGTTGTGGTTAGTGAAATTTTACTACTTAAGGCAAAAATTACTGGGACTATAATTTTCTATTGTTTGAGCTTTGATTACAGGAATAGTTGTCAGAATTGTCATGAAGCCAGTAGTAGAAAATGGAATGTGCTGCCATCTGGAAACTGCTAAAGGTGGATGTCTATGCCTGGGAAAGAATTTTGGGGATGACTTTGGCATGGCCCAAAGTAGGAACCTCTTGACTCTATTTTCCCATTGTGATATTTCCTTTCTGAAAAGGAAATTTCCCTACCTGGTTAATCCTGAACACTGCTTTAAACACCCTGTAACTACATGATTGGCTGTCAGTTATGACTCATGCCTGGAATCAAACAGAGTTAAAGGATTTTCTCCCCTCTATTATAATACATAACATTGTTCTTGCTCTATCCCTCTTTTTTTCTTTTAAAGCAAATTTCTATAATCAAGAAGTTTCATAAGTACAATACTAAATCTATTAAATAATAGATTGATATTGTAACATCTCTGAGTTACTATGATAGGATGCAAGTACAAACATCTTAGAATTTTAACTTGCATTTTTGGTCAAATTATAATATAGGGATGATATCTTCCTGAGGGGGAAATAATTAAACAAAATAGAAAGATAAATATGTAATGTAAAAAATTTTAGTTTTTTAAATAAATGGAAGAGTAAATTTTGAGAAAGCAATAGGATTAGGCTGTTTTCTCTAACAATTATATACATGTGTACATGATTGGCTTCCAAATTTAGCTATCATGGAAATTCAGGATTTTAGTAATAAGTTCTCAATGTTGGATTAACGATTTTACACATAAATTGTAAGTATAATGGTAAAGAAAATGAAATTATTTTCCCAATATGTCTGATAATTTTAAAAAGTAGAAGAACTCATTTTATGGTTGTACCCTCATAAATTTTTTTTAAATTATTTTATTGTTTATTTGTTTTTTAAAATATTTTTAGTTTTCAACATTAATTTTCACAAGAGTTTGAATTACAAATTTTCTCCCCATTTCTACCCTCCCCCCAACTCCAAGATGGCATATATCCCAATTGCCCCATTCCCCAGTCAGCCCTCCCTTCTGTCACCCCACTCCTTCCCATCCCCTTTTCCCTTCCTTTCTTGTAGGGCAAGATAAATTTCTATGCCCCATTGCCTGTATATCTTATTTCCTAGTTGCATGCAAAACCTTTTTTTGAACATCTTCTTTTAAAACTTTGAGTTCCAAATTCTCTCCCTTTTCCCCTCCCCACCAACCCTCCCTAAGAAGGCTAGCATTTCAACATAGGCCACATGTGTATCATTATGCAAAACCCTTCCACAATACTCATGTCGTGAAAGGCTAGCTATATTTTACTCCTTCCTATCCTGTCCCCCTTTATCCAATTTTCTCCCTTGACCCTGTCCTTTTTCAAAAGTGTTTGCTTTTGATTACCTCCTCACCCTATCTGCCCTCCCTTCTATCGTCCCCCCCCCCCCTTTTTTCTCCTTCCTGCTTCTTTCCTGTAGGGTAAGATACCCAATTGAGTGTGTATGTTATTCCCTTCTCAGGCCAAATCCGATGAGAGCAAGATTCACTCATTCCCCCTCACCCGCCCCCTCTTCCCTCCCAACAGAACTGCTATTTCTTGCCACTTTTATGTGAGATAATTTACCCCATTCTATCTCTCCCTCTCTCAATATATTCCTCTCTCATCACTTAATTTGATTTTAGTTTTTTAGATATCATCCTTTCACGTGCAACTAACCCTGTGCCCTCTGTCTATATATATATATATATATGTACATATATATGTGTGTATATATATGTGTGTATATATACATATATATATATATATATATACATATATATATATATATATATATATATGTATGTATGTATATTCCCTTCAGCTACCCTAATACTCAGGTCTCTTGAATTATACACATCATCTTTCCATGTAGGAATGTAAACAAAACAGTTCAACTTTAGTAAGTCCCTTGTGATTTCTCTTTCTTGTTTACCTTTTCATGCTTCTCTTGATTCTTGTGTTTGAAAGTCAAATTTTCTATTCAACTCTGGTCTTTCACTGAGAAAGCTTGAAAGACCTCTATTTTATTGAAAATCCATATTTTGCCTTGGAGCATGTTACTCAGTTTTGCTGGGTAGGTGATTCTTGGTTTTAATCCTAGCTCCATTGACCTCCAGAATATTGTGTTCCAAGCCCTTTGATCCCTTAATGTAGAAGCTGCTAGATCTTTGATTATTCTGATTGTGTTTCCACAATACTCAAGTTATTTCTTTCTGGCTGCTTGTAGTATTTTCTCCTTGATCTGGGAGTTCTGGAATTTGGCAATAATATTCTTAGGAGTTTTCTTTTTGGAATCTTTTTGAGGAGGTGATCGGTGGATTCTTTCAATTTCTATTTTACCTTCTACCTCTAGAATATCAGGACAATTCTCCTTGATAATTTCTTGAAAGATGATATCTAGGCTTTTTTTTATCATGGCTTTCAGGTAGTTCAATAATTTTTAAATTATCTCTCCTGGATCTATTTTCCAGGTCAGTGGTTTTTCCAATGAGATATTTCACATTGTCTTCTACTCTTCCATTCCTTTGGTTCTGTTTTCTCATAAAGTCACTAGCTTCCATTTGCTCCAAACTAATTTTTAAGGTAGTATTTTCTTCAGTGGTCCATTGGACCTCCTTTTCCGTTTGGCTAATTCTGCCTTTCAAGGCATTCTTCTCCTCATTGGCTTTTTGGAGCTCTTTTGCCATTTGAGTTAGTCTATTTTTAAGGTGTTATGTTCTTCACTATTTTTTTGGGTCTCCTTTAGCAAGTCATTGACTTGTTTTTCATGGTTTTCTTGCATCATTCTCATTTCTCTTCCCAATTTTTCCTCTACTTCTCTAACTTGCTTTTCCAAATCATTTTTGAGCTTTTCCATGGCCTGAGACCAGTTCATGTTTTTCTTGGAGGCTTTTGATGTAGGCTCTTTGACTTTGTCGATTTCTTCTGGCTGTATGTTTTGGTCTTCTTTGTCACCGAAGAAAGATTCCAAAGTCTGAGACTGAATTTGAGAGCGCTTTCGTTTCCTGGCCATATTCCCAGCCAACTACTTGACCCTTGAGTTTTTCATGGGGGTGTGACTGCTTGTAGAGTAGAGAGTACTTTGTTCCAAGCTTGAGGGTATGTGCTGTTGTTTTCAGAGCTATTTCTATACAGCAAGCTCTGCCACACCAGTGCTCCTCCCCCCCCAAGAACTGCCAACCTGGACCATGACTCAGATCTTAAGCAGGCTCTGCACTCCTGCTCTGATCTGCCACTTAATTCCTCCCACCAGGTGGGCCTGAGGCTGAAAGCAACTGCAGCTGTTGTTCTGTAGCTGCACCACCTCCTTTGCCCCTGGGGCAGTGTCCGAACCGCAAACTCCTTTCACTCTGTCCCCCGCAGTTTTTTCCCACTAACCTTTTCTGTTGTCTTTGGTGTTTGTGGGTTGAGAAGTCTGGTAACTGTCACAGCTCACTGATTCAGGGTGCTAGGGCCTGTTCCTCCTGGCTCCTGGTCTGTTTGGTCTGGGCAAGCCCACACTAGGCTCTGCTCCATTCCACTCCCAGCTCTGTGAGCGATAGACTTTACCCCGTGACCATCCAGGCTCTCCTGGGCTGGAGCCCTGCTTCCCTGTGCTATTTTGTGGGTTCTGAAGTTCTGGAATTTGTTCAGATCTATTTTTCATTGGTATTTGGATGGTCCTGGGGGAGAGCCCTAGGCAAGTACCTGCTTTCTAGCTGCCATCTTGGCTCTGCCACCCCCCTCATAAATTTTTTAAAAGATTCTTATATCAGGTACAGGATTTAGGTAAGGGTAGAAACAGAAAATGGTGTATAAACTAAAATTCTCTGAAGCTTCAAGATTGGAGAACCAAATTTAAGTGATTATACTAAACTATATTAAGTCAGAATTATCTAAGAGCCTTTAGATTTGGAACCAGAGAAGCAGAGCCCCTTTTAGAACTGTCCTGAGAATAAGCATATTGTCCAAGCACAGAGATGGTAATTAAATCCATGAGAGCTGATGAGGTCACCAAGTAAAGTAGTATAGAGGGAGGAGAGAAGAGGGTCCAGGAGAGAACCTTAATGTATAGTTAGAAGGCGTGATCAGGACGATCTGTTCAAATCCTGCCTCAGACACTTACTAGATAGGTGACCCCAGGAAAGTCACTTAACCTTTGTCTGCCTCAGTTTCTCACCTATAAATGGTGATAATAACATCAACCACCTCTTAGTGATGTTGGGAGGATCAAATGAGAAAATAAGTGGAAAGCACTTAGCACAGTGCCTGGCACTTAGAAGACGCTATATAAATGCTTGTACCTTTCTTCCTTTGCTCTTTCCCCTCCCCATATTAAAAAGCTTCTTGCAGTTATATGGAACCTAGAGTTTGTTTTTGCCCCATCTTATGTCAGACCTCATTGCATGGGTATTCTTTCTGTGTAATTAAACTAAATTGCAAGTGCTTGAATCAATCAAGAAGTTTTTTTATTAAGTATTTACAATGTGTCAGAGACTATCCTGGGCTTTGGACATAGAAGAACAAAGAGTGAAACAATTAGTCCTCACAAGGAGCTTCCACTTTAATGAGAGAGATAAAAAGTATACATCAAAATACTAATTTAGTCACTACAACTATATTGCTGTTATTGTTTAGTCATGTATGACTCTTCATAACCCCATTTGGGGTTTTCTTGGCAAATATACTGAAATGTTTTACTATTCCCTTCTCCAGCTCATTTTTCAGATGAGGAAACTGAGGCAAACAGGCTTAAGTGACTTGCCCAGGGTCACACAACTATTAAGTGTCTGAGGCCAGATGTGAACTCAGGAAGATGAGTCTTCCTGACACTTCCAGGCCTGACACTCCATCCCTGTGCCACCTGGTTGCCTCTACAGCTACATACAAAATAGTTAAATACAAGGTGGTTCGGTAGCTAAGGCACTTGTAGTTGAGGGAATCAGGACAGTTTTATGAAGAAGTGCTCTAGTTGCATCTTAAAGAAGGAGGGAGACTCTGTGAGGAAAGGAAGGAGTGTATTCCAGGCTAATAAGATGACTGATACAAAGAAATAGAAACTGGAGATGTATTATTATGTTTGAGGGACAGAGAGGATAGTTTGGCTTATCTGAAGAGAGAGGAAGGGGAAGTATGGGCAGATGCAGCTGGAAATCTAGGTGGGGACAAGACTCTTAGGGTTTTAAAAGCCAAAAGGAGGAGTGTACATTTTATGTTGGAGGCAACAAGAAGCCATTGGAATTGACTAATTAGAGGAATCACACAGTCAGATCTGGATTAAGGAAAATTTCTTTAGTAGCAGTGTGTAGAATAAGGTGAAGTGGAAATTGGGAGAGAGCTGAGGTTGGGAGACCAATGAGGAGGTTGGTGCAATAATCTGGTCAGTTGATAATAAGGGCCTGAACTAAGACAAGTGAAAAGAAGACAATTATTATTGTAAGGGAGGAGAAATTTGATTTCCCTTGCCCTCCAACCCAAGTTGTGACCACAAGATATGTTAGTGTGTTAAAGTATTATCACCTAGGGTTTGTGAAGTGTGAACACCTTTCACAGATGTAATTAAAGGGAGACTGACTCCTAGAAAGGCAGCTAGGTGGGGGAGTGGATAGATTGGAAAGCCTGGAGTCAAGACCACTCATATTCCTGAGTTCAAATCCAGCCTGAAACATTTACTAGCTGTGTGACCCTGGCAAGTCACTTAACCCTGTTTGCCTCAGTTTCTTCATCTGTAAAATGAGCTAGAGAATGAAATAGCAAACCACTCTAGTATCTTTGCCAAGAAAACCTCAAATGTGATCATGAAGAGTTGGACATGGCTGAACAACAACCTTGAGGGCCCACTGGAAGAAGAACAATTAGTCATGCCTTTGGAAGCATTTAAATAGCTAAGTTTCAAGCCAGTGAAATATAACGGCAAGCAGGGTGGGACTTTTTGTTGTCTTTTGTTTTGGAGTGCTTCTCATCACTAAGGCAATCAAAGGCCTTTGATGAATCTTGCCTTTGTTTGAATCAAGAATTATTGAATGAAACAATTTATATGAAGTGGTACTAGTGATTAAAGATCTTTCCTACAACCTTTTGCTAGGTAGATGCTAAGCCTCAGGCCTACACCCTTTTGCTAAGTAGGTGCTAAGCCCCAGGGCCCTAAACAGGCTATATATGCTCTGAGGTCAGCATTTTGCTTTGGGGGCTTACTCATGGGAAGAGTGTTCATGTGATTTGGCCAGATGGGACTCTGGGTAGCCGTTGGAGACCCCCAGGCTTTGAAAACCCACATGTTGGCACTTTTCTCTCTGGTAATTATGTATGTAATGTTTTGGTCAGACAGCTAAAAGGCTGTCTGTTAATTTGTGTTTATTTGCTCTGTTTATATAATTTCTGCTTGTAATTTCTCTTTGTATTCTTTCTGAAGTTCAGGGTGCTGGCTTTTCCCCCTGAACTAAGTGAATGATATATTTATGTTTAATTAAAATAAGATTGTTAACCCCTTAAAGTTGCTTTCCTTAGAAAAGTAGATCAAAGAACTTGTGCCAACAGCCCTCCTGCATGCTGGTGTTATTGGTCTTACACCCCCACAGCAGCTTCTAGCAACATTGTTGTTACATGAACTCAAGGAGGAAAACTAGGCTTAGACCAGTAACCCTTTGCTTATACTAGAGGACAGTATACTTTACCACTGATCCATTCCTTTCTTTCTTGGATAGTGTGGGAGGAACAGGTACACAAAATGCAAGAGGAAAATGCCTATGACATATTACCTGTGAACAGACATTTCTGATGAAGGGCGCTATGACATCCTCCCCCCAAAATGCAACAAATGTATGAAGACTGAAGACCATGGGAGGAGATAAGACTGTGAAGCCTTTGAATTTCATTTTAGTATTTTCTAAGGTTCCCACTTTCTGCCCTTTTCAAAACATAGAGGTGATCATAAACTGTTCTTGTGACTCAGACTCTACTCTAACCTCTTTGAAGATGGAGTAAATGCTTAAGGGTCCTTTTCCCTCATTAAACCTTGCTTCTAGTCACTGCGGTTTTTTTTTTGTTTCTCAGAAGGCATTTGTTTACATCTTTTCCCCTCTTTTCCTAAACCCATCGCATAATGCAGAGGTAACTTAATACATTCTTCCAGAATGTTCTATTAATTAACTTAGTGATTTAACCACCCTGTACTTTATTATCAATTCATAGTTCTGTGCTTAATGCTTAACTTTTCTTCTCATCTTATTCTCCTACCCCCAATCTAAAATAATTTTTTCTGTCTTCCAAAGCCCATTTTTATCCCTAGTAATCAATATTAATTTCATTCTAAGATTATATTCCGAGATGGAACTGTTTGCTTGGCTCAAGTTTTGTGATCAAGAGGTGGAGTTAAAAGTCTGTGTTTTGAAAGAAAATGTCTTATTAAGATAATAATCTGCTAGGGCAGCAGGAAAATTTCAATCACATTGTCGCTGAAGAATGCACACACACCAGCCATTGCTACTTGCTTCAAGGTGACTTAGTCACCCTTTGAGAGAGAAAACCATAGCTTGGGTGAAGCCAGCAGAGAGTTCATAAGGGAAAGGAGTCAAGTAAGCAGGTGGTGTTCACCCCATCAGCCTGGATTTCTATAGGGCTGGCTTATGATTGCTTGGCATTGACAAAGAAGGACCATTTCTCTCCAAGCTTTGTAGAGCAGCTGACAGAAGGATCAAAATGAAGGTTGAGGAAGCCAAGCCGTCAGTGGGAGTAGGGTCAAAAGGAAAAGATATGGTGGGGAGAAGTAGATGTACTGGGGTCAAGTTCAGGAAAGTTGGAGCTACCCAAGAGGTTTCTTCCTTTGGAAGTTTGTGAAAAATCTCTGCTCCAAATGTCAAGTACTTTTCTAATTCAAAACACTTCATTTGTCATGAAACTTAAAACAGTCTAAATTGACATAAAAATATCAAGGAAAAGATCAGGGTTAACTCATTCACTGTCGCAAAAGCCATGCAATTGTTATATAATAACAGCATGAACAGTGCAAGGAATCATTTCACCTCTTCCTGCAGTCAACGTTTCTGAAGATTGAGAAGGGAGGCTTTCTCTTTTGGCTTCTTTTTATGTTAGGAGAATGTTTATCAGTTCCATAATTATGCACAGGTTTACAGTGTACGTAAGTTTGTGGAGAGGAAGCAAAGCGAGGGTGTGCAATGTGCTTGCGGGGGAATGCAAAGAAATGAGATGACCATTAAAAAAAGAAAACCAGCTGCAATAATTCTCCCTATTTGCAGAGGAGGATCCCAGCTCCCCAAGCCCAGCTTGGGAAGATGATGAGTCTGGGAACAGTTCCTAGTGTCTCAGACTGTCTCTGTCTCCTTGTCCCTGTTGCTCTCTCTCTCTCTCTCTCTCTCTCTCTCTCTCTCTCTCTCTCTCTCTCTCTCTCTTTCTGTCTTACTCTCTCTATCTCTTTCTCTCTTTCCCCCCCTCCCTTCCTCCCTCCTTCCCTTCCCTCCCTCATAACTCCTAATTTCTCTTCTCCACACTTCTATTTTCCCTTTTCTTCCATCCTTTTTTAAAAGTTAGCTAAATAAAGCATGTATAGTCTTTTCTAATACTTGGCATTTTCTGTTGTACTATCGTTCCCTATTTCCCATTTGTAGAAATGATTATTTTAAATACTTAATTTCCTTTAGATTGCCAACAAAGAGTAATTATCAGTGAGGAAAGGTACCTTTCGATGCCTTTAGCAGGCATCGAACATACATCCATAGGTTAACTGAGTCATTGCCAAAGGGGAGGTAACATGATGTATCAATCAACAACCATTTTAAAGCACCTACTATGTGCCAGGAACTGGTAGGTATAATACAAAGAACATAGGATTTGGAAAATAGAAGACCTGGATATACTCTTGGCTCTTCTACTTATTTACCAGTATGACCTAGGGAAGGGAGATGATATTTGGGGCCTTAGTTTTCTCTTCTGTTAAAATGAAAGGGTTGAATTAGGTAATCTTTAAGACCCTTTTCAGTGATGAATTTATGATACTATGAGATAGGAAGAGGGTGATAGATAGAAGAGTGAAATAAGCACTGTGCTACTGGAGATATTCTTAGTTCTGGTAGAGATAAAAACTTCATTAGTCACTGAGTAGATAATATTTAAAAATGCTTATTAAGTTTATAAATTTCAAGATACTGAAAATAGCTCAATCTTTTCAATGTAACTTACTACCTATGTGACAGTGATACAGTCACTTAACTACCCTAGGCCTAGTTCTTCAACTATAAAATGAGTTCGTTGATCTCTTCTGGTCCTTTCCAACTTGAAGCCTGTGGTCCTATGACTTCAACAAGCGGGAAAAACAGTTATAAAGACAGTAGAACAAAGTTCCATTGTTTACATTTTTTAACTGAAACCTGATTTTTTCCTTGAAGATGCTATGTCATTTGCTATCCTCTCCATGTTTTTTTTGTATTCCACTTAGGGTTGTACTCCTTTCACTTATTGGGCCAAGGAGGGGCACTTTTCCCTCTCAGTATTGCCACTTTCAGAGAAAGAGCAACTGCCTTCAACTGGGTGAGGGAACAAGTCCCAATCTATTTTTTATGGACCAATTCCTTTTTCTTCCTTCCTTCCTTGCTTCCTTCCTTCCTTTTCTTGACAAAATTCTAGGATATATCATAAAATGCATGATTGTTGAAAATCTTGAAAAGCATGGCTTCATCAAGAACTGATCATGGGACAGATAGGTGGTGTGGTGGATAGAGCACTGGCCCTTGAGACAGGAGGACCTTAATTTAAAATGTGGCCCCAGACATTTGACACAAGTTAGCTGTGTGACCCTGGGCAAGTCACTTAATCCTGATTGCCTCACAAAAACAAGAACAACAACAACAGAACTGATCATGTCAGACCAACCTTATTGCCTTTTTGATGAATTTATTTCACCAGAAAAGTATTATAGATCATAGCTTACCTAATTTAGCAAATCCTTTGACCGAGTCTCTTATGCAGTTTTGGTGGAAAAATTGGAGAGATTTGGGTTAGATAATAATACAACTTAGTGATTGTAGAATTAGTTGAATGGGTTGGACTCAGAGAGAAGTGATGAATGGTTAGATATAATTTTGGAAGGTAGTCTCCAGCATATGCATACGTGTATGTATATGTATATCATCTATCTATCTACATATATATGCTGATTAACATTTTTATCAGTGGTCTGGATAAAGACATACATGGCATCATCATCAGATATACAGATGACACAAAGCAAGCAGGATTTGGTAACACACCGCATGCCAATCAGAATTCAAAAAGATTTTGACAGGCTAGTCATTGGACCAAATAAATAAGATGAAATTTTATTAGGAAAAAATGTGTAATCTTTTGTATTCATAAATAAAAGACTGTAACACATCTGAAAAAGATCTGAGATTTTTAGTGGCTAACATGGTCAATTTTTATCAACAATGTAATACGGCAGTCAAGAAAGCTAGTGTGATTGTAGGTTGTACTAAGAGAAACATTGTGCCCAGGACTAGGAAAATGATAGTCTTTCTGCACTGTGCCCTGGCCAGACAACATATAGAGTATTTATTTAGTTCTGGGTGTCACACTTTAGAAAAGGATGCAGATGAGCAGGACAATGTCCAGAAGGGAACCATCAGGATGGTGCAGGGCTTCAAGGTCATGTAATATGAAAATCAGGTTATTGAGATGATTAGCTTGGGGATATGAAGATATTTGGGGGAGGGGATACATGACAACTGTCTTCATTTATTTGAAGTGCTATCTTGTGGAAAAGGGAATATATTTATTTAGCTTGCCCTGAGAAGGCAGAATAAGTAACAGCAGGTGGAATTTGGAAAGAGGTAAATCTGGGCATAATGTAAATGTGGTTGGGCATCTTAGAACATCCATGTCAGTACCTTGAAGTTCCTTCATAGCTATACTTATCTTATTTGCCTCTCAAGATTCTTGATGTCTGCAGGGACAGCAGATGGAGAGTGGCAATGTTGTATGAAGGGTGGCATCAGGTTTTGAAGGTAAAAGATAGAAATCAAAAGGGACTTATGACCCCTAAGACTGGGCCTGTCCCTTTGCCATTGTAAATGCTAGATTTATGATAGACTATATCAGGAAGGAATAGCCTCTAGAGCATTTAATCTTAGTGCTGCGTCTATAGGGTTAGATCAAATCTCAACAAAGTCATGTATCCTAGACAGCTGTGATTCATGATATCCTTGGTCCTGTTGGTCTCTAGATGTATATAACCAAACAAGGTACCCCCAATTTTTTTCAATGCATTTTAACTATTCATCCAGCAGTAGTATTACTAGGAACTTGAGTGTTTAATCACTAGATATGGATTCAATACCATCCCTTTGTGGAGGGGGCTGTCTGTGAGGTTGAGTGGGGACAGAGATGCCAATCCAGTGGAGTTTCCTATGGGGGGGTTGGAGAAAGAATTAAATGAAAGTGTTTATGAGTTTTCATCCATGCTTAACATTGATTGGTCTATATTTATTTTATTACAGAGGGACCATATGATGTAGTGGACAGGGTATCTGACTTATAGTCAAAAAGACATGGGTTCAAATCTCATCTCAGTCACTTACTAGCTGGGTGACCTTTGGTATGTTGCTTAACTACCCTGCACTTCTGTTTTTTCATCTGTAAAATGAAGGGGTTAAACTTGATGGCTTCTAAGGTCCCTTTTAGCTCTAAATCTATGATCCTATGATTAAATGCTTTTATAAAGTAAAGGCATTATTAAAGGCAATTCAGTGAAAGAAAGGGCAAACAAATGGAAGAGAAGTGGCTAAGCAAGTGAGGTCAAATGTGCCAAGTGACTGATTGATGGAGACACAGACATACCCCAAGTTACAGTCAAATAAATGCTGAACTTGGAGTCATAGTTTGACTCCCAGACCTGCCACTTACTATCTACATGATTGAGGAAAGTCCTTTAATTTCTCCTTGTGAGGAGAGATTGCTTCATTAATGATATTTTTCTCCCCAGAGACTCACACAGTTCCTGACAAATAGTAGGTGCCCAATAAATATTTGCTGTTGGATTGATTATCCTGGTCTCAGTTTCCTCATCTGTAAAATGAGGGAAGTGGACTCTATCCTTCCCTGTTCTGTTTGAGGGCTAGGACTGTTTTTGCCTTGTTATGTGTCCCCACCACTTAGTGCAGTGCCTGGCATATAGCAGGCTTTTAACTTGACTTCTGCCTTTACTCGCCTCCCTTCACAATCTTAACTTTATATTTAACCATTTCCAGAGGACACTTCTTCCACCTGGGAGTATCTTGTCCCCTTGTGTTTTCACTGTTCCTTCTTTGATAATCTTGATCACCCAAATCATCTGTCTTCTAAATTTTATATCCTCTGAACTGCCTAAAAAGTCACAACCCCAGCTGACTGAATTCATAATACCATCTAACCTCACCTGGAGCCTTGCTGTTGCATGCCAAACTTTTTATTCACCTATCACATTCCCCATAGCACCTATTCCAAAATATTTCTCTCATTAAGTCCCATGATCATCACCTCTGTGCCACAATATTAATTTGTCAATCAGAAAGCATTCTTAAAGTATTTTCTATGTGCCAGGTACTGTACTAGTCAAGAATACAAAGACAGGAATAGAATAATCCTTGCCCTCACAGACCTTACATTCTCTCTAGGGAGACTGCTGTACGTATAAAGAGAACTTCATAGGTGCATACAAAATAAATACAAAATAAATCTTTACTTTTACTCATCTTTCTCTCAGTAGATTACTCTACTTCCTCTACTGAGATTAAAGTCATTCCTTTTGAGCTCCCTCACTGCCTTCACTCTGTGCTTCAAAACTTTTCTCTAGTTTTGTTCTTCCTCTTTCTCTTTGCCTTTAGTCTCAGAGATGAATTGGCCCTTCTGGCCATACTCCCTTCTCTACCTACCATCTCAATCTTATCCTTATCATCTCAAAAGCTTTGATCTAACAGACATCTATTCTGACTTCAGTATCTTTATTCTCTCTTCTTTCCCTAGTGCCTTCTTCCATTCCTACAAGTTCAGGTCTCCTTTATCCTAAAAAGAAAAAAAATTGCAAACATATGCCCCAAAGGATCTATGATCTCATCAATTTTACTTGTTCCCTCAGTGATGCAGATCACAGTCTATACATTCTTGCCCATTAGTTGTGATCTTTTTTCCATGGCCTCCCATGTGTAGGTCATTCATCAAATATCCCAGAAGCTCTCCTCTCTTTCCCTGACAACTTAAAGATACCAGTAAAGCACTTCGGATGTTCACTTCTCATCCCATGCCCTCACTCCATAACCAGTCCCTCTTCTCTTCCTATCAGGTGTTTCCTTGGTGACATCTTTACTCATGTTTGCTTCAAAGTGTCTCATTGGTCATATGTTGTATAGCCTGCTTATACCCACCATGCAACCCTCCATTGCTGTCTGTGTAATATTTATGCTCACTTCTTTGTAGACTATTGTATCTGTCCTGCTGCAATATACCAACACCAGTAGATTGATAATATTCAACAGATGGGCCTTTATTTCCAGAGGAAGCTTGGGGTCATTAAAAGCACTTCACAGTTTTCTGAAAGCAATCCAGACCACTCTGCTCCTCCTTTTCAACTCTGGGCCCAACTCATTGTCCATCTGCTCTGTCTGCCTCTATTATGTTCACTGACAGACAAACTCTATGAGTTGTCTGTCCAAATGCATATCCTAATCTGGGCAATAGACATTCTTTATCCACCTGATCTTGCCTGTGAGGATGGTCAGGCCAAACTCTTTTAAATAGTTATGGATCTTTTCCAGGAAGCTCTGCAGTATTCTGAGGCTTAATTCTACCAGTACCGTATAATCTGCAAAGAGGAACAACTGAAGAATCTTCACTATCTACATGGAATCCTCTTCAGATCTGTTCTGGATTTCCTCCATTACAGTAATACACAACTTTGAAAAACCTTAATCTCCCTACTTTATGACTCTTCTGAATCTCACCAGAGGGTCATTAAATGGGAATATCTTTGGTATATCTTTCAAGGAGTCTCGAATTATTTTGGTGTATGGATGGAAAATATCTCCTTTGAAGAGTGTCTTGAAGGCAGTTGTAACAATAATGGGGCTAGCAGCTGCTGTAGGGGTGTTAGACCCAACAAGATCAGCAACAAGAGCTGCCAGCACAAGGTCTTTGATCTGCTTTTCTAAGGAAAGCAACTTTAAGGTGTTAACAATCTCACTTTAATCAAACATACATATATCATTCATTTGGTTCAGGGGGAAAAGCCAGCCTCCTGAACTTCAGAGCAAATGAAAATAGAAATTACAAACAGAAAATATCAACAGATCAAATAACACAATTCAACAGACAGGCTTTTTCTGATCAAGATATCACATAAATAATCACCAAAAAGAGAAGCACCAACATCTGGGTTTTCTTCAAAGCCGGGGGGCTCCAGCAGCTACTCAGAGTCTCCACACCAACACTCTTTCAGTGAGTGAGAGCCCCAAACAAAATGCTAACCTCTGGTTTTTTTTGGTTCTGTTTCTTCTTTCTCATGATTCATTCCATTGGTCATAATTCTTCTCCACAACTTAACTAGTGTGTAAATTAATCCAATGCAAAGTTATATGTGGAAGATATATGGGATTCCATGCCATCTTGGGGAGGAAAGGGGGGAGGGAGGGAAGAAAATCTGGAACTCAAAATTATGTAGAACCGAGTGTTGTAAACTAATGACAATAATAATAATGATGAAATAAAAAATAAAAAAAAATGACAACAACAAAAAAAAACAAAACAAAATGCTAACCTCTGAGTATATATACTCTTCTTAGGACCCCAAAGGCTGCAAACCTAATCAGCAAAAGGGTGTGGGCCTGGGGCTTTATACCTAGTTAGCAAAAGGTGTGGGCCTCAGGCTTTGTACCTAGTAAGACTTAATCAAAGGCACATGGTTACTTTAGCATTTTAAAAGAGAAAACAGTAAAAAAAAAAAGTCCCACCATAATTAATATTACGGCAGTGTTTTGCTTTATCAAGTTCTTTTTCAAAGACATTAAACAATAAGTATACTGAAATCTCACATTCTCTACATATTCTGATTAGTTGTGAAGTGATAAAGATATGGTCAATTTTTGGAGATCACTTGTAGAAGCCAGTTTATTTCTTACTAACAGCCTCATTAGCAATGAGGCTGTTAGTGTGTATAGATGTTATTATTTGTGTATAGTTACTTTAATTTTACAATAGGAAAGAAATATATAGGTTGGTAGTTTTCAATATTATCATGATCATCCCTTCCCCTCACTGGTATTAATTTGTCAATCAACAAGTGAATAAATTAAGAATTTAAGAAATTTAAGGATTTAAGAAATACTTTAAGAATTTAAAGTATTTTATATGTGCCAAGCATTGAACCAGACAAGAATACAAAGACAAGCATAGAAGAGTCCCTGCCCTCACAGAGCAAACATTCTTTTTGGGGAGATGAATGTACCTACAAAGAGAACCTCAGAGGTGCATACAAAAATAAATATGAGATAATATTGGGGGAGACACTACCAATGAGGAGACCAAGAAGGGATTCATTTAGGAGGTGACATTTGAGCTGAGTCATGAAGGAAACTGGGTATTCTAAGAGATGGAGTTGGGAAGGAAGAGGGATTCTTTATAATGGGGGAAAGGCAATGCAAAAAAAAAATGGAAATGAGAGATAGAGTGTCCTGAGTAAGGAACAGTAAGAAAACTAACATGACTGGATCATAGTTCATAGAGAGGAGTGATATATAAGAGTCTAGAGAGGTAGGAAAGAACCAGGTTATGAAGGGTTCTAGATGACAGGAGTATTTATATTTGCTCCAACAGGTATTAGGGATTCACTGAATTTTACTGAGTAATTAGGTTCAAGGTTTGTTTTCTCCCCCTATATCTTCATTCTTTTCCACTCGTTAAGAGACAAGAACAATTTCTTAACACTACCATAATAATTTCATTTGCAGAACAGATCTCTGTGCATTTCATTCCATTTGGGCTTTAACTGGTTTGGTTCTCTTTGATGCTATCTTCTATATAAGCATATTTTGGACTGATGTTAGTCATGTGTTGGCATGCCCATCTTTGGTGGTAGATACAGCTTGTTATAATAATCTTTTCAAATTTTTTTCACTTCTGTTTTGTTTGTTGTCTTCCATTTTCATCTAAAACCATAGACAAACTTTCCCTTGGCCTTCATTATAATATCCTATCCCTCTTCTGCCCTTTACCACTACACTTCTAAAAAGAATAGTCTATACTTGCTCATATCCTTTTCCTTATTACCTACTTACTCC
Source organism: Trichosurus vulpecula (assembly GCF_011100635.1). Lineage (NCBI taxonomy): Eukaryota > Metazoa > Chordata > Mammalia > Diprotodontia > Phalangeridae > Trichosurus > Trichosurus vulpecula. The sequence continues at coordinate 172,373,793 of NC_050574.1, forward strand.
TCGTCCTTTCATCTTGGCTTCTGTCTCTTCTATGTCTCATCTACTGAAAATGTGCTCTCCAAGGTTATCTATAAACTCTTAAATTGCCAAACCCAATAGTTTTTTAATCATCTTCCTTCCTTCCTTCCTTCCTTCCTTTCTTCCTTCCTATTTTAAAGCATCTGATAGTTTTGGGTACTCCTTCCACTTGGTACTTTTACCTCCCTTGTTATCTTCCTGACTATCTGGCAACTACTGAGTCTTTTTTAATGGGTCCCTTTTCTTCCTTTCTGGAGAATGAAATGGCAAACCATTCTAGTATCTTTGCCAAGAAAACCTCAAATGGGGTCATAAAGAGTCAGGAATGACTGAAAAATGACTGAACAACAATGACTTCTTCCTTTTATCCCAACAGTATGACTATGCCCTAGGCTCTGTCCTTTATCTTCTCTCACTATGTTTTTTCCCTTGGTGATCTCATTGACTTCCATGGGTCCAATTAGCACTCCAATGTATATGACACTCCAATACCCATCTATCCAGTCAAAGCCTTTCCCTTGAGCAGTAATCAGGCACCTATAATTGTTTGCTTTACATTTCAACTTGGATGTCCCATAAACATCTCAAACTGGTAATGTTCAAAACTGAAGTGATCTTTTTACACTGCCAAACATGATACTACTCTCAGTGGGGATCATTCTTTTGAAAGCTCTACTATTCTTGCAGTCAAACATATTTGAAAACTCAGCATCACCTTTGATTCTTTCCTCCGCCTCACTCCTATATCAAATCAATTGCCAAATTCATTCAATTCTACTCTCACAATATATTTTATATCTGTCCTCTTCCTTCTACTTCCTCTGACATGAACCTTGTTCAAATTCTCATCACCTCACTTGGGCTATTAAAATAGTTTCCTACTCTGAAGTTCCACATCATAAACATCAGATTGCCAAAATTTACAAAAGAAAAACAAAAGAAAATGACAATTGTTGAAGGTGTTTCTGAAAATAGACACATTAATGTATTGTTGTTGGAGCTATCAATTGGTCCAGACATTCTGGAAAGTAATTTGTAAGAATTACCCAAAAGGCACTTAATTGCACATATCTTTTATTACTAGGCTTATAAAGCAAAGAGATCAAAGGAAAAGGACTCATATGTACAAAAAATATTTAGGCAATTCTTTTCGCAACATCAAATAACTGGAAACTAAGGGAGTGTCTATTAATTAAGGAATGGTTGAATAAATTACGTATATGAATATCATAAAATATTCTTGAGCTGGAAAAATTGATTAAAGGAATCATTTCAGAAAATTTGGAATAATTGGGAAAATTTTTATAAACTGATACAGAGAAAAGTGAGCAGAATAAGAACAATTCATACTATAACAATATTGTCAATAATAATTAAAAAAACAAAAAGGACTTAAGAACTCTGATTAAAAACAATGAGCAATCACAATTTCACAGGATCAGCGATAAAACTCCTCCCTACACTGAGGCGAAGAACTCAGGGTACAGAAGGAGACACTTTAAGACATATCTTATGTGGTGCTTTTCATATCTGATGTGGGACTTTTGTTCTTCTGTCTTTCATTTTAGGGTTTGTATCAGTAAGGCAAGATTCATGACCTTGAAGATGACCATGAAATTCTTATATACTTCAGAATTACAAAGTATAAGAGATTCTTCAGGTAGAAGACAGGGGAAGTATAACATTTATATAGACACCAGAGGATTAAATCCCCAAACCAATAACTGCAACCCAACCTAGCAACTTTTGTATCTCAAAACCAGTAAGTCCACGTCAATGTATCAACAAGGAAATTATAACACAGGATTACAGCAAAGAACCAAGTCATTCTGTAACCTTTCCCCTTGCTGGGGCCTGGCCATAAACACGCAGAATCCCAACTGTCTGCTTGCCTGCATTCTCTCCCCCCTCAGTTCTCTGGTCTCTACAGCTCTCTGGTCCCCACTCTCTGCTCTGCACTCTCTCTGCAGCTCTCTGAGTTCTGTAGCTCTCTTGTCTTCAGATTCTTAATTCTGTCTTCTCAGAGTTCTTAGTTCTTCTCCTTGGAGTGAATTCTGACCTTAATGGCTACCTTCTGGGTATATACATTCTTCTTAGAGCCCAAGGGCCTCATGTCCAGTCAGTGAAAGGGTGTAGGCCTGGAGCTTAACACTTAGTAAGTAAAGGGTGTAGGCCTGCCTTTAATCAAGCCTCCCTTAACTAGCTCCACCTGAGGACTATTGAATGGTCAGGAAAGATCTTTAATCACTGATTGGCACCACAGGGTTGGAGGGAGAGAAGGAAGCTACTGACAGCTTACAAAATGGAAAAATAAAGAAAAAAGACTCCTTGAAATATTTAAAATAATTGATAGGAGTGAACAGAAAGATCAATAGGAAGCTCAGAGAAGCAGGGCAGCTTTGAAAAGAACATGTTGACTTTGTTGTTTACTTTGAGAAGAGTGTATGTGGCACAAATTTGTGGCTACATGTGAAATCTTATTTTTCTGTTATGCTTTGTATACAGAAATACCCATTTTATTTAGGGTTTAAGTTCAGAATGAATAAAATAATTAAAAATTAAAGTCTCCCAGCTGGTCTCCCTGTTTTCAGTCTCTCCCAGAATAATTTTCTTAAGTGTGACCAGGGGTGTTGTGAACTTTATATTAGATAACAGATGCAAAGAACTTTGCAAACCTTGAAGTGCTGAAGAATGTCTGTTGTTGTTGTTGTTGTTAGCATTGAATCACCAAGACTCCAGTCTAGTGATGACTTTATTCCCTAAGCCTTTTTTCATATTCTAGCTAAGCAATGGTGATAGAGCAGTACAAGGGTATCTTGATAAATGTTTAATGACTGGGCATTCTAGAAAAAAAAAATTTGAGCATATACTTTTAAGTCTAATCTGCATTATTAACACTTTCTTAAGTCTAGAAAATCTAGAAAACAAAAAATTAAGCCCTGATTTGTAGTGATTGCTGATTCTGAGGTGTAAATACTCACACTGAAAATTTAACAATTGGGACTTGCAGCAAGTTGATTAGAGCTGACTCCAGCACAATGCTGCCAAGTTTGACCATGCCTCTCTCCTGTTAAAATCCTCCTCTGATAACTAAGGACTGAAAAAAATACAAAATTACAAGACCACAGACAATAGGAGACATTTAGTTCAACATGACCAAGAATTTCTTCTATAATGCATGGAGGAAATGGTTGTCCAGCTTCTGCTTGAAGATATCCATTTATTGAGAATCTACAACCTGTTTGGGCAACTTATTTCTTAAATTAAATCTAAATCTATGTCTCTGTAACTTGTACCTATTACTTTGAGTTTTAGTAAAATAAACTAAAATCTTCTTCCAGGTGACAACTTTTCAAATACTTGAAGACAGCTATTATGTTCTTTCAAAGTCTGTCTGTCTCTGTGTCTCTGTCTGTCTGTCTCTTTCTCTGTCTCCTGCTCTCTCCATTCCTCCCTCCTCCCACCCTCCGCTTCTTGGATTCTGTTCAACAGTTCTAATTTCTTTCCACTAATCCATATGCATTATATACTTTAATCCCCTCATTGTACTGGTAGCTATCCTCTTCTGGTTGCTCTCCAGTTAATTTTTTTCTTTCCCAAAATGAAATCCTCAGAGTGGAATATTGCATGAATTGTCAAACATATTGTTGTATGTTGGTTGGTTTTGCTAAATTTACTTTTTCCCCTTTCTTATTCCTTGTTACAAAGGATGACTAGTTCATTGTAATGGGGGAAGGTAAACATATGTATATATATATATATATACATATATATAAAATTATATACATATATAATATATGTACATATGTGTATACATTATATGTGTGTGTGTGTATATGTGTGTGTGTATGTGATATGTGTATGTTTACATCTATCTATATCTACCTATCTACCTATCTATTAAAGTGATATAAGTCCAAAAGATATCAATAGAATTTTTTTTTAAAACATAACACAAATGACTGAATGTCATTCTGATGTGGTATGTCTAGGGCAGAATAAAGTAGAATTACTTCCTACCTTTCTAATTATGGGCACTATATCTTTATTAATGCAGCTCTGGATATTATTACCTTTTTCGAATCATGTTGAACTTGCCCCCCACTAACTCTCCCCAACCTGATTTTTTTTGTGGGGGTGGGGAGGGACAGGGATTGTCATCTAACCATGACTTCCTCCTGTACTTGTGAAGTTGTTGTTGTTGCTTTTATCCCAGTGCATAAATTTACATTTTGTCTTTTAAAATCCCATCTTATTCAATTCAGCCCATTATTCTAGCTGGCCTTCATTTTAGCTTCCAACTCTGTCATCTGATGTGTTAGCTACCTTTCCAAGTTTTTGTGACCAAAATGTTTGACAGGTTTAACAAACCTCTACCTTCCTGTAAATCAATGATAAATTTTATGATATTTAGAACAAATGCCAGGAACAGTTCACTACAAATATCCTACTATATTGAGATCAAACCATGAATGACTACTCTTTTGGGGTCCAGTCATTCTACCAATTTAACATAAACTGTTATATCTCTCCATCTTTCCCACAAACATAGCTTGAGAGTCTTTTTCAAAGGTTTTGCTGAAATCAATGACATTCACTTGATCCACCATTCTGACTACCATATTTTAGAGAGAAGACAGTTTATTCTGACATAATCTATTGTTCAACCAACCATACTTTTAGAAAGTACCTATTATCTATCAGTCTAATGAAGTTACTGAGAGAGAGAGTAAAGAAAGAAGGTACAATAGCCTAAGACAGAACCTTGGAGATATACCCACAGTTAGGAGGCATAATATGGATGATGAGCTGGCAAAGGTATTGGGAGAGTGGTCATACAGGTAGAGGAAAACTGGGAAAGGATTTTGTTACTCACAAAAACCACAGAAAGGAGAGACTATGTAGGAGAAGAGGTTGGTCAATATTGTTAAACACCACATATACATCAAGTATGAAGACTGAGAAAAGATCATCCAATTTGGCAATTACGAGTACATTGCCTGCTCTAGAGAAAACAGTTTCAGGTGAGTTATAAGGTCAGCAATCAGACAGACTGCAAAAGACTGAGCAATGAATGGCAGGAAAAGAAATTAAGGGATGAGTGTTACAGCTTTTTTATGAGTTTACCCAAGAAAGGGAGGAGAGAGTCAGAATGATACCTTGAGGGAATGGTAGGGAGTAGTGAAGGATTTTTAAGGAATGAGGAGACTTGTACATGTTTGAAGGAAGTAGGGAAAGAAACAGTTGATAAGGAGAAGTTAGAGGAGAGAGGGAGAAAGAGTAGATTGAGAGACAGAGACAAAAAAAGCAAACAGAGATAGGTTCAGAGTCAGAGAGAGATCATTTGAAAGTTGGAGACGAAGGGGATCATTGAAAGTGGTACAGCAATCATACTGCCAGTTATTCAGCATCCTAGGATATGATTTTTCTCGGTCTGGTGATTTGAATTCATTGAGTGCAGCTGAGAATGCTGCCTGACTAGATCATTTATTTTGGTTTTCCACTCAGTGCTAATCACCTTTTCATCTTCTCTTACCCAGAGAGGTCTTTCCTTGGAAGGAAAAAAGAAATAGAAGCAAAATAAGAATTGAGTAGTTCAGCCTTCTCCCCCTCATCAACTGCTATCATTCTATAAACCCCAAGCACTGACCCTATCTTTTCTTTGATTTTCCCCTTTCTCCAGTATAGGCTACTCCTCGATTTTCTTGTTGTCTTTTGTTGTCTTTAGTATTAGTGAGCTCATTCTGATCTGTAGGGCTCCTGATATTGTTCTTATAAGATTGATATATACATATATGCATACATATATGTATGTGTATATACATATGCATATGTGTGCACATATATGTATGTACATAGGCATATATGTATACATATTGGTATGTACGCATGCATGCATGTATATGTATGCATATATGTGTGTACATATGAATATATGCATACATATATGTATGTGTATGTACATATGCATATATGTGTATGTACACATGTATGTATGTGTACATATACATACATAGGTATACATATACACATACATACAAACATTTGCATACTGGTACTTGCTTTCATCTTCTCTACGTGTCTTTTTTAAAAATTTGAGTACCTCAGTTTCCTATATATATGCTTGTTCCTACTTAAGCCATCCTCCTTCTCCACTTCCTACCATCACTTAGCAATCTTCCTTTGAGGTTCTCTCAAGCCAAATTTATCACCCAATCCAGATCTTAGTGGTTGCTTTCTACTGGCTCCCAGAATTTTCAATACCTGGCTCACAGTCTTTGTCTTTACTCTAACTTCTGGCTTTTTCTAGGAGATTTCAATATATATGTTGATGTTCTCTCAAGCACCCTAACCTGCCAATTCCTCAGTCTCCTCAACTTTCATGACCTAGACCTCCACTCTACCTCAGTTAACCCTAAATATGGCCATACTCTTTATCTCATGACTAGCAAGTATTCAATTTCCACAATACAAACTCTGAAATTTCTTTCAACATTCCTGCTGTCTTTATACCTTGCCACTCCTAAACCCTATTTTTCATCCTCACTGGGACTTTTAATCCATACATCTTTCAAGACCCTTCTAGGCCATCATTCCTGCTCTAAATTCACATTCCTCCCCTCCTAATATTGATCCTATACTTTAACAGTTCAGTGTTCTACTATCCAATCCCTTGTCACCTTGACCTTTTGAGGTTTATATTTCGTCAAATTTCAGCATGTATTATTCCCACCATCTGAGTCCTCTAGCCATACTTACATGCTATTGAATGAATGACTGAATGATGCAGGAGGGAATCATGTACCCTGACCAACTGAATCCATTACAAGTTAAATAATTTCAAACGGGCCCTCAGCACAGCAGCCCCATCTTCTTTTTTCTCCCTAATTGATTTTTTATCTCACTCCCCACAGAGGCTGTTTCAGAACTTCTCTCTCCTCAAGCTTCTCATACCATCCCTTCCTTGCTGTCTCATCTGAAGTCCTTACCTCATAACTCTGTTGAGAAATCTTTGCTATGAGCTCCCTCTTCTCCTCTGGTCTATAGCTCTGTTCCCCTTCTCATAATCCTCCATTCTTTCTTCATTTTATCTCTGATGAAGACAAGATCTCTCCCATGCCTGCAATGCTCCTCATCTTTGCCTCCTGACTTCCTTGGCTTCCTTCAAGTTCTAGCTAAAATACCATCTTCTGTAGTAAATCTTTTCTAATCCCTCTTAATTCTAGTGCTTTCTCTGTTGATTACTTCCTTTATCCCCTATATAGCAATTTACATATAGTTGTTTACATGTTGTCTCCCTCATTAGATTCTGAGCTGTATGAGGTCAGGGATTGTCTTTTGTCTTTCTTTGTATCCCAGTGCTTAGTACTGCCCCCTGACACTGTGCTTAATTGTTTATTGGCTGAATGACTGAGAAAGGCCAACCCAGATCTTCTCATCTTCTTCCTGCTCTTCAGTCCTTTCTTATCTACTTTTTTTTTTCCTGTTGCCTACAAAGATGCTCCTCTCCACCATGCATAAAATACCCTCATTAGACTCCATCAGTTCCATAAGCTATCATCCTATATTTCTTCTCCCTTTCATGAACTCCTAGAATAATCACTTACATTCATTGCCTCTACTTCTTTTCCTCTCACTCACTTCTCAATCCTTTGCAGTCTGATTGCTGACATCATCACTCAACTGAAATTGTCTTTTATACAATTAAACATGAGATCTAAATTGCTAAATATTATGGTCTTTTCTTATTCCTCTTCCTCTCATCTACCTTTAGAATTCCTTGCATTTTTCCCCCTGAAACTCAGCTCAAAAACTACCTTCTGCATGAAGCCTTTTCTCAGTGCTCCCCTTCCCCCACCAACCTGTTAGCTCCCTCTCTCTCAAAACTCTCTACACATTTTATCAATGAAATAGCTGAAAGCTGGAACAGATAAACAACTTTTCCAATGCCTTAAAGCTAACAGCATACCATCTGGGCTAAAACCAGGGTGTCCTGACTCTCAATCAGGATTGTTTCCCTTCATATGACATTGATGGAGGATGAAACAAGAGAACTCTATAAAGGTTCTCATTATTTTAAGATATATAGGAAACTCCTCTATTGTCTCAGGTTATGGATATTCTCCCCAATACTGAAGATGATCATTCATGAGCCAGATATATATCCAGGTACAGTATATTGATAACTTTACTTTTCAATAGTGTATGCAATAAGATATGCATGAAATCATTGGACATAATTCCGATGACACTATAGTTGGTGATGAGGTGAAAGAGTGGAAGTCTTGTGTTATGGAAAAGGTTTATATAGCAATGAACAAGTTCCCCAAAAGTTCCTCATGTCCCAATAACTTCCATATAAAATGAATTCCTATGAATTACAGTATATTTTGTGCTAGAATAGCTGGTTAGTTAAAAGAGCTATATGTTGAATTATTGTATAAATTGAATATATCATTCTTTAGTTTAAGATGCTGTTATTTGTTTATAGTTTGTATCATTATATTTTAGGATTATTTAGAGTGAGGAGCACCTTCGTGTGCATATACACAATCTCTTTGAAAGTCATGTCTTACAAGGTGAAAACCCAAAAATTAGATGAGGGATTTGTGAATAGAGAGTCATAGTTATGAGAAAAACTAATTTAACATGGATTGAAGAAGTAGAAGTGGCCTTAGAAGCCATTTAGAAATTGTCTAACCCATAACTGAACAAAGTGTCCCTTCTGCATCATCCCTGATAAGTGGGTGCCCCGACCTCCTCTAGTGAGGGAGAACGCACCATCTCCTGAGGCAACCCATTTAACTTTAGAGTAGCCTTGATCTTTAGTAAATTGTTGTTGTTTTAATTTCCATCAAGTCCAATTCTGTCTCATTGTAACTCCTCTACCCATTGTTCATAATTCTGCCCTCTGGCACAAAGTAGAACTAGAAATTACCTCTTCCGCATGATAGCTCTTCTAATACTTGGAGGCAGTGATCATAAACCCACTAAGTCTTCTCTCCTTCAGGCTAAACATACCCACTTTCATATAATCCTGGAATGACATAAATGCCAGGCCTATCACTATCCCAGGGGCCCTCCTCAGTGTAATCTCCAATTTCACTATGTCCTTCTTGACATGTGGTATCTGAAAGTCAACACAATACTCCACGGATGGTAAGATCAGAGCAGAGCATGGGAAACTATTACTACCACTTCTCCCTGCCACCCTCCCCCCAGTCCTGCTTCTTTTAATGCAGTCCCCTAAGATTACATTTGTTTTATTGACTATCATCATCTTGGTGACTCACTCTGAGCTTACAATATGTTGAATCCTTGTCAGATCATTTTTAGCTAAACTTATCTAACCACACCTTCTCTATGTTATACTTGTAAAGTTGATTTATTAAAACTAAGTATAATTTGGGGGGACATATATTTTCATTAATTTATTTAAATATCATACTACCATTTTTTCTCATCAGATTTCTATGTGTATATTGACATTTAATTAACAGAAAAGGATCAGAGGAGCTTAGTGGATCTCAAGATAACTATGAGTCATCAATGGTAGGGTTTTCTTTTTCTATTTTTCCTTGGAATTTCTGATTAAACACTCTTGATACCAAAGTCTCTGAGTCATTCACTATTTCTCTCCTTCTCTATCATCTTATTGTTAATTTCCCTGGGTAAAATAAACCATGTTTACCAGTGTGAAGTAAAATGGAGGATGAAGGCAATTATTCACATAGTACAGGTTAAAAAGCAATCTTTGCTTCAATTGTTTATATATTCCAGAAAGCCTGGGGTGGGTTGTGGGGGGAGGTAGGGACAGGGGTGATTTAGGCCTTGAATTATTTTCATAATTATTCTGATTCTCACCTTGACTTTGTACACCTAGACACAGCCCTGAAGACAGAAAGAACTAGAGCTTTAGTTGCAAACTGGGCTTCACTGGTTCAGTCCTCTTTTCTCAGGGACTTATAGGAAATGGTGAATGAAAACCCCATGTTCTTAACAAGCCACCTGTCAATCAAGAGTGAGCTCTTTGGGCCTGATTGGTCAGATATAAGTTGACACATGGGGCCAGCCTCTGGAGGCATGAGGCTATGTGATGATTCAAGCTGCCAGAGCCAGTTCAGACCCTTTCCAATTGACGTTGGCAGGTTCAGGACTCTGTGGGGAGGACAGCAGCTCTGAATGGCAGTTAAAAAGGGGAAAGAAAAAAAATCAAAATACAAATAAATAAAACACAAGGAGAGAGGGGGAATTTCAACATCAAAAAGAAATGAAAGCCAGGAAAGATAAAGAGAGGTTTCTGCCGATTTAGACCTCATTTGCGGGTTGCTGTCGTGTCTCCCTTTTGGCTCTCCTGTCTGTATTCTGGGAGAGAAGGAGGGGAAACTTCTTACTGATTTTAGTCAAGTGAAAGATGCTTAATATGGTAATCAGTCCCTTCTGAGAAGAGTGTGTTGGAAAGCTCAGCCCCAGCAGCGATGATTATACAGTGCCTAATTGTCTCTGGTGTCGGCACAGACCATAAAGATGAAGGAAGGAGGGGAGGAGGGCCAGGGGAGGAAATTTTGATCAGGCAACATGGGACATTCTAACTCTTTAGGCTGTGGGGCAGGCTCAGTGGCACTAAGGAGCCATATCATAGGCCCACTTTTTGCCTTGACATTCCCAGGGCCCCAAGACATTTCTTTGTTCTAAAGTGGGACTCTCCTATAGGGAATTGGACACTTGCTTGGTGGCCTGTGTTGTAAATGAACCTAGATGCTTTCACTTTTCCAGCATCCAGGAGCAGCTTTTGCAAGGAGAGGTGGAGAGCTCCAACAACTTCAGCTCCTGGAAACTGCCTTGTGGCCTGACACCGTGGGAGCTTCTGCTCCTTCTTCATTGCTGGCCTGAAGTACCCCCTTCAGGCAAATCAGAAAATGATCTGCTAATGCAGTAGACTTCCAAAGACATTTCTGCAGTAAGTGGCTAAAATAGAAACTAACGTTAAGGAGTTTGACCCTGTCTTCACCTGGGCTTAGTGTATCTGGGACTCTGATATCTGGGATATCTTTAACCTGTTGTTTTCATAACTTTAAAGGTCTTGGATGATAATCTTATTATACTATAAATTCCTAGCCAATACCTGTGTTAGTCCTTGCATGGCCCAACACATAAGTAGGCCTTTGTGGCATCATAATGGTATTCTCATACTAATGAAGCCCACATCTGTGTGCCTGTGAGCTCATCTAACCCAGTGGTGATTAAAGAAACAAACACATGTGCACACAATAAACACTTTTTTTTAAAAGGCACCAAACAGCATTTCAAGCAAAAGCAACTATAAACTCCTTATAAGTGAAAAACAAAAGATTTCAGAGTGGGCTTTGGTCCAGCCTCTTTCTGGCACCACAACTATGTGAAGGGAAAATGGAACACCTCAGCTGGTTGGAGGCCCAGGCTAATGCTTTTGACAAAGTCAAGACTATGTAGCATTATTTTAAACTGTATTTTATTGATGCCATTTGTCTTTACATCATAGTAATTTCCCATATAATATGACGTTGTATACAACATTTAGTTCAGTAGTCCCTCATTTTCTACCGTGATGGGTAGTTATAGTTCATTTTCTCTTCTTGGGACCCTCACTGTTTTAAATGACTCAGATTTCCAAATCCTTTTAGTGATTCTTAAATATATGCATATGTATATATGTGTATGTATATATGTGTGTATATATGCATAGACATACATATACACATATAGATATGAAACCTTTGTTTCTATTTTTTTCCTTTATAGTAGATAATATATCTGTAATTGATACCTTCACTTCCTCTCTCTCTCTCTCTCCTCTTAACTCCTCATAATCTAGCTTCTGACCTAATCATTCTATCAAAATTGCCCTCCCCAAAGTTACCAATGATCTCATAACCTTCAAATCCAGTGGTCTTTTCTCAGTCCTCATTTTCCTTAACTTCTCTGAAGCCTTTGACACTAAAATAATGATCACCCTCTCCCCCTTGATACTCTCTTCTCTCTAGGTTTCTGGGGCACCTTCTCTTCTGGTTCTCTTCCTACTTACCCAACTGCTCATTCTCAGTCTCCTCTGCTGGATCTTCATCGAGATCATGCCCACTGACCATAGATGTCCCATGGGGTGCTCTCTTGAGCCTTCTTTTCTCCCTCTATACAACTTCACTTGGTGGTCTCATCAGCTCGTCATGGATTTAATAACTATCACTATGTTAGTGATTCTCAAATCTCTCTTTCCTGTCCCAACTTCTTTTCTGATCTCCAATCTTACATCCCCAACTGCCATAAAACATCTCAAAATGGATGTTCGGTAGACATCTTAAACTAAATATATCTGAAACTCAATTTTCTTTTCCCCTAAGTCCTTCCTTCTTCTTAACTTTTCTATTACTGTCAAAGGCAACACCATCCTCCCAGTCCATCAGGTTCCCAAACTTGACATCTTCCTTGACTTCTCACTATCTCCCCCCTCTATATCCAATCTGTCTTGTCAATTTCTCCTAGCGCAGGCACTCATTGCATCATGCTTACACTATTATAGTAGCCTACTGACCGTTCTGCCTACCTCAAGTTTCTCCCTATTCTAATCCCTGCTTTAGTCAGCCATTTTCCTAAAGTGCAGGTATGACCATGTCATTCTCCACCCAAACCCCACTGCTACTGCCACACAATAAATGCCAGTGTCTCTCTACCACTTTGGAAATCAAATACACAACCCAAACACAACTGTTCTGGTGCTCAAAGCCTCCATAACCATTTCTGTTTTCTTATACCTTATTCCCTGCCACATACTTTTCAATCCAGTGACGCTGGCCTCCTGGCCATGAACAAAATCCTCCATCTCTTGGCTCTGGGTATTTTCTGTGGCTGTCTTCCATATCTGTAATGCTTTCCCTTCTCATCTTGACCTACTGACTTTCCTGGCATCTTTTAAGTTCTAATTAAAATCTCTTCTACAGGAGGCCTTTCTCAATCCCTCTTAATTCTAGAGTTTTCTCTCTCTTAATTATTTCTTATTTATCCTGTATATGGCTTGTTTGTCTATATTTGTTTGCTTGCTTTCTCCCCTTTAGATCGTGAGCTCCTTGAGGGCAGGGACTATCTTTTGCTTCTTTTTGTCTCACAGTGCTTAGCAAAGTGTCTGGTACATAGTAGACACTTAAAAAAAGTTTATTGATTGATTATATGCTTTGTACTGGGATTACTGGGTCAAAAGATATGACTACTACAGACATTTTTTGAATAATTCTAAATAGTTAGGGGGTGTGCTTGCTCATAGCCTCTACAAAATATATTGGTTCCATATTTTGTCATTTTTGCCAATTTGCATGTTGTGAGGTGAAACCTCAGAGCTTTATGAAATTTGAATCTTTTCTACTATTAATGATTTGGAGCATGTTTTCATATGGTTATTTATAGTTGGAAATTCTATTATTGAAAATGGTTTGTTCATGTCTTTTTACCACTTATCAGTTGGAAGGACGACTCTTGGTGTAATGTGTTCATGAATATTCAATGTACATTTTGGACATTAGACTTTATTCGTGATGCCTGAAGCAAATATTTTTCCCAAACTTACCATATCTCTTCTGATTCTGCCTCCTCATTGACTTTGTTACTGTAAACATTTTTTAATTTTATAGTTAAAATTTTCTTTTTTATCTTTTATGCTCTCCTCTATTCCCTCTTTGGTTCTTAAATTTCTCTAGTCATAGTTTTGAAAGGTGATCAATCTTATTGTTTTCAAAAGTTCTGTTCATGGTGGGACCTTTCGTATTTATTCTGGTATGGTATAGAACGTTGGTCTAAACCTCATTTCTGTCAAACTGCTTTCCATTTTTTTCAGCAGTTCTTATAAAAAAAAAAAAGAACCATTTCCCCAGTTATTTTTTCTATTGGGTTTACCAAACACTGTACTGTAATGTTTTATTCCATATTTCTGTTCTACCGAGTTACTTTTCTGTTTTATAACAGATCAAATGCGAGACCATATGAAAAGAAACACTTTGCAAACCTTAAAGCTCTATAAATTGTTGCTATACTAGTCAGTCAATAAGCATTTAAGTCCCTACTATTTGCCAGGCACCATGCTCAACACTAAAGATCCAAGAAAAGCAGAAATCAGTCCCTACTCTCAGGTGGAGGTAACACGCAAATAACTGTAAATACAAACATGATATATACAGGATAAATTGGGAATAGACTCAGAGGGAAGGTGTTAAGATTAAGGAGGAATGAGAGAGATGTATTGTGGAAGGTAGGACTTTAGCTAAGACTTGAAGAAATAAAGAAAACCAGGAGGCAAAGATGAGGAGGGAGAGCATTTGAATCATGGGAGACAACCTGTGAAAACACTCAGAATTGGGCAGCTAGGTGCAGCAGTGAATAGAATATTGGCCCTGGAGTCAGGGGGACCTAAGTTCAAAATTTAGCTTCAGACACTTCCTAGTTGTGTGACCCTGGGCAAATCACTTAACCCTGAATGCCTCCCCCCTGCCCCACCCCTCCCAAAAATGCTCAGAGTTGGGAGATAGCTAGCTATCATAACCAGTTATAAATAATTTTATGACTACTGCTTTATGATACAGTTTGAGGTGTAGTAATGCTATGTACCCTCTTCATTTGTAGTTTTTCTCACTATTCCCCTCAAGATTCTAGACCTCTTGTTCTTCTACATGAATTATGTTATTTCTTTTATCTAGTCCTAAAATGTATTCTCTTGGTAATTTACTAGATTTAGCATGAAATCTATAAACTAATTAAATTTTGTCATTTTTATTATATGTATTGGCATAGCCCAAACATGATCAGTGAATGTTTTTTCCAATTATTTAAGTCTTCTTTTATTTAGCAAAGAGTATTTTATAGTTGTTGTTATATGAATGTCTTCACGGGTTAATACCCAGATAGTTTATTAATTTAAGGCTTTTGTGAATGTGATTTCTCTTATTCTTGCTTTGGCTTAGTAATATATAGAAATTCTGGCAACACTTGTAGATGTGTATATCTGCTACTTTGTTGAAGTTATTAATCATCTTAATTAATTTCTTAATTGATTAGAGTTTTCTACACGCAACATCCTGTCATCTATAAATATAGTGTCACCTCTTTTTTGCTGATAGTTATATCTTTGATTTTTGTTCTCTCATTTTATTTTATAGCCAATATTTTAGAACAATGTCAAATCATAACAGGCAGAAGTGGCATTGCTGTTTTACTTTAGTTGTACTGGGAAAGCTTCTAGTATTTCTCTATTATTAATAATGTCAGCTCTTGTTTGTTTTTAATATGTGCTTTTGGTAATGCTAGAAAAAGGAACTTCCAAGCCCATCATAGGCTTATACAGAAAAAAAAAAAAAAACAAATTCTTTCATAGACTGTGCCCCTTACCCCAGTCAGCTGTCCCAAGTTGTGGTACTAATTTCTGAGGTCCAGATAAGAGACTGAATGTCTTAGGGCAAACCCAATACTACTATAGGAAAATGAGACTCAAAGGACGTATTCTATAGATAATAGCAGCATGCTCTACTGTGTTCTACATATGTAGACCATAGAACCATGGCAAGTTAGAGTGGGAAGGAAACTTTGAATTTATCTAGTGTACTTTATACATGAGACAATGGCAGCCCAGAGAGGTTAAGTAATTTTCCCAAGATTCTAAATAATCAGTGATTGAGCTCGGTTTACATTAGAATTTAGATGCTTTTGGTCCCAGTCCAGTGCTCATTGTAGGAAAGTACAAATTATTATATTTTCAATTTTAACTGAAACACTTTTTCTTACCTACTCCCTTGAGCTAAACATGGCCATGGATCACTTAATCTCTTTAACCCTCAGTTTCCTCATCAATTTAATGGGAATAAGGATACATAAAGTACCTACCACACTGTGTGGTTTCTCAAATGGGATAATATGTGTAAATTGCTTTGTAAATTTTAAAGCACTATATAAATGTAAATTATTATTACTAAAAATGAGACAAGTCTTGTCAAGTGCTCTGTGAACTCCAAAGAGCTATACTAATGGAAGTTATTGCTATTTGTATGAAGACTTTATATCACACCTTCACAGAGAACTGCCTATTAGGTCTATACACAGGGACTTCTCTGTAACTCTTTCTTCCTTCCCCAGCCCACCCCTCCTAAACACTCTGACATAAGATGTTTCAGTAGCTCTTTACAGGGATAGGCAGCTATCACATTATAGCATTGGAGACTTAGAATTGGAAGAGAAAAAGAAGTAATTTAGTCTAACCCCCCAGCCCCACTCTTTTCCTCTCCCTCTCTCTCTCTCCCCATTCCCTCCCCCTCTATCTCCTCTCTGTCTCTGTCTCTTTTTTTCTCTTTGTCTGTGTGTGTGTGTGTGTGTGTGTGTGTCACAGGCACACACATACACACAGAATCTACCTGTTCTGTATAAGCAAGATCTAAACAGTGATCTTTGGGAGCTTTCATCCATAGCTCAGCCTAGGTGAAAGATTGCATGCTTTCCCTTGGTTTAGACAGGAAGAACTTTATCTCTTCAGACTGCTGTTCTTTCCATTTTATGAGGTTGATGATTAAAGGTCTTAACACTCCCAGCTAAGTTCTCGCAATTTGGCTGGCAGGCTGGAAAACTTGAGCATTTCTGGGGGTCGATAAGCATTGGGGAGCTATTTTTCATGCTGAGCAGGACTACGCAAATCGCTCAGCATCAGGAACAAATTGTTACCCAGGTCCATTGACTTCAAAGAGAGTGTCTAGGTCCATGAAGCTTACTATAATAATGGAAATGCATTCTCCAAGTCCCCAAAGGAGTAATGGAAGTCAGGGCAGTGTCACCCATTAGCCTGCATCATGGCAGGGTAGGAGTAGGGGAAAAAACACACACAAACAGATTCACTAGCTGCCTCACAGTGGTAAGTGGTCATGTTCCTAAAAGCAGAGCCATGCAGTGGACTGGTACTGGCTTTAGGAGAAGGAGATCATAGGACCAGAGATTTAGATCTGGAAGGGCCCTTAGAAGTCATTAATTCCATCACTCCCTCATTTTGCAGACTAGAAAATTGGGGCTCAAAGTATTTAAGTGACTTGCCCAAGTCACAGAACAAGTGTTAGAATCTTGAGGACTTGAACCTAGGCTTTCGTGACTCCAGGCCTATACACTCCATGCGGGGATTGGCTATGAAGATACTTCTCCCACAGATGAAAGACTACTTTAGTATTTCTCTAATGGAAAATACCTTTTACGACAGTAAATGCAGGACTTAAACAGTATTGTTATGAGTAAGAGTGATTGCATGAAGGGGACAAAGGAGGGTGAAGAGTCAAAGATGATTCAAGAGCTATTAGACCAAGGTACCTGGAAAGATAGTGGTTTCATCAGCTGAAACAGAGAACTTGGAGGGAGCATCAGGTTTTCTTAGTTAAGGACATAGGGAGCAATGAGGAACACAAGTTTGGATATATTGAGTTTGAGATGCCCGTGGGCTATCTAGACAGAAGTATCCAATAAAGAAGTTAGAAATAAAAGACTGATAATCTGAGGAAAGATTTCAGATGGCTATTCTGCACATTCAGGACTAATTTGCATAGAGGCAATAATTGAAGCCATGGAAATGGATGCCATCACTAAGGGAAGGAGCATAGAAAGAGAAGAGAGCCAGGAAGT
This sequence comes from Trichosurus vulpecula, assembly GCF_011100635.1. Taxonomy (NCBI): domain Eukaryota; kingdom Metazoa; phylum Chordata; class Mammalia; order Diprotodontia; family Phalangeridae; genus Trichosurus; species Trichosurus vulpecula. Next base: position 172,391,475 of record NC_050574.1, read on the forward strand.
CGGAGGAAATTCATGTTTAAGTGATGGAAGGAGAATGTGGAGATAGTAAGGTGCAATCAGAGAAACTGCAGGAAAACTATGCATTGTTATGGAAGCCAAGGGAGAAAAGTAAATCAAGAAGGCGTGTGGGCCATGGTGTCAGATGCTGTAGAGAGGTCAGCATGCATGATGACAGAGAAACAACATTAGATTTAGAGCTAAGAATGCCATTAGGTGCTTTGGAGAGAGCATTTCAGAATAATGGTTAAGATAAAAGTCACATTGCAAGGGGTGACAGTTATAATTTGATTTCTTTTTTTTCACCCACAGCAAGTTAGCTAACTACACACCGAATTGAGTAAAGCACATGGTCTTGATTTTGAACTGGGGTAAAGAGCTCACCCCAGGCTCTACTGTTTAGTGATACCTTGATATTTTAACATTTAGCAAGATTAATTAATTAAACCCTATTTTTCTACATTGCTAAAGGATTGCACATGCTGCTAATACTCTCAACAATTTGTCACTCTGCATCAAAACCCACCCTAGTTACATTTCTTCAAGTGGTTAAGAAGTGTTGAAGAAGTAGTAACCGATTATATCCTGCTCCTTCTTGAAATTTCAGCATGAAGAAAATATTTTTTTTTCTGTTTTTATTCTTTTAGGATATGAAAGACCTGAATGGGTTTGTAGGCTGAAAGAAAGGAACCTATTTAGATGGAGATATTAAAGTTAAGGAGAAGTCATGGTGTATCAGTAAGGCAAGATTCATGACCTCAAAGATGACCGTGAACATGTTTGTATAGTTCAGAATTGCAAAGTATAAGAGATTCTCCCAGTAGAAGGCAGGGGAAGTATAACATTTATTTAGACACCAGAGGATTAAATCCCCAAGCCAATAACTGCAACCCAACATAGCAACAGTTGTATCTCAAAGCCAGTAAGTCCACTTCAGTGTAACAAGGAAATTATAACACAGTATTACAGCAAAGAACCAAGTCATCCTGTAATCTTCCTCCTTGTTGGGGCCTTCCCATAAACACTCAGAATCCCAGCTGTCTGCTTGCCTGCATTCTCTCCGCCCTCCCCCTCAGTTCTCTGGTCTCTACAGCTCTCTGCTCTGCACTCTCTCTGCAGCTCTCTGAGTTCTGTACCTCCCTCATCTTCAGATTCTCAAATCTGTCTTCTCAGAGTTCTTACTTCTTCTCCTTGGACTGAATTCTGACCTTAATGGCTACCTTCTGGGTATATACACTCTTCTTAGGGCCACATGCCCAGTCAGTGAAAGGATATAGGCCTGGGGCTTAGCACTTAGTAAGTAAAGGGTGTAGGCCTGCCTCTAATGAAGCCACCCTTAACTAGCCTCACCTGAGGCCTAAGGAATGGTCAGGGAAAGATCTTTAATCATTAATTAGCATCACAAATGGCTAGTAAACAAAGTCTTGGAAGAGACAGGGCAGGGTCTGATTTAAGATCCAATTTTATACCTCAAAATGCACCCACATCTTCCCTCCTCTCTAACTTTGATTAGCTTCTTTTGTGAAATTCTCTTTGTAGGGTCCAGACCCTCTAACTGTGTTCTTGATCTCTCCTCCTCTGGTCTGAAAAAGGAGCTTACCCTATTTACTGGTCATCTTTATGCTTATTGACTTTGTTTGTCTACATAATAGGCTCCTTTCCTGCAGCCTACCAACCTACTGTGATTTAAAAACAAAACAAAACAAGCAAAAACTTGCCCTCCCATCCTCTCTAGCTATTGCCTTATCTTCACTCCCTTTCCATAACCTAGAAAAAAAAGCCATATGTACTCATGGTCTCCACTTGTGTGGAGAACCCTAGGACTCTGTCCTGAGTCCTCTTTTTATCCTTCTTTGTATTTTTCTCTCAGTGATCTTACTTGGAAGTGATCTTCCCATGGGTTAAAACATCTTTCACAGATGATTCCCCCAGACTACGCATCTAGGCTTTGCACCTTTTTTTGACATTTAAATCCCTCCTCAATCTGATTCCACTCTACTTTTCCATTCATATTTTACAATATTTACCCTGTACATTCTGTATTCCCTGGGGCAGCTAGATGGTACAGTGGCTAGGGTGCCAGGCCTGGAGTCAGGAAGACTCATCTTCCTGAGTTCAAATCTGGCCTCAGATAACTTATTAGCTGTGTGACCCTGGGCAAGCAACTTTCAGTTTCCTCATATGTAAAGTCAGTTGGAGGAGGAATTGGCAAACCACTTCAGTATCTTTGCCAAGAAAATACTAAATAGGGTCACAAAGGTCAGACATACTAATCTACAAAATAACAACAGAATTCTGTATTCCAGTGAAACTGCCCTATTTGCTGTTCCATGGTGATATTCCATCTGCTATTTCCATGCATGTGCACAGACTGTCCTCCATGCCTGGAATGCCTGGAATGCTCTTTCATCTCTTAGAATCACTAGCTTCCATTAAGGCTTAATTTGAGTTCAACTTCCCACATGAAAACTTTCTCCATACGACTAATTGTTAGTGTCTTTCCCACCCTAATTACTTAATTGTTGTATTCAGTTACCTATCCATGTACTGTCCTCCAGTTCACCCCCACTACAGTATTAGAGAATTTTAAGAGGTGGAAGGAAACTCAGAAGCCCTATAGAAGCTTCATTCAGAAGAGGAAATCTGCCTATAATGTACCTGAAAAGTGTTCATGCAGCCTCTGCTGGAGGAACTTCAAGGAGGGGGAGCTCACAGCCTCTTGAAGCACTCATCCCGGGAGGTTTTACTGACATCAAGCCTAAATTTTCCTTTTTGCAACTCCTACTTACTGAATCCATTTCTGTCCTTTGAAGGCAAAAAGAACAAATGTAATCCCTCTTCCAAATGTCAACCCTTCAAATACTTGAAGCCAGCATTTCTATCTTCCCCGAGTCTTCTTTTCTCCATGCTAAAAATGTCCATTTCCTTCTACCAGTCCTCATACAACTTAGACTCAATGTCCTTCACCATCCTGGTTGATCTCTTCCAGATATTCTCCAGTTTGTCAATATCCTCATTGAATTATAGTATCCAGAACTGAAAATAATACTTTAAGTAAAGTCTGACTAGGACAGATTAGAGTAAGGCTATCATCTCCACATTCCTGGAAGCTATGCTCCTCAGTGCTGCCCAAGGTAAAAATAATGAATTTATTTGTCAGGCTGCCATAACACGCTACTGACTGGATTGTGAGTTCTTTGAGGACAGGAACCGTCTTTTGTCCTTTTTTGTATCCTCAATACTTAGCACAGTGCCTGGCACATGGTAGGCACTCAATAAATGTTTAATGATTGATTGATGATGAGCTTATACTCCACTAAAACACTCAGATATTTTATCAGAACAATTATTCTCTATTCATACTGCCCCCATCTTATATTGTAAAGTTATTTGCTTTGTACCCAAGTGGAAAACTTTACATTTATCTTTACTGAATTTTTTTTTATTACATTCAGCCTAATATTCCAGCCTGCCAAGATCCTTTTGTGCCCTGACTCTCATATGGTGCATAAGCTATTCTCCCATCTTTGTTTCATTTTCAAATTTGATGAGTGTACCACCTATGCCTTTGTCCAAGTCACTAATAAAAATTGGAAACAGTACAAGGCCAAACACGGAATAACTAAAGACCTCCTGCCACATTGGAATTAAACAATTAATTACTACTCTTTGAGCCAGGGCATCTAAACAATTAAGAAACCCTCTGATTGTATTATGTCATGGAGATTTGACTCTAATCCGCATCTCTCCACCTTCTGTTCTACTAGAATAATGAAGATATTTTTATTAAAAAACTTTGCTAAAATATAAACTATCCATAGAATTTCATTTGTTTACTAGTTGAGTAATCCTGTCAAAAAAGGAAATGAAGTTAGTCTGGCATTAACTGTTCTTGATGAAGCCATGCTCTTTGTACTCACTCCTCTTTCTAGCTGTTTGCCAACCATCTCTTCAATGATCCGGTGTAGAATTTCCCCAGGAATCTAAGTTAAGTTCATTAGCCTCTTCTTTACAAACTGTTCTCTTCTCATTTAAAAAAAAATAAGACAACAGTTACCTTTCTCCAATCTTGTGGTTCCTCTCCTGTTTTTCATGATCTTTCAAATATAAACGACAATAACTCAGAAATCACACCTACTATTCACCACCCCCACCCCCACCCCCAGCAGGATCCAAGGATCCAAAGAATACACACTCTTCTGGGCCAGGTGACTTGAACTCATCAAGAACAGCTAGGTGTTTTCTTACTCTCTCCCTACTTACCTTGAGTATCAACTTCCAGAGAGTCATTTTGGTTCTGTTATTTCCAGAATAAAGGTCATTTACCATTTCAGAGAAAACAGAAACAAAATAATAATTCAGCAATTCTGCTTTCCCTTTGTCATCAGTTGCCTTCATTCTATCTCCCCCAAGCAAATATCCTGTTCTTTCATTGGTCTTCCAGTACAGCTCAACACCAAACCAAAGATGAAGACGTTTTTTGTTTTTGTCCTTAGCTTCTCTTGCTAGCTTCCATCTCATTCTGAGCATTAGCACTCCTGATGCTTATCTTTTGTGTAGCTTGTTTGTACATGGTTGTTTCCATGTTGTCTCGCCTATTACACTGTGGTCTCCTTGAGGGCAAGGAATGGGGTTTATTTTGGCTTTTCTTTGTATCCCCAATACCTAGCAAAATGCCTGACATAGTAAGCATTTAATAAAGACTTGACTTAATTTGCTTCTATTTATACAAAACTGTGCCATAATCATATTGATCTTCTATTACCTGGCCTTACTTTCATCTTCTGTGCATTTCTAAAGATATCCAAGTTGGTTGGCGAGTTCTCCATTCTTCCACATCTCATTTTTCCTCCTTGTTGGAATTATTTGCTTGTGTGTTGTCAGAATTACTTCTTGAGCATCTCTCATCTCTCCTGTGCTGACTTTCCCTGAAGGATTTTACTCATTGGACTCTACCTATCTTTCATTTGAACCCTTTGAAAAAAGCCTTTCTAAAATCTAGGGTTCATGTCAGACCATGCCCAGATTCCCTCTCTCTCGCTCTCTCTCTCTCTCTCTCTCTCTCTCTCTCTCTCCTCCCTCTCTCTCCCCCCCCCCCCCTCTCTCTCTCAAACTCTAGGATGGGTTGGTCACTTCTCCATAATATACCCATCATTTCTACTTCATTCTACTTCAGGAACTAATTAATTACTGCTACTGAGAATCAGATTTAGGACAAAATTTCCAATAGAATGTTAGTTCTTTAGTATTAGGGACTGTTTTATCTTTATCTTTTTATTCTTAATGCATCACATACCATAAAGACTTAATAAGTCCCTTCTGAGTTGCATTTACACATACTAATTGTCTTACTATGAACAAATCACTTATATTCTTTGAACCTCAGTTTTTTCATTTGTTAAAAGGGGATAGTGACACCCATGGTAGTTACTTCACTGGGGGGTTGTGATGATTGAATGAGATAGTATATCTTAAAAAATGTGTAGGCTTTAAAATGCTGTATATATGTCATTTACTATTTCAAAGAGCTTTTGTAGAAAATATGATGGAAAGTCAATAGGAAATGAATAAACAGATTGCATTTAGCAGTGAGGGTCCATTTGTAGTCAACGAGCATAAATTTCTAGAGAACCAAAGCAGAACAATTTTGTGATTTCCTCCAGTACCAACTGAATAGTTGGGTTTAGGAATGGAAATTGGTGAGAATGGAGTTTGGCAGAATTATCCATATTTGAGGGTAGGGATGTTGGAAAATCATTGGCCCAAGAAATTCAATAATAAAAGAAGATGTCATTATCGAAATGACTGACCACAGTGGTCAAATTGGAAAAGGAAGAAAGTGAGGTAAGAATAGGTGTGATATATTAGAAGAACATTGAAGGGTTGAATAACAGAAGGTCAGGATGAAGACCATTAATTGGGTTCATAGTAGTAAAGAAATGGAATCGATGGAAAGGCAGGAGACTGTTGTCAGAATGGGGAAATTTCAGATTTCGGTTTTGATTGAGGTGTTGTCTATGGTATGACTACATAGTGGAAAAAATTTTAGGCTAGAAATCAAGGAACTTGGGTTCAAATCCTGGCTCTGACACTAATTGGCCATAAACCATAAGTTTGAACATTTAACCTCTCTGAGTCTCAGGCTTCTTCTCTATATAATGAGTGGGTTCAACTAATTAATAATAATAATACATTTTTATATCATTTCGATGTTTACAAGGTACTTTCCTTACAATAGCTCTATGAAATAGCAGAGGTATTATTATTGTTGTTATTATTATCCATATTTTACAGATGAAGAAACTGAGGTTTAGAAAGATTAAGTGATTTGCCTACAATCATAAAGCTAGTAAATGTCAGAGCTTCGTTTTGAACTCAGGACTTCTTTGACTCCAAGGGTCAGTTCTCTTTCTATGTTAAGGTCCGTTATGATTCAACATCTGATTTTGTGTTCACCCTGGTAGATAGCTTAGATAGAGTATCGATAGAGGTCATAGGAATTGAGTAGTTCAAGGAAGTGTATGTGCAGGTGGTTAGAATGGTTATTGACATAGATATCGGAAGTTTTTAGGGATGATTGCAAAGAGAGGAAAGAAGAATACCATGTACCACATCCTAGAGCAATGGGAAGACATTCAAGAGTAGCCAAGAGATTGGTAGATGATAGTGACAGGAGCTGAGATGAAATGATGTGTTCGGATTTCATGGACTCCAAAGGAGAATTGTTTGTTGTATGGTCATAGCAAAGCAAGGCTCCAGAAGAGACAGTGTAAGGCAAGGTGTCTACTGACTTCTCTTCTAGGCCATGTGAAATGAGAGAAATGGGAAAACAGAGTTAGTCAGCTAGGGAATATAGAGTTCTAAAGGAAAGCTAGGTTTCAATTAATGCAAACAGTATAAAAAGATAATATTAAGCACAAATTTCAATTTAATTCAATTTTTAAAGCATCTTAAAGCACCTATTCTGTGCCAGGTACTGTTAGGTACTGGGGACAAAAAAAAAAATGAAAAAGCCCTGTAGGAAAGCACTGTACATCTATTATCTCATTTGATCTTCAGAACAACCTTGTTAGGTAGGTTCATTTGACAGATTACTTTCCATGGTTGGATCCTTGCTTTACCATGATTGTTCAACAGCCTCTTCCCCTCTGAAGTTCATGACATCTTTGTACACATGTACGAGAAAAGTAATTATGAAATATATACCAAGTGAATACAAAGTAATTTTGGCGGAGGATGGAGGAAAGCACTAACGACTGGGAGGATCTAGTTATTAAAGTAAGTGACCCTTGATTTATCTTTAAGATAGCTGGGCATTTGAGGACAGAGACACTTCAGGCCTAAGGGACAGCCTGTGCAAAGTCACAAAAATGGGGAAGAGAAAGTTGTGTAAAGGGGACAGCAAGCAAACTAGTCCAGAATGGTGTTTCTAGAGAGCACAGTAGAAAGGATGGGCAGGGAAGCTGGGCATGTAGATTGGTGGTGCTGAAGTCACTAGGGATAAGAGTATGATAGAGAGGAGGTGACAACCAGACCAGCTGGAGCAGTAAATTTAGACCAGTGGTCCTCAAACTTTCTGGTCTCTGGACTCTTTCACACTCTTAAAAATTATTGAAGACCTAGAAAAGCTGTTGTTTATGTAGGTTATATCTATTGATACTAATGTAGTGAAAATTAAAATGTATACATTTTTAAAATGTGTATTTTAAAATTCATTTAAAAATAATTATGTGTTGACACATAACATATTTTTTTAATGAATAATAACTTTATGTTTCAAAAGGAAAAAAAAACCTTAGTGTGAAGATTTGAATTGTTTTACATTTTTTTTTCAAATCTCTTTAATATATGACTTAATAGAAGACAGCTGGATTCTCATAGCTGCTTCTGTATTCAATCTGTTGCAATATGTTATTTTGGTTGAAGTATATGAAGAAAATCTGGCCTCACACAAATCTGTAGCTGGAAAAGGGAGGAGTATTTTAATAGGCAAATAACATATTATTATTGTGAAAGTGGTTTTAACATTTAGGATCTCATGACAGGTCTTGGAGAGCTCCTGAGGTCTGTGGACCACACTTTGATAACTTCTGTTCTATATGATAGGCATTAAGGGAATGAGAGGTTGGGGAACTGGGGGGATGTGGCCATTACCCCACCAAGAAGACAGAGATGGGAGTATGGGAGGAAGGGGAACTTTTAGTCTAGAATATTAATGCAATGGCATTTCCAACTTCTGGATACTTCAAGTTTCAGAACTCCCCTTGACTTCCTAGTATATAAAGATGAGAGGGCTGCTTACCCTCACTCAAATAGGTCTTTTGTTATACCCTTCTTCTTTTGTTTCTGTATTTCTGAGTGGCCTTCTGAAGACAATACTCCCATCTATTATATCCAGTTGGAACAAATTAAATGCCCAATATGAGGGAAAAATGGCATCATGGGACATTATTGGGTGGAGTTGGGGAGAAAAATTGGGGTAGCTGGAACCCTCAAATCACACTATTTAGTCAGTTTACCAATAAGCCATCCTTAAATGTTTACCACGTTCCAGGTACTGTCCTAAGTACTAGGGATACAAAGACAGTAAACAACATAGTCCCTGATGTCAAGGAGGTCATATCCTAATCAAAGAGATAACATGCAAATAACTATGAATATACATAGACAGGAGAAGATGGTAATCTGCAGAGTCAAAGATGTAGACAGGTGAAGGAGAATGAGGAGTGAGTTGATTAAGAAGTTGTAAAATGATTGCCTTTCTATAGGTAGGACCCAGTTTAAATTATGTGGCATAAATTTGTAGTAGGCCCAGTGAGCAGAGTTTGGTGATTTTCTCTATCTCTTCTCAGCAGCGTGTGAATAGGCATAAAGAAGGCAATATAAGGCCAAGGGTTGAGTAAGCATGATCATCAACAGGGCAAAGAATCTGAGTCTCGAAGATAGTGTAGAGTTGAATTGATTCACCTAGGCATTGAGATACACAAGTGAGAAGAGCATACCTAGTGAAAAGGTGATGGGCTAAACTGAAGAGTAGAGTGATTGAAGGTCATGTGAAGGATGAAGAACAGGGTTAGAGGCTATAAGGCTTAGGGAAGGATGAAATAATATAATATTATGAGTAAATAAAGGAATTTTATAGTTCATTAACAAGGAAATAGAATATATGGGTCATAGCAAGATTAAATATATAGTCATTTCTATGTGTATTGTGATGTTTAAATTAGTCATTTTATTAATAATGTTACCATTTTAATAAAAGAGGTCAGTGGCATTCTTGAATGACAAAGACCCTCCTGGGCAGCTGGCCCAAGGCTTATATGGCCTTGGAAAAGTAGATGTTCCAGGGTGTGGCAATCAATTCTGATTAGTTAATAAGCCAAGAGAGAATGAACAATGAGGGGCTGGACCTATTCTAATGAATTTTGATTATGTGATTTACTTCTAAGTTAGCCCCACCCTTGAGCCATGTAAACAAAGAATCTATATCTCCCACCCAAGCCGGAGCAGAAGAGAAAGGATTAACGTTCTTGTCATTCTGGGTATTGCTACTCCACCCAACTAAATCAGACATCTAATCCTACCTTCCAACTGCCAGTCCTAGAGAGATTGGAAAAGGAAGCAATACAAGGGAAATAAAGCTTGATTGTCCCCAGTTTTAATAATTGGCTATTAATAATCATTTCTCTCAGTATGTAAAATAGAATAGAGAACTAGGTAATGGTAATTGAGTAGATTGAGTTATTAAAAAGTTAAGGTAGGGATGGATCCTACCATACAGAGTATCAAGGCCTATGTTGGAGTGGGGGGAGGGGGTAAGGAGGAAAGGAACAAGCATTTATTAAGTCCCTACTATGTGCTATAAGAGCCTACTATACTAAGTACTTTATAAATATCTCATTTAGTCCTCAGAATAACCCTGTGGACTAGGAGGTAGGTGGTGAAGTTTTTGAAGAAAGAAGGAAAAGATCCCTGGGGGATGTTAGATAGTGGATTGGGTAAGCATTTTGGATCCCTGAACCTCAAAGGAGAGGAGATTCCTGAATGGTTGTGGGAAAAAGATTCTTGAATGAGCAAAGAGTATTCAAACTCCCCCACCCTGATCAGTGTATGAGAGGATATGAGTGAAAATACAACCAGTACAGGAAAGGGTGGCCAGGGATGTCCTGTCAATAGGAGGGAGCCAGGTCTCAACAAGAGCCAGAAGATGTAGGGAATGAAAAAATAAAAAAATAAAAAAAGAGTTTAAAATGAAAACAAGTTTGTTAATTATGGAGCAGGTATTCCAGAAAGCACAGTGGAAGTGGTGGGTATTTCTGGAATGGAACCTTCTATGGGTGAGATGGAAGGTTGAATAAGATGGGAATAAGGGAGTAGGCAGCTAAGGGTGGGAGATGAAACTTGTACAATAGCAACTAGGGTTCAGCATCACAGAGATGGGGAAAGTATGAAGGGGTGGGAGTATGTTCACTACTGAGTTATGAGTCCAGGTAGAGTATTAGTGGCTGGATCAAGGTCTGTTTAGGAAAACACGTTGGACTATTCAAGGACCTCCTTGAATTCCAACCTCATGACAGCTGGAGATGTTTTGTGAAGACCCAGGAAGCCTACCTCACAGAAGGCCGAAGCTATGACCCTGAGGAGTACAGGCAGGAGCTAGGAGATGGTTGCCTAAGGCTGAAGAAGTTTGGAGGGGCCATGGAGAAGGTTGATTGGCAATGGCCTCTCCAGTTCTGGAGAAGGCCCTAGCATAAAATGTTGGCAACTGGGAAAGTTGGGAACCGGGAGAAAGACTGCAGCCTAGCTGGAGCAAGGATCTAGGAATGCCCTGGGCTATGATCTGGCATGCCACTTAAACACATGGCCTACCTGGTGTGGGGAGGTCATCATAGCATCTCAGAATCAGAAGAGGCTTAAGAGACATATCATCCAACTTGCTATCTGATACTGAAACTCCCTCTGAACTATTTCTGACAAAAGGTTGTCTAAGGGTGGTGGATGAAGTTTGTTCTATATCTCCAGTGATGAGGAACTCATGAATGAGCTCACCTTACATTTTCTAGAGATCTTCTTAAGGCCTCTCTGAAACTGGGGATATTATTGCCTACAAAGTAACCTGAGTCAAAGCATTACCCTTGTTTTCCCACGTGGATATAGAGGCACTTAGAAGCATGATTCTCTGTACATAGTAGGCTTCTAAAGCAGACCATCCAAGGACATACAGCAATGCAATAATGAACTTAAATCTGCCTCTCTGTATACTTCAACAGTTCAGGGCATCATAGATCTAGAAGGGAACTCAGAGGCCTTCTAGTCTAGCCCCACTCTCTATTTTATAGATGGAAAACTGAAGTCCAAAGAAGTTATGACTTGCTGAAGGTCATACAAGTATTAAGTGCAAGAGGAAGGATTTGAACCCAGTTCCTCTGACTCCTGATCCAAGGCTCTGTCCACTGTACCCAGTGCTATTCTTCTTTACCCCTTTAATCCAAGCTTCTGTCTTTTCACACATCATAGATACCCGGGACTGGACACCCAGGAAAAGCTACTTTGTGACTAAGCAGTGGTATAGGCAAACCATTTCTGGGTGATGACTATCATCACTCTGTTTCAAGACCTCCAGAGGAAATTCCATAACTTCTTGGCCAGCTGTCCAAGGGTCTCATTTTCTGCCAAATGACTCCTCCTAGATAAATCTTTTGACAATTTAAGCTTGATTTCCTCTTGGTTTGCCCCCTCTGGGGATGGCGAACAGCTGTCTGTTTCTCTTTTTTAGGCAGTTTTCATACTCCCTGCCCATCCTTCACTGAGATCACAGCCCCAGATGACAGATGCCCTATGCAAGCCCTTCTCACCCCCTGTACATTCACAAGAAAGCCATTTATCACTGATTTTTTTTTTATCCTCATTAAGGCAAATTAAGGCAGTGAAGCTGGCAACAGAGGTTTTTTTTTAAATAATGTTCATGAAATATTTATTAAAACAGCCATCGTAATAAATATTTGAAAACCAGTTATTAACGTTAAATCATATCAATGTCAAGCATACGTTATACATCGTCTCCTCTGCTAATTGAGTGTCAGGGTCAGATGCTCTATCTCGCCACAGGTCAGCCAGAGCAAGGTGCCCATGAGCTATGATAGCTACCATTGAGCTTCCCACCACAAACTTTACAGTGGTGAATTGGGTCCACATTGTAGACAGGAAGGGAGATCTACATGAAACCTTTTCCAATTCCTCCCCCCTCCCCACCCCAGGCGCCAGTGTCTTGCCCTCTCTCCCAAATTATCTTGTTTCTTTCATATATACCTACATGTGCTCATATATTAATATATTTTCCTCCCCTTTGCATATCATAAGTTCCTCAAAGACCAGAAGTATTTCATGTTTGCCTTCATAGGAAGGCACACAGCGCACAGTACAGTGCCTGCCATACGGTAGGCACCTAAAAAATACTAGTTGGTGGGTTGATTGGCTGATTGAGCTCCTGAGATGAATGAGTCCTAATTGCAGTCTTATCCTTTTTTTCCCCCATATTGCAACTACAATGCACAATAGATAAAGTGTTGGACTTTGCATCAGGAAGACCTGAGTTCAGATCCTGCCTCAGACACTTATTAGCTAGGTAACCCTGGGCAAATCACTCCACGTTAGTCAACCTCAGTTTCTTTATCTGTAAAATAAGGATAATTAATGGCATCTACCTCATAATGTTGTAAAGATCAAATGAGGTCATATTTGCAAGATGCTTTGCAAATCTTTGAACACTATGTAAATGCAAGCTCTAAGAAGATTATGGAGACTAAAAATGGCAAATCAGGAGGGGCTGTTGGAAATATGGTGATTCCCAGCTGGATCTTAGTCCTTTGATTTGCAAGGTTCCTCTAGAAGTTAAAGGAGATTGCTGGGAATAGAGTTGGGGTTTCTTCCTCCTTTTCTCAGTGTGACAATGTGTCTGCATGTGTATATATAAGACATTAGGAATAGTAGTCAAGGTTTTAGATGCATCTGGGGATGAGTTGAAGGACTGAGGTACCAAAATTCATTGATTTGTAAAGTAATAAGATAGGGTGAGGGACTGGACCTGTGATTTCATTGACATTGGGAGCTGCTGATGAGGACTCCCTCTGTCAAAGCAGGTCAGTATTTTCTCCGGAGGCTTAGAGAATTGCCTGGGGTGCTAAGAGGTGAAGTGACCTGCCAAGACTCACGGGGTCAGTATGTTCCAGAGGCAGGACTCGAATGAGGTCTTCTTGACTGTGAGATTATCTCTCATAATGAGAATGCTGATTTAACTGAAGCACAAGGGGTTTCCCTGTAGCGTGGAATTGTACAAAGCTAGTCCAGGTTCTGGGTATTTTGGGAGTCAGACTCTTTTCTAAACCCTACTGATGTGTTTAATTTTATTAGTTAGCCATAGGAAACACAGTTCAAATAAAATTGATTTAATGAAATAACATAGAAATAAAAATAACAATGGAACATGGACTCTATAAATTTAAAGCTCACTCTCCTGATGATCCACATACCCTCAGGGAGAAGAGTAAAGATGCATAGAGATTATGCATCAGGCATGAACATATTGGGGAACATGTGGTCAGGGTAACTCTATTGAGAGACACATATTCAGGGAGCACATGTGTGGCCAGGGCATACGCTTGGTAAAAGGGCAAGGGAAAGAGCGTTTGTTAATTGTTTAATGTGTACCAGGCACTGTGCCAAGCATTTTACAAATAATATTTCATTTGATTCTCACAACAACTATGGGAAGTGGATGCTGTTATTTATAATCATTTTACAGTTGAAGAAACAGAAGAAGACAGAGGTTAAGTGGCTTTCCTAGGGTCATACACTTGGCAAAGAGCCAAATGATCCAACAAAACTGAGGCTTTTTCTGATGATGTCATCAAACTGCCCTCTGCTGAGTCTTGTACCTGCTGGAGATCTCTCTTCATTTCTCCCTGGTAAACTCCAGGCATGCTGACTTCAATGCAACTGATCTCAAGCTATCTAGCTTTCTTCGTGACCACCTGCTGCTCTATCTACAAAAGACTAGGGATATTGTACTTAGTCAGTCTTGCAAAAGAGGGCTATAATTCTTTCCATCAGTATTTTTGCTTCCCATTGGGCCTCAGCTATAGTCTTTAGATAAGGGGATATCTTCAGATTCACCTATTCATTGGGTATTACTATGGTTAGTCAGCCTTTCCCCCAAAGCAGTGGATTATAGGTTGAGCAAAGTTTTTTTTTTTTCCTTAGCCAATGGTTATGAAGATCTCTTTCAGCCCAGGGTTATGAATCTCTTTCCCTTAGCCAGGCTGCTCAGAGGAGATAGATGTACACACTAAGATTACATCTGCTCTTTCAACTCCTCTCTCTTTTGCTCTTCCTTCTGATTACTGTGTCCTGTATCTTTGTCTTTTCATGACAGGGTGGTGTCCTGACCCCAGCCCCAAGTGAAGGTGACCTTCATGCTACTTACCTCAGAGTCTGGTACTTGTCCTAGGTGCAAAAATTCCTAATTATAGCTCCAATAAGATTAAACCGAGACACCTGCCACCACATGCTTGTTAAATCCAAACAAGTTCATGAAAGTAAAAGTCATATTTTATCGCAAAATGCTATACAAACGTAATAGAATATAATATTACTAACAATGACAATGAATGAATAAAGATTACTTATTAAGTATATACAAAGCACTGTCCTAAGCACTGGAAATAAATATAACAAAGTAAGAAAGTCCCTTCTCTCAAGGAGCTCACATTTCAGAGAAAACACACGTAGGAGGTTTCAGCTGCAAGTCAGATAGAAAGATCCCAATAATAAGCATCCCATAACATATAATAGAGTTGAAAGTTAAATTCTTCAAAGTAGTCACCCTGGGAGACAATACACTTGTTCCAACAGCTCGAGGAATTTTTTCAATTCCATTTTTGTGACTGTTTTAAAGGCTGGTTTATAAGTAAAATAAGGAAATCAGTTTCATAAGTTTATAGTAATATCACATGGTATTCTTCTTCCCATAGAGCCTCAGAGATAGAAGAGATTGCAGAATCACAAAGCTGAACTCCTTCCCAAGTCATGAATTCTCTCTACAACATGTCAGAAAACAGTTATGCAGACTCTCCTTAAAGATTCGTGTGACCAGAAGCTCACTACCTATCCAAGGGCCTCCTTTCATTTTTGGATGCTTCTCATAATTGGGGTATTCCTATTTCTCATACTCAAATACTGCAGAGAATTTGGAATCTCTCTTATGTGAATATTCTCTCCAATAAATGCAGATCACAGCCCACCCAGGCCTTCCCATCTGACACAACTTTCATCCCTATCCTTCCATAAGCTCTCCATAGGGGTTCTGTTCAACATACTGGGAGTCTTCTGTTCCTTGTGTTCTTTTCATATTCTACGGATACAAGTAGTGAATAAAAGCTATTTATTTTCCTCTCATCCATTTTTTTCTCCAGTCAGACATTTCTTTGATTATTCTTTCACCTGGGTGTGTGTGTGTGTGTGTGTGTGTGTGTGTGTGTGTGTGTGTGGCGAGAGGGAGAGGGAGGGAAAGAGAGAGAGAAAGAGAGAGAGAGAGAGGGAGGGAGGGAGAGTCAGACTAGACGCCTAGACTAGAGGTCAGACTAGATGGCCTCTGAAGTCCCTTCCAGCTCTAAAGAGAGGGAGAGAGAGAGTGAAAGAGAGAGAGAGAGGGAAGGAGGGAGTGGGAGAGAGGCATTTATTAAGCACTTTATATGTTCCAGGCCTTGTGGTAAGTGCTGAGAATATAGATTGTTGCTGTTGTTGATCCTTCTTTCTCAAAAAGGACTGATGGCATCAGGAGGGTGATGTCTTGCCTTGCATGTGAGTCGGATTTAAGTGAGGCAGGGCTGTGCAAAGTCACCAGCCTCCCTATTTCCTCTAGTCATTCAGGGTCTAGTGGCAAGACTTATGTTAGGACAATGGGAAATGGCCCCAAATGCCATGGGAGACCTTGATCTTTTTAAGCTAAAGGCTTTCTCAGGTCTCAGTTTGCTTGCCTCAGTTTCCTCATTTGCACAATGAGGGCAATGATAGCACTTATTTCATAATGTTGTTGTGAAGATCAAATGAATTAAGGCACTATATCAGTTATGTCCAACTCCATGTGGCCCCATTTGGGGTTCTCTGCGCAAAGATACCTGGAGTGGTTTGCCATTTCCTTCTCTAGATCATTTTACAGATAAGGAAACTAAGGCAAACAGTTAAGTGACTTGCCCAGGGTCACACAGCTAGTAAATGACTGAGGCTGGACTTAAACTCAAAAAGAGGAGTCTTCCTGATTCCAAGTCCAGGGCTCTATCCACTACACCACCTAGCAGCCCAAATAAATGCTAATTAGTATTATCTATAAAATGAAAGAGGTCAGACTAGATGGCCCCTGAAGTCCCTTGCAGCTCTAAATCTATGATCCCATGGCTCATGACCTGGCTCAAAATTTCAGCTCTGCTGTTTATTAGCCCTGTGGCTTTATTATAAAAGTCATCTTTACCTTTCTTAGCCTTAGTTTCCTCCTCTGTAAAGTGGGGGTAATAACACTTGGGTTTTCTGCTTCACAAGATTGCTGCGCAGAAAGCTATTTCTAAACTTTAAAGCACTATATAAGTAAGAGGAATTATTATTCATGGAGGGAGTTGGACCAGCCCCCAGTCTATGCAATCCACTATGTAAATGTGAATTATTATTAGTCTGGTATATATGCATATTCACCAGGACTTACGTATTGGGACTAGTCTTTGAAAATAGTGGAGTAGGTGAAGGCTAACCTGAAGGAGTTTAGGAATGTCAGGAATCATCTATCTTCCTCCCTGACTCAAAAATTATCCCTCTACCTAGCCTAACTAGCCATGAAAGCAAGAGCCTTAAAAAGCAGCCCCGCTAATCAAATACAAAGGCAGTTAGGTGAAGCAGTGGATAGAGCACTGGATTTGGAATCAGGAAGACTCATCTTCCTGAGTTCAGATCTGGCTTACTGCTATATGACCCTGGACAAGTCACTTAACACTGTTTACCTCTGTTCCTTATCTGTAAAATGAGCTGGAGAACTAGATGACAAACCATTCTAGTATCTTTGTCAAGAAAACCCTCCAAAAAGGGGTCAGGAAGAGTCAGACAAGACTGGAATGACTGAACCATAGCAATGATCAAATATAATTCCTAGCCCCACACCCTACCCACCAAGGGGAGTCAGGCTAGCTACAGTCCAGCTCTAGGCATGGAGATAGGGTTGCTGAACTGAAAAGCACAAAGGGGTCCAGAGAAGGTAAATGTTACCTACTTTGTAGTTCTGCTCTCTCCTCGGGTATTTAAATACCTAGAAAGGATGGGTCAGCATGATCTAGTCCTCCTAGGTGACTCAATTACCATCTCCTCCACAAAATTTACCCAGATTCCTCTGGTACACACTGATCCTTCCTGTCTCCAAATTCCTTTTGTATTCAGTACCAAGCAGTTTAGCTTTAATCTGTTCTCTAATTGTTCCTGTATGTTAATTTTGTATCCCCAGTTATATTATACACTCTGACAGTAGAGACTGCATCTTATCCTGCTTTGCATCCCCCCATGGTAGCTAGAACAGTTCTGGGCAAATAGCAGGTGTTCGAGAAATATTTGTTGATTGCTATCTGGGGGAACTCACAAATAATCTTCAGGCAAGATGATCTTAGTATGGTGTTCCCCTCCTGTGGCCTTGGTGCTTCATTTGGAGCTTATGTCGGTCATCTGCACCTGCATACACATACACCAACAGGGTAATTGTAAGATATGGACTGCACAAATGGGATATTGCTAAACACTTAGGATCTGTAATCAAAGACAAGCAGATTGTCCAGGATGAGGAATGGGGAATCTGGAATCTGGGCCCTACCATTGAGCTTTTAGGTTTCTGAAAGTCTCCAACGGCTAGCTCTGATGCCAGCAAAGACTCCACTGTATGTAAGAGTAATTAATGATAATAATAATAATAATAATAATAATAATAACAATAATAATAATGATAATAATAGTGGCACTCAGACCTGGCAAAGGGGGCCAAGCCAATGATTATTTCTCGGTACAACATAAGCAGAATGATTAACCAACGGGGCAAGATCATTGGGCAAGATCATGGGTTTTCCCGAAGCAATAGAAGAAGGGCTTTTTCCATAAACTACAATCTCATGCAAAGTAAAGCCAAAAAAATATAAATCTTGGTGCCAAGATAATAATAGATACAGTAAAAATCAATATTGATTATTAGGAGAAAAAGGCAGTAAAATGTTAAGATCTAAGGGTAAAATTATACTAAAAGGCTATGGTTTAAACACAGAGTATGTTACAGGAATACATATTAGGCAGTTTCTAAGCCCCAGAATGTATATTTTATTTACAGTGTCACAATGCTTAGCTTTATCAGGGGATACAGCTGAATGTTAAAATGTTAGAAAGGGGGATAGCAGGTGATAATCTGAAGGAGTTCCATTAAAGGGATCACCATAAGCCATTTACTTTAGTCTTGGATCTTGTTCTTTTTCTTGGCCAATGAAGGGGATGGGAGAGGATGTGGCTGATAATGGAAGAAGAGGGTAAAGAAGTGAAGAAATAGGCAACAAGTTGAGGGAGGGGGAAGAGCACTGACTTTGAAGTCAGGACCCCCGGGTTCAAAACTTGCTTTGGATGATTCCTACCTGTAGGACTTTGAGCAAGTCAATTAGCCAACATGTGCCTCAGTTTCCTCATCGGTAAATTGAGGGGGTTGGGCTAGATGAGGTTTGAGATCCTTTTCAGTTCTAGGTCTATGATTCCTTGAAGAAAAGAGGAAGAGGGCATGTGAGAGTGGGAGGAAAAAGATGCAAACGGATACACAGAAGTCCTCTTTTTTGGTGATCTCATCAGCTTCCATCCCAAACTTCCTGCTTAACATCTTCACTTGGATGTCTGTACTTTAATATCTCAAACTCATCATGTCCAATATGAAATGGAATTCCTTCTTCATTAAATCTCACCCTTCAAACTTCCCTATTTCAGTTAAGGGCATCCTTACAGTCACCCAAGTTCACATCATTTTAGTGATGTTTACAATTCACTTTCTCACCCCTGCCCCCTGCCAATTATCTAATCATTGGCTGTATCATGTCAATCTCACCTCCATGATTTCTTTCATGTCTGTGCCGTTCTTTCTGCTCATATGGCTACATCATAGTTTAGACACTCATCACTTCTTGGACCATTGTCACAGTCTCCAAATATATCTTCCTGCTTCCTGCCTTTCCTCTCTCCAATCCATCTTTTTCACAGGGGTCAGATTTATCCTCCAAAAACACAGGTCATTCCCCCATGCAAGATGACTCATTAACAATCTATTGTTTCCAGGATAAAATACAAACTCCTCAGTTGGGCATTTAAAGACATTTAACAGTGCGCATCACACTTGCCTTTCCAACTTATTACACATTACTTCCTTTCACCTATTCTGTATTTTAGTCAGCCTGTCCTATTTCTTCTTGCCTGAACTCAGCATTCCATCTCTGGTATCTCTGCTCTCATACAGTCTTTTTTGGCTTCCTTTAAGGCTTAGCTTATGTACCACCTCCAATGAGAAGTCTTTCCTGATTGTCCTAGCCATTAATGCTCTGTTCTTCTTCGAAACACACTGGTTACTTTTAAATGTTGTACCCTCTTAGTAGAAGGAGAGCTTCCTGAGGGCAGGGACATTTTTGTTTTGTTTTGTCTTTGTATCCCCAGCACCTAATATAGTGTCTTGTTTATAGTAGGTTCTTAATAAATGTCTGATTCATTGAATTAAGAGACAGTTGAATGCAGACCCATAAAGAAGGTAATAATGCATATAGACATAATGACAGCAAGAGAAAAAAAGGCTTTGAAGTTCTAGATTGAGTGCCACCAGCTCCATGAAATTTGCCCATAATATTTTGATAGAGATTGTTTTCCTCCTTCCGTTCTCCTAGATCACTTTTTCTGGAGCTCTACTTTGTCATTATCATTTCCTATTTTCTGTTATGTTCACCTCTGTCTTTCTTATACCATCTCACCCCCCCTTCCACGCAAGGGATATAAGCTTTTTCAAGGCAGGGACTGTGTTATATTTACCTGTATAGACCCAGTTCCAGAACAATGCCTTGTGCTTTGTCCATAGTAGGTTTTTGTTTGTTGAAGGGAGTTGAACTGGTAAACAAGTATTGTCACACTCTGCTACCCTGTTGCCATTTTTAATAACAGATGTTGAAATTATTAATAGTCAATTAAATGCTATTCACCATTCATCAACTCTTCTTCATTCTTAACCCCCTAAAGATCCTGTGTTATTTTCTGGGCTGTAGTGGTAATGACCAGAGCAACATCACTCCCAGGGCTAGAGGAAATCAAACTGAGGTTCTGAAGGTTCTCCATAATTATTCACTAAACCTAAATTAAATTTTAGCTGCTTATTAACTGAAGGCAAATATCTTGAATGCATGTGAGAGAATAAGGCTAGGTGAAAATCAGTGTTGTTACTTCAGCAGGGCAACTCCCCATGGAAACTCTGAATTGAAACTGAAATATTCTGAAACAAGGTGTTGACCTACATACATGGTCCTTGAGTCCCAATGGGAACTGTGATTCATTCCCCTCAGCTCCATTATGGATTTCCCTTTCCTCTAGCCCCTGCTGAGTCACTGATATGAAAGCCACCACAAGAACAGGTCACCATGGAGGTGAAAGTCATTATGTTGCAGAAAAATATAGGAAGATGACGGGGCATGGAAGAAGGCCATTTTGGTAGAAAAAGCACTAGTTTTAGCGTCAGAAGAACTGAGTTCAAATGCAATGGAAAAAAGCAGTACACTTAGAGTCGGAAGTTGTTATTGAGTCATTTCAGTCATGTCTGACTCTTTCTGACCCCTTTTAGGATTTTCTTGGCAAAGGTACTGGAATGATTTGTCATTTCCTTCTCCAGTTCATTTTACAGACAAGGAAACTGAGTTAAATGACTTGCCCAGGGTCACACAGTATGTGTCTGAGGCCAGATTTGAACTCATGAAGATGAGGCTTCCTGAGTCCCAGGCTTGTGCTCTATCTACTGTACTCCCTATCTACCCATAAGAGTCAGAAGACTTTGTTTCAAATTTCAACTTTGTCACTTACTACCTCTATGAGCTATAGTTTGTTAACTGTGATGGGCTCTAGTTTCCTCATCTTTAAAATGGGAATAATGTACTATCTACCTTACTAGATTGCGGCAAAGGACTCGCTTTATGAACCTTAAAACATATTATATAAACGTGCCTCATTCTTGCTGAAGCCAGGGTGGGGGAGGCAGCCATAGAGCAGCTCGGGCCAGTTCTCCAGATGCAAGAAAACAGCATCTGTCCCCAGGCATTCCAATCTCTTTTCCCAAGTGGTTTCTTTCAGAAGGAAGTGAAATTTGTGTTATTTACAAACCAAACCTTCTGAGTGAGCTGGAGACTACTTTTTTTTTTTTAGGTTTAAAAAAAAAAGAGGTAATGAGCCACAGCCCGGCCCAGCTCACATAAAAGCTGATGTAAAACAGATTTACAGCAATGCACTGCGACGCTTTTATGTGAGGCTGAGCTTCAGAGGGGAAAACATCCATCACTAAAGGAGCCAGAGTGAATGAGATTTAAAAGGCGGCCTCTTTTTGTTCCATAATAGATCGGACACTTCAGAGTAAAAAGAATCAAAAGGTGTTAAGGATGATATTTATAATGGCAACATTACACACCTATTTTGGTAATAGGCTTTAAGTACTTAAGACAGAGAATCCTCTTGTATTTCATGTGCAGGGTTGTGGGATTCCCCACCCCCCCTCCTTTGTAAATTTGTCACTCAAGGTTGGTGCCAAACGTAGACTGAATTAAGTGTCTTTGGGGCCAGGATGTTGGTGCTCATTCTTCCCTGGCCTAGGCTAACCCCAGATTCCAGAGGCATTTGGGTTTCCAGGGTGAGCCTTGATAAAGAGAAAGTTGTTGGACAGGCCAGAGACTCTGTGCTTATGCAATGCTGGACCTCAAGGGCAGAAAAACCACTGAGGGACTCATTCAGCTTTCCAGATCTTTCATCTACCACCAAACACTCTGAAATTCAGAAACACAAGCTGCTGGCTTACCCTTTCTCACATTGCCTTCTCCAGACCTTGGGGGGGTTGGTATTGTATAATTTTTTTTAAAAGATATTTTCCAAAGAAGAGTAAAATACATGTGTAGTCATCCTGTAAGAGATGTCACCCTTTCTGGTCTTGACTGAGACATCCTCGGAAAATATTGTAATAATAACTCTAGGCCACTGGGGGGCTGTTTAGTGCACCCATGGGGGAACAGAAGTTGTTATGTTCTCCATTAGTGGGTGGGGTGGGAGCTGACTTCATATTGGATTTGCAAAAGTCTCCAGGGGAATTGTTTTCCCCCTCAGGAACACTTGAGAAACTGTGCTGGGAACCAGAGGCAAATTGGATGAAGCTAAAAGTCTTTTCAAAGACACACAAGGGCAATTGAGCCTAGCAGAAAAAAAAAATGAAAAGAAAACAGAAATAAGGGCAAGGCTCTCAATTAATGGAGAAGTGGGAGACAGAGAAAAGGAAAGTTGATGAATTCCCCACTTCTGGTGTGAAAAGTTCACGCACCACACATGATTATTATGATCTGTGCCTTAATTCATTCCTCCCCCACCTACCCTTTGCTCCTTTCTGGGGTTTGTAATAATAATATACATTTCGTAGAGCTTTTTGCTTTCCAAAGTTCTTCACAAACTCCTTGCTACGGGGTGAAAGGGTTTGCTTGAAGGCCCAATGGCAAATTCCCACTCCAGCAAAGAAAGCAAAGTGCTTCAAGAAATAGCTGAGCTAATGACAACCTGAGCCTTAGCTACTCCAAAATTAGAGGCTAGACACCTTTGAAAGAGTTCATAAGCTATTTCAGGGCACCAGGGTACTCTCTAGGGCCCCCCATCAACTTTTCACACCTGAGAAAGGAAGAAGATTCATTAGCTTGCCTCCCTCTTCTCAGAATCTTTATATGACTCAAAAAGCTCACAGAACTTTTGACACAATTTCCTGAGTATCAGGGAATAAAAAAAAAAATGTTACATTGTTAGATATTTTTGGGTTGGCTTAATGATAGTTTCCCTTATTATCATGACAAACCCAATAATAGCCACTGTATTAGTAAGGCAGCCTGATGCAACGAGAACATTAGAATCGATGTCAAAAAAGCCTTGGGTCTGAGTCTCTGCTACAACACTTACTGTGTCCCCTAAGTCAATCACTTAACCTCTCTGGTCCTTAGTCTGCTCTGCTGAAAAACAGAAATAACAATACATTAGTTATCTTAATGGGTTACTAAGAAAGCACTCTTTAACCCTTAAAGTGCTATGTAAATGTGTATTATTATTAATGATAAAAGAACCTTCACTGTTTATATGTAGTAGCACCTTTGATGATGGAGGATCTCTAAGCAATTTGAGAGAGCTATTATTTTCCTTTAAATAAATGGATCTCAATCTTTGAACTAACTGCAAGTTCACACACTAATTGGAGTGGGAAGTTGGCACTTAGGGAAATCTGGGTTGATCAGGAGGCAAAAGGAGAGAACCTAGGGTTGTTTGTAGAAGAGAGATTTTTTTTTTTGAGTTCTGACTTAATGTACTTTCACTCTTAAATTATCCATTTAGCTGCCCGCATGTGTATATTAGGTAATTGCCCAACCTCTTTTCCTCTGTTAGGCTGGTTTGCTGTGTATGCTTGAATACTACCCCATAGCCTCCCATCTCCTGTATAGCTCCATGAACAAACTCTGCAGTGTAAACGACAAGGAGAATTTCATTAGAGAGATAGAATTTAATTATCCATTTTTAGAATTGAGCTAGGATGCAAGGCTAACAGCTTAACACTTGCCAGAAGTGCCCGAGGGATCATTTTCTCTGAAGATGAGTGTGTTTGGAGCCTCGGTTTTCATGTTTCATTGGTAAACCCACAGAGACTGGTCCCCTCTCAACCTCTATTTTCCATCTCCTTCCCCTCCCCATCCCCCTTCAGGTCATGGTAGACACTGAGATTGGATGGAAGGCAGAGAGTCACTGGTAACGGATGATGTTGGGGAGGGCAGAGGGGGGAAGGAGGTAGATGATGGAGGCAGCTTCCTATTTATTTTGGCTCTTCAGCTGCCCAGTTTTTTAAAACCAATTCCAAATAGCACCAGGTCAATCTAGTGCCTTATTCCATGCGTCTATGCTGTCTCTGTTTGAACTTGTCTTCACCAGCTGGACTAATTCACAATTTTTTTTCCCAAAAAAAAAAATAAAAGGGGGGATAATTTCAGATTTGCCCTTATATGAACCTAACTAACCCACACTCCCTCCCACTGAAGCTGAGGAAAGCAGTGCTTCAGATGACATAAAGGAAAACCATCTTGATGTAGCCAGGCTGCTGGCTCCACCTTGACTAAAACACCCACAAAGCCTTTCCTGCAAATTTTCTTCCATGTCATCTATGGGTTTGAGTTCATGGACTCAGATGCACAAATCCCCAATTAACTTTTAAACTTTGGGGCATTGCACATGTACGAAAATACTTATAGATGCTCTGTCTGTGGTGGCAAAGTGGAAACTGAGGGGGTGCCCATCAGTTTGAGAATGGCTGAACATGCTATGGTATATGAAAGTGATGGAATACTATTGTGCTATAAGAGATGAGGAAGGAGGTGGTTTCAGAAAGGCTTGAGAAGACTTGTATGAGCTAAGGCAGAGTGAAGTGAGCAGAAACAGGAGAGAAAATTATGCAATAATAACAATATTGTAATGATCAACTCCAAAAGTCTTAGGAACCCTGGTCAATACAATTTGACCAACCACAATTCCAGAGGAGTCAAGTTTGAAACATTTAAAAAATATTTAGAGTACTCTCATTGGCTACTTATTTCAACCTTATTTACTACTGCTTTCTAACACTACATTCTTTCTCTTGTTAGGCCACCTCTGGTCTCACTGCAGATATCATGCTTATTCTCACATTTGGCCCTTTGTTCATGTGGCCACCCACTTCCTCCATGAAAGCTTCTCCAGGGATGTCAGCCCACACTGATTTCACTGTCTTAGAAAGTCTATCACACTCATAAACAAGATCAAACAGTTTGCCACTTCACTGTTCTGTTTGTTTATCTTATCTGCTCTACTACAGTACGGTACTGCTTCGTCTCCTTGCCTGAAGTCTTTCTCTACTCCAATCCATCCTCCACTAAGCTGTCAAAGAGATTTTCCTAAAGTGCTGCATTCCCTACTCAATTAACTTCATTTAGTGTTGCTCTGTTACCTCCAGGATCAAATATAAAATCCTCTCTGGCTTTTAAAGCCCTTCATAATCTGTCCTCTTCCCACCTTTTCAGTCTTTTTAAACTTCTTCACATATTTTTGTTCTTCTATGAATATAATACTCCATCTACTAATTTGTATCTTCTCACTGGCTGACTTCCAAGCTTGGAATGCTCTCCTTCCTCACCTACACCTCCTGGTCTCCTTCAGAAGTCAGCTAAAATCCCACTTACTGAAAGAGGCCTTTCATAGCCCTCCCCTCCCATTCTGCCACTGCTAGTGCCTTCTCCTGGATACGACCTCCCATTGGCATGGAATGAAGTCTGTACACATTTGTTTGCACATTGTCTCCCCCATTAGAATGTGAGCTCCTTGAGAATGGGGACTTAGTGATGTCTGGCACATGTTATTGTTGAGTCATTTCAGTCACATCTGACTCTTCATGACCCTATTTGGAGTTTTCCTGGCAAAGATACTAGAGCTGTTTGCCACTTCCTTCTCCAGCTCATTTTACAGATGAGGAAACTGAGGCAGACAAA
Source organism: Trichosurus vulpecula (assembly GCF_011100635.1). Classification (NCBI taxonomy): domain Eukaryota; kingdom Metazoa; phylum Chordata; class Mammalia; order Diprotodontia; family Phalangeridae; genus Trichosurus; species Trichosurus vulpecula. The sequence goes on from NC_050574.1 coordinate 172,417,343, forward strand.
GTGAAATGACTTGCCCAGGGTCACATGGCTATTGTCTGAGGCCAGATTTGAACTCAGGTCTTTCTGATTCCAGGCCCAATGCTTTACCCACTTCTCCACCTAGTTGCCCCCACATATATGCCTGGCACATAGTCAAGTGCTTAATAAATACTTGTTCATGATGATGATGATGCTATACTTTGTTAGACTTTAAAATCCTTGAAACAACGTTCATTCACTTCAGTTCACCACATACTTGTTAAGAACAAACTTTGTGTAGCACGCTGTGCTAGGTCCTGGAGATATAAAGGAAAAAAAAGGTAATTCTTTCCTTAAAGGAATTTCTATTCCCCTGGGCAATAGATAAACAAGAATACAGAACATACAAAGTTACACAAAATAATTTCAAAGGGAAGTGAACACTACCAACTTGGAGGATCAGGGAAGGTTGGAAGTTTGGAGGTGGCACCTGAGATGGGCTTTGACAGAAGACAGGGATTCTGCCAGGCAAGAGAGAAAGGACTTCATTCCAGAAGTGTGGGTAGGGGTATCTGCGCAAAGTTTAGGTGGCAGGAGATAGAAGGTTAGGTACAAGAAGTAGCTCTTAGGCCATTTTTAGTGGGTTGGAAAATAAGTTGAAGGAGCATAATGAGAAATAAGACTGGAATGGAAGTGAGGACTCATAGTGTGAAGGTTTTTAAAGCCAGGCTTATAATTTTCTGTTTTATCACATAGGAAACAGGGATATGTGGTAGTTAGTAGAATAAGATTTGGTCAATTGTGTGTTTTAGGAATAGCAATTCAGTTGTTATGAAGGATGGATTAAAGAGGAGAGAATGAAACTAGGGAAGAACAGTTAGGAGGCAATTGACATTGTCCAGGTGGGAAGTGATAAAGGACCGTGTGAGTGGAAAGTCTAGGCTTCCCACTAGGCTAAAGTCCATGTTAGTGGAAGGAAGAAGACACATGCAGGAGTGTTTGTGGAAGTAGAATGAACAACAGTTGATAATTGATTAGATAGTGGAGGTGATGGAGAGAAAAGTCTCTTGACTCCCAGGGAGCAAACTTGGGTTATTGGAAGGATGATGGTGCCTTCAAAAGATAGGAAAGATATGTTACGGGAGGGCGATGAATAAGTAAGTTCTATTTTGGCCCAGCAGGTGGTTGGCAATGCATACTTGGAGTACATGAGAGAAATCAAAGCTGGATATATATTAGGGCCATATATAGATTCCTTAAACATCTTACATGTTGCTCACAACACCAAACATGGTTTTGTACAAATAGCAGTAACATTATTAATGACATGATTTGAGCTCACACACACACACGAACACGTATTATATATACATATACATATATATGTGTGTATATATTTATGTATATATATAGACATATATATCTATATCTATATGTATGTATGTATGTATCTATCTATCTAGCTAGCTAGCTAGCTATATATAGCACTTTAAGGTTTCCAAAGCCCTTTGCAAACATTATTTCATTTGATCCTCCTAAAAACCATGTAAGTTATCATCACTCTCTTCATTTTACAGATGAGGAAACTGAGGCTCAGAGAGGTCATGAACCTTCAGGTATTTGTGGCAGGGCACAAATCCAGTTCTTCCTTAATCTGAATCCAGCACTCTAATAACAACACCACAGGCACCCAGTCAATGCTTGTTGGTGAATGGATTAATTGATTAATTAGCTGAACCTGTGCAATTCTATTTGGGTAGCAGGTGCCAGCACCATGCAGAGATACTCTACATTAAGTCCCCTTGGGGGCAGGGTATTAGTAGTGGGCTCCACTGGGGGTGTGGGTGGAGATAAAATGGAGTGTGAGAGATAAAGGATTCTACTACACGTTCAAATTGTTTAATACAGATTTGTTGATAATGATGATAATGGTGATTATCTCAGATCTTGATCTCTTTCCTCTGGAGCTTAAGGGTCATAGAGAACTCAGTGAGTGTCAGCAACTTGGTCAATGGGCTCAGTGGCGGCACATCCCCTGCTAGGTAACAAAGGCCAACCTGTCCAGAAAACAATTTATGCAGGAGCCAGCTGGCACATGAGTGATTTCTCCCTGAGCTGCCTAAGCTTCTAAGAATACCATTCATTTCTCTGTCTGACAAAACTCGAGTCCATGTGGGGCTTCTGCTCCTGCTGGCTGCTGTCTCTGTTGCTTCTCTACCTTGCCATCAATGTAACGTCCTTCATACGGTGCATTCAATATCCCTACCAGGTGTCTGTCAGTGACCTGACAGCTCTCTTCATGACACTTTTCAGTTTCAGCAGGGACAATGGGAGGCTTCTATAGCTCTGGTGACCACAATTCATAAATGCAGAAAAAAGAAAGATAATTGGGGGAATCAAGTACAAGGAAGAAATGGTAACTCGCATTTATATAATACTTAGTTTACAATGCTTTCCCCATAGTAATATTGTAAGTCGGGGAGTACACATTTTATCATCTCCATTTTACCAGAGAGGAAACTGAGGTTCAAAGATGTTAATTGGATTGAACAGTTAAGTATGAAGGTTAGTAGACCTAGATTTGAATCCCAATTCTAAATCTTGCCCTCTTTGAACTACATTACACAGTCTAGACATGAGTTCAAATTTGACCTCAGATACTGACTGGCTCTATTTTTCTGGAATCTGTGCTTTAATTTCCTCATCTGTAAAATGATGGTTGGACTCAGCCTCTAAAGTACCTTACAGCTCTAAATCTATGATCCTATATAGAGGGAGAACGCAAAATGGCTAATTAGCAGATTTGCCAAACTGAATTATGTCTTGATGAGGCTTGCTACCAGCATCCCAAAAGGCTGAAACTAGTTGAGTTTCTGAATCCTGTGTAAATAGTTCTGTTCATGCATGCCATGATTCTTTTATGTTTATCACCATTTTTAAAAATTGGGGATAAAGTAACCTATCCTGTTCATATGATTCAATGATTCTTCGGCTACCTTTAAAAAATACTCCTCCCTCACACTACACTTTTGGGGATATTCTAGACTGGAGTCCAAAATAGAATTGTTCCTGGAGTATCCAGAGTGGGATTGTGAGTCAGTGAATGTGAGAATTAAGTAGCCTACCTCCTCCATTGGGAAGTCAGCCTTTCCCAGATCTGAACCCTAGGCAACCTACAATGGCAGATCAAAGACAGGGGCTGGTCACCAGGCTCAAGGCTTCATCTAACCTGAGCCAAGCTAGCCACTGTGCTTGAGAATTTTTTGATCAGAAGCTCTATGACCACCTATTAGAGATGTTGCACACAGAATTCATGCATTGTGTAAGAGGTGGGACCAGATGATCTTGAAGTTTCCTTCATTCTCTAAGGTCAAAGATTGTGTATTTTGGAATATGTTGTACTTGGTTGTCATGTTATTTAGTTTTGTTGAACTAATTTCCTTTTTTCTTGTCTTTTTTTGGGGGAGGCTCTAACATATATTTCTTTGATATGGGGAGAAAGAATATACTTGGTAAAATAGATGACACAAAATAGGAGAAATCCATAAAAATTAAAGAAAAAAGTGGTATTTTCCAGGGAAGACCCAAACCCTTTCTTTCCTTGCTCCACATAATTCTAATTGTACATACTTTATTTTTTAAACATTTTTCACATTAAGATTAGAAATAACAAAAAGCATACAATATAGATTTGCTTTATAGAACTTAGAGGGCACAGTAACTACTATCTATCTAAATGTAATTAGCTCCTCCAAAGAATGTGAGGAGTGCTTTCCCATGATGCTATGGATCTGAGGGTGAAGGGAACTTAGAAACTCTGAGGGAAATTGAGTGACCTTCACATAGTATCATAGGGTATATATGACCTGTAGCAAAAGGAAAGGATTTAATAGTCCTCATGGACAAGAGTCAAGCTCAAGAGAGGCAATCTTAGCTGGGTGAGAACCAATGAGTTCAGAGGACAAGCATATCTAAGTGCTTATGAAATTATGTACCCAAGTGCCTGATTACCTAAATGTCTATGTACCTGAGTGCTTAATTAATGATCAACTAAATACTTAATTTCCCATGTATATAAGTACCTAAGTACAGATAACCCTAATATAAATACCTAAGTACCCAAGCACCAAAGTGTCTAAATGCTTTGGTCCCTAAGTACCTAATTACCTAAGAAGCTAAGTGTCTAGTACTTAAGTGCCTAAGTACTTAAGTACCTAAAAACCTATGTAACTAAATACTAATTATTTTGGTGCCTAAGTATGTAAGTAATTGGTTACCTAAGTGACTATGTACTTAAGAGTAAGATCTAATTAAATGATGACTTAAGTATCTAATTACCTAAGTGCCTTACTACATAATTACCTAAGGAGCTAAGTACCTATGTACCTAAGTGCCCTTAATTACTTAAGTGCCTATGTACCTAAGTACTTAAATGCCTATATACCTAAGCATCTTTATACTAATTATCTAAGTATCTAATTACCTAAGTGTCCAAGTGCCTTATTATCTACTTACCTAAGTCCCTATGTATCTCATTAGCCAAGTATCTAATTGCCTAATCACCTAATTACTTAAGTAACTGTGTTCAAGCAAGTTCAAATCTAACAAATTTAATCAGTTTAAATTAATTCAATCAGGTTCAAACTTATTCAGTTCAGTTCAAAGTTATCTAAACAGGTAGTGGGTACTTAAATAACTATCTAGCAAAGTACCTGTGTAACTTAGTACCTATGTACTCGATTACTTAAATACCTATGTGCCTATATACCTAAGTGCCCAATTACCTAAGTATACTTATTCACCTAAGTACCTAAATACTTAAACAACCTAATTGTCTAATTATTTAAATGTCTATGTCCCTAAATATCTAAACAACTACCTACAAACCTAATATCCATGTACCTAAGTGCCTAAATATTGAATCACCCAATTGCTTAAGTACCCATGCAATTAAGTACCTAATTAGCTGATTATCTAAGAACATAATTAACTATATGCCTGAGTACCCAAGTAACTGGCTATTCTTTAAAAAACTTTAAACCATGATGAAACAACAGACAAGGATTTTGGTGGAGGATTCATTTCCCTAGATCAATGATTTCACTACAGTGAGAAACTCCTATTGTGGAATAGCATATGCAAATGAACATATGGGCAACTCTGTCATGCCTTAATGTCTCAGAGAATTGCTTGGGGGCACTAAGGTTGGGTGACTTGCCTGTGGTCATATATCTAGTATGGATCAAGATATAGGACTTTAAACGAAGATCTTTCTGACTTTGAGTTTAGCCCTTTTCCCACACCACTCCATCCCCACCCAATTTTCTTTTCTATAAGACAACATCACTTGCCACTTCAGTGATGCCCCAAATGGAATACTTGGCATACCATACCTTGCACCTAGTTGCTTTCATATGGCCAGTCTCCAGTTTGCATGTGTCCCTAAAATGTGGTACCAAAATTAAAGACAATACTCTATATGTAATCTGACCAGGACATCATACTTCTATGAATGAAGCTGAATACTGTATTTGCTTCTGTTCACTGAATCGCACAGTTGGTTCATATTTCCATGTCTGAGTGTATGTATTAGTTAATTGTAAACCAAATGTGGGCCAACAGTGACCAAAGCATTCCAGATACATAGAAGCTGATACAATTTTTTTATATCAGTTTGGGAGTAGAAGAGTTCTTAATTCTGTTGGTTTCTATGCACTGGAGATACCTAGGTCACACTTAGGTCATGTGCAAGGGGAGAATCTCTTATCTGTTTGCACAGAGGTCCTGCTTACCGTCCCCTGAATATGTTTGAGTTTCTTCATGCATTATGCTTGTTCTCTTTTCCTTGCCTCCATGTGGGCTCTTCCTTCTGCCTGGTATTCCCTTCCTACAATTTGCTACCTTCTTTCAAAACCCATTTCAGAACCCACCCCATTAGAATGTTTCCTTTTCACACATGCTACTGAGCCCACATCTATATATTTGCTTCATTCATGCTTGTTGACATGACTCTTAATCATTTAGATGTGAATGTGAACTCTGTCTTCCCAAATTGGCCATAAGCTCTCTGAAGACAGAATCCATTATTTCCTGTTTCTTTGTCTCCTACAGTATCTTCCACAGTACAAGGTTCATGGTGAGAACTAAATAAAATGATGCTGTCAGACTGACAGGCTGTTGAGAGATAATCTATATCCTATAAATACTCCAAAGGATAGTATAAACAAGGTGAATAGACATGAAATAAAGTATTATATAGAGATACTTACTGGTATTTTTGGTATATGTTAATGTAACCCATGGCTCATAACTGCAACTCCAGGCTCACACAGATGGGGTTCAACCTTGGAGACCTCTTTTTCATAATCATTTCTATGGCTCTATTCCTGGAACACCTGGATTTGGCGTGTTTCCAAATTCTTAGGATCCTCCCAGCCCCTTACAAAAATTCCAGGCTAATAAAAGCATTTATAAAAAGTGCAAGTTCATAAAGAAGGGGAGGGCAGAGCCAGAAAAAACACAGTGAAGTAAATAATATACTATTAATTAATCAATACATATTTATTAAGTGCCCATTCTGTGCTAGGTGCTACAGAATATACAGAATGACTGCAACAATGTAAATGAAAGGAACTACAAAACAGTCAGAAGTAAATGTTGCAGAATTACACTGAGAGATTAAGTGGCTTGTTAAGTAAGACTTAAACCCAAGTCTTTCTGGGACAAATGAGATAGCACATAGAAATACTATAGTATATAATAGAAATGCTATATAAATATTCCCTTCCTTTCCTTTCCCTTTCCCTTTCTAACTCTGAGACTAGCTCTGAATTCACTATGTCAAGCTGCCTCTCTATCCCTACTTTACAGACGAAGAGAAAGAGAATCTGGGAGAATCATCATGATGCAATCAGAATCTTAAATGGGAAGGGACCTTAGAATTATATTCTAGCCATTTCATTATACAGATGAGAAAACTGAGACTCAAATAGCCAAAATGAATTTCTCAGTCACAGAAAAGAGGCAGAATAAAGGCTGGTTCTCAGAGACCTTCTGACAACAAATTCAAAGATTTTTCTACACATCTACACAGCTAATAAGTGGCTGAGCTCTTTTTCAGACAGACCCAAGTTACCTGACTCTTGATTATACTTTTCACTATATCACACTGTCGCTCCCCTAGAAGTACATTGGAACCTCTGCAGAGATCATCTTTCCCTCAGCTCCCCTGCCACACATCAGCAGCAACCTTGGATAGGGCCAACAATTCTATTCCCTTTTGGGGTCTTGATCTGTTTTATTCCTATATGAGCCTAGCAGGCTAGTTATGGTTCTCAGACTGGGTTCATCTGCAGAGTAGAGGGAAAGAGAACCAAAGCTAAATGTAGGGAAGAAGATCCAATTCCTCTTCCCCACAAGGCCGAGCAAACCTTTGAGATGCTGAGCAAGGCTGAATTTCCAAGGTCTCAGACCTTTGATGCTTCCCTTTCTCCACCTCCCAGGAAAGGTACCAATTACTCTGCCATTTGCTGGCCAAGTGCCTGATTGCTCTTCAACAATGGCATCATCTGGCCTGCAGTCCCCAGTAGGGAAGTAAATGAGAGAAAGGAGAGGGAAATGGGTTTTCAAATGTCAAAGTCGAGAGCACTGTTGTTTGTCCTTCATTTTCGAAGAGGACCAGGGACATCACAGGTGATGTCTTGACTTGTGCATGAATTGTATTTAAGTGAATCAGAGCTGCACAAAGTTGTCAGTCTCACTCTTTCTCCCAGAGTCATCAAAGTTCAGCAGCAGGACAAAAGTCAAGATGGCTGGTGATGGTCATGGCTTTTTCAATGCCTGACCATGCTCTAAGCACCCCACAGAACCTGCTTCAGCTGCATTCATGGCCGTTGGAATAAATTGTTCTCATCCATCGACCCATTCTGCTGGGGAAAGTTTTCATGTGCTTTGGGTAGACATCCCCCTAACTCACCAAGGGATTTGAGGCCTGTCAATCACGTGGTTTAACTTGTCCACCAAGATGGTTTCACTGGGATGTGGCTGATGTGCTTACTATAGCTTCTTGGAGCCACAGGTGAGAACTGCATAGCAAATGGACACCAAAAGTAGATGAGCAGCCCTGAAAAATGTTTGGCAAGCCCCCATACCAGTGCTGATCCTCCCTGAACACCCCATATACTAGTAAGCACTAGTAAAGAGTGTTCTGGTGGAAAAGGAAACCCTTTATCTTACGGCTACATGAAAAGTGACAAATTATTTTCCTATCCCCTAAAACAGATTGCTCTTTCTGTGGAAAACAATTTTATTTCTTTTGTTGTCGTCTTCTTGCTTTAGTCAAAGCATGCTTCAGATTTGGAGGGATGTTTTTCTTTCTGATCAACCTAATTTTTTTTCTTCTTCCTTTCCTCAGTCACAAATGGATTCGGGGTAGAGGTACATAAGGAAAGGATAGTAAGTTTGGACTTACTTCATTTCAAGATGATATATTGATGTGTGCTTGTGGGGGAAGAAGAAGGAGAGGGGAAGGGTTGAGAGGGGGGAGGGAGGGAGAGAGGGAGGGAGGGCGACAGAGAGAGAGATGCAGTCATAAAGAAAAGAATCAAAGAGAGAGAGAGACCAATATATTCAGAGAGAAGACTGTCAGAGATATCAGTATAACTGAAGGATTGAAGAAGGCAGGAAGCACCTGTAGATTTCAGAATGAGAGGGGACCATTTAAAGGAGGGACTGAATCTAACCATTATAATTCTGATCTATTACACCATCTAAAAAAGACATTCATTTGAACTCCTGTATAATCAGCAATTACCTGGAAAATAAATGTAGTAAGACTGTTCTATGTTGGCGGTAAAATTAGCATCAGAGAGTTTTAATTAATAGTCCTGCTCTGAATAAATGTTCCCCTTAAGCAAGAAGAATGGCCCCAGAACATTGGACTTGATCACCCAAGCAAGTCCATTCAGCCAAGTAATCTTTTCTGGGCTTTGGGAAGGGGATGATGAATTGGGGGTTCTCCATCCCCAATGTCATTGAGAGCCCATGAGGGCAAGGGTGTTATAGCACACAGAGAATCTAATTATTCTAGGAGAAGAAATGCTATAGCACATCTGAGTGTGGTACAGCTCTCTGCAGCTTGTTTGACATAAGGATCGGCAATGAGGTTGTTTTTTCCCTTGTAATGACAGGTGGTGTGTCGTTTGCCCTCAGACACTGTGATGGTTAGCCAGAGAGATATTGAAAGGCTATTCATTATTTGTGGATTTTAATTGAGAGTTTGAGCAAGGCAACAAAACACAGAAGCTATATTCTGTCCTCAAACATGGCATCTGGGAATTAGAAAGGGCCTTCAGAATTCATCCTGCTCTTTCTGCTCCCCTCCAGGAGTAAATACACCCAAACCAATGGAGACAGGCTATGAGGAAGGGCTTCTTCTGGTAGGTCCTGTTCATAATGAAGAGAGGCAGTGTGATATAATGGGAAAAACATTGGATTTGGATCAAGATTTGCTCTGCCATCTATTAAATGGCAAATGAGCTTGAGCAAATTATTTAAATTATTAACTCTCCGGTTTACAAATCTTTAAGATGAACATGGAAAGTCCTGTCCAATCTACCTCATAGGGTTGTTTTAGGATCAAATTAGGTAACATATTATGTATATATATATATATATATATATATATATATATATATATATATATATATAAATAAAATCATATATTTAAATATATTACATATACTATGTCAGCTATTGAGTAGCAGCTTGATATAGTAGACAGAGAAGGGAGACCAGGGTTTAAGTCTTGCCTCTGAAACACACTGGCTGTGAGACCCTGAGTCAGTCACTTACCCTTTCAATGCTTGAGGCAACTTTGTGAGGCCAGAGGAGGTGCTTGCCTGCCTTGGTAGAGGAAGCCTGCTCATCTGAAAGTTCTCTATGTTAAAGAAATCATAAATCAGCTGCGTATATGTTAGCTATTAGTATGAATTATTTAGGTCTAATTTTTTTGTTTTACATCAATATCTTTGAGGAAGGAAGGAAGGAAGGAGGGAAGGAAGGAAGGAAGGTAAAAAGAAAGGAAGTTTTTGTTGGCTTTATTTCTGGAGTGAGTATTCACAAAAATAACTTTTATTAATGACTGGTTTTTACATCAGTCACATCTGCATATACGACTATTCCTGCTAAATCCTTCCTTTTAATAAAGAAAACAGTGAAGAAAAACAATAACACGGTGAAAACTTTTGACTGTGCATGAAATAATTTGTACTCATAGTTCTCCACCTCTCTACTGAAAAGAGGGAGGCATATTTTATCGTCTGTCCTCTGGAATCAAGTTTAGACCTTTCATCTTTTAATAAGAGTTCCATGTTTCCTGGTAGCTGAGAACTAGTTGAACTTGATTTTTTTCCTTTTCTCTGAACCTACCTTTCCTACCAACTTTTCCTTGCTTTACTAGAAATATGCTAGTAAAGTGCCTCCTAAAAATGGTGATGATCAGAGTACAGAGCAGATCTCTCCTGTTCAGTTCCTGGGGTTCTAGTGCTATGTCATGGGAGTCATAGAACTGGTCAGACACTGCAGTACTCTCTGCAAGTCTCTCAAGGGGATTCATATGTCTAACATTTCACTCTACTTCCTCTGTTGAGTGGATCCCCTTCCAACTTTAACATTTTGGAAACCATTCCAATATTATTCTCTCACCTTAGATAGGAAGCCTTGGGACACCAAGATCTTGACTCTTTCCTTCTTCACTTCTATTAGACCCCAAGTCTCATTGAGTCTTTGTCCTTAACATGTCTCCTCTCCACTCTTACTGCCATCATCTTATTCCATTACATAATCATATCATCTCAAGTCTGGAATAGACCTCAGAGATCATCAATTCTTACTCATATTTGAGCAAGAATTCCCTTCCAACATATCCAACAAATGGGCATCCAGTGTCTACCTGAAGAGCTTCAGTAAAAGACCACATTTGACTCCCAAAGCATTGCTCCCTACTTTCAGAGAAGTATAATTGTCAGGATATTTTGTCCTTAATTCAAGCCTAAATTTGCCTCTTTGTAGATCTTATCCATTGCTCCTGGTTTATCTTGTGGGGAATTTTTTTTAAAATCTAGTGCCTTTTTTAGGGTAAAGAAGATACTGTTGTTTCATCATTTAAGTTGTGTTTGACTCTTTGTGACCCCCTTTTTGGGGTTTTCTTGGCAAAAATACTGGAGTGGTTTGCCACTTCCTTCTCCAGCTCATTGTAAAGGTGAAGAACTGAGACAAACAGGTTAAGTGACTTGCCCAGGGTCACCAAGCTAGTGAGTGTCTGAGGTTGGATTTGAACTCATGCAGATGAGTCTTCCTGACTCCAAGCCCAAGGCTCCATCCACTGCCCCTCCTAGCAGCCCTGAAAAGATGATAGACATTTAAATACTTTGAGGTGATCAACCTTCAAATACTTGGAAGATAACTACAAGTTTTTCTTCCTCAGCTTTTTATATTCCCATTAGCATTGCCATGTTCCTATGGAATGATCTTGAAGCTTTCTACCATTCTGTTTGCCAGTCTCTGGATGTTTTCCAGCTTCTAAATGGTCTTCCTAAAGTCTGCTGCTCAGAAGTGAACATAATACTCCAGACATGAAGGAAGGTCAGTGGGACTGTGACCTTCATTGTGTTACCCATCATCTCTCTTAATATGGGCAAAATTGCATTTGATTTTTTGACTCAACATCAATCATACCTGTGGTATCTTTTTGATTTTGAACTCAGAATTTCCCCTTTATGATCACAATCTTCTGCCCTTACATCTCTCCCCTTTTCTAACTTCTTCTATACCTACTCTTGATCCTCACTACCATCTCTAGTCCTTCTATTCATCACTTTTCTCTCAGTTTATTACTTCAGCTCTGGCCTTCAGTTCTCTCTTCAAATGGTCCTGACCCTCTACTTGTCCAGTTCAACTAAGCTTAATTCCTTCTTTTCTTCTTCCTTGTCTTGCTTCCATTCATTCAATTCCGATCTTCAACTCTGAGCCATCCCTACAATCTGCCTTCTTGACTCGTGCTCCTCATATTGATGCAGGAAGCCACCCCAACCTGTCAATGGGAGTCTTTTATGAATGCACGTCATCAGACCTCAACTGGGCCCTTACTCATGTATGGCAAAACTTTGATTCTATGGTACCTTTTGTTCAATGGCTATTCTAAAGCTTCTCTTATTTTTCCCCAGTCAGTGCTTCATCTCTCTCCCCATCTTTGCATCAAATATCTTTGCAACTTAACAGAGAAAGTGGAGACCATCTACAATGTCATTGTTCAGTCGTGTCCAGCTCTTCATGGCCCCATGAACCATATTCTCTGTGGGATTTTCTTGACAAAGATACTGGATTGGTTTGCCATTTCCTTCTATAGGAGAGAAGGCAAACAGGTCAAGTGACTTGACCAGGGTCACATAGCTAGCATATGTCTGAGGCTGGGTATGAACTCAAATCTTCCTGACTCCATACCCAGGGCTCTATCCACCAAGACACCTAGATACAAATGCCTTCCTTCTCAGTCTCCTGGTTTCTAACCTCTCCTCTCTTTTTTCTGCATTCTGTATCACCATCAAAATAATCTTTCTAACAGTCTGTTCTTTCTGAGTCATTCTCTTTTTAAATTACTGAAAGTTTTTGTCCATATCCCATAGCATAAAATACAAACTTCTTAGCCTGACATTTAAGGCTTTCTATAACTATTTAATAAGGAGGATAACAATCAAAATAAAAACATTTATATAGTACCTTAAGATTTGCAAAGTACTTTACATATTGTTATCTCATATGATCCTTACAACAACCCTATGAGATAGATGATATTTTTATCCCCATCGTACAGATGAGGAAACCCAAGGCTGCATGAGGGTAGGTGACTTGCTCAGAGTCACATAGATAGGAAGTATCAGAGAGAGGATTTGAACTTGCTTTTCGGTGACTATATCATACTCTATCCCTTTACTTATTCTATATTTTATACAGGTTGGACTTTTAGACTTGAACTTGGTGTTTCATCTCCTAATTTTATGCATTCACTTAAGTCCATTCTTAGGATACACTACCTTATCTTGGCTTCTCAGAATCCTTGATTTCCTTGAAGATTCAACTCAAGTGTTCCTGCTGCCGTGAAGCCTTACTCTATCCTACCTGTCGTCAGTATCCTGTATCCAGTTGTCAGTACTCTCCCTTTCTTCCATTTTTTCTTATATTTTTTTTTAAATGCAATTTATTTATTTACCATATTTGGTTTTCAGCATTGATTTTCACAACAGTTTGAATTACAAATTTTCTCCTCATTTCTACCCTCCCCCCCACTCCAAGATGGCTTATATTCTGGTTGCCCTGTTCCCCAGTCAGCCCTCCCCTCCATCACCCCCCTCCCCTCTCATCCCCTTTTCCCTTCCTTTCTTGTAGGGCAAGATAAATTTCTACGCCCCATTGCCTGTGTATCTTATTTTTTAGTTGCATACAAAAACTTTATTTGTTTTTGAACATCTGATTTTAAAACTTTGAGTTCCAAATTCTCTTCCCTCTTCCCTTCCCACCCACCCTCCCTAAGAAGTTGAGCAATTCAACCTAGGCCACATATGTATTATTATGTATAACCCTTCCACAATACTCATGTTGTGAAAGGCTAACTACATTTTGCTCCTTCCCAACCCATCCCCCTTTATTGAATTTTCTCCCTTGACCCTGTCCCCTTTCCAAAGTGTTTGTTTTGATTACCTCCACCCCCATCTGCCCTCCACTCCATCATCCCCCCGCCTTTTATTTTTTTTTTATCTTCCTCCCTCTTCTTTCCTGTGGGGTAAGATACCCAACTGAGTATGTATGGTATTCCCCCTCAGGCCAAATCTGATGAGAGCAAGGTTCACTCATTCCCCCCTCACCTGCCCTCTCCCCTCCTCCCATAGAACTGCTTCCTCTTGCCACCTTTATGGGAGATAATCCACCCCATTCTATCTCTCCCTATCTCCCTCTCTCAGTATGTTACTCTCTCATCCCTTAATTTCATTTTATTTCTTTAGCTATCTTCCCTTCATCCTCAACTCACCCTGTGTCTGCTCTCTCTCTTTTACATATATATATATATATATAAACATATATATATACACATACATACACATACATACATATACACATAGATATATACATACATACACATTCACTTATATATATACATAAACATATATATATATATACACATACATATATATATATATATATATATATACATGCATATTACCTTCAACTACCCTAATACTTAGGTCTCATGAATCATACTCATCATCTTTCCATGTAGGAATGTAAACAAAACAGTTCAACTTTAGTAAGTCCCTTGCAATTTCCGTTTCTTGATTACCTTTTCATGCTTCTCTTGATTCTTGTGTTTGAAAGTCAAATTTTCTATTCAGTTCTGGTCTTTTTACTGAGAAAGCTTGAAAGTCCTCTATTTTATTGAAACTCCATATTTTGCCTTGGAACATGATACTCAGTTTTGCTGGGTAGGTGATTCTAGGTTTTAATCCTAGCTCCACTGACCTCCGGAATATCGCATTCCAAGCCCTTCGATCTCTTAATGTGGAAGCTGCCAGATCTTGGGTTATTCTGATTGGGTTTCCACAATACTCAAATTGTTTCTTTCTGGCTGCTTGCAGTATTTTCTCCTTGATGTGGGAGCTCTGGAATTTGGCAACAATATTCCTAGGAGATTTCTTTTTGGGATCTATTTGAGGAGGCAATCGATGGATTCTTTCAATTTCTATTTTGCCCTGTGGCTCTAGAATATCAGGGCAGTTCTCCTTGATAATATCCTGAAAGATGGTATCTAGGCTCTTTTTTTGATCATGGCTTTCAGGTAGTCCAATAATTTTTAAATTATCTCTCCTGGATCTATTTTCCAGGTCAGTGGTTTTCCCAAGGAGATATTTCACAGTGTCTTCCATTTTTTCATTCCTCTGGTTCTGTTTTATAATATCCTGATTTCTCATAAAGTCACTAGCTTCCACTTGCTCCAATCTAATTTTTAAAGTAGTATTTTCTTCAGTGGTCTTTTGGACCTCCTTTTCCATTTGGCTAATTCTGCCTTTCAAGGCATTCTTCTCCTCATTGGCTTTTTGGAGCTCTTTTGCCATTTGAGTTAGTCTATTTTTTAAGGTGTTGTTTTCTTCAGTGTATTTTTCAGTATTTTTTTGGGTCTCCTTTAGCAAGTCATTGACTCGTTTTTCATGGTTTTCTCGCATCCTTCTCATTTCTCTTCCCAATTTTTCCTCTACTTCTCTAACTTGCTTTTCCAAATCCTTTTTGAGTTCTTCTATGGCCTGGGGCCAGTTCATGTTTTTCTTGGAGGCTTTGGTTGTAGGCTCTATGACTTTGTTGTCTTCTTTAGGCTGTATGTTTTGGTCTTCTTTGTCACCAAAGAAAGAATCCAAAGTCTGAGACTGAATCTGGGCGCGTTTTCGCTGCCTGGCCATATTCCCAACCAACTAACTTGACCCTTGAGTTTTTCAGTGGGGTATGACTGCTTGTAGACTAACGAGTTCTATGTTCTACGTTTGGGGGGGAGGTGCCAGCTCTGTCAGAGCCGCACTCCTCCTTCCCCAAGGACCCCCAGTCCAGACTGGGCTTAGATCTTCAGCAGGCTGTTGCACTCCTGCTCTGATCTGCCACTTAATTCCTCCCACCAGGTGGGCCTGGAGCCGGAAGTAACAACAGCTGTAGCTGCCCCACCTCCGCTGCCCCCAGGGCTGGAAGCCGAAGCGTGAACTCCTTCCACTCCCACAGCTTTTCCCACTAACCTTCTCCGCAGTCTTTGGTGTTTGTGGGTCGAGGGGTCTGGTAACTGCCGCAGCTCACATATTCAGGGCGCTAGGGCCCCCTCCGCCCGGCTTCTGGTCTGGATCGTCCACGCCGCTCGGGCTGGGCTCTGCTCCACTCCATTCCCAGCTCCCAGCTCCGTGTGGAATAGACCTCACCCAGAGACCATCCAGGCTGTCCTGGGCTGGAGCCCTGCTTCCCTCTGCTGTTCTGTGGGTTCTGCCGTTCTAGAATTGGTTCAGAGCCATTTTTATAGGTTTTTGGAGGGACTCGGGTACGGAGCTCACTCTAGTCCGTGCTTAGCAGCCGCCATCTTGGCTCTGCCCCCATTTTTTCTTATATTTAACACATTTGTGTATGTATCCCTGTTCTTCTTTCTCTCATTAAAATGTAAAAAATCAGTCAGTCGGTCAATAAACATTTATTGAGTACGTACCATGCCAGACACTGTGCTAAGTACTGGGAATACAAAGAAAGGCAAAAAGCAGTCCCTGCCCTCAAGGAGCTTAAAGTCTATTGGAGAAGGCCACATGCAAGCAACTATTTACAAAAAAGCAATATACAGAATAAATTGCAAATAATTGACACAGAGAAAGCATTAGAATTAAAGGGGAACAGGAAAGGCTTCCTGTAGAAGGTGTGCTTTTAGCTGGGAGTTAAAGAAGCCAAGGAAACGGACCTGGAGAGTTTCATTTTTGCTTTGCACATAGTAGGTACTGAATAAAAGCCACCTGAATAGAATAAACACTTCCTCTGTTGCCCCCAAATTAATCGGTTGTTTTTTTTTACTGTCTCACACATATGCTATATATATCTTCACTTCTGGGAGCCTCTCAGCTCACATTATCTCCATTTCTTTTACCCACCTATTTAAATCTATAGATGCTTCAAGATCCAGTTCAAGTCCTATATCTACCATACAACCTTCACTAACCCTTTTGATCCCTGCCAGATTCTCTCCTCTCTGAATTCCTATAGCACTTATTCTCTGATACTATGTACCACGGGATTATATAGCATATTAAACTCTTCTCTTAATAATTATAATAACCAGCACATATAGAATATATTAAAGATTGCAAAATGCCTTATATACTTTATCTTATTTGGCCATTTCTCTAATTGTTTCTTGTGTATTAGTCTTATCTTTTTGTGACAAATAGCATCTATTCTCAATTACATGTGGGCTATGTGTTTTAAAAAAGTAGATGAGAGCTTTCTTAAGAATATTGAATATACATGTGTATACTTGCAAACATTAATTTGGGAAGAGCCAGAAATGGATCAACAAGAAACAGAAAAAAAATTAGGGGTGAGGAAAACAAGTTGTTGCTGATACAGTTGGCAGCGAGGAGTACAGAGACATGTGAAAGAAAGAAAATTGACCAGGAATAGGACAGGAAAGGGGAAAAGAAGCAAATGAAGAGTTTCACATTATTCAGTGAGGAAGATGGAGAAAGCAGTTTGTGGATATTACTTAGGCTGGATGCCTAGAGGGAAAAATGATGCAGGAAGATTTCTGGCCCTTGGAACCAGGGAAGAGAGAACAACCATCCCAGGCTATAAGCTATTATCAGAAAGAGCAGTTTCTGCCTGAACCTGGTGAATGGTAATGAGATAACTGGCAGGGACCAGAGGTGGAAAGAAATAGCCTTGCCAGACTAGGGAGTGAAGCAGGTTGGAACTAAGTATTAAGAACAAAGATTCATCTCTTAAGTTGGACAAAACTGAGCCTATAACTATTCTGTATACCTGCAGTTTACAGTTTCTACCCTCGGATTCCTCACACTGTGGTGCTATAGTTTCTTACCCTTTAAATAGAAGGTTAGCCATGTGATGATTCAAATAACTCATGTGAGAGAAGAGTTACTGACCATTAGAAAACATATGAAATCCTCAGCTTTGGGATATCCTCATTAGCTCCCCAAAAGAATGGGTCATATATTGCACGTGTATTTCCAACATCAGCACAATGGCAGACATAGTATAGGCACTCAACAAATACTTGTTACCTTGACTAGAGACTACAAAAAGGAGGACAAAGCTGAGCTGATTCTTTGTTGATCATTGATAGGTTGATTGCTCCTTCACAAGATACTGTCTTGGAGGGTGGGATAGGGAGTTCCTGGACAGAAAAAAGTAGCTGTTTATAATAGTTTGATTTTCTAATGCTCTTTAATCTTTATTTATGATCAAGCCTTAACATTAGGTTAGTTTATTAATGTGGAATCTGGACAGTCTAGTGGAGATAGAATTAAACCTAAGTTCAAGATTCCTATATCTCCATCCCAGTTTCATCAAGTAAGTAATCCTATGTTTGCCTGACTGTCTGCTATCTATATATAAGTCGTCTTCCCACCGTCCTCATCATGGTTTGATATTAATTTTATAAAAGGATATACTATAACACTTGCAGGAGAAGTGAGTCTAACTTTCCAAGAACTAGATTTTGAACCAAAAATCCATGAGAAAAGATGATTTTTCCCCCCATGGGTTGGAGGAGATACATACAATAGGCACAGCATATGTATTTGGGTTGGGGGCAGGCAGGGGGAAGTGAGGGGGGAAGTAAAGAGAGCTGGTGGTGCCACAGAAAAAAAACAATTTACATTTAAAAACAAAAAAAACCATTCATTTGGGGTCAATTCAACTCAGATTGGGGAGGGGTGTGGGGGATTTTCTGTTCAAATTGGTATTTCCATTGCCAGGTTTATTGACAAAATGAAATTTAAAATGCTTTTTATTTTATGAATTTGTTGCAATTTAAACATGGATTTATGCTCCACAGTTGGTGGTATGTGGGATTATAACAGGAATTAGTATTTTTTTTAACGTGTGGAGATGCTTATGGATGAGCAAGAAAACTTTTCTATGCTAGTGGGCGTAGTATGGCTCTTTGCCTTTCCACACTCACTATCTTTCATCTCTGCATATGTCAGTCAATTTTTTACCTCCTCCAAGGAGACAAGGAAGTCACTTTGTCCTTTTTCACAACTGAAGAAGCTGGGACCACAGAAAGTAGATGAGTTTCTGAAGGTCATAGACATGACAAGGGAGCAGCTGAATTGACTCAGGCCTCAAGCCTAGGGTACCTCCTGCTCATACTCACCTGGCCTCTCCTCACATATACCTGCCTTCAGGGAAGGCTCTGGAGCCTGAAAGGGGGCCTGTATTGAGGTTTAGCTGTCTCTGTCTTCTACCAGATTCCATTCATCATTAAAGACCCATTCCTCACTTTTCCCCTTTACCATCTCCCAGTGTCTCACCCAACACCTACTTTGCAAAATTTTTCTACCCTCTTCTTTCTCTAAAGTGTACAGGGATCATAACTTTTGAAATTGTACAGTAAGCCAGTAATCCCTCTATAATTGCCACTGACATCAAAATGCAAGAGCAAATGAGTAGCAATTCATGTCTCCACATGACAAACAAAAACCTCTACTGAGGAATCAAAGCCACAAATGTCTTCCGGGGATCCTACCTGTGAGCATGTTGGTGGCATTTGGAGTGGCGGCTCAATGGATCCCCTCTGCCGACAGTGCCCTGCCGTAGGGCCTGCCATTACTACAATTAAGCTGTGAATGCAGAAGGGACAAGTAGTTAATAGAGCTTTGTTTTGGTTCCCCCTCCCACCTTGGGGGAGAGTATGGTAGGGAAGAGGAGAAAGGATATGATGACAAAAAGAAACATAACCCTCCCTTTCCTTCTCCCCCTCTCATCCCTTTAAGTCCTGGTTTTCTCTATACATTCTCCATACATTCACATATGGAGAGGCTTTGAAAGCATACTTGCAGGAAAACTTGGGGGGCCTGTAAGAGATGCCAGCTTTTCTGTGGGTGGTTGCCAATCTGTCTGATAAGGATGCCATGGTTTACTTTTTTGGTGATTGAAGGGGAAGGGGTCTGGGGAAAAGAAAATATAGCTTGAGTGAAATTTGAACTCAAATTTGGAAATAGACTGATCAACAATAGAGGACATTTCACATTTTTAAAAAGGAAGTTGTAGGTGCCGGAGAAGAAATTGAAGCTATGTAGGTGGGTAATAAGACTAGTGACAATGTCAATTTATAGATGTTTAATATTTATTGGAAGGCTCAGAGTGTTTGTGTAGGATTCAGAATGAAAACTGGTCCTTCACTAGGTGTGGAGTGCTATCCCTAATCCCTTTGTATTAGAACATAGAGCATTAGAGAAATTCATGTGGGTTTTCTGGTTACTTGCACATTTAGAGATTATATATCCTTGAGCTGAGAATCTTGTTAGGAAACATAAGCTTGATTTTAGAGAGCTAGTAACTTCTCAGGAGTCTTAAAAGATTGATTTGCTTGGTAGGTGTGCCTCAATTTATCAGTAAAATGAGAAGAGTGAACAATATCTTCCTATATCATAAAATGAATAGATTGCAAGGAATTTTATGAAGACTAGCATAGAAAACATGGAATCAGGATCTGGGACCTGGGAAGTTTGGTACAATTGTAAAGCTCATAATCTAAGCAGGGTCCATACAGCCTTCTAGTGTCACCATAAAATGGAGAAACAGTAAAAATCAAGAAGGGTGACAAATTTGGAAAAGAAAATAGAATACATCCAGGCTTAACAAATTAAGTTTTTTTAAATGAAACCTGTATATCTGAGATATGACAGTCTCAGGAATTAACAACATGAACAAGAGTTCACCTATACCAAACAACTGAGTAATTTTTAAAATGCGGGCAATTCTATTCCACAATAATTTAAGAATGAACAGGTGTTAATTTAAGTGCTCATTCTATCTGTTTGGGGAGAGTTCTTTTTTTTTCTTTTTTAATTTTATTATTTATTTAATATTTTAGTTTTTAACATCAATTTCCACAAGATGTTTAGTTACAAATTTTCTTCCCATTTCTACCCCCCCCCCAACTCAAGATGGCATATATTCTAATTGCCCCATTCCCCAGGCAGCCCTCCCTTCTGTCACCCCACTACCCCCCATCCCCTTTCGCCTTATTTTCTTGTAGGGCCGGATAGATTTCTATGCCCCCTTCCATATATATATATACACATATGTATTATTTCTCAGTTGCATGCAAAACAACTTTTTCTTTTGAGCATCTGATTTTAAGACTTGGAGTTTCAAATTCTCTCCCTTCTTCCCTTCCCACCCACCCTCCCTAAGAAGAAAAGCAATTCAACATAGGCCACATATGTATCATTATGTAAAACAATTCCACAGTATTCACGCTGTGAAAGACTAACTATATTTCCCTCCATCCTATCCTGTCTCCCTTTACTCAATTTTATCCCTTGACCCTGTCCCTTTTCAAAAGTGTTTGCTTTTGATTACCTCCTCCCTCTATCTTCCCTCCCTTCTATCATCCCCCCTTTTTTATCCCCTTCCCCCTACTTTCCTGTGGGGTAAGATACCCAATTGAGTGTGTATGTTATTCCCTCCTTAAGTCAAATCTGATAAGAGCAAGATTCACTCATTCCCCTCACCTGCCCCTTCTTTCCTTCCAACAGAACTGCTTTTACTTGCCACTTTTATGTGAGATAATTTACCCCACTCTATCTCTCCCTTTCTCCCTCTCTCAATATATTTCTCTATCATCCCTTAATTTGATTTTATTTTTTTAGATATCATCCCTTCATATTTAACTCACCCTGTTCCCTCTGTATATATATATATATATATATATATATATATATATATATATATATATATATATATATATATATACATATATATATGTATATATATATGTATATATATATGTATATATATGTGTATATATATATATATATATATATATATATATATATATATATGTATATTCCCTTCAACTACCCCAATACTGAGAAAGGTCCCATGAATTACACACCTCATTTTTCCATGTAGGAATGCAAACAAAACAGTTCAAATTTAGTATGTCCCTTACGATTTCTCTTTCTTGTTTATGTTTTCATGCTTCTCTTGATTCTTGTGTTTGAAAGTCAATTTTTTATTCAGCTCTGGTCTTTTCACTGAGAAAGCTTGGAAGTCCTCTATTTTATTGAAAATCCATATTTTGCCTTGGAGCATTATACTCAGCTTTGCTGGGTAGGTAATTCTTGGTTTTAATCCTAGCTCCATTGATCTCTGGAATATGATATTCCAAGCCCTTTGATCTCTTAATGTAGAAGCTGCTAGATCTTGTGTTATCCTGATTGTGTTTCCACAATACTCAAATTATTTCTTTCTGGCTGCTTGCAATATTTTCTCCTTGATCTGAGAGTTCTGGAATTTGGCAACAATATTCCTAGGAGTTTTCTTTTTGGGAGCTTTTTCAAGAAGCAATCAGTGGAGTCTTTCAATTTCTATTTTACCTTCTGGCTCTAGAATATCAGGGCAGTTCTCCTTGATAATTTCTTGAAAGATGATGTCTAGGCTCTTTTTTTTGATCATGGCTTTTGGGTAGTCCAATAATTTTTAAATTATCTCTCCTGGATTTATTTTGCAGGTCAGTGGTTTCTCCAGTGAGATATTTCACATTGTTATCCATTTTGTCATTCCTTTGGTTCTGTTTTATAATATCTTGGTTTCTCATAAAGTCACTAGCTTCCACTTGCTCTGATCTAATTTTAAAGGTGGTATTCTCTTCAGTGGTCAAGAATGTTCCAATAATAATTTCCAGATACCCCTGCCTCTGCTATGGATTAGAGAACAATGCATTGTACTTGGGAGGAACTCAATATATATGTGCTGAGTTGAATGGAATCTATACCTGTCTCTCAAGGGGACAAATCTGCATAAACTTACTCAGGTTCACCTTTGAAAGGACACTATGTGAGTGACTGGATCTTTGAACACAATCCCAGAAGCTTCTCAGAGAAAGTTTTGACATATAATATATACATGGACAGGAAGAATTTCCTGCCATCACAGAACCAGAGAGCTTGGAGGGGTGTCTAAAGGTCATCTGGTCTCCACTCTTACCTCTGGAAAGATCAAGGTCTAACCCGTCCAAGGCTTCTAGGTTTATGACTTTATGATGATTAAAAATCATGTAGAATAATTTCTTACTTATTTAATAAACTAATTTAATTAATTATCTGTATTAGTTGGGCTCTACCTAGTGAAATTTAAAGTTTTTAAAATGTTACATTTCAAAATATATGTATCAATACATTATGGAGAATTTATTTTAAAAATAAATTTCTTTTCCATTTAATATTCACAGATTCACCTTTATTTTTGAATGTTTATCTCCAAATGCCATAGCAAGTCTATATTATTTGGCTAGATTATCCAACTTCTTAAACTGGGGTCAAGGATTGGAATTTTGATAGAGGTCAATTAAGTTCATTGCTGTCTTCACCTGACTACACAGGTAAGAAAGTATAACTCCATCAGCCCAGATTCATCTTATTGCAAGATAAAGACACATGATCTTTTAGGAACACAAAGATGTGAATGTGCACATTCAGAGCTTATGGGCTCTTGGGCTAAGTATCTTGTTAGGAAATGGGCTTGAACCTAAAGAATTAGGTTCTACTTAGCAACCTACCAGACTGATTCACTCAGTAAGTTTCTTTCACTACTCTGTGCCTAGCTTTATCACTAGAGCAGGGGAAATAAAATGGGGGAGTTGGTTGTCAGAAAAAGCATTTTCATATGTTAAAGGCAGCATATTGACTCAGCTAAGGTCCCATGTGGGAGGTATTAGAAGTAAGACTTGAGAGCAGGCTTGGCAGGGCATGCCCAGGGGTCCTTGTGACTGGGGATGTCTTGAAGCATCTCTTCTTTTCCTCACCCTTACCTTTTTGATATTCAATTCATTCTACTTGAGTCCTTAATAGTTAGCTTGAAGAGTTTGTGTTGGGACAGTTTTTAAATGACTTCAGGGGAGCAATTGGAAGCTCGGAACGAAGTTTGGAACATGTTTGGAAGTCCTCAGCTTTGGTCACTGATATTCTCATGTTTAGCCACAACCCCACCCTCAGTATGACTAGCATACTCTCTCTCTCTCTCTCTCTCTCTCTCTCTCTCTCTATATATATATATATATATATATATATATATATGTATATGTATATGTACACACATATACATATATATGTATATGTATGTATACATAGAGATAGGTATAGATAGACATGTATATCTATCTGCTTTCTTGCTTTCTCTTTGTATATATATGTATATACATATACAATATAGATAGATATATCTATATCTATCAATCTATCTGTGCTAACAGGGGAAGGGGAGGGAAATACAATGAGAAAGCCTTTGCTACTTTTCCTACCATGGCAATTTCTTTGCCTAGTTTAGACTTTTCTGCCACTTTCCTTAGCTTTTTTTCATGACATGTAAGGACACCATACCATTAGTTTGTTATAATCCTCTTAAGACTCCCCTATTCTAAAGCTTTTAGCATCTCTCACTGTACCAAAAAACCGATAAACCTCATCTTGATATTCAAGAACTTTCACAGTCTGACTTCAGTCTGTATTTCCGGCCTTTCCTCATACTAAACTTCTTTATACAACCTGTGTTTCGATCAAAATGTTGGTAGTGAAGGTTTGACCTGCCTGGCACATGCTGCCTTCTGTCTCTCCCTCAGAGTATTCATTGGAAGGCAGAGATGGCTGACCCCTTCTTCACAGGAGTTATCTTAGAGATGGCTAGGAGGGATTGCCCTACCCTGTGCTCTTGCCCATTTTATTTCTCATGCCAAGAATAAACTCCGTCAATTTCTATTCCTCCTTATTGAAACACTTGCTATCCAACAAACACCAACTCAGGTGTTACCCTCTCATAAAGCTTTCCCTGAGCCCTCTCACAGCTGAAAATAATTTTTTTCCTGCCTCAATTTTCTCATTACACTTTTTTGACCTCTCATTTACACTTACAGCAATCTTTCTTGTATCATCCATTTATATATCTTTTCTCCACAATTAGATTGTAACAAGCTCATTGAGTGCTGGGCTTGAGTTGCCCTTTATCTTCATAACCCATTATAGTACAAACTAGGGCCTTGTCTATATTAGGTGTTGGTTGATGTTTGCTAATTAAATTGAAGTAAAAGCCTTAGAAAGTGCTTTAGATTTTCCAAAGCAGTCAAGAATCAATCAACACACATATATTAAGCATTTACTATGTGGCAGGAACTGTGCTAAATGCCAGGAATATGAAGACAAAAGTAAAACAGGCTTCTCCTCCCCTAATCAATCCTCCTCCGCTAATGGCTTAGACATGTATACAACGAATTCAAGGTGGTTTTTGGAGTGGTTACATTTGTTGTAACTGTGGGTAGGTGGGTGAGACCAAGGAAGATTCTGTGAAGATAGTGGTGATTAACTTCAGTCTAGAAAGACACCAGGGATTCTAAGAGGTGGAAGTGAGGAGTGAGTTCATTCCAGGCATGGTGGACGGACAACACAAAGTCATGGAGGCAGGAGATAGCACATCATATGAACAGAACAATGAATAGGCCACTATGGGTGGAACACAGAGTGTGAGGAGGAGCATGAAGTAAAGAGAACTGAAAAATTAGGAAGGAGCAAGGTTGTTAAGACTTATAAACACTAAAGAGAGTTTATATTTTTCTTTCTCTCTGGGCAATAGGAATCTACTGGAGTTTGTTGGGTGGCTGGTTGGGCGGGAATAAAATAATAATACATATGCTTTCAGAAAATCACTTTGTCAGTTGAGTTGAGGATATATTGAGGCAGAAGACCAAAGATGAAGCTCTTGAAATAATTCAGGCAAGAGGTTATTAGGGGGTAAACAAAGGTTGTATGATAGGAGGTACAGTAAAAGGATTGCTTTGTTTTTTTAAAATTTATTTAATTTATTTAATATTTTTAGTTTTAAGCACTGATTTTCACAAGAGTTTGAATTACAAATTTTCTCCCCATTTCTACCGTCCCCCCCACTCCAAGATGGCATATATTCTGGTTGCCCTATTCCCCAGTCAGCCCTCCCTTCTGTCACCCCACTCCCCCCATCCCCTTTTCCCTTACATTTTTTGTAGGGCAAGATAAATTTCTATGCCCCATTGCCTGTATATCTTATTTCCCAGTTGCATGCAAAAAAATTTTTTTGAACATCTTCTTTTAAAACTTTGAGTTCCAAATTGTCTCCCCTTTTCCCTCCCCACCTACCCTCCCTAAGAAGGCAGGTAATTCAACATAGGCCACATGTGTATCATTATGCAAAACCCTTCCACATTACTCATGCTGTGAAAGACTAACTATATTTTGCTCCTTCCTATCCTATCCCCCTTTATCCAATTTTCTCCCTTGACCCTGTCCCTTTTCAAAAGTGTTTGCTTTTGACTTCCTCCTCCTCATATTTGCCCTCCCTTCTATCATCTCCCTTTTTTATCTCCTTCCTCCTTCTTTCCTGTGGGGTAAGATACCCAATTGAGTGTGTATGGTATTCCCTCCTCAGGTCAAATCTGATGAGAGCAAAATTCACTCATTCCCCCTCACCTGCCCCCTATTCCCTCCCAACAGAACTGCTATTTCTTGCCACTTTTATGCGAGATAATTTAGCCCATTCTATCTCTCCCTTTCTCCCTCTCTCAATATATTCTTCTCTCATCCCTTAATTTGATTTTCTTTTAGATATCATCCCCTCATATGCAACTCACCCTGTGCCCTCTGTGTGTGTGTGTATGTATATGTATACACACACACACACACACACACACACACACACACACATATATATATATATATATATGTTCCCTTCAGCTACCTAATACTGATGTCTCATGAATTATACACATCATCTTTCCAAGTAGGAATGTAAACAAAACAGTTCAACTTTAGTAAGTCCCTTGTGATTTCTCTTTTGTGTTTACCTTTTTATGTTTCTCTTAATTCTTGTGTTTGAAAGTCAAATTTTTTATTCAGCTCTGGTCTTTTCACTGAGAAAGCTTGGAAGTCCTCTATTTTATTGAAAATCCATACTTTGCCTTGGAGCATGATACTCAGTTTTGCTGGGTAGATGATTCTTGGTTTTAATCCTAGCTCCATTGAACCCCGGAATATCATATTCCAAGCCCTTTGATCCCTTAATGTAGAAGCTGCTAGATCTTGTGTTATTCTGATTGTGTTTTCACAATACTCAAATTGTTTCTTTCCGGCTTCTTGAAGTATTTTCTCCTTGATCTAGGAGCTCTGGAATTTGGCGACAATATTCCTAGGAGTTTTCTTTTTGGAATATTTTTCAGGAGGCAATTGGTGGATTCTTTCAATTTCCATTTTACCCTCTGGCTCTAGAATATCAGGGCAGTTTTCCTTGATAATTTCTTGAAAGATGATATCTAGGCTTTTTTTGATCATGGCTTTCAGGTAGTCCAATAATTTTTAAATTCTCTCTCCTGGATCTATTTTCCAGGTCAGTGGTTTTTCCAATGAGATATTTCACATTGTCTTCTACTTTTTCATTCCCTTGATTCTGTTTTATAGTATCTTGATTTCTCATAAAGTCACTAGCTTCCACTTGCTCCTATCTAATTTTTAAGGTAGTATTTTCTTCAGTGGTCTTTTGGACCTCCTTTTCCATTTGGCTAATTCTGCCTTTCAAGGCATTCTTCTCCTCATTGGCTTCTTGGAGCTCTTTTGCCATTTCAGTCAGTCTGTTTTTAAGGTGTTATGTTCTTTAGTATTTTTTTGTGTCTCCTTTAGCAAGCCATTGACTTGTTTTTCGTGGTTTTCTCACATCACTCCCATTTCTCTTCCCAATTTTTCCTCTACTTCTCTAACTTGCTTTTCCAAATCCTTTTTGAGCTCTTCCATGGCCTGAGACCAGTTCATATTTTTCTTGGAGGCTTTTGTTGTAGGCTCTTTGACTCTGTTGACTTCTTCTGGCTGTATGTTTTGGTCTTCTTTGTCACCAAAGAAAGATTCCAGAGTCTGAGTCTGAATATGAGTCTGTTTTCGCTGCCTGGCCATGTTCCCAGCCAATTACTTGACTTTTGAGTTTTTATCAGGATATGACTGCTTATAGAGTAGAGAGTACTTTGTTCCGAGCTTGAGGGGATGCTCTGTTGTTTTCAGAGCTATTTCTCGCAGCAAGCTCTGCCACACCTGCACTCCTCCTCCCCTAAGAACTGCCAACCTGGACCTGACTCAGATCTGAAGCAGACTCTGCACTCCTGCTCTGATCCACCACTTAATTCCTCCCAAAGGTAGGCCTGGGGCCTGAAGCAACTGCAGCTGTAGTTCTGTAGCTGCACCACCTCTGCTGCCCCAGGGGCAGTGGCCTAATGGCAAACTCCTTTCACTCTGTCCCCTGCAGTTTTTCCCACTTACCTTCTCTGTTGTCTTTGGTGTTTGTGGGTTGAGAAGTCTGGTAACTGCCACAGCTCACTGATTCAGGGCCCAAGGGCCTCTTCTGCCCCACTTCTGTTCTGGTTGGTCTAGGCGCAGTCCATGCTGAGCTCTGCTCTGCCCTGCTCCCAGCTCCATGTGAGATAGACCTTACCCTGTGACCATCCAGGCTGTCCTGGGCTGGAGCCCTGCTTTCCTCTGCTATTCCATGGGTTATGCCGCTCTAGAATTTGTTCAGAGCCATTTTTATAGGTTTTTGGAGGGACCCGGGGGGGCAGCTCATGCAAGTCCCTGCTTTCCAGCTGCCATCTTGACTCTGCCCCCAGATTGCTTTGTTTTTGTGAGCTCTAGTAGAGTTTAGATAACATAAATTTGCAGTGGATCCTGTGAGCATAATTACAGGACTTTATCTCTTCTTAACAGCACATTGTAATGGATTCAAAAGAGGAAGATGAGTAAGTTGGTGAGGGGTCAATCAACCCGACCCTAGAGTAAAAGAAGAAATGGTAAACAGTGGTATCGGGGAGTTGTGGGATGTGAATTGGGGAGAAGAGGAGATATTAGCAGATAATCTTGTTCTTTCCAATAAAGTATTAAGCAAAGACCTTGACTTAAAGGGTAAAGAGGGAAAGAGAGGATGTTGGAGGATTAAGGAGACAAGATTTAGAAAAGTCATTGTGGACAATGGAAAATAGAATCAGGGAGGAGTAGAAAGTATTATCTTGCTTTAGCGAGAGTCCAGTTGAGTTTAGGTGATAGAAATTTGCAGTTTAACCTGTCACCATAATTGCAGGACTTTATCTCTGTTCAACAGCATATTTTAGTGGTTTTAAAGGAGGAAAATGGTGAAATTTGGTGAGGGGGTCAATCAGTCAGTCAAAAATGATTAAATATTTACATTGGGGATATAAAGAAGGACAAAAACAGTCTTGGTTCTCAAGGAGCTCACATTCTAATCGAGAAGCAATGATGCACATATTAGATATATGCAGTCTAAATGGAAGGCGATCTTAAGGGAAGAGACTAGTAGTGGGGTAGGTAGGGAGTGGGAACCACCAGAAAGTAGGATTTGAGGTAAGTCCTAAATGAAGCCAGGGACACCAGGAGTAGAAGTTAAGAAGAGCATTCCAAGCATGAAGGATGACCAATCCAAAGGCACAGGAATATGAGATAGTGTCATGTTTGATAAAGAGCAAGAAGGCCATTGTAGCTAGATCATAGAATGTGAGGAAGGGAGTACAGTATAAGACTAGAAAGGTTACGAGGAAGGCAGGTTATGAAGGAAATGCTAAACAGAAGGGTTTTTTAAAATATTTGATTCAGGAGTTACTGGACTCTGAGTGGGGGTGTTGGTGACATGGTTAGATCTGTGCTTTGGGATGATTCCTTTGGTAGCTGAGAGGTGGGTGGATCTAAGTGGGAAGAGATGTGAGGAAGGGAAATCAATTATACAGATACTTCAATAGTCTAGGCCAGAGGTTTTGAGCACCTGTATTAGGGTGAGTGGAGAGAAAGGGATATAAAAGATGATGTGAAGGTAGAAATGGCAAGATTTGGAACCATGGATATGTATGATATGTGAGAGTAAAAAGTTGAGAATGATATTAAACTTAAAGGCCTGGATATCTGTAAGGCTGCTGGTACCCTTGATAGTAACAGTGATGTTGGGAAGAAGGGATGATTTGGGGAGTGGTAAAGATAATGTTTTAAACATATTGAGTTTGAGGAAATGAAAAAAATCAAGATTGTGTCTATATTTGTATGTAGCTAAGTTGGAATAGAAGAGTAGGTGAAAGAAATTGAATATCCTGAAGAAGTGAGATGTTAGTGCATTTAAGGGAACCATGTTTGTTGAAGTCTCATGAGTTGGATGAGTGCCCTCTAGGTTATGCCTTTACCCTCACTTGAAAGAGCAATGTTCTGAGCTTGATTGCTCTAGCGGTGTGAGTCCCTGAGGTAGGATACAATTTGAGATGTTCAAATGCAATTAGTGCTGTGGGAATACAGCTCAGGAGAGATACTAGAGTTGGCTATTTAGATTAGGAAATCATCTGCATAGAGATGATAGTAGAACACACAAGAGTTGTCATGATTACCAAGTGAGATATACAAAGAGATGAGACAAGGACCCAGGACAGATATGATATGATTTTAGTAGGTTTGATTAGGAGAAAGATCCAGGAAAGGAGAACGAGGAGCTATTATGCAGGTAGGAGGAGAGTCAGAATATAGAAATGTCATAAAAACATAGAAAGGAGAGGATATCCAGGAGAAAAGGGTAATTGACAACATCGACAGCTGCAGAGAGATCAAGAATGATCAGCATTAGGAAAAGGATATTAGATATGGCAGTTGAGAGATTATCGGAAAGAGCAGTTTCCTTTGAATGATGATTCCAGGAGCCAGATTACAGAGGGTTTGGAAGCCAGTGGTAGGATAGAAAGTTGAGGTTCCTAATGTAAATGGCTTTCTCAAGGAGTTTAACCATGAAGGGTAGGAGAGATAGAAAATGATAGCAAACAAGGATTACAGGATCCACTGAGGGGTAAATGTGGATAAATTGAGGGAATGAAGGATTAGAAAGAGGAAAGTGAAGTGTTGAAGTGATTCACTAAAGGATCAAGATGGGGAAGGAAGGAGATTATAGTCAATGCAGGGGTGATAGCCTGGCAAATTACTAAGGGGTGAAGAGATTATACATCACAATGAAGATGAAGAATAGATTTGGAAGGAGGTAGACACAGGGAAAGATGGAATGAAGGGTGATTATGATAAGACAAAGGAAGTTCCTAGTTCTTGATCATCAAAGTTGAATACTTATAGGAAATGAAAAAACATCAAGTGTGACAATTTTTGCATATAGCTAAGGTGGAATGGAAGAGTAGATCAGAGGAATTGAATATATTAAAGAAATGGGATGTTAGTGCATATTAAATGAACATTGCCATGTTTGTTGAAGTCCTATGAATTGGGTGAGTGACTTCTAGGTCGTGCCTTTACCCTCACTGGAAAGAGCAATGTTCTGAGCTTGATAGCTCTGGGGGTGTAGGTCTCTGAGGTAGTCAGAAAAGGTATTATTAGCTCCATTTTACAGATGAAGAAATAGGTCCAGAAAGAGTAAACAATTCATTTGGTATTACAGGGAGATTCAAGGGTAGGTCCAGATTGGAAACCACATCTCCTTACTCTTAGCCTAATTCTCTTTCTGGTATATCAATTAACAAGCATCTATTAACCACCTGCTATATGTGGGCACTATGATGGCTTAAAACTGCACCATGACTTTTGGGATGCCATGTATGCAAAATAAATCATGGTAATTTTTATGTGTTATGGGGCAGAGTGAGGAGGTATGATGCACCATCAACTGAGTGGATCAGGAAAGGCTTCTTATACTATAATGTTGCTACATTTGTTCTCTCTGCCTGACTGAAACCAGGATTGTTTGCTCTCTCTCTCTCTCTCTCTCTCTCTCTCTCTGTGTGTGTGTGTGTGTGTGTGTGTGTGCACGTGTCTCTCTGTCTCTCTCTCTCTCTGTCTCTGTCTCTGTCTCTGTCTCTGTCTCTCTCTGTCTGTCTCTCTCTCTCTGTCTCTCTCTCTGTCTCTCTCTGTCTCTCTCTCTCTCTCTCTGTCTCTCTCTCTCTCTCTCTCTCTCTCTGTCTGTCTCTCTCTCTCTCTCTCTCTTTCTCTCTCTCTCTCACCAACTTCAGTGAATGTCCTTGAACTTAAAACATCTTTCTAATTAGATCTCAGATAGGAATTAAAGTTCTAGCCACTTCTCATCTTCCCTGTCTCTGGTTCCTTCAGCCCTGATAGCTACCTGTTGATTTTCATTTGGTTGTTACCTTCCTGAGAACTTCTTAGTTACTATCATATGATTTCCCAGTAATTACATGCCCATGTGGATTACTCAGTACTTATGCTCAGCAGGTGAAAAAAAGTCATTAGCACAACAACATCCCTGGCACTCGGGGTGAAGGGGGCACAACATCCTGTTTTAATTGGATAATTGAATGTTATTCACCATGGCCAGGGCTATTTATCTACAAAACAATAAAAAAGAGTCAATGACTCACCTTCTATAAGCCATTTGTTAGTCTAGGTGAAGAGCAATACACTGTGCATGAAAGCTTCCTACCATTTTCCATATGTAAACCTTTGGATTTGTCAGACAAGGGTGATACTTGAAAGTCTCTGACCAGCTGATTTGGTAACCAATGAGGTTCAATTCAATTCAGCAAGCATTAATTAAACATCTATCATGTGTAAAGCATGTACTAACCCCAGACAAACAAAGACAAGAATAAAATAAGCTCTGCCATCAGGGTTAGGGTGACAGCATATACATATGCATATACATATGCATATACATATACATATACATGCACACATACACATACACATATACACGCATATACATATACATAAACATATACACATATATACATATACACACATACATATACACATACATACACATACACATATACATATGCATATGCACATACACATACACATACATATACATATACACATACACACATACATGTATGCACACACGAACATGTACACATACATGTACATGCACACGTACATGTACACATACACATACATATACACATACATATACATATACATTCCTTCTCTCTCCCCTCTCCTTTCTCTTCCTCCTTCTCCCTCCCCCTCCCCTTATACATACATACATACATACGTACATACATACATACATACATACATACATATGTATTGTGTATGTAAATGCATGTATTGGAGAAGGAAATGGCAAACCACTCCAGGTTCTCCAAGAGAACCCCAAATGAGGTCATGAAGAGTCAGACAGGACTGAAATCTCAACAACAAATGTGTGTATTTGTATTGGAGAGTGTGACTGTGGTACAAATCACTAACAACTGAGAGAAATAAAATGTAGTACTTGAGCTAATTCTTAAAAGGGGTTCAGTATTCAAAGAGGCGAATGAGAGGAAAAAGCATTCTCTAGGCATGACTGCATTCAAAGATGCAGAAGTGGGAGATGCACTCTCATATTTGGGATACAGCAAAAGAATCAGTTTAGTTGTATGACATGAACTCACTTCAGAAAGATAAGAGCGCAAAGCTCTTTAAGTGCCAAAGAGAGAGGACTTTGTATTTTATCCTAAAGAGTGATCATATTTTTGTCATTGTTTAGTCATTTCAGACTCTTTGTGACCCCATTGGGGTTTTCTTGGCAAAGATACTGTAGTGGTTTGTCATTTCCTTATCCAGCCAGCTCATTTTACAGATGAGGAAACTGAGGCAAACAGGGTTAAGTGACTTGCCTACAGCCAAACAGCTAGTAAGTATTCAAAACTGAATTTGAACTCAGGTCTTCCTGACTAGGCCCAGTGCTCTATCTGCTGTGTCACCTGGCTGCCCCATAAAGAACTCTTATGTACATTATATGATATATAATGCATTAATTATCTCTGGGTTGATTATCTGATTTATGGATTATCATTAACAAGTTTTAAAAAATCTTAAGCCATCCTTTCCTAATGCTTTATTTGTTCCCAAGTTGATATGTATTTAGGAAAGTAAGGCTAATTTTAATATTATTTCTAAGCAAAGCATAATTAGTAAGGTAACTGTTTTCTACCTGCCTTCTCCTCTGCCCCCCCCAACTGTTTTCCAAAACCAAATATAAATGGTTTTTTGGCTATCTGTACCATTGCTAAACCTATTAGTTTGGACATTTGTAGGGTAATTCTGTTGTCAGATGCAACCAGGTTGCCAGATACAGGGGAGGAGCTGTCCTTTCTACATGCCCCTGCCTCCAACTGCTAATATTCCTGAACTGCCTGGTGTGAGCCTTTCTCCTGTTGATTCCCCCAAATCGATATGACAGCCCTTCATTTGTTCCCAGCACGGCTTCTTGCTTATCTTGGACTCAAGAAACCCATAAAAACCACTGGCAAGATATTTCTTGCACTGAATAATGTTCTCTTGGACTCCAAATGCCCATCTCCATCTTGAGAAATGACTGCTCATCTTTTCTGGCTTTTTATCTCTGCGTGCGGACTCTCCTTGTTTCTCCTTGAATTGCACAAGCTTTGTGGAACAAGAAAGTGGACAGACAGGCAGAGAGGTGCCTGGTGGAGGGGGCTGAAGTCGAGGGGCGAGTGTGACTATGGGAAAAGCCTCCTGAAAGAATAAGGAAAATGATGAGTCTGAAAAGGGGGACACATGGAGTGCACAGCATTTGTCTACTGGCATAGTGAAAGAAACGTTATGCTGAGGCACATACCTATTTAGACATGAGAGCTGAGTCATTTTTTTCCAGCTATTCAAAAGGAAAAAAAAGAGATGGGGATCAGCAGAGGAGGAGAGTAGGAAGGTATGTTTGTTATACCCCGACTGTATTGATTGATTTCAGTAGGCAACCAACCAGGGCTCCACTTTCTTTTGTGGAAATGTGGGCTTCAATAGTGGTATTAAGAAATGTTAGACCTGTGGTTCAAGGATCAAAATGTATCTTATTCCTGTTTCCTCAAAGGATTACTTAAGCAACCAAAATGGTGTTGGCTCCCAATAAACAGTTCTCAATAATGACATTTTAAGTTTATGGAACACCTTTTCCATATAAAATGTGCTAAGTACTTTGCAGTCAACACCCTCCCCACCAGCTTGTGGAGTCAGCACTGAAGAGAGAGGAGTAAATAGAAGAAAACCAAGGAGCCAGACTCTTTTTAGGTCTAGGAGCAATCTGTGTCTTTGGGGTTCCTCTCATTGCTCAGGACTAAGAACAGAAGGGCTCTTTTCTATACAGGTAGGCAGAGTCTCAGGCCAAATTACTACCATTTCCTGATGAGATCTCTCCTATATCAAAAGCAGATAAGATGAGAAAGCCCCATGTGGTATGGTCTGCTCCAGCTTCACATTCATCTATTGTAGTTTCACTGACAACACCTCTAGAGTTATTAACAGCCTAACAGGACTCAGAGCCTTCTGTTCCCCACACATTTTCCACACCTTCCCTGTCCTACAACCAGTATCTTTAGCTTATTAAAAAAAGTCTCCCTCTTCATAATCCATGGTACATAAAACAAGGAATAGTAGCATGAGCATGGACAAAGCTTATTGCTGACCCTTCCCATCTCACAAATCCAAATGACTTTGCAGGAATTGACATTGCTAAATTCCTTGGTTCTTGAATTCTTGAATTCCTTCCTGAATTCTTATTTCTGAAAATAAAATGGACCTAGTCAAGAGCTTTGCCAGTTTAACTAGTAATGACTGCCCCCTGCTAAGTGTAGTCTAAAATCTTCCCTCAAACTCTTCAGATAACTCCCAAACTGACTACTATTTGCTGGCATCCATTAGGAAATACTCCCCATATCAGTGACTCCCTTGTCTCACAAACCAAAGATAGAACAATTCTGGGTGATAGTGGGTTTTCCCCCTTCTGAGGTAGGGAACTTAGAGGAAGGTAGTCAGCTATTAATTATGGAACTGTTGATTTCATGTGACCAGGGCAATGAAGCAATTCTTCTGTGACTTGTGAGACAACCTGCCCTTCTTCCTTCAACTCATTCTACCTGAAAAGTACAAGAAGTGAACAAGAGTGAAGGAGAGACTAGTAGCGGCCTCCTTTGGAAATTCTGATTCTCACTCTGACATTGTGGGTATTTATCTGCAGTAGAGAGGTTGTCTGACTCAGAATGAGGGTGACTATTGAACCCTTGCTCCTTTTGTTTTCCTTGCTCAGTCTGTAAAGCAACCAAGCTATTCTTGACCAGATATCAGTCTCCATTGTTCAACATCTTCCATCTCCATTTTAAGACCCTCGCCTATACTTTTTTCAGCAGTCCGACACATAGGGAAAGTAGTCTGACCCTGGAGGAGAGCAACAATGAATTCATTTAGGGGGCCAGGAGTCATAATTTCTACTTAGAAAAACAATTTTGTTATCCATGCTTTCATGCTGTCCCTTCCCTTTCTACCCACTTGTAACAATGCCACTTATTTGGCTTTCAGGCCAAAGGTTTTATGTGATCTGTTATATGATGCTTTAATTACTGTTGTTTATTTATTATGATTGTATTTGAATTGCCATGGTGTGCCAACAGTGCCTTGGCAAAGGGCATTTCAAAGCAATATTGTTATCAGTGAGGCAGCTGGCCTGCATTACAGTAGAAAACCCAGGGAACTCATGCAAGAAGGAAAGGATTATTACTTTAACCTTTTTTCTTGGTGTGTAAATGTGTGCCCACATCTAATTTTTTCTTTGTGCTTATGCTTAGAGTGAGAGCATGTAGAGGGAAGCATGAATTTCTTCTTGAGCTGTGTATAGAGTTTGGGAGGATTTATTAAAATAAAATATTCTTAATTTAGTGTACAGAGTGATTCCAGGAAGGCATTATCTTTGGGTTGCTTTACCAGAGACATTGATACATCTATCCTGTTATTTCTTCTTAGAAACACGTTGTAAGACATTAGTTTAGAAGAACTGATATGGTCAGCGGCCATAGAATTCAATTCAGTTGAATTCAATGGAAGAAGTAATCACTGAGTGCCTACTATGTGCAAGGCACTGTAAAATAGAATGAAAATAACTGGCCCAAATGGGGATTGGTCCTAGAACCTTAACCTCATTAACATTACTATCTAATAGCCCATAACCTGTATTCACTTACATAGTAACTAAGTTTATCGAGTTCCTCTTCTTTAAAGGTTTCTGTGGTAAGTTAGACACATAAGATTATCGGTAGCATCACTAAATATTATACTTTCTACACTAAAATGAACACAGAACCTAGGTTCAGGGCAGAAAAAAGAGGTTGTTATAATTACCTTTCTTCAAGGAACTTACATTCTTTTTTGGAGTGGCCAAATAGGTTGTTAGCACTTTGGGAAATCTGTCTCTGGATATTCATTGTCTTAGTGGCTGTTGGATTTCCATTCAGTAGAAGGCTTCCTCTTGTTTCTTCTTTCAGTGCCTTAGGCTGTTTGGTGGGAAAGCCATTCTAGAAATAAAATAATTCTATTGGAAATGAATAAAAACATCCACAGAGAGAATAGACAGGAGGCAATAGAAGAGTGAATCCTGGATTGGCAGCACTCAGTAGAAAGAGAGCAGCTGCCTTCTGTGTGAGTGAAGAACAGGGACCAGGAAAGCAATTGGGGAGAGGCGGGGGCAGAGCCTCAGGCATAATCTACTCCATGGAGGAATAGTGGAAACTGCTGTCTGTGTGGAAAGTGGCTTGGAGCCAAGAAGGCAGGGGGAATCTTCAAGGGGATAAATACTAAGAGATTTTCAGCCCTTTTGGGATAGGTGCCAGGGAAAGAGGCCAAGATTCCAGGGAACGCAGCCAGGACAGGGTTATTATAATCCCTGGGAGGATTCATTTGCCAGCTACTAAGGCAAAAGAAAGCAGCACCCTGAAATGGAGACTAGCTATTTTGGAGCAATTAGCCTCTGGTGCCTGCTGCTACTATTGGAAAAAATCCAAGAGTACGAAAGGTATCATAGAGGGCAAGAGGTCCTGGTCTGCTTTGGTTGGGATGGCTTCATCCTTGAAACTTTCCTTAGACAGCTCAACTGCAAGGAAGATCGCAGGACTCCTTGGTGGTCAACTAATTCATTTTCTTGCCTCTAGGCTGTGCTATACTCAACTTAAACTTTTACAGACCCACAACCGTCTGACCTGTTATTGAAAATCTCCAGAGGAAAACAATGGGAAAAGAGTTCTATATTTCTAGTCAAAGGGCTTGGGTTCAAATCCTAGCTCTTCAACTGACTGCATGTGTGATCTTGGAAAAGTCATTTGAATACTCTAGGTCTCAGTTTCCTAAACTGAGAATGATGGAGTTAGATTGGATGATCTCATATGTCATCTCAAAATCCATCATCCTTACTTGTTACTATATTCCAAGATGACAGGAGAATCAAAATGTGTTTTAATGTATGACCTAAATCTCTTCTGCTGTGATTTAAGCCTATTCCCTTTTATCTTGTTTTGAGTCAAAATATAGAAAAAAACCACACAGCTACCAGTCTCTTCCCTGTTCTTGTTAATCTTCCCCCTGGGAAGAAAGGCTGCATACCTCAGATTTCATAGAGAGCAGGAAGAAAATATGCTAAGAAAATATTAAAGTTAAAAAAAAACAACCAATTATTTCTCCAGCAGGAATTGGTGCCAACAGTGGAAAGAGTCCTCAATCTGTGTTCTGAAGACATGAGTTTGAATCCTGCTTCTGCTCTGTGTGGCATCTGTTATGTCACTGATCTTCTTTGGATTTCAGCTCTACTGGATAAGGAGGGTTTTTATCAGTTGTTGGATTCTACATTCTTAAAAAGTATTGAGGATCAGAGCATAAAGCATAGGTGGTGCAGTGAATAGAGCACTGGCCCTGAAATCTGAAGGACCTGAGTTCAAATCCAGCCTCAGACACTTGACACCTACTAGCTGTGTGACCCTGGGTAAGTCACTTAACCCCATTTGTCTTCCCTTTCCCCCTCCAAAAAAAAGAAGTATTGAGGATCCCAAAGAGCTATTGTTTAGGTGGGTTGTATCTATCAAAGTTATCATGTTAGAAATTTACACTGATAAATTTTAAAATATTTACTGATTCATCAAAAATAACATTAACAAACCCATTATAGATGGATATAAATGGCATTTTTATGAAAAATATTTTTCCAAAGTAAATAATTTAATAAGAAAAGTAACATTGTTTTACATATTTTTTTTTTCAAATCTCTGTAGTGGCTGGCTTAATGGAAAACAGCTAGATTCTTCTGTCTACTTCCATATTAAGCCTATTGGAATCTATTCTTTTGGTTGAAGTATATGAAGAAAATCCATAGAGTTGGAAAAAAGAAGGAAAAGGAAGTAGTGGAAATATGTAGTTGGAAAAGGGAGGAACATTTTAATAGGAAATTAACACCTTAATATCACTATCAAAATAGTTTTGAACCTGCAGACCCCCTGAAAAAGGCATCTGGCAACCCCAAGGGTCTAAAGATTATATTTTGAGAACTACTGGACAAGAGGATCTCTAAGATTTTTCCCTGCTCCAAATTCTAGGATTTTTTGTGCTCCCACTCTTCAACTCAAGGTTTAACCTCTAACTAGTACCACTGATATCCTTGCTCTTTCTCCCAAAGCTCTGATAGAAGAGCACTCCCATTTTCCCTTCCCTGACCTTTTGTGTTTCAGGACGAATCAGCACCTAACAGGACTAAATTGAACCAGCTATGTGAACTATTGCTTTGTATCAAAGAGTAACTTGCTCACTTGCGTTGCCTGATAAGAAATCAGATCCCTAGGGAATGATTCTGCAACTATATGTAGGAACATTAGAAGAAAAAAATAAAGGGCAATAGATTCTCTTTGGAATAAACCCCAGTGGAAGGTAGACCTAGAAGGGAAACACAAGTGAACAGGCAATGGAAGGAGAACCATAGGTAAGAATGAGCAAGCTAGTCCTATGTTGCTTCCACTCAGGATATTCCAAATAAATCTCTCAAGGACTTGACAGGCATTTCAATTATTGAGCTAAAAAAGGGAGATCCAAAAAATGCTTCAGTGGTTCTACTATCCCTAGTGCAAATAACCTCCCCTAGTACACTTGGGAGGCTAAAATCCCTGCCCTGCCATGACTGTGGTGGGTAATACAGGGTCTAGGGCAGATCTTGATTCTAAATAATCTCTAAAGTCCAGGTTATCTTAAGCGTTATGCATCAAATAATTCTAAATAAACTTCCATTTGGCTTTGGAATGAATCATGTTACTGTCATTTTGTGCAACAAGTTTCTAGAATATAAGCTCCTTGAGGACAAGTCTTGTCTTGTTTTTGTTTTTATGTTCTCAAAACCCTGCAAGGGTTTTGAGTATGTAATAGTATATTTTTGAGTATATAATAAAATTAATAAATGATCATTGAATTGAACTTAATTATGGTATTATAGAAAGCAAGAATATTTGAGTTAGAAGAAACCTTGGAAACCATCCATCTCTTCCCCCTCATGTTACAGATGAAGAAACTAAAGCCTGGAGAGGATTGATTTTACCAAGATCACATAACTAACAAGCTGCTAAGATGGTATTTGTTTGGCTCATAGGAACAGGCACCTCAGAGGTGAGAAAATTCCTAACAATACAGGTTGGTACCAGAACTATATTAACAAAATTATAAAAAAACCCAAACTTTTTATACAAACAAAATCAGATTTAAATAATTAGATAAATATTAATTGTTCATGGGTAGGCAGGGCCAATATAATAAAAATGAAAATTTTACCTGAACTAATTTATGTATTCAATGCCACCCTCTGCAACTTCTAGTCTTAGAGGTTTACGTAGAGCACTGAGTGACTTGTCCAGGGTAACCCAGTGAGCATATGTCAGAGGTAAGACTTGGACCCAGGCCATTCTGGTTTTAAGGCCAGCTCTCTGTTATATACCACACTGCATCTCAAATTCATATTAAAATAAATTTTCACTCCCCTAAATTTTGGAGACACAGAAAGAATATGATACATGT
Organism: Trichosurus vulpecula; assembly: GCF_011100635.1. Classification (NCBI taxonomy): domain Eukaryota; kingdom Metazoa; phylum Chordata; class Mammalia; order Diprotodontia; family Phalangeridae; genus Trichosurus; species Trichosurus vulpecula. The sequence goes on from NC_050574.1 coordinate 172,457,974, forward strand.
CAAGAAAAAGATAACAGGAGTTTAAGTCTATATTGCTAGGTTTAGCTGAAATTCCATATTTTCCACATGGTCTTTTCACTACTATATAGCCTGATTTAAAAAAAATGGGGGAAGGGAAGGAAGAACAAATTTCTGTGGTGCTTATGGCCTGTATCACTCAATTTGACATGAATGTGTCTATGTATAAACACGCATCTATGCCATGTGCAAAGTAGAGCTTCAGTATATACCTACTGATTGCTTGGACATTTCACCTCTCTAGTAGGTACCTAGTCAGTCAGACCACAGTACATTCTTATCTCATAATATTTTTGCACAGGTGAAATCAGATTATGAATGATCAAGGGCAGCTTGTATATGTGTGAGTTATGGGAGTGGGGTGGGACAAAGAAAAAGAATTAATTTCACCCAGAGGGTGAACAGGAGATGAGTAGTTATGTGTGTTCTAGACTGATGATATAAGTGTTTCAGGTCTTTTACTACCTAGATTACAGTGTCATAGATTTAGAACTCGAAAGGATTCCAGAGATCATCAAGTCCAAAACTCTCATTTAATAGATGAGAAAGCTGAAGCCAAGAGAGGTTAAATGACTTGATCAGGGTCATATAGCTAATAAGTGGCAGGGCTATGACTTAAGGGCTGGTTCTCTGGCACCAAAGAATCCCAGTATTCATTCCACTGTCTCATGTGGGTTTCTTAAATTAGTTGTGAGCTAGTTTTTGTCACTTTAGTAAAATGTGAGTGGTTTAATACAGATTATTTTCATGTCTATGATTCTATGTTTTACTAAACATGTGGAAAGAGATACCTTCTTCCTCACTTACCACATATAGCCTTTCTGCTGCTGGTCATTGTGGGCGGAGGACTCTTCGAAGTGCAGAGATTACAGTTTAGCCTTTCCAGGTCCTACTTTCCTTATTTGTAAAATCTAGGATCTTATTGTTACTGATGCCTTTTGAGATCCCTTCTACCTCTAATTTATGATGCTGTGACTAGGCATGAACAGCCTAACTCTGCCTATGTATAATTTTTAAGGACATGGATGATTCTCACATGGAGTATTCAATGCACCTACCAAAACCCTATTGAAAATGAGATTGGTGGTAGATAGAGGTGAGATATGACTGTCTATGAGGCTAAAAGCAGTTTTAAGGCAGTGAGGCTGGAGACTTGGAGCCTCTTAAGGTTAGAAAGAAGCAGGAGCTACCTCAGGACTGGGCTATTTGCCTGCTTCATATCCACCCACCAGCAGGGGGACTCTGCTAATGAGAGAGAACATGTTGGGCACAGCTGAGCCCCAGGCTCAAACAGACAGGTGCTGACAACCATGGGACCTGAGCCAGAGGATAAAAAGGACTTTGTGAATTCAGAGAGAGGCTGGTCTTGCCACCATTAGACTTGTGAGAGTGACAGGGAAGTTGGTAGCCAATACAGGCACAATCTGCCACACTCACTTGGGGGGTGAGGAGAGCTTGATGCCTGGGTCTATCACTGTATCATCTGAATATCTTGATTTGGAGCTAATAGAGCAGCCCAGCGTGGTAAGAATCATGTGATCGAAATGCTGCTGAGCAATCTACCAGTGTTTCCGTTTCAGCACTAGGGACAGCTACTGACTGCCCTAGTCTATTGAGAAGGTAGTAACAAAAGAGTGCAGTTTGGCTATGAACTCCTGGGGCTGTCCACAGGGAGCCAGGCTGAAGTCCTGGAACCTGCCCCTACTTTTCTTGTTCTCCATAGTGAAACTCAAAGCAGCCAGTACCTATAGCTTCAGTATTGCTGCAAATCCCTACCAGTAGGGTCAAATAACTCTCAAAGCAGGCCAGCTAGTCCCCAGAAATGTTGTTCAATATTAAATAGCATTCAGGGCCTTAGACCTGTGCTCTTCTCTCTACCCTTTTTGTGAAAGAACAACTACCCTGGTTCTCTCAAAAGTCATCTGGGCAATTATCAGACCATCCTCTGGGTGACATATAAGTAACACATTTACCTCCTCTTTAAGAACTCCTAGTATCTTTCTTCAACATAGCCTATATTGGAAAGAGGCTTAATTGTTGTCTTTCCTTTATTAGCCTCTGACTCTAAGCCAACAAAGTATCTTATTAATAGTAAGCAAAAGTCTTGAGGACTTTTGAGGCTAGGAATTTTGATCTTTTAGGGTGTGTGTGGTGTGGTGGTGGTGGTGGTGGTGGTGGTGGTAGGGTGTGTGTGTGTGTGTGTGTGTGTGTGTGTGTGTTTGTGTATAGAAAATAATGTTTAGGCAGGTAAAGTGGTTTGCCTATGGTCACAAACAGATGAGATCTGAACTCTGCTCTCTCTTGTTTCCAGGTCCAACATTTTTGCAATGTACCATACTACCTTTGATAATGTTATTCAGGATTTTGCCAAACTCACTAATCTATAGAAAAGGGAATCTACCTGCTTTACCTTTGAAATATCTGGACAACACCTCCCTGTCTCTGATGCTGTAGCATCTCTTCTGTTCTTCAAGACTTTTCAAAGATAACTGATAGTACCCCCAGAATCACACCTACACATTCCTCTCCCCCCCAACAAATAATCAAAACATTTTCATTTGAGTTTCAAAACAAAGTCATTGAGGGCAGTTAGATGTCCTTTTGCAATCTCCTTAGTTTCTGTTAATCATTTTTGTGCTATTTATCTGTCTCTCTAAGTTTCTTCTATCTTTTTCTAAAAGTAAAATCCCGGTCCAAAAATCACAAAATTTTGTATTGGAGTGGACATTAGACATAATATAGTTTAATCTTACCATTTTGCAAGTGAGAAAATTGAGGGCCATAGATGGTAAATAACTTCCTAAAAGTCACCTAGGTAGAGTGACAGAATTCAGACTTCAATCTAATTTCTCACACTCTAAATCCAGTTAATTTTCCACTGAACCTCCATTTCCCATTTGTAGAGAGAAAAGAAGTGAAACAGTTGAGTAGTAGTACTTTCTGTCATTTATCCTATTTCAGCTCTATGTATGTATGTAATAACAATTTAGATTTGAAGATCTTTCCTACCCATCAATAGGCCATGTGACGTGCTTACATCGCATTAAGCCTAAGTCACATGTGGTGGGAGGAGCTTGCGGAGAGGAAAAGGAAAGTGTGTCACAGGATATGCAGAGAGAGCAGTTAGAGCTGAGGGAGAGAGTAAACATGTGCTGCGCTGTGAGTGTGTTTTTGGGAAGGCCCCAGCAGGGCAATAGAAGGTTATGGGAAGGCTTGGCTCCATGCTGTGATACTGTGTTTGAAGTTCCTTGCTGTTATTATAAAGTGGGCTTACTGGTTTTGGGAACTGGTTGCTGCTTGGATAAGTTGGACTTATTGGTTATGGGATTTGGTCCTCAGGTGTCTGAATAAATGTTTTACTCCTTCTACCTTCTATATGGACAGTCTCTTATATTTTGCAATACAAAACTACATAGGCATATTCACAATTATCATTGATATTGTGTTTATTGTCCAGCTAATACAATGTATCAGGACTATCCCATAGTTCTGGGAAAACAAACTCCGTTAGCTAAGGCTATGTTAATAGAATGATCACATTAAGAAGAAAGAAAGGTTTAATGCCACTATATACTGCACTGGTTATCATGTGCTGCCCCAGTAGTAGTCTTCATCCTTCTCTGTTCTTTCTTTGGCTCCCAACATAGGTAAGTGTGTTCTTTTTATTGACATTAACTTTTATCACAAATATTAGAAACACTAAATGTGTTCTAGACATTTTTCTAGGAGTATGCTATTCTGTTATATGTTTATCTTCAATTACATGTGCTTGCCTTCATCTTTGTTTTATATCTCCTTTATTGAGGAGCCTATATATCCACATAGGTCTCATTCATCATCCTTTTATTTAATAATATTTTTAAAGCTTCTACTATGTTTATACCAGTATGCTAGAAATTTTGTTTCTATTAAGAAAATGCTTTTTGCGCTGCACACTTACAGATGAACTTTTATAACATAATCTCTTTGTACTAAGAAACTATCTGTGTGCCTCACCTTAGCAATACTAAATATATGAAAATCATTTTCTTAAGAAGAAGTACTGGCAGAACAGAGGAGTTGGATCCAAGATGGTAGAATACAGGCCAGGACCCAGTTGAATTCTCCAACATTTCCCTCCAAACAATTTTAACATATTGTCAAGAATCAAGTTTTGGAGTGACAGAACCAACAAAAGCTCAGAGGGATGTTTTTCCAGCCTAAGACAACGTAGGAAGTATGTAAGTGAGGTCTATAACCAGGGTGGACACAGACCTGGGGTGCAGCAGGAGTACCAGTGGTGGACTTGGAGTTTCCTTTCAAAACAAGCACAACTTTCAGAGCTCTCAACCCAGAGATGGTAAGAAGGGGTCAGACAACTGATCAGAAAGAGATTACAGGAGACCCTTTGCTGGCACTGGGTGTACAGTAGAACCTTGGTTTATGAATTTAATTTGTTCCAAGATTCTATTCATCATGCAATTTGTTCCTATTGCAAAGCAAATTTTCCCAAAAGAAATAATATAAAGTTGGATGATCGGTACCATAGCCCCAAAAATATTCATATAAAAATAATTATTTATAATGTTAAGTAAGTTTTTTGTCCTTAATGCACCTGAAATACAATAGCAGTGATTAGTACACAGTATAAACCAAAAATAAAACAAATTAACCTGAGTCATGGCTGGCATGAGAGAGACAAGAAGGAGGAGGAGAAAGAAGGGTTATTGCTTGGAAGGAGAATCTCCTTCCATGGGAACATTGGGGATTTCACTGTTGAGAGCATTCTCTCTTATGCTACTTTCACTAAAAGTAACACTAACACTACTGCCTTCACTTATTTTTCATTTTTTAGAATCACTTTCATGTTTTGACTCACTAATTTTTTTTCTTTAAATTTGCTTCTGACTAGGAATCTATCTAACGACACTTGTTTTTGACGTTTTTTTCAGAATGTCACAGAAATGTGACATTGCATTATCATTAAAAATGTTCGTGGCTCTCATTGCTACAGCCTTATTTAGGTGACCTGAGGTTCCTTTGTTTGACATATGAAAGCAAACAAAACAAAACCATTGCCCTAGTTGGGCATCATCCCTTCAGGAGCTGTTCAAGTCCAAATATGATTTTGTTCATCCTGCAAGACAAATTCTGTGAAAAATTTTTCCTTGTCCAACAAAACATATGCAAACCAGGTTACTCATAAACTAAGTTTCCACTGTGGTTGAAGCTGATCAACAACTCTATTGGCCCTAAGAATTTCTGGGTTGCAGTTACAGGAAGGAGAGAAGTGCTTGTGATCAGTCACAAGGGAAAAGGGAGCCTAGTCACATTCCAGGGCCAAGAGGAGCAAGGATTCTTCCTGAGTAAGTACAAGAGCCCAGATCAGGAGAGCAGTGACCACATCTCTTCCCAAATCAGAACCTTGGTAGCACTGAAAACTTGCAGACCTCTAAGAACTAGCTCTGAAAACAGCAGCATGAAAAAGCCTAAAGCTTGAGAAAGTGCCTCCCCAACCCTAGGTAAGCCGAGCTTGACTTTAATATAAAGTTCAAAGTGAAGAAATAGGCCAGGAAAATGAGCAAACAACAACAAAAAGAACTTGGCCATAAAAATCTACCATGGTGGCAGGGAATACCAAGACATAAACTTAGAAGAAAGCAACAATGTGAAACCAGTTACAAGCAAAACCTCTAAGAAAAATGCTAATTGGATCAAACCCAGCAAGAATTCCTGGAAGAGCTAAAGAAAGAGATAAAAGTGGGAGGAAAAAAGTTAGAAAAAGAAATGAGAGTGATATAAGAAAATTATGAAAAGAGAATTAACTGCTTGGTAAAATGGGGGAAATAACAAAGAAAATAACACCTTGAAAAACAGAATTGGCTTTATAATAAAAGAGGCACAAAAATTCACTGAAGAAAAGAACTCCTTAAAAAGTAGAAGTGGCTAAATGGCAAAAGAGGTTCAAAACCTCAATGAAGAAAATAATTCCTTAAAAATTAGAATTGGGCAAGTGGAAACTAATGACTCTATGATTCTTCAAAGAACAATAAAACAAAGGCAAAACAATGAAACAATAGTAGAAAATATTAAATGTCCTGTCAGGGAAACAACTGACATGGAAAATAGAGAGAGGACAGATAATTTAAGAATTATTGGGCTACCTGAAAGCCAGGATCAAAAAAGAGACCAGATATCATATTTAAAATAATTATAAAGGAAAACTTTGATATCTTAGATTCAGAGGGTAAAATAGAAATAGAAAGAATCCACTGATTACTTCTTGAAAGACATCCTAAAATAAAAACTTCCAGTAATATTATAGTGAAAAGCCAGGGCTCCTAAGATAAACAGAAAATATTGTAAGCAGTGAGAAAGAAGCATTTCAAATATCATGGAGCTGCACTCAGGATCACGGCCTCCATTTTAAAGGAATGGAAGGTTTAGAATATGAAATTCCAAAAGACAAAGGAGCTAGGATTACAACCCACCCAGCAAAACTGAATATAATCCTTCAGAGGGAAAATGGATATTTAATGAAATAGAGGACTTTCAAGCATACCTGATGAAAAAATCAGAGCTGAATAGAAAGTTTGACATTCAAACCCAAGACTTAACAGGAGCATAAAAAGGTAAACATGAAATAGAAGTCATAAGGGACTCAATGGGATTAAACTGTTTACATTCCTATATGAGATGATGATACATGTAACTCCTAAGAACTTTATCATAATAAGGACAGTTAGACAGTTATCATAATAAGGACATAGAGAGGGGGCATGGGTGTGAGACATATTATAATAGTCTGCAGATAAAAAGAATGTAGGGAATGAAAAAGAGCAAAGCAATGAGAGAATAGGGAAAGAAGAGATAGAATGGTACAAATTTTCCCCATTAAGGAGGTACACACGGAAGAGCTTTTATAGTGAAGGGAGAAGAGGATTGGCAAAACTTGAAACTCACTCTCATTGGAATTGGTTCAAAGAGGGAGGAATATATCTATACACTCAGTTATAGATAACTATCTTACCCAATAGGGAGATGGGAGGGGAAAACGATAAGAGATATTGGGGGGATAAGAGAGAGGTGGATTATGTGAGACAGTGGTCAAAACTAGAACAGGTTTTTCAGGAGGAACAGGATAAAAGGAGAGGAGGACAAACAGAGGAAAATAGAATGGAGGGAAATGTACAGTTAATGTCATAACTGAGAATGTGAATGGGGTGAGCTAACCCATAGAATGGAAGTAGATAGCAGAATGAATTAGAAATCAGAATCCAACAATATGTTGTTTACAAGACACACGCTTGAAACAGAAAGACACAGAGAGCTGGAGCAAAGTCTTTTATTCTTCAGCTGAAGTGAAGAAGACAGGGGTTGCAGTCATGATCTCAGACAAAGTAAAAGCAAAATAGACCTAATTGAAAGAGATAAGCAGGAAAACTACATTTTGCTCAAAGCTACCATAGGAAATAAAATTTTAAGAATGTACAGCCACTTCCTCTAATAAAGGCATCATTTCTAAAATATTTAGAAAACTGAGTCAAATTTATAAGAATAAGAGCAATTCTCCATTCGATAAATGGTATAAGGTTATGAACAGACTGTTATCTGAAGAAGTAATCAAAGCTATCTATAGTCATATCAAAAATGCACTAAATCACAATTGATTAGAGAAAGGCAAATTAAAACAATTCTGAGGTACCAACTTGCTCCTATCAGAAATGCCAAATGCGGGAGGGGATAAGGGAAAATAGGTGCATTAATGAACTGTTGGTAGAGTGGTAAACTGATCCAGTCATTTTGGAGAACAATCTGAAACTATACTCAAAGGGCTATAAAACTGTGCATCCAGTAATATCACTACTAGGTCTATACCCCAAAGAGATCAAAGAAAAAGGAAAATTACCTATCCATACAAAATATTTACAGCAGCTTTTTTGATGGTGGCAAAGAATTGGAAATTTAGGGGATACTCTTCAACTGGGGAATGGCTGAACAAGTTATGGCTTTTGATTGTGATGGAATACCATTGTGACATGAGAAATGATGAGGGGGGGTGGCTTCAGAAAAAAACCCAACAACAACAACATGGCAAGACCTATAAGAAATGATGAAAAATGAAGTGAGAAGAATTGGGAGATTATTGTGCACAGTAACAGCAACATTGTAATGATGATCAACTGTGAAAGACTTGGCTACTCTGATCAATATAGTGTTCCAAGATAATACCAAGGGACTTATGATGAAAAAATGCTATCCACCTCCAGCTGAACTCTGAGTGCAAATTGAAATATAAATTTCTCACTTCATTTTTAATATATTTTTCTTCTTTAGTGATATGGTTAATATGGAAACGTATTTTGCATCGTTTCACGTGTATAAGTGATATAGTATTATTTGCCTTTTCAGTGAATGAGGGAGTTGTGGGAGGGAGAGAACCTTGAACTCAAAATTTAAAAAGAAAATAATGTTAAAAATAAATAAATAATAATACAAAAGAAGAGATAACAGTTGAAACTATAATTAGATTCAGGAAGATCTGGGTTTATTCAAGCCCTTGTTCTAGGGGATCTTTGACTATCTACTTAAACTTTCTGAACCTCATTTTCCTCATCTATAAAAACAAGTGGGTGGATTGAATGATTTCTAAAATCAGTTTCAGATCTGACTGACATTTGATAATTATAAGAGTTTAGATAAATTCAGAATTCAAGAGTTTGGATTTCAGAGTTTAGATAAATTTAGAATTCAAGAATTACTAAGGGTAGCATGAGGAATTTGGAGAATATCCTTTGGTGATAACATTATGTGGAGCAACTTTACTCTTTTAAAAATATCTTTTGCTGCCATAATCAGAGGTGAGTCACTAATCTGGACCTGTTAAGCTATCAAGTCAGCCCACCCAGTCATTGTTCATTCAACAAGTCTTTACTGACTCTTTTATTCTTACTCAGTGTTGTGCTTATTTTGGAAATTATGTTATGGCACTGAAAGACCTTGCATATATGATTGTTAAACTATTACAGGTAATCTATCCAGAGATAATTCTGCTCAGAGGATAGAGCTAGAAATAATGTGTGAAAGTCATAGAGAGAAAGATTTAGGCATGATATAGGGAAAAGATGTCTGAAAAATTAGAATTCTCTCAAAATGGGATGAACTGAGGTAGTAGGTTCTCCCTTAACAAGAAGTTTTAAATGAAGGGTGGATAAAAGGCTGAATATCCACTTGTTTGAGACACAGTCTAGGGGATTCCAGTATAGACATGAGTTGGACTAGATGAACTGAGATGCTTTGCAACCTCTCAGTTCTATGATCTTGAGCACATCCTATAGTTGCATGGCTTTCATTTCAGAAGAAGAGAGTGGATAAGTCAAGTGAACAAGCCCTTATTAAGTGTTCACTACATGTCAGCACAGTGCTAAGCATTGAAAGAACAAAGACAGGGAAAACAAAAACAATTGCTTTTAAGGAGCTCATAGACAGAGAAGACAACAATGCACAAATGATATATAGGGGATAAACTGGGAATAATATCAAGGGAAGGCATTCAGACTAAGCAGCAACAGGAAAAGCTTCTTGTGGAAGTTGGAATATTAGTTGGGACTTGAAGAAGTCTGGGAAGTCAGGAGGTGGAGATGAGGAAGGAGGGACTTCCAGAAATGGAGATAGCAAATGAAAATACTAGGTACTGGGAAATGGAGTCTCATGTGGGAGGAAAAGAAGCCAGTATCACAGAATACATGGAAAGAAGTAAGGTATGAGAAGACTGGAAAGACTTATTAAGGGAAGGTTATGAAGGGCTTTAAAAGCCAATAAGATTTAAAATTTGATCCTGGGGGCAATAGGGAGCCACTGGATTTTATTGATTGTTGGACTGGGGTAACATGATTAGATCTGAGTTTTAGGGAGATTACTTTGGTGGCTGACTGAAGGATACACTGCAGTGGGAAGAGCTGTAAGGTGAGACCAACTATCATGTTATTGCAATAGTCCAGGTCTGAAGTAATGCAGGACTTCATCCTTCACTATATAGGCACTAATTTTATGGATTTTCACTTTCACGGAAAAAGTAGTTTGTTCCCTTCAAATATATAGAGTATACTTTTCTCTATTATAGGCAAGTTACTCCATATAGTTGGAATGAGACAAACTGCAGTACATAGAGTAGTACAACACATATTTTTATTAAATGGATTTTTGCTGTTGCTGATGACTCTCAATTCAGTCTATTCTCACTATATCATGTTGTTCTTATTGATACCTACACTGACCACTTCTTGAATACAAAACCATAATTTGGCACATGATTTCATATCATCTTTTACTGCTTTTTAATTGTGCAAATTCCTCCAAGATTGTAAATTCCTTCAGGGCAGGGTCAACAGTTTGTATTTCTTTTGAAATATAAGACAAATTTTGGCTCGATGGATAGAAAATTTTCTTGTAGCAATTAGAGATATCCACACATGAAATGCACTTTTTTGGGGTGGTGGTGGTGAAATTAATGATTTTCAGCTTACTAGAGGTCTTTAAGCAAAGCCTCAACAACCATTTGTTAGGGAGAAGGTAGCTGTTGAACTATACGATTTCTGAAGTCGTTTTCAATTTTTAGTCTCTGGGATTCTATGCCAGTTTTAGGGAATAGGTTTTGTCCATATTTTGAGGGATGGGTGGATCCATATTTTTGAGGGCTGTCTCTCTTTTTCTGCATTTTTTCCTTATTCTGTTTTGTTTTTGTCCTTTTGGTTTTATACTACTCACTTCAGCGTCAAGCCTCAGCTGCAGTCTCACTCTGGAATCTTCCTTAACACATAAGGGTCTTCGTCACCCTGGGACATCTCTGTGCCATGTCAAAGTTATAGTTTTTCAAAAAAAGTAAAGTGTAAAATGGAAATTAATGGTTATATATTGCATCTCCTGTTTATGTTGTGCTGTGTACATAGAAATATTATTTTCTTTTCATTTTGAACTTAAGTTCAAAATGAAAAAAAAGAAAACCTACGTAATAAGTACTATACATAATTTTCAAAGGTGCCCTGCTTTTCCCTGCTTCCAAGTTTTCTTTTGTTCTCTGCTGTGCACTTTTTATTTCTTTCTCCCTCCTTCCAAACCCCATGTTTGAGAAGGTTAAAACCATACTATACGCTGCATTCTTCTATTTGTCGGTTCTTTCCCTGGATGTGAATAGCATCTTTCTTCATAGGTTCTTTGTAGTTGATTTAACTATTCATAATACTTGAAATGACTTAGTCATTCAAAGTTGTTCTTAGAATACTATTGTCATTACTGTGTACAGCATTCTCTTGGTTCTGCTCATTTCCTTCTTCGTTATTTTATGTAAGTCTTTCCACGTTTTTCTAAAGTCGACCAGCTTATTATTTCTTATAGCCCAAGTGTAATCCATTACATTCATATACCACAACATGTTTAGCCATTCCCCAATTGATGGGCATCCCCTCGATTTTCAGTTCTTTGCCACTATGGAAAGAGCAACTATAAATATTTTAGGACATCCTTTTCTTTTTCCCTAACTACCTTGGGAAACAGACCTAATAATGGTATTGTTGGGTCAAAGCAGATGTACAATTTTATAACTTTGGGCATAATTCCATAATTCCAGATTGCTGCCCAAAATGGTTGGATCAACTTAAAGTTCCACCAACAGTGAATTACTAACCCAATTATTCCATATCCTCTCCAACATTTGTCACTTTGCCCTTCTATCATTTTAGTCAATCTGATGGGTGTAAGATGATATCTAAAGTTGTTTTAATTTGTATTTTTCTACAAGCCTTCTTAAACTTTTTGCACTCGTGACCCCTTCATCACTTCTTAAACTGTGGGGTGCAACCTTATATGGGGTCGTGACCCACAGTTTAAAAAGTGCTTTTAGAACATTTTTTCAGTCATTTTATTTATGATTTGATAAAAAATAATTGTGTGCTCATATCCTTTGACCATTTATCATTTGGGAAATAGCTTGTATTCTTATAAATTTGACTCAGTTCTCTATATATTTGAGAAATGAGGCCTTTATCAGAGATACTTGCTGCAAAGATTTTCTCCCAGTTTTCTGGTTTTCTTCTAATCTTGGTTGCATTGGTTTTGTTTGAACAAAAACTTTTTCTTTTAATATAATCAAGTTATCTATTTTACATTTTGTAATGCTCTCTATCTCTTGTTTGGTCATGAAGTCTTTCCTTCTCCACAGATCTGAAAGGTAGACTCTTCCTTGCTTTTCTAATTTGCTTATAGTGTCATCTTTTATGACTAAATCATGCACCCATTTTGACCTTGTCTTTGTATATGGTGTGAGATATTGGTCTATACCTAGTTTGTGTCCTATTGTTTTCTGGTTTTCCCGGAAGTTTTTCTCAAATAGTGAGTTCTTTTTTTAATTAGATTTTTTTTTTATTTTTAGTTGACAACACTTAGTTTTACATGTTCCTGAGTTTCAAATTTTCTTCCCTTCCCTCCCCTCTCCTCTCCCCCAAGGCAGCATGCAGTACAATATAGATTCTACATAAACCTTGGCATTAAACTTATTTACACAATAGTCAAGTTGCAAAGAAGATTTATGACCAGTGAAATGAATCATATGAAAGAAGAAACAAAACCAAAAAAAAAAGAGGAAAAAAGAGAGAGCAAATATTTTGCCTCAACATGCATTCAGATTTCCCATTTCTTTCTCTGGATGTAGCTAGCTTTTTGCATCATGAGTCCTTTGGAGCTGTCTTTGAGCCTTGTATTGCTGAGGAGAGGCAAGCCTATCAAAGTTAATTCATCACAGAATCAATATGTCTGTGATTGTGCATAATGTTCTCCTGGCTCTGCTCCTCTCACTCAGCATCAGATCCTATAGATCTACCTTTCCAGGTTATTAAGCACAATAGTATTCTATTACATTCATATACCACAACTTGTTCAGTCATTCCCCAATTGATGGGCATCTCCTTGATTTCCAATTCTTTACCACCACAAAAAGAGCAGCTATAAATATTTTTGTACATACAGGTCCCTTTCCCACTTGTGTGATCTCTTTGGGATATAGCCCTAGGAGTGGTATTGTTGGGTCAAAGGGTATGCACATTTTTATAGCCCTTTGGGCATAGTTCCAAATTGCTTTCCAAAATGGCTGGATCTGTTCACAACTCCAGCAACATTGTATCAATATTCCAGTTTTCCCACATCCTCTCCAGCATTCATCATTTTCCTGTTTTGTCATGTTAGCCAATCTGACAGGAGAGATGTAGTACCTAAGAGTTGTTTTGATTTGCATTTCTCTAATCAGTAGTGATTTAGAGCATTTTTTCATATGCCTATAGATATCTTTAATGTCTTCCTCTAAAAACTGCCTGTTCATATCCTTTGATCGTTTCTCAATTGGAGAATGACTTTTATTCCTATAAATTTGGCTCAGTTCCCTGTATATTTTGGATATGAGGACTTTATCAGAGACATTGGTTGTAAAGATTTTCTCCCAATTTTCTGCTTCCCTCCTAATCTTTGTTGCATTGGCTTTGTTTATAAAAAAAAGTTTTCAGTTTAGCATAATCAAAATTATCCATCAAATAGTGAGTTCTTAATCCAAAGGTTGTAATTTTTGGATTTATCAAACAGGAGATTACTATAGTCATTGACTACTGTGTCTTGTGTACCTAATATATTCCATTGATCTACCATTCTATTTCTTTGCCAGTACCAGGTAGTTTGGATGATTACTGCTTTATGACATAATTTGAGATCTGCTATTACTAGGCTACATTCCTTTGTATTTTTTCATTAATTACCTTGATATTCTTGAACTTTTGATCTTCCAGATAAATTTTGTTGTTATTTTTCTAGCTCCATCAGATTTTTTTTGGTAGTTTGATTGGTATGGCACTGAATAAATAAATTAATTTATGCAGAATTGTCATTTTTATTATATTGGCTTGGCCTACCCATGGGCAATTAATATTTTTTCAATTATTTAGATCTGACTTAATTTTTGTGAAAAGTGTTTTGTAATCATGTTCATATAATTCCTGGGTTTGTCTTGGCAGGTAGACTCCCAAGTATTTTATATTGTGTACAGTTACTTTAACTGGAATTTCTCTATCTCTTGCTCCTAGCTTTGTTGATCATATAAAGAAATGTTGATTTATGTGGATTTATCTTATATCTTGCAACTTTGCTAAAATTGTTAATTATTTCAAGTAGTGTTTTAGTTTATTCTTTAGGGTTCTCTAAGTATACCATTATATCATCTGCAAAGAGTGATAGTTTTGTTTCCTCATTGACAGGTATAATTTCTTTTATTTCTTTTTCTTCTCTTATTGTTATAGCTAATATTTCTATTGAATGAATGAATATTAATGGTGACATTGGGTATCCTTGTTTCACCCCTGACTTTATTGGGAAGACTTATAGCTTATCCCCATTACAGATAATGTTTGCTGATGGTTTTAGATAGAATGCTTATCATTTTAAATATCACTCCCTTTATTCCTATGCTCTCTATTGTTTTTAATAGGAATGGATGCTGCATTTTGTCAAAAGCTTTTTTAAGGATCTGTTGAGATAATCATATGGTTTCTGTTGGTTTTGTTATTGATATGGTCAATTATGTTGATAGTTTTCCTAATATTGAACCAACTAAATCCTAGTCGTAGTGTATTATCCTATATATATATATATATATGTATATATATATTCATATTCATTAGGGGAATAGGTCTATAATTTTTCTTTTCTGTTTTAGCTCTTCCTGGTTTAGGTACTAACACCATATTTGATCAAAAAAGGAGTTTGGTAAAATGCCTTCTTTGCATCTTTTCCCAAATAGTTTATATAATATTGGAATTAATTGGTTTTTTTTGTAGGTTTGGTAGAATTCACTTGTGAACCCATCTACTTCTGGGGATTTTTCTTAGGAAGTTCATTAATGGCTTGTTCAATTTCTTCTTCTAAGACGGGGTTATTTAGGCATTCTATTTTCCGATTTGTTAAGCTGGGTAATTTATATTTTCATAAATATTCGTTGATTTTGCTCAGATTGTCAGATTTATTTACATAAAATTAGGCAAAATATTTCCTAATGATTGCTTTAATTTCTTCTTAGGTGGTAATTTCACCCTTTTCATTTCTTCTTTATTTTTTATTCAAAATAATCAAAGGTTTATCTAGCTTATTTTCCCCCATAAAACCAGCTCCTAGATTTATTCATTAGCTCAATAGTTTTTTTTGTTTGCTTTTTACTTTCAATCTTATTAATTTCACCTTTGATTTTTGGGATTTCCAATTTGGTGCTCGATTGGGGATTTTTAATCTGTTCTTTTTCTATTTTTTTTTTTTAGTTTCATGACCAATTCATTGATCTATTCTTTTTTTTCTATTTTATTGATGTGAGAATTTAGAGAAATAAATTTTCTCCAAAGTGCTGCTTTGACTGCATCCCATTAATTTTGGTATGTTTTCTCGTTGTTGTCATTCTCTTTAACGAAATTATTGGTTGTTTCTATGATTTATTTTTTGACCCACTTATTCTTTAGGATTAAATTATTTAATTTCTAATTAATTTTTAACCTATCTTTCCATTGTCCTTTGCTGAATATAATTTTTATTTTGTTACAATCTGAAAAGTGTACATTTACTATTTCTACCTTTCTACATTAGATTTTGAGGTTTTTTATGCCCTAAGTCCTATGTAACTCTGATCATGGTTCCTCTATATTTGAACTGTTTCTTTCTGGCCACTTGCAATATTTTTTTCCTTGACCTGATAGTTCGGAATTTTGGCTATAATGTTCCTTGGAGTTTGTATTTTGAGATCTCTTTCCTGAAGAGATTGGTGGATTCTTTCACCACCTATCTTGCCCTCTGGTTCCAGGATATCAGGACAAGTTTCCTTAGTAATTTCTTGAAATATGCTGTCCAGGTCCTTGTTTTGATTACGGCTTCTGATTCTGACATTCTCTCTTTTGAATCGATTTTCCAGCTTGGTTGTTTTTCCCATGAGGTATTTTACATTTTCTTCTATTTTTTTTCATTCGTTTGAATTTATTTGATTGATTCCTGATGTCTCATGAAGTCATTAGCTTCTACTTGCCCAAATCTAACCTTTAAGGAGTTGTTTTCCTCAATTAGCTTTTGTACTTCCCTTTTTATTTGGCCAATTCTCCTTTTTAAGGAGTTGTTTTCTTCAGTTGATTTTTGTATATCCTTTTCTATTTGGCCAATTCTACTTTTTAAGCAATTGCTTTCTTTTTCCAAGCTGTTGACTTTTTTCATAATTCTCTTGAATTACTCTCATTTCTTTTTCCAATTTTTCTTCTACCTCTCTCATATGATTTTTAAGCTCATTTTTGAGCTCTTCCTTGAGTTCTTTCTGGGCTTGAGAGCTCTTCTCTTTTTTCTTTGGGATTTTGCCAATGCATGTTTTGACATTATTGTTACCTTCTGTGTTTATGTCTTGATCTTCCTTGTCACCATAATAACTTTCTATGGTTAGATTCTTTTTTGTTGTTGTTGTCATTGTTTTTTGCTCATCTTTTTTTGGCTTTTATCCTTTCTTTTAAATCTGAGCTCTTCTTCCAGCATAGAAGGGTCACTGTCTCAGGCTTGTTGTGCCAGGTGATGAAAGCCCTGGCTGTCTACCTGGTGCTGCTCTGATGTTGCCCTGGGGGTTCCTTGTGTCTGGTGCTGCATGGTGCTAACCTGTGGGGTGGGGGGTGGCTGGTGCTGCTGGAGGCTGTAGGGATCTGGCAGCTTACCTAGTGCTGAGCCAGGGTCCTAGAGGTGGTGTCTTGCATGTGCTGAAGCTGGTGAATTTCCCTAGGGTTACACGGAAGCATGTGGACATCTGGCCACTAGAGGTTGCCTGTTTACCTTGGGCAATGGTGAAGCACATGGCAGTTCTCAGAGCTGTAAGTCTGCCCATTCCCCTGGCTATGCTGGGGCATGTGGAGGGAGGGGAATGGTCCTGCTATTGGTTTTTGGCTGTTCTATCACACTGGAGTTCAGGATTAACCACTAATTTGCTGAGGTGGGTCATGCTTATGGCTTGCTGGCATGCTTCCTGTCCTGGACTGTGCTCCACTTTTACCCAGGTGAGGCAGCCCTTTCCTAATGGTCTTCCAAGTTTCTTGGGCTCAAAAATTGTTTTACCTCTTTTTTGCTGATTCTGCTGTTCCAGGATTTCTTTTGGGTTGCCATTTTATGGTTGTTTAGAGGTGAATATGGGAGAGTTATGGTGATTTACTGCTTACTCCTCCATCTTGGCTCACTAAAGTCCCTCTACAATTATTTTAAATGGGGTATCTTTTACTATCTCTTCCTGCAAGGTTTTATTGGTGACATAGAGCAATGCTGGTGTTTTATGTGGGTTTATATTATATGTAGCTACTTGGATAAAATTATTAATTATTTCCACCAATTTTAATTGAATTTTTAGGCTTTTCCAAGTATGTCATTATATTGTCTGCAAAAAAGATAGTTTTATTACCTTATTGCCCATTCTGATTCCTTCAATTTCTTTTTCTTCTCTTATTACCATTGCTAGCATTTCTAATATAGTATTGAATATTATTGGTGACAATGGTTATTCATGTTTCACTCCTAATCTTATCAGGAAGGCTTCTATCTTATCCCCATTACAAATAATGCTTGCTAATGATTTTAGGTAGATGCTTCCAATAATTTTTTTTATATTTTTTTAATTTAAATTTATTTATTTAACATATTTGGTTTTCAGCATTGATTTTCACAAGTTTGAATTACAAATTTTCTCCCCATTTCTACCCTCCCCCCCAAATTATTTTGCTCCTTCCCAACCCATCCTGCTTTATTGAATTTTCTCCCTTGACCCTGACCCCTTTCCAAAGTGTTTGTTTTGATTACCTCCACCCCCATCTGCCCTCCCCTCCATTATCCCCCCCCTTTTATTTTTTTTTTTATCTTCCTCCCTCTTCTTTCCTGTGGGGTAAGATACCCAACTGAGTATGTATGGTATTCCCCCTCAGGCCAAATCTAATGAGAGCAAGGTTCACTCATTCCCCCCTCACCTGCCCTCTCCCCTCCTCCCATAGAACTGCTTCCTCTTGCTGCCTTTATGCGAGATAATCCACCCCATTCTATCTCTCCCTATCTCCCTCTCTCAGTATGTTGCTCTCTCATCCCTTAATTTCATTTTATTTCTTTTAGATATCCTCCCTTCATCTTCAACTCACCCTGTGTCTGCTCTCTCTCTTTTACATATATATATATATATATATATATATATATATATATATATATATATATATACACACACATACACACACACACATACATACACATACATACATATACACATAGATATATACATACATACACATTCACCTATATATACATAAACATATATATATATATATATATGCATATTCCCTTCAACTACCCTAATACTGAGGTCTCATGAATCATACACATCATCTTTCCATGTAGGAATGTAAACAAAACAGTTCAACTTTAGTAAATCCCTTGCAATTTCCATTTCTTCATTACCTTTTCATGCTTCTCTTGATTCTTGTGTTTGAAAGTCAAATTTTCTATTCAGTTCTGGTCTTTTCGCTGAGAAAGCTTGAAAGTCCTCTATTTTATTGAAAATCCATATTTTGCCTTGGAACATGATACTCAGTTTTGCTGGGTAGGTGATTCTAGGTTTTAATCCTAGCTCCATTGACCTCCGGAATATCGCATTCCAAGCCCTTCGATCTCTTAATGTAGAAGCTGCCAGATCTTGGGTTATTCTGATTGGGTTTCCACAATACTCAAATTGTTTCTTTCTGGCTGCTTGCAGTATTTTCTCCTTGATCTGGGAGCTCTGGAATTTGGCAACAATATTCCTAGGAGATTTCTTTTTGGGATCTATTTGAGGAGGCGATCAATGGATTCTTTCAATTTCTATTTTGCCCTGTGGCTCTAGAATATCAGGGCAGTTCTCCTTGATAATTTCTTGAAAGATGGTATCTAGGCTCTTTTTTTGATCATGGCTTTCAGGTAGTCCAATAATTTTTAAATTATCTCTCCTGGATCTATTTTCCAGGTCAGTGGTTTTTCCAATGAGATATTTCACATTGTCTTCCATTTTTTCATTCCTTTGGTTCTGTTTGATAATATCCTGATTTCTCATAAAGTCACTAGCTTCCACTTGCTCCAATCTAATTTTTAAAGTAGTATTTTCTTCAGTGGTCTTTTGGACCTCCTTTTCCATTTGGCTAATTCTGCCTTTCAAGGCATTCTTCTCCTCATTGGCTTTTTGGAGCTCTTTTGCCATTTGAGTTAGTCTGTTTTTTTAGGTGTTGTTTTCTTCAGTGTATTTTTCAGTATTTTTTTGGGTCTCCTTTAGCAAGTCATTGACTTGTTTTTCATGGTTTTCTCGCATCCTTCTCATTTCTCTTCCCAATTTTTCCTCTACTTCTCTAACTTGCTTTTCCAAATCCTTTTTGAGTTCTTCCATGGCCTGGGACCAGTTCATGTTTTTCTTGGAGGCTTTTGTTGTAGGCTCTATGACTTTGTTGTCTTCTTTAGGCTGTATGTTTTGGTCTCCTTTGTCACCAAAGAAAGAATCCAAAGTCTGAGACTGAATCTGGGCACGTTTTCGCTGCCTGGCCATATTCCCAACCAATTAACTTGACCCTTGAGTTTTTCAGTGGGGTATGACTGCTTGTAGACTAACGAGTTCTATGTTCCACGTTTGGGGGGGAGGTGCCCTCTCTGTCAGACCCACACTCCTCTTTCCCCAAGAACCCCCAGTCCAGACTGGGCTTAGATCTTCAGCAGGCTGTTGTACTCCTGCTCTGATCTGCCACTTAATTCCTCCCACCAGGTGGGCCTGGAGCTGGAAGTAACAACAGCTGTAGCTGCCCCACCTCTGCTGCCCCCGGGGCTGGAAGCCGAACCGCGAACTCCTTCTACTCCCACAGCTTTTCCCACTAACCTTCTCCGCAGTCTTTGGTGTTTGTGGGTCGAGGGGTCTGGTAACTGCTGCAGCTCACATATTCAGGGCGCTAGGGTCCCCTCCGCCCAGCTTCTGGTCTGGATGGTCCACACTGCTCAGGCTGGGTTCTGCTCCACTCCATTCCCAGCTCCCAGCTCCCAGCTCCCTGTGGAATAGACCTCACCCAGAGACCATCCAGGCTGTCCTGGGCTGGAGCCCTGCTTCCCTCTGCTGTTCTGTGGCTTCTGCCATTCTAGAATTGGTTCAGAGCCATTTTTTATAGGTTTTTGGAGGGACTTGGGTACGGAGCTCACTCTAGTTCCTGCTTACCAGCCGCCATCTTGGCTCCGCTCCGCTTCCAATAATTTTAAAGAAAAATTCTTTTGTACCTATACTTTCAAGTGTTTCTTTTTTAAATAGGAATGAGCATTGTATTTTATCTAAATCTTTTTCAGCATCTATTGATAGAATCATATGGTTTTGACACTTTTGTTATTGATATAATCAATTATATTAATAGTTGTCTTCATGTTAAACCATCCCTGCATTCCTGGTATAAATCCCACTTGGTCATTAACATTAATTAAAAAAAATTGAGTTCCAAATTTTCTTTGTGCCTCTCTCACCTCCCCCTTCCCTAATATAGGATCAATTTGATATAGGTTTTGTATGTGCAACATGTAAAACATATTTCCATATTAATCATGTTGTAAAAGAAGAAACAGACAAAAAGAAAAAAACCTTAAAAAAGATGAAAAACAGTGTGCTTCACTCTGCATTCAGACTCCATCAGTTCTTTCTCTAGTGGTGGATAGCATTTTTCATCATGAGTCCTTTGGAACTGTCTAGGATAATTGTATTGCTAAGACTATTATAGTTGATCATCATACAATACTGCTGTTACTATGTACAATGTTCTCCTGGTTCTGCTTACTTTACTTTGCATCAGTTCATGTAAGTCTTCACAGGTTTTTTCTGAAATCATCCTGCTCATCATTTCTTATAGCACAATAGTATTCCAATATAATAATATACCACAACTTGTTCAGCCATTCCCCAATTGGTGGGCATCCACTCAGTTTCCAATTCTTTTCCACCACAAAAGAGCTATTATAAATATTTTTGTACATATAGTTTCTTCTCTTTTTTAAAAATCTCTTTGGGATGCAGACCTGGTAGTAGTATTTCTGGATCAAACCGTATGCACAATTTGATTGCACTTTGGGCATAGTTCCAAATTGCTCTTCAGAATGCTTGGAGCAGTTCACAACTATACCAACAGTGCATTAGTGTCTCAATTTTCCCACATCCCCTCCAACATTTTTCACTTTCCTTTTTTGTCATGTCAAGATATTAGGAGACAGTCTGTTTACCAGAGCTATGGACTAGCAAGCAAGCTGTTCCCTGAGCTTGGCATAACCACAATCCTTTGCACTTACTCTCTGGCAAAATCATGTAATTATTATATTGCTTTGACCAGCACCAGGTGTTCTCTGAGTTCAGACAAGCACTGGACAAGATTGGATAAGTACCCAAGTCCTGGTCATGAAGCCCTGCTATGAATCAAACTTGTCTCATTGTTTTTGTTTTCCCTCAGTGTCAAAGCCACAACTCATACAGCCATTGGTATAAGTATTGAGATCTCCCCACATTGCCTTGGGTTTCCCTACTAGGGGCAGGGCCCCGGCATATGTATCTAGATCCTCTCCTTGCTTGTAGGGCATTTCCCTCCCTTTGAAATTAAACTATTGTTTGAATCCTCACTCTCATGTCTCTAGCCTTTTCTGTTTGACTGGCCATCCACAGGTTAGAGGCCACTTTGTTCTGGTTTACAATCACAGTAGCCAATCTGATATGAGGTTGTACCTCAGAGTTTTAATTTGTATTTCTCTAATCATTAGTGATTAGAGCATTTTCCCCATATGTCTATAGATAGCTTTGATTTCTCCATCTGAAAACTGCTTGTTCATATCCTTTAACCATTTGTCAATTGGGTTAATTTCTTTAGCACTAACTGATTTGATCTCTTTGCTGTCCAAGCGACTCTCAAAAATCTTCTCCAGCACTATAGTTCAAAAATATTGATTTTGTGGTGCTAAGATTTCCTCATAGTCCAACTCTCGGAGCCATGAGTTGCTCCTGGAAAAATGATAGCTTTGACCATATGGACTATATGGCAAGGTGATGTCTCTGCTTTTTAGCATGCTGTCCAGATTTGTCATAGCTTCTCTTTCAAGGAGCAGGCATCTTTTAATTTCAAGACATAGTAAACTTTTAAATATTTCATTCACTCATCATTCATTCATTCACCCATTCATGACATCCCTGACTTCCTTCAAGACTTTCTGCAAGAGAGAGTTCCTGGGACTAGGTGGCACTGATGCCAACTTGAAGAGAAGACTCTATTTGTGTACTGAAGGGATCTGTCTTTGACCCTATTTCATGTTTGAATTTAATATGGAAAAATGTAAAGTTTTACTCTTTAGTTAAAAATAAATTACAAAAATGTAGAATAGGAAAGATGTGATTAGAAAATAGGTTATGTAAAAATGACTTAGGAATTTTAGAGGACAGCAAGCTCATTATTTAGGGTTGTGTTATAGTTAGGCTTGTTCCCCAACAGACACAACAAACTGATGTTCGTTTAGATGACATTAAGAGAAGTGGAATGTATGACACAAATGAGTCTATATTTCCTGTGCTTTGACCTGGTCAGGACTTACTTTTTTCTCTTGCAAGTTAAGTTCTGAGCATCATATTTTAAGAGGGGTAATTAAGAAGCAGGAATCTGGCAATGAGAGGCTGACCAAATTGCAAAGACAATATAATCCATTCCATTTGATAAATTATTGAAGGAGATGGAGGGATTTAGCCAAGAGAAGAGAATAATTAAGAAGAACATGACAGATATCTTAAAATATATAAAGGCTTCTGTGTTTATCCTCTGTGAATCTAGGAAAGAACTAAGACAAATAGGTAGAGTTTTTGGAGATATATTTTGATACAACTGAGGAAAAATTTTCTAACAATTTTATCTGTCCAAATATTCAATGGGCTGCTTCATTAAGGAATGAGTTTCTTATCACTGGATATGCTGAAGCAGGGGTTAAACTGTTAAATTTGGCTTTTGCTGTAAAAGGAACGAATACACTAGCCCATCAGTTGATGTAATGGTAACTAGTAACACTTGTGGGGAGTAGGGTGTATAAAAACTTCATGCTCTGGGTCACAAGGCCCAATAGGGGAATAGACCCTAGGACACCATCTTGTGCTGAGGATACAATGACCCCATGAATACCTCCAAGGCCTGTGATGGGATGACCACTTTTTGTAGAGAAAGCAGAATGGAACGTATCTTAGCAGGATCTCAGCTGTTGTGGAGGAAAGCCTTGAGACTCTACCTTTTAACACACTAGCCTTCTCTTTCATTGCCCTACAAGTGGTTTTCATGAGAGTCATCCTAGTGGTCAGGGAGGGATGGTTTTGTCTCTCAGAGAATCTAGCCATGTTTCCATGATCTTTGTACCTCTGAATCCCCAGTGGGATACGGAAGGGAGACGGTATAGCAACAACCATCTAGACCCAAGGATGGGGTGAGAATGTGCCTGTAGTGCTGTGGGCTGGCTGCTTGACCTATGGTGAGGAATGCAAAGGGGTGGTAGCCTGTGACTGGTGAGATTTTGGAATCAATCATGTGATGAATAGAGGAGGTGGGGCTGTGGCGTACTACTATCAGAGGACAGTGAGACATGAGAAGAAGGACTTGGATAGAATAGCCCTTATAGATGTGACACCCTGGGGCAAGGTCCCAGCTAGTCTAATTATAGCCCTGTGGTTTCAAAGAAATCATAGACTTAGAACTTGAAGAGACTTCAGAAGTCATCTAGTCCAATTCTCATTTTATAGATGAAGAAACTAAGGACTAGAAAGGCAGTGACTTATCCAGAGTTAAGTGTCAGACAAAAGATGTACTAAAAACCCCCTGCCCCAAGGTCCTTTCCATTGCTGAGATTTTATGATTTCATAATTATTCTTCTAACTGAATTTCCCCTAATCCTCCCACCTCTGCAAAAGTTGAACATTAAATAAATAATAAGATTTAATGTTTTAGCTTTGTAGAAGTATTTATAACTCTGGGCACATCATTCCTGATGGTGTCTGTGAAAAGAGGAAAGAGAATGGGAGAGGGAGGCTGTTTACAGGTATGTATGCCTGTGCAGATGAGAGAAGAGGGAGAAGTGAAGGGAGAGGTCTGGAGTCACTCTTTTCTCTTACAGAAAGTCAAAAATCAATCCGTGACCTTAAAGGAGTTTATGAATTCCTGGCTTAGGGATCGATGCCCATTGATTTTTGTGTCTCTGCATGGGCTGTCCATGTACACTATCAAGTGATGAAAGGTGTATTTTGCTGGGCTTGAAATGGGGATAAGCAGGTGCCATTTCTACCAGATTTCTAGGAGTAAAAGAACATTTTCAATCTGTAGCAGCCAGGGGCATCTGGGCCAGCCTGACAGAGGAATGAAGCTGCTCCCAGTATAAAAGGATTAGCAGCTTTTAAATCTTTCATGAGGGTAGAATCCTTCCCCTTAACCCCCTCCTGCCTTTTAATAACATTCTTCTGCCAAACCTCGGTTGGTTCCTGTTCTCTCCCAAATTGTGTTTAGAAGCTCAGGTGCATCAGAGGAAGTAATGCCAAACAGCAAATACAACCAGGGGACAGGATGGACACTTGATCTTGAAGGCGATTCATTCTGCAGGGGGAAAGGCATCCACTAGCCATGGCAATGCCTGCTGCCACCCTGTGGCCAGAGCACACACATCTCATCAACTCTGCTCTGCTGGGTTGTCTGAAGAGTGACCATTGACTTGATTGGAAGGAAAGGAAGGGAAACAAAAAAGACAAAAGACAACCACTAATTCAGTCACATTCCTTCTAAGCCCATCAATAATGCATGACATTCACTGTGTAGATGCTAGCGAAGTGGGTCTTGTTGGTAATTATAATGAAGGAAAGGACCAACTCCCCGTCCTTTGGAAGCTCACATTTAATGGGAGACACATGACACCCAGGGAAATAGCATGAGGCATTTGCTTCCATACAAATGAAAAGTTTGTCATAGACACTGAAGAATGGGCATTTATGTGCTCAAGTACAGCTAGAGTGAAAGAAATCAGAAAATTTGAATATTTGGCCAGAGAAGGACTTGAAAGAGCACTGAGTCCAGTCTCATTATTTTAAAGATGAGGATGTGCCGGGGGAACAGAGCCAAGATGGTGGCTGGAAAGCAGGGACTTTTCTAAAGCTCACCCCCAGGACCCTTCAAACACCTATAAAAATGGTTCTGAACAAATTCTAGAACTGCAGAACCCACAAAATAGTGGAGGAAAGTAGGGCTCCAGCCCAGGACAGCCTGGATGGTCCCTGGGTAAGGTCTATTGCACTGTGCTGGGAGCAGAGCAGAGCCCATTGTGGGGTGAGCCCAGACCAACCAGACTGGGAGCTGGGTGGAACAGACCCTAGTGCCCTGAATCAGTGAGCTGTGGCAGTTACCAGAATTCTCAACCCACAAAAACACCAAAGACAACAGAGAAGGTTAGTGGGAAAAACTGCAGGACAGAGTGAAAGGATTTCGCAGAAGGTCACCACCCCGGGGGCGGTGGAGGTGGTGCAGCTCTGAGGCTGCTTACAGAACTACAGCTTCAGTTGCTTCCGGTCCCAGGCCAACCTGGTAGGAGGAATTAAGTGGCAGATCAGAGCAGGAGTGCAGAGCCTGCTTAGATCTGAATCGCTGTCTGAGTTGGTGGTTCTTGGGGGAGGAGGAGGGCTGGTGTGGCAGAGCTTGCTGGGTAGAAATAGCTCTGAAAACAACAGTGCAGTCCCTCAAGCTTGGGACAAAGTACTCTCTATTCTACATGCAGTCATACCCTGACAAAACCCTCAAGGGTCAAGTAGTTGGCTGGGAACATGAACATGCAGTGAAAACAGACTCAGATTCAGACTCAGACTTTGGAATTTTTTTTTGGTGACAAGGAAGACCAAAACATACAGCCAGAAGAAGTCAACAAAGTCAAAGAGCCTACATCAAAATCCTCCAAGAAAAACATGAACTGGTGTCAGGCCATGGAAGAGCTCAGAAAAGATTTGGAAAAGCAAGTTAGAGAAGTAGAGGAAAAACTGGGAAGAGAAATGAGAATGATGTGAGAAAACCATGAAAAACAAGTCAATGACTTGCTAAAGGAGACACAAAAAAACACTGAAGAAAATAACACCTTAAAGAATAGACTAACTCAAATAGCAAAAGATATCCAAAAAGCCAATGAGGAGAGGAATGCCTTGAAAGGCAGAATTAGCCAAATGGAAAAGGAGATCCAAAAGACCACTGAGGAAAATACTACCTTAAAAATTAGAATGGAGCAAGTGGAAGCTAGTGACTTTATGAGAAATCAAGATATTATAAAACAGAACCAAAGGAATGAAAAAATGGAAGACAATATCAAATATCTCCTTGGAAAAACCACTGACCTGGAAAATAGATCCAGGAGAGATAATTTAAAAATTATGGGACTACCTGAAAGCCATGATCAAAAAAAGAGCCTAGATATCTTTCAAGAAATTATCAAGAACTGCCCTGATATTCTATAACCATGGGTAAAATAGAAATTGAAACAACCCATCTATGGATTCTTGAAAAAGATTCCAAAAAGAAAACTCCTAGGAATATTGTTGCTAAATTCCAGAGCTCCCATATCAAGGAGAAAATACTGCAAGCAGTCAGAAAGAAACAATTTGAGTATTGTGGAAACAAAATCAGGATAACACAAGATCTAGCATCTTCTACATTTAGGGATTGAAGGGCTTGGAATATGATATTCCAGAGGTCAAAGGAGCTAGGATTAAAACCAAGAATCACCTATCCAGCAAAACTGAGTATAATGCTCTATAATGCTCCAAGGCAAAATATAGATTTTCAATAAAATAGAGGACTTTCAATCTTTCTCAGTGAAAAGACCAGAGCTGAATAGAAAATTTGACTTTCAAATACAAGAATCAAGAGAAGCATGAAAAGATAAACAAGAAAGAGAAATCATAAAGGACTTACTAAAGTTGAGCTGTTTTGTTTACATTCCTACATGGAAAAATTATGTGTATAATTCAAGAGACCTCAGTATGAGGGTAGCTGAAGGGAATATATATACATATACATATACACACACACACACACACACACACACACACACACACATATATATATATATATATATATATATATATACATATATATATATATATATATAGACAGAGGGTACAGGGTGAGTTGAATATGAAGGGATGATATCTAAAATCAAATTAAGGAATGAGAGAGGAACATATTGAGAGATGGAAAAAGGGAGAGATAGAATGGGGTAAATTATCTCACATAAAAGTGGCAAGAAAAAGCAGTTCTGTTGAAAGGGAAAAGGGGTGCAGGTGAGGGGGAATGAGTGAATCTTTCCCTCATTGGATTTGACCTGAGAAGGGAATAACATACACACTCAATTGGGTATCTTCCCCACAGGAAAGAAGGAGGAAGGGGATAAAAAGG
The DNA here is from genome assembly GCF_011100635.1 of Trichosurus vulpecula. NCBI lineage: Eukaryota > Metazoa > Chordata > Mammalia > Diprotodontia > Phalangeridae > Trichosurus > Trichosurus vulpecula. Next base: position 172,485,516 of record NC_050574.1, read on the forward strand.
GGGGATGATAGAAGGGAGGGCAGACAGGGGGAGGAGGTAACCAAAACCAAACACTTTTGAAAAGGGACAGGGTCAAGGAAGAAAATTGAACAAAGAGGGAGAGAATAGGAAGGAGCAAAATATAGCTAGTCTTTCACAACATGAGTATTGTGGAAGGGTTTTGCATAATGATACACATGTGGCCTATGTTGAATTGCTTTCCTTCTTAGGGAGGTTGGGTAGAGAGGGAAGAGGGGAGAGAATTTGTAACTCAAAGTTTTAAAAGCAGATGTTCATAAAAAAAGTTTTTGCATGCAACTAGGAAATAAGATATACAGGCTATAGGGCATAGAAATCTATCTTGCCCTACAAGAAAGTAAGGGAAAAGGGGATGGAGTGGGGAGTGGGGTGACAGAAGGGAGGGCTGACTGGGGAATGAGGCAATCAGAATATATGCCATCTTGTTGTTGCGGGGAGAGTAGAAATGGGGAGAAAATTTGTAATTCAAACTCTTGTGGAAATCAATGCTGAAAACTAAAAATGTTAAATAAATTTTAAAAAAGATGAGGATGTGCCTAGAGTTCCAAGGTTACATACCCAGCCAGTGGCAGAGCTCTAACTGGAACTCAGGATTGTAGACTCCTAATCCATAACTTTTTCCATGAAGATGTACAACTCCCACTGGGCACTTGGCTATGTCAGAGTCCTGGGGCTGAGGAGCCATCTCCCAACTCTAGCTGAGATCACATCTGCTGTGTATCTCTAATATTCAAGAGAACTGCCGAAGGGCATTTTATGAAAAGGCTGGGAAAGTTCTGCTGCAGGGGGTAAGCTACCTCCCTGAGTAACAGAGTGATTTGGACTCTTATCTAACGGAGATAAGAAAAGACTGATTGACCCAGGACTGAGTTTGAACCATTCTGAAGCCTACGTTTATTAAAGGATTTTGGCTTTGCTCTGCTACTAGCAATGAATATTAAACAAGTCAAGGTTCATTTAAAGTAATAAATCATGAATTAAATTCAATTTTGCCTTGTAGGGTCCAATCTAAATTCTATTAGGACAGGTTTACAAATTATAATGTGTCCTAGGAGCTAAACCCCTCTCCACTCTTTTGGGATATTCCCCACCCCCCCCCCTTTCACCTGAATCTCATTGGTCTGAAAATCCTTGAGCTTTTTACAAGGGGAAGAGTCAGAGAGTCCTTACCCCTCTTCTCTCTAAAGCACTTATACATCACTGCCTATCCTTAATGTTACTAATGCGTATTTCTTAAACCTATACTAGCATGTAAACTCTTTGAAGGCAGAGTTTTCTTATGCAATATTTGTATTTCCCTCAGTGTAGCATACAATATTGTATGCACTTTAGTTGGTTAATACATTTTTATTGAAATGAATTGTTAAACCATGAGAGGCAACGAGGTAGCCAGAAATTTAAGTGTGGGAAATGGAGAAAGTGGCATTTGATTTAATACGTATTCTCTACCCAATTCCCCAATATGTCATTCAACTGTCCACATTTTTCTCCCTACCTCCCTTGCCCCTGGTTTCCTTTCTACTCTTAATCTCTGCTCTTCTTCTCTATTTCAGTCACTATTTTAAACATGCAGGAAGGATGTATATTAGATGGAACATTGGATTTGGAGTCAGGAAGAGCTGGCTTTAAATCCTGCCTCAGATACTTGCTAGCTGTGTGACCTTGTAAAGATTACTTGATCTCTCTGTGTTTCTCTTTCCTTATCTCTAAAATGAGATGTGATACCTTCTAAGATTCCTTCCTATGATCCTTAGCTGCTGTCTGTTGGGAGGGGTGGTCTAAGGCCATGGGAGCTGCAATTGAAAGCACACAACAACTAATACCAAAGGAAGGGGCAAGATAGAGAAATTTAGTCAAAACATAGTAGAGTGAGGGAAGGCAACTCCTGAATCAAGATCGTGACTGGGGCCAGAGTGAGCATCCAACCCTTCTGAAAACCCCATCGAGGCCTATCCACTAGGTTTCCTTTCACACTGATGTTGATTCTGAACATTCAGCTTTAGGAGTCTTTCTTTTTATTTTGAAATAGTGTATGATGTGTCCACACATGAGGGTAGCAGCTTAAAGAGCTAGAGGTAGATGGCTGCTTCCTTTCTTCTCTATCAAATGTTTCCATTTACTTTGTCTGCAAGAGAATATCAGTGGAGACATTTTTGGCTCAGGGCTGGGAAGAGCTAACACTCTAGCAGCACAGGGAGGGGAGCATGTATATTTGTATGTATGTGCACACACATACATGTATGCATGCATGCATGGACACATTTTACTCTCTTATTTACAAACAGAAATAAGGGAGATAGAAGAGAGCTCAATTCTAATCTACTAAGTAACTCATTAAGAAAAATCACCCAGTTATCAAGAATTATTTTTAAGTGTATGAAAAAAAAGTCTGAAAGGTATTGGGGAACCTCAGCACAAAGTGCAGAGGTGCTCTATGTGATGGTATCAACAGCCATCTCTCAGATTAGGAGTCCTAGGGATGGGGAACAAAAAGAGCAGCTGGGTGTGGGTGTGAGGTGGCAGGAGAGAATTCGAGTTCCCCTGGCAGCTTGGAAGGAGGAGAAGGTTGCAAAGGGTGGGACTATTTCAAGGCTATCCTGGACTGTCAGTGCCTCATGCCTTGCTTTAGTAGAAAATAAAAATTCACCCAGAATCGTAATAAAGAGGAAGAACAAACAGCTGAGAGCCTGAGTGAGCCAACTCCTGGCAAACCAGACAGTCAAACTGTGACAGGAAGGCACTTTGGGGGCCGAGAGTGGTTAGCCTCCTCATTTGACACCAGGCTGTCTGATGAGACCGGGATAACTGCATGGGGTCATTATGTTTTTTCCTCTGAGTGTGTCCAGATCACAAGAACAACTGAGCCCTGCCTAAAATAGAGCAGAAGAGAGGGGACTGAGCATAGAAAAGCTGCTAGGGGCAGTGGAGGCAGGGAGAACAATATGCAGGGCTGGACCCTTTGGAGGGGCTCAGAGACAGGCTGAAATCATCCCTGACTCACCAGTCCTCAGGGGCACAGATGGGAGAAGAAATAAAGAAATCAAGTGGCTAAACCCTGGTACAGACTGGCCTGTGGAGTGGGTGGAGCCAGTAACCTACAGCTGTGAAGTAAGGGGTTGTGGAATCTTTCCTTCTTCTCTGCATCCCTCACCAACACTCTGGTGCTTGGAGTTTCATCATTAGAGTACTCATTCCTTTGAGTGATGTCTAAAAAGATACTATTGTGGACCTGATTCAAATGTAAATTTGCCTGGGGAAGGTAACACTTAAAGCCTAGTCACATCACCTTATATTTCTGTGGTTATAAGGTGTTTTGTGGACATTGTTTCATTTTTATCCTTATATCTAATCTGAGATGGCATGATTCAGTGGAAAAAAAAGCAACGAGTAAATATTTATTAAGCACCTGTTATGTCACAACCCCCTCTTTCCAAGCTTCCATATTACTATCGCAGGTACCACTATGCTCCCAGTTACTCCCCGCTCCCCATCTCTGGTCTTCTTCAAAGTCTTGTCTATTTTAGTCTCATAATATTCTCTCCTCTGACATTGCCACAACCTTAGTGCAAGTCCTCACCACCTCAAGAATAGACTATTGCAATATCCTGTTGATTGATCTCCTGTCCTCAAGTCTCTTCCCACCCCAGTGTATCTTCCATTCAGCTACCATAGCGACTTTCCTAAAGCACAGGTCTGACCATGTCACCTGTCCCTCTCACACATATATACACCTACACATATTTGACTATCACCTCCATGATCAAATATAAAATCCTCTGTTGGGGGTTCAAACCCCTTCATAAATTATCTGCTACCCCAGCTTTCTAGTCTTCTTTACACCTAAAATCCCACCCCCCCCCATTGTACTCTTATTCCCTCCAGTGACAATGAGCTCCTTGCTTGCTGTTCCTCAGACAAGATACTCCATCTCCTTTTCACTGGTTGTCCCCCATGCCTTCGAATGCTCTCTCTCCTCATCTCTGTCTCTTGGCTTTTCTGACTTCCTTCAGATCTCAGGTAAAATCCCACCTTCTGAATGAAGTCATTCTCAGTCCTTAATTCTAGTGCCTTCCTTCTGTTAATTATTTCCAATTGATCCTGCCTAGAGCTTGTTTGTACATAATTTCCTGCATAGTTGTCTCTCCCATGGACTGTGAGTTCCTCGATAGCAGGTGACTATCTGTTATCTATTTTTTTTTCTTTTGTATCCCCAGCATTTAACACAGTGCCTGCCCCATAGCAGAGGCTTAATACATGTTTGTTGACTGATACCGTTAAAAGCTGGGAGTGCATGTGTAAAAAGAATGCAGCAATTCCTGCTCAGTAGGAGTTTATATTCCGAGGTGGGAGACGAAATGTATATATTAAAATTTGTACTGTGTAGGTCTCAAGTGAATAAATACAAAGTAGTTACATGTAAGGTATTTGGGGAAGGGAGAGCTTTAGCAGGTGGGAGGATACATGAAAGGCTTCTTACAGAAGATGGTGCCTGAGCTGCATGTTAGAACAAAAGGACTTGGAGGAGGAGGTAAGGAAAAGGGAGTAAGGAAAAGGCAGGAATGAGGGTGGGAATAGGGGGATGGATATCTCAAGGCACTGAAAGGGGAGCTGGTGTCTTCTCTATGAGCGACAGAGAGAAGGCCATTTCAACTTGGCTGAAGTAATGTCCAATGAAGCTAGAAAGATAGGTCAGGGTGAGATTGCGCAGGGCTTAAAAAGATAATTAGAGGAATTTAGATTTTATCCTGGAGGCAATAGAAAGACAACTGAGTTGGTTGAGTAGGAGAATCCGGATTTGTAGTCAATGGACCTGGGTTTGAGTCCCAGCTCTGTTACTTCTATTTCTGTAACCTCAGGCAAGTTTCTTAGCCTCTCTGGCCCTTAACTTTCTCCTGAGTATCTTCTGATCCTTTTGATAAAAGATTTTTAAAAGTGCTTAGCACGGTGTGAGGCACGTGGTAGGCACTGTGTAAAACTGCTTATTCCCTTCTTTCTCTCTGCCCTTCCTTTTCTTCCTGTGTAAGATAAGGAGGATAGGCTAGTTTGCCTCCCAAGTCTCTTGAGCTCCGAGCCTAGGATCTTGGTCAGGGCAACAATCATTATCCACCTTTTGGAAATTTTCAACTTAGGCTACACAGCTACATAAATATCAGAACAGGAGTGAGGATCAGATTTTACATCTGGAAGAGATCTTATACATTTCAACCCTTGATATGTTAAAGATAAGGAAACTGAGACCCCACCCAAAAATTGGATTTGAGGTTGGACAACTTATCCGTGGCAGAGCTGGGCTACAAGTCAAGTTGGTAAGGTCTCTAATTCCAGGATTTTATACTACAACCCATTTGCACCTTAATCTCAATGGTTTATCAAAACTTTCCCCAGATGTGATCTGACAGAGAGATGGGGGGCGGGGAGAGAGAGAGAGAGAGACAGAGACAGAGACAAAGAGACAGAGACAGAGAGACAGAGACAGGGACAGACAGACAGAGAGAACTGAGGCAGGAGGTACCTGAAGAGGAGCAGTAAAATATATGAGTGGGGCAGGATATGCATGGATCAGAGGGGAGAGTCATAGAATAAAAAATTCAGAGGTCACCAAAGAACAATTTTTACTCAACTGTTTTATCTAAAGATGGCTGTCTGTAGCAAGAGGAAAAATGAAGACAAAGTGATATTGAATTGGCTAAGAATATAACATTCTTGGTGTAAATGGATGCTCTACCTTATAAACGCCTGTTTTATTTATTTACTTTTTGAATTAAATTTTATTTTATTTTCAGATTCTCATTCTCATTCTCTCCTCTTCTCCCACTTCCCCCTCCCAAATTGAAAAAAACAAGAAAAGCCTTATTGCAAACATGCATAGTTGAGCAAAACAAATTCCCGCATTGTCCATGTCTAAATGTATCTCTTTGTGTGTGTACATACATACACACACATATAGAACATATATAAATGCATATATATCTTAATCGTGTACTCTGAGTCCCTTATCTCTCTGACAAAGAAATGATGATATGTTTCATCTTGAATCCTCTAGAATTGAGGTTGTTTAGTAGCATCTGATTTGTTAATAACTTATACATTTAAACTTGTGTTAAAAGAAGGTAATAGAGAGTGAGTCTTTTGGAATTGTAAAGGAGAAGAAACATTTTCTTAACCACCACCATCCTACATTCCTGGATGTGCACTGAGTAGCCAGTGACCAGTGTGGTTTCCACTAAAACTGAATTCATTGTCTGCCCCTCTAAACCTTACCTTCTTTTAAACTCTACCTATTCTTTTTTTTCCTGATGGCACTACCATCTTCCCAGTCGTCTATGTTTGTAATTTCAGAATAATCGTCAATTTTCCTCTCCATCTTCTTCCACATTCAAGCTTCCTCCATTCTAGCACCACAGCAACCCTTCCATGTATCCCTTTCTTTCTACTCACACAGTCACCACCTTGGTTCAAGTGCTTTTCATCTCTGGCCCAAATTAGTGCAAACTCAGTCTCCTTATTTTCTGGCTCTTTCCTCTTCAATTAATCTTCCACATAGCTGCCAAAAATAATTCTTCTGAGGTGTAAATATGATCATGCAAATCCCCTTCTCAGAAAGCTCCAGTACCTACTTACTGTCTCTAAGATAAAATGCAAACTCCTCAGCCTAACATTTAAAGCTGTCCATAATCAGGCTTCAGACTACTTTTCCTAAAAAAGTGATAAAAATGGTACATTGGGTCAGCAGCCTATTCATCTCATAATGTGGCTGAATTCAAATGGTTGGTTCCTTAGGATCACTAGTTCCTGAGTGTTCGTACTATAGTGTCATTATTATGACCTGTTCTTTAAATTGTATTTTTTTTTGCATCTGAGGCAAAAAGGGCTACACATGCTTCTGTAGCAAATGACAAGAAATAGGACCTCAATTGAGTAGGAGGTGGAGGAAAGAAGTATCACCTTCAAAGAGAGAGGGAGGGAGGGAGGGAGGGGGAGAGAGACAGTGGAGAGAGAGAGAGAGAGAGAGAGAGAGAGAGAGAGAGAGAGAGAGAGAGAGAGAGAGACAGGTAAGACACTCTGGGACACCGTCACCAGGACAGGTTTAAGAATGGGGAATAGGGAGTCCATCTCAGTAGCTTCCTATACTCATTACTTCAGGGCTAAGGTCTGTTTCTGTACCATAGAAAAACTGCAAGTGTTTTCAGTGCCCCCTCAAATGTCATGCCCTGGTACATAGCTTCAGGTACCTTGTCCTAGTGATAGCTCTGAATACAGCTCTATGTCCTAGCCAAATTAGGACATTCTCTGCCCTTCACATGTATTATCCTCTTCCACCTATATGCCATGGTTCATACTGTTTCCTATGCTTTCTTTCGTGCACTTTGTTTATAAAATTTCTATACATCCTTTAGCTTAACTCAAATGCTACTTCTTGACAGGAAGACTTTCGTGTTCTTTCTGGTCAAGAAAACACCTAGTGCCCTTGGGCCTTCATCTAGTGCTCCTTTTTGTACCTCTCTAAAGCCCTTGTCATATAATATTGTGTTGTCATTGTCTGTGTTTCTTTTGAGTCTCCTACTGGAGTGTAAGCTGTAAGAAAACAAGAATTGTTATCTAGTCTTTTTACATCCAGAACAATGCTCTGTGCATTGTAGATGTTTAATAAAATTTTGTTGTATTACATTCATATTCTGGCTTAATGCTATTATGAGGTAAAGAAGACTTTTGTGGACTGACCTGGGAATCTAAGTACCATTTATAACATCGTTTCTATGGGAAAACACATTCTAAGTTCCAATAGACTAATTTACATACTTTGGGAACACAACCTGTTTCTAAGCTTGGAACTGCTTGTAATTATGTGATGTCTTCTGCGTGCATCTGCAAATGAATAGTTGTTATTGGGTAAACAAGAGACACCTGTATGGCTCCCATAGGAGAGAAGGAGGGCTTGAAGGAGAAGTCAGACTTCTCAGTGGAAGGAGGAGGGAGGCAGAGGACAGAGCTAAAGAAAAAACGAGTGAGTTCAGTAGAAGCTGGGACCCCAAAGACATGAGAGGTGTCCTATGCCAGCAGAGGTTCTTGGCTTGGCCTGGAGTTGAAAGCAATTAGTGTTTATACATAGCAAATGTTCTGCCTCGCAGTCTCACTACTCTTCACTGGCTGGTGTGTATTGGTATCTTTCAAAGCCCAAACAGATCAACAGGGGTCCCAAGTGAATAATTCTTGACAAGGCATTGTGAGCTATGTTGGGTCCCATGCACTGTGTATCCAGGTTGTCCATTTTTGCATATTTAAGGCCTCTTAGGTTCAGAAATGTCTAAATGGCCAGACTCCAAAATTAGTGAATTGAAGGAAAAGCAGAGAGGAGATGCCTAATAGAGGACCATAGGGATCTGGCCCTGTTCTGGTCAATATTTTTTATCAGTGACTTAGAGGGAGGCAAAGGTGACATATTTATCAAATTTGTTACTGATATTAAGAAGAGAGGGATTGCAAATGCTGGATGACAGAATAGGGAAGCAAATAGATTTTGACAGACTAGAATGATGAGCTGAATCAAATAAGGTGACAGTTAATTGGGACAAATGGGAAATCCTACAGTTGAGTTTAAAAAGAACTAGACTTCTCTGAGGTACCACTTCATACTTATCAGAAATGGCAAATGCTGGAGAGGATGCCCAAAAAATAAATACACTAATGAATTGTTGGTGGAGTAGTGAACTGACCCAACCATTCTGGAGAACAATTTGGAACTAGGTCCAAAGGGATATAAAACTACACATACCCTTTGACCCAGCAATACCACTACTAGGTCTGTATCTTGAAGAGAACAAAGGAAAAAAGAAAATGACCTATATGAATAACATATTTCTAGCAGCTCTTTTTGTGATGGCAAAGAATTGGAAATTGAAGGGATGCCCTTCATCTGGGTAATGGCTAAACAAGTTGTGGCTTATTATTGTGATAGAATACTATTGTGCTATAAGAAATGATGGGGGGGAGTGGAGAGGGAGGGAAAAGTAAAGTAAAAAGTGCACAGCAGAGAACAAAAGAAAACCTACAAGGAAGCAAAGCTGCATAGCTCTGAAAACAATGTATAGTATTTGTTTTATAGGTTTTCTTGAAATGGAAATTTATTGCTTTATATTGAATCATCTCTTATGTTCTGCTGTGTACATGGCAATTTCTTTTTCCTTTTCTTATTTTCTATTTAAGTTTAAAATAAATTCAAATATAAATTAAAAATTTAAAAAAATTATGAGGGTGGTAGTTTCAGGAAAAACAAGGCAAAACTGATGCAAAGTGAAGTGAGAAGAACGGGGACACCATTGCGCCTAGTAACAGCAATGTTGTCATGATTGACTGTAAATGACTTGGTTACTCTTAATAGTATAATGATCCAAGGCAATTCCAAAAGACTCGTGATGAAAAAATGCTATTCACCTCCAGAAAGAGAACCGATGAATGCTCAGTGCGGAGTGAAGTATAATTTTCTCACTTTATTTTTCTTGCTTTTTAAAAATCTGGCTAATATGGAAATACGTTTTGCATGATTTCACATATATAATTGATATCAGATTGCTAGCCTTCTCAGTGGGTGAGGGAGTAAGGGAGAGAATTTGGAAGTCAAAATGTAAAAAGGAAAGAATGTCAAACACAAATAATACATTTGGAAATATTTTTAAAATAGACTTCCTAAATTGAATGGGCGCTATGGAGTGGTGGCAAGAAAGGCAGGAGGTGCTGTTTCTGACTCACGCTAACTGTGTGACCCTGGTTGAGTCACTTACTTCTCAGCACACCAGACAATCTTTTAAAACTATGAGCTACAGAACATTCTATTTTGGTAGGAATCATTTCCTTACCAGGATTTCTCTATGTCTATTAAGTCATAGTACTGGTCCCCCACCAAATACACACCCCCAAAAAGGTGGGGTATAGGTAGATAGGATTTCATCTGAAGATTTTCAATATCTTTGTTATTTACTAATGTATCCTTCTTTATGACTCTATTTAATTTTCTTCTTTTTTTAAAAATGTTATTTTATTTTTATTTTCAGATCCAAGTTCTCTCCCTCTCTCTAACCCCTCCCCAACCCAAAATGTCCATTATACATATGAATTCCAACTCTAGTTTAAATATTTAGACTTGTTGCAGATCTTTATTTTTGGGAATTTGAAGGCATAACAAATGGAACCAGATAGAGAATATAGACATTTCAAGGAGTCAGATAGGAGGACTCTGATATGAGAATAGATTGAACTCGGGAGGATGGACAGAGGGAGCGGAAACAAAGAAATCCATGGTTAATCTTCAAGTCTATGTTAAGTTAGATTTTGTATTTTTCCATGTCTTTTAAATTTTCTACCTATATATGGTTTGCACTTATAAAAGCATAGACGCACTTTAACTTTACTAGTAGGTAAGTACTTTTCATCGTACTTCAGAAGACTGGTCTGAAAAGGCATCTAGGTGGTACCGTGGATAGAGCACCAGTCCTGAAGTCAGGAGGAGCTGATTTCAAATCTGGCCTCAGACATTTACTAGCTATGTGACCCTGGGCAAGTCACTTAACCTCAGTTGTACCCCACTCCCGAAAAAAGGCTGGTCTGGATATATGGTGCCAAGCTGATGACTGATCATCAGAGTAATCAAAGTATAGTAGGAAGGATGCTGGATTTGGAATCAGAGGATAGGAATAGTCATGATAGGAATTTTGTTTCTGCTGTGTTACTAATGGACTTGGCAAATCACAACACTTCTCTAGGATTCAGTTTCCTCCTCTGTAAACATGAGAGGATTAGTCCAGAAGACTTCCAAGGTCCTTTATAGCTCTAAATCCTACTTTCCTAAAATTAGGCACTAATGAACTTAACCTGAAAAACTTCATTCTTATCTGTTCTTGTATTATATCTTCCTTACTAGACTGTGATCTCTGAAGGCCCTGGTTATGCCTTATCTAAGCTTTGAATCTCTCTTAGAGCCTAGTACAGTGTTGTCTGTATATACTAAGTGATTATTAAACATTTGTTTAATAAGTGAACATAGGAAATGGGGGGATTATCTAAAGCCGCACCCAGCAGAACCTTCTCCAGTTTCTTAAATGGTGGAAGCACTCAGGAAGTTTACTGTGTAGGAACAGTACTAGAAGCCAGAATCTGTTCTTACTTCAGTATCTTGCCAAAAGGGAAAAAAAAGAAGGTAGAAAAGCAGGTGCAGTGTCAATAACAGAGTTCTGATAGGGCATCCTGGAGATTCTCCAGAATTTGCTGTCCTTGGAAAGAAGCAGCTTCCCAGGAGGTCTGTCCATTGACAGTGACTTAGCCCATTCCCTTATATACCCTCCCCTTGGTATTCCTTAATCTGATAATATTAACACCTGTATATCTGCATCCCCTCGTTCATCAATTCAAAGAATCCCCAGGTCTGGGAGGAAGCACATGGGAGTAGATAGAAGACCAATGTCAGGGACTGCCCAATCCTCATTGCTACTGTGGCTTTCTTCCATTGATCCCTGTTTCATTGAGCAATAGTAACTTTAATTAGGTCTCATCCAGAACAAAAAGCTGGCACCCTCCTCTGCCCATCCCCAGTTGAGATCCATTAAAAAAAAAACAAAACCCAATCCCAAACCAAACACTAATAAAGGAGAGTAGCCAGCATGCCCTCCTCTGTGCTGTTACAATTTATCACCTTGAGCATAAATAAGAAGGGAAACCCCCTTACAGGTTACTTTAAGAGCAAGAATGGGCTGTTTGGGGATGAGGATTCTAGTATCCCTATGGATATTTATTTATTCATTTATTTATTTATTCATTTATTTATTTATTCATTTATTCAGCCCACCCACCTCTTTTCACAGCCGCAAATGCCTTTTGATAAGAATTTTGCATTATGAAAGGTGCTGGGAATGTGTTAGGAACAGAAGGTTCTGAATTCTGCTGGGCTGTTAATAACTTGCGAGGAATGTCAGCAACGAAGTAACAATAGGCGGGTGTTAAGCTAGAAAAGGCAGCTTTGAGGGATGCTGTCTCTGGAGCCAAGCTCCCTTGGCCTCTGTTTTCACTGAGGGTTATCAGGGGTGCAGAGAGACACCAAGGTGAGTGTGCCAGAATCCAGGTAGAAATCACATGACTCTGGCTCCAACTTGGACTTGGAAGGATGCTTTGCTTCTTGGCCACAGCACACTTAAGCTGCAGCCAAAAGCAGTGCAGACCTGGCAGTCCAAATGCCTGGGGTGCGATGGGAAATTGTGAAAACTCAAAGATTACAACAATGAATATAGCACCTCTTTTTAGAGTGGGTAGCAACTCTATAGACCCAAAAGAAACAATGAGGAGCTCATTAATAGGAGGTCCGCGATGTACCAGAATGCTGAATATACAGAGCAGCCTTTGTGAACCTTAATTCTGAGGTGATCTGGCACAAGCAAAATACATTTGTACGAATTTGGGACTTGATGGTCTACTGTAATACCAGGAAAGGAGAACTCAATGAGGAGAAAAAGCCAAGATGGTGATTTGGCACTGGGGGGAGATCGTAAAGATGTTTTGCAGCTCACTTTTGTGAGACTAAGACCACATTCGTATATGGTTGTCAGATGGTTCTTAGATTTAAAGAACCTACACTAAGGGAAGAATGCAGAAGGGAAAGGATGTTACGCCCATTTCTTAGAAGAGCTAAGAAAATAGCCTTGACTACGCCCATGTAAAGAAGCAAAAGCTAGGGCCTGACCTTGGAATTTCCTTCTCGTTGTTATTGCTGCTGTTCAGTCATGTCTGACTCTTCATTGCGGGTTTCCTTGGCAAAGATGCTGGAGTACTTTGCCATTTCCTTTACTAGTTCATTTTACAGATGAGGAAACGGAGGCAAACAGGGTTAAGTGACTTTGCCAGGGTCATATAGAATCCAGCTATTTTATAGAAGGCTGCCTCAGAAGATAAAGGCCCTCCCCTTGGAAAGTTAGGAAAATATTGGTAGGAAACTTGATTGAAGAGGAATAGGGCAAGCTAAGTGACACAGCTGACAGAGGGTTGGACATGGAGGCAGAAAGGCCTGCCTTGGCTATTTAGACTTTGCTAGCTACGGGACCCTGGCTGGACCACTTGATGTCTCCCAGCCTCAGATGCCTCATCGGTAAAAGAGGGATGATAATGGCATCTATTTTACAGGGTTGTGGTGAGGATCAAATTGGATCTCCTACGTAATGTACTTTGCAATCTTAAAGCACGATATAAATACGATTGTTATTACTATGAATACATTCTGACAAACTGGCCTCCTTGCTGAACCTCACACAGGATAATACGTCTTCTCTCCATGCTTTTGTACTGACTTCTTCTATCCCTCTCTCCAGTCTGGTGTCTTCCCTACCCCTAAAAATTGCCTTGTGTTCTTTTTGTACAGAGGTCATGTAGTATAGGGGATAGGGAGGTAGCTTTGGAGCCAGGAACATTTAGGTTCAAGTCTGGCCTCTGGCCCATACTAGCTGAGTAACTCTGGTCAGCTCTTTTAATGGTTCAGTCAACTAGGTATTTCTCTAAGGCTAAGTTGCCAAGTACATGCCAACCTGTATTGATTGGCAGAGTTTCCTCCTCTAGTAGTTCCTTCTATCGATGAACTTACAGGTTCAGTCCCTATCCATAAATATGTATGGTATGTATACATATGTGTGCATACCATATACATGTATGTATGTACACATACGTGCATATGTATGTTGTTGGTCAGTTGTGTCTGACTGCCCACTTCTTCATGACCAATGCTGTCTATGGAGTTTTCTTGGCAAAGATACTGGAGTGGTTTGCCATTTTCTTCTCCTGTGGATTAAGGCAAACAGAATGACTTAACCAGGAGTCATGCAGCTAATAAGCATCTGAGGCAGGATTTAAATTCAGTTCTTCCTGATTCCAGGCCCAGCACTCTATCTACTTAGTCACCCAGTTGCCTCTATACATACATACCTACATATCTATACATATTTGTGCATGCATTCTATCTCTCTGATTAGAATTTAAGTTCCTAGAGGATGAACACTGTTTAATTTTTGTCTTTGTGACCCACAGTATTAAGGGTTTAATAAATACTTATTGACTGATTATTAGGCCACCAAAAACCCTTCCACAAAACTGTCAGGTCTCATTGGTGCTTCCATGATCTCGCTGTTGTGAGCACATCGTCCAGTGATGTGGTATGAAATCTAAACAGAAACAGAGGCCATTAAACTATAATGATGTAAGGATCTCTGTAGGCCACATGTTGACACATAAAACCACATGTTAACATTGTCTATGTTTTACTGTATTTTTATTTCCTTTGTTAGATATTTCCCAATTACATTTCAGTCTGCGTGGGGTACCACCGGGGAGTGTGACAGGCTGCTGAAATACAGCCTATAGCCTGGTCCTGTGTTTGACAGCTCTAGTATAGATCACAACCTCTAGATATCTTAATAGGACTGCTATGCCAGTTGTAGTTTTATCCTTAATTTGCTCTTGGGATGGTCTGTCTTTATTGGGTATCTCCCCGAGCTTTTTGTAAACTCATCTTTTCTTCTACTTCAGCTACTTCTTGCTACTCTGTGAGATTACACTCATAATATTTCTACTTCATCTTCCATTCTCTCCGGTAAGATTTTGCCAAAGAATTTCTATTCTCATTTCACCTTCATTTGAGTGTTGCCCTTGGCTGCTGTTAACTCTCCACTTGGCAAGGAGATTAAGTATTTGCTGGCTAAGACAGTTTCTAGCCTCTTTTACTCTCCTTATTGTGGTGATTTATTTACATTGGTTATACTTCTTTAGGAAAGGGTGATAGTCTGCTAACGTTCTTTATTTTTTTTTTTTGCATCAGCAACTCGTTTTAGTAGGCTCAGTTAGAGTTGTTTTAATTGCATGCCATATCTTCTTCCCATTTTATTTTCATGTAATTTCATATTGATTTTGATCTTTGCTCTAACAAGTTGATGCTCTGACTATATACAGACAAATGATTCAGAAATAGCTCTCACAATTCTAACCAATATTTTCCTGTCTAAGATGGAATTAATTTCATTTTTAAAATGTCATTTAGTGCTTTCCATATTCAATTTCATTAAAAAAACAAGTCATTCAGTACTTGCCATGTTCATAGTCCCCTGGTTCTTTTCTTAAAGAAAGTATTCATGATATATAGGCACGTAGAGTTAACAAGTATTTGGCCTCATTCACATTTCACTCTTAAGCCATAATTTCTAACACGTTTCCACGACCCTCTCTAATGCATAGCTTTGCTTTGAAGCCACTGAGTAGTAAAGTATATGTTGGCTTACCTTGGAAGGTCTTATCAAGGTCTTAGAATTTCCTTGTTTCTCTCTCCCTGAAATGGATGTTGGCACATAAAGTACAACCGTCTTCATGGTGATTTTTTTTAGGGAGATGAGGAAGGGAATTGATGTTCGTTCTTCGTTTTCGAAGAGGACCAGTGATATCAGGGGATAATATCTTGATTTTTGAGTGAAGTGGATTTAAGTGAGGCAGAATTGTGTAAAGTTGTCTTCCAGAGTCATCAAAGATCAGTAGCAGGATAAAGGTCAAGATGATTGGTGATGGCCCAGGACACAGTGGATAACCTTGGCATCTTAGATGTGTGACTAAGCTCTAAGTGCTCCGCAGTGCCTGCTTCAGCTCCCCTCATGGCTGTTGGAACAAATGATTCTTATCTGCTCATTCCAATGAGGGAAGTCTTCGTGTGGTTGGGGTAGACATCCCCTTAATTTGCTGATGGGTTTGTGGCCATCAGTTACCTGCAATCTGGTTTAGAGGCCATCTGCCAAGACAGTTTACTGGGGCATGGCTGCTGTGTATGCTAGTTTCTTGGAACCCCAGGTGAGAGCTGGGGTACAAAGGCAGAGGAGCAGCGCTGAAAAGGACTCGACAAGCTCTCTCAGCAGAGGTGCTAGTCCCCTGTGGACACCCCAATGATCATTTGTTAACTGTGTACTGTGTGCCAGACATTGTGTTAAACACTTTATACAAATACTATCTCATTTGATTCTCACAATAACTCTGCTAAAGGTGCTGCAATTACTCATCATGAGCACAGAAAAATAAGATGACAATGTCCCAGGAAATGCCAGCTGATAAAGCCAGCTCTGCTAACTACCATATTTTCTTCCCTAAAGAAAGCCTCTGAGCCATCTTTCCATTTGGTTGCAACTTCCTTTTGTTTTCTCATTTTCATAAAGTTAATATTTATAGCATTAATTTTCTCCAGCAGTATATCCACTTAGTCATTGGATACCTATTTTGTTCTTAGAGCAGCAGGTGTTAAATTAATGTTTACAAGTAGCCTAAAACCTGTGTAATTCTTACCAGGCTGCTCCCTTTTTGCCACTTTGCTATCATCCTTGAAAAGGATGCCAGACAGGCTGGAGGACTGGTGTTTGAATTTTTCTTTTTTCATGGGTTACCATAGCCAAAGAATTCATCACGTTGTGGTCAGCCTGCTTAACTGGCTGGTTTTCAGAAAGCAGACATAGTCTGTCATTAGAACCACACACACACACACACACACACACACACACACATCACATATTTTGAGTTAATGGATTTCAGCAGCATCTCAGGGGGTTCCAATAATTCAACTTTCTTGTGGTGCATTAGTGGAATGTACGAGAGATTGGCTATCTAGAAACCCATGGCCATTTGTTATTTATTCTGCACGCTGCCCCATCTTCCCATTGACCTGAAGCCAACTTTTGACATTTTCCATCTGGCAATTTATACACTATCGCCTGCAAGCTTTCCCATAGAACTTGTGTTTTTGATCTCATACAAACTCCTCTCTCCGATCTACTGATGAAATAATAAATCTGGGGACCTTTGAAGATAGTGCACTGTGGGAGAGAGTGAGCACAATTGAAAATCTTTTTCAATACTTAAGAGTCCTAAATGTTATGTCCCCACCAGTGATGAAGCTAAATGTTGAGTGTGGCTCATTTTAAAAACTTTCATCAAAGACAAGTCCCTAAAAGTCTATCATTTACAAGACAATATAACCTATACTGTAAAGGTAGTGGCAATTTTTCATTAACTAGTATTATTCACAGCCATTGTGACTATTACATTTGGGATTTATCAAGTACCTCTGGTAACATTGCAACTATTTCACTTAATTAAACTAAACCACATGGCTGCTGTTACTCTCAAAGAGCTTACAATCTAAAAACATCTCTTTCCTCTCCCTTCCCCTCCCCTCCCTCTCCCTCTCCCTTTCCCTCTCTCCCTCTTCCTCCCAATGTCTCTCTCTCTCTCTCTCTCTCTCTCTCTCTCTCTCTCTCTCTCTCTCACTCTCTCTCTCTCTCTCACACACACACACACATACACATGCACACACACACACACACACACCCCACACTGACCTTCCTCTGTTCATGTTTCTCCCTTAACTCAGAAATCTTTAATGGCTCCCCAGTGACAACTAAAACCCTGAGATTTCAGGGCCCCCATAGTTGGCTTTCACATTATTTTTTAACCTTCATTTCACATGACTATTCTCCATGAACACCTTGGGTTAGGTATACAGGCTTCTCAAATACAACTTGCTATTCTGGGTCTCCCATACTTTTTCTTATGTAATTTTATCTGTCTAGAATGCATTTTTTCCACCTCTACCTATAAAAATCCTGCCTATATTGTAAGACACGACTGAATTCTAATATTCCTAGAAAAGTTTCTTAAACCATAGATTGAAATGACCTCTACCTCTTTAGAACTCCTACCCCAATTACTGTCTGTATTTTTCCCTTCTCAATTAATTATATGTGGTTTTATGGCCACATCTCTTCTAATACTGTGTTGAACTATTATTTAAATCCATTATTGTTAAGAATTTTTTCCTATGTTGATATCTTATCTCTTCTACTGGATTAAAAATTCCTTTTGGACTGTCTCTATCTTCTTTGTGTTTCTCATAGGGCCCACCTTTATATATTGCATATACTTATTTTATATTTGCTAATTAGATTTATTTGATCAGATTGGTAATTTTCACAATGGAGTGAAAAACAGAGACAATAATCTGTTTTCCTTACACAGGGATGGTGAGAGATGTGTGTGTGTGTGTGTGTGTGTGTGTGTGTGTGTGTGTGTGACTCATAATGGGCTTATTCTCCACAAAGGTATCCTGGACAACGTTCAGTAACAACACTCATACATTATAAGTAAGATTTATCATAACATAGTAAAACTCAGTGTAATAGCTTTTGACCTCACGTCCCTTATTAGAGTAACATCTTTAAAACTGGAGTCAGTCAGAAAATGGTTGCTGGGCATACCTGGGATAGTGCTGCAAAATTACAAGAGATATCCAACTTTCCTCTGCTTTGTGTGCCCTAACTGAGAAGATGCTGGGAGGACCATAGAGTTAGAGAAAGGACCTGAGATGCCTTGTAGTCCAGCCACTTTGTGATAAAAGTGAGATGGAGAATCAATTAGCCAACGAACATTTATTCTGTACCTATGACATGTCAGGCACTGTGAAAAAAATAGCCCCTACTCAAAGTAGAGCTTATATTCTATTAGAGGAAATTGCATACACACATGTACATCTATACACGTATGTATAGATGTACATATGAATAACTATACAAATGTGTATTTAGACGTACATATGCATGTCCGACACACATATGACACATATATAGATATACACATGTACACCTATATATATGTAATATACATACATGTACATGTGGAAACATACTTTTGGGGGGCATGCTAGCAGTTGGAGTGATCAGAAAAGGCCCCATGTTGGAGGTGGTACTTGACCTGATTCTTGAAGGAAGCTAGGAATTCTAAGAAACAGAGAATAAGGGAATGCATTTCAGGCATCCAGGACAGCCTATACAAAGACAAGAGAACTGGAAATGCAGTGTTTTGCATAAGGAACAGAAAGTACTCTAGATCAGTCTTGCTGGAATACTAGTTAGTTGCAAGGGAATGATATGTATGAAGTATGTAAAGGTCGATTCAAACCAGATTGTGAAGTTAAATGTCAAAGAGAGGAATTTATATTTTTTCCTCTAAGGCATAGGGAATGATGGGAGCCTTCTGAGCAGGAAAACAACACCATCAGACTCATGTTTTAGTAATACTACTTTTGCAGCTGTGTGGAGGATGGATTGGAAGGAGGAGGGATTTGAGGCAGGGAGCGCAATTAGGAGGCAATTGTGGTAGTTCTGGTAAGAGATGATGAGGGCCTCAATGAGGGTGTTGTGGTATGAGCAGAAAGGAGACAGATGACAGAGATGTTGGTAACTTTAGAGAAAACGTTTTTGTTTGAGTCATGATGTGGGATGATAGACTTAAAGGAGTTAAGAATTAAGAAGAAAGGAAGTGGAGGAAACAAGTGTAAACAAGTGTGGCTAGGAGTATGTATGATAAAGGGAGGAAAGATATGAAGGCAGCTTGAGATAATAGTGTCACGTGAGGGTTTTTTTTAAGATAGAAGAGGCTTAGGAGAGTTTGTAGGTAACAAGGAAGGAACTAATAGATAGGGAGAGGTTGAAGAAAAGATGAAGGGATGATTAGAGAGGCAACCCGAACCCAAGTACCACCCCCTTCCTTTTTTCTCCTCTGACACCCACCTCCTGGCTTCATCATTACCCTCGGTACTTCATCCACCTGGGCCTACAATTACCACATTCTCTCTCCTGAGGAGCCTACACACTCCCCTGGCCTTACCATCACCTGATTCTGCCTACTGTTAGGAGGGCCTCCCAGCCTCACAGGATGCAATATTGCCACGGACCATGAGGTTGAACCTCAAAGGAGGACATTAAACAGTCTAATCACCTGTTTCCTCAATTAACGTCTCTTCAACCACTGATAATCTGCCTGGATTCATTCCTTAGCAGGTAGGAAACTCTCTTTCCTTTATACCATCTCTCTCCTAGTGATTCTGAAGCTTTAGCCATTGATTCACCAGTCCTGTTCCCATTTCCGATTGCCCATGCCTTTACTCCATCCACCTCAATCCAGTTCCTACAATGTCCCACTCCAAATATGCCTCCTCTGTCCAGTACGTCCTCCAGAACATCTGTTTCAAGCAGACTTCCTTTCATCTTACATCGTTTCTTTTCTTATGACTTCCATCTTCTGGCACTGACTGAGACCTAGATCCTTTCTGACAATTCTTCCACAGCTACTCTTTCCATCACTTGATGCACTTTCTCTCGTACTCCTTTGCCTTATTCATCATTGTAGAGCACTTAGGATTCTGTTCCTTGCTCCCCATGACCAGTTCTAAGACTCTACCTCTAACAGTCAGCAACCTTTCATCTTTTGAAATTCATACTATTCAAATTTATTACCCAACCTTGATACTTGGGGTGTGGGAACTGAATGAACCACACTGACTCCCTTATATGTCTCAGTTCTGAATCTAGCTCAGTTCTCTTTCTATTCAATTATGGGTCTAGTCCAGCACAGCTAGGTGGCACAGTGAGTAGAGCACCAGCCCTTGAGTCAGGAGGACCTGTGTTCAAATCCGGCCTAAGACACTTGACACACTTACTAGTTGTGTGACCTTGGGCAAGTCACTTAACTCCAATTGCCTTTTCTTCCCCCCTCCAAAAAAACCAAAACAAAACAAAAACCAAAAACAAACAAAAAATTATGGGTCTAGTCCAATTCCTATCTTGTGAGAAAACTTTATTGCATTGTTTGATCCAAGCCCAGAGTACCTGGGAAACTAGACTACCTCTACCTGCTATTTAGAGACCCTTAACTAAGGACCTAGGTTATGAGAACCAGAAACACAGTCAGATTCAAAGACTGATGCAAAGATTCTTCTCAAAATTGTACATCTCCAAGAACCCATATTTCTTATCTGAAAACTGGCCCCGTACTGGTCACTCAATTATTGTTCCCATGTTCCTTTGACTGAACACAGACACTTGGGGGGGGAGTAGGACATCTCTTTTTCTGATTTCAAGGAATTGTACTTGTTTGATTCCTGCTCCCAACTTGGAAAATCTCTATTATTTCCTTCAATTAAAAATCAGATTAAATTTGTATCCTGATTAATTGTTTTCTTTTAATTGGTCTTATTTGATAGTTTTTAATGCATAAAAATCTGTCTCCCTTAGTATTCAGGATCTAGTGCCAAAGCTGGGGAGGCCTGGTCCCAATTAGTTATGTAATTGGCATGCATTGCTTAATAAATTGATATGCTTGGAAAATTGAACCTTTTTCCTCAGTCATTTCATCTTTTACCTGCCACAGCTGTGAATATATATAGACCTCCAGGATATTCTTCTTTAGAGCTCAGTGCTAAGACCACAATTTCCTGTCCATGATAACTACTACCCTTTTAGCAAGGACTTCAAAATACATGTTGATGCTTCCTCAAATACCCTTACTTCTCGCTTCCTTAATATGCTCAATTATTATTACATAATTCCTCCACTTTACCTCAGCCACTCAGAAATGGTCATACCTGTGGTTTTTCCATCATCCCCAAAATATTTTGTTTCTATACATATGAATTCAGAAATTCCTTTAACTGGTGACAATCTTTCACCATTCCATCTTTTCTTAAGTCTTATGACCCCACACCTTGTTTTTCATCCTCACTGTGTACACCAATTACTCCACCTCTCGGTTCTTTCCCAGGCCATCTTTCCTGAATTTTCTATACTTTCCTTCATTCCCTGCACTGATCTATTGGCAAACCTATTGCCCCCACTCCACCCCACCCCCACTCAAAGAGTCCATTTGCTGATATCTTTCACTCTTCCACTTTTCCTCATATTACATCAATCAGACAATAACAATCAGACAATAAATCAGATGAAATTAAAGCTTCTTTTATTATCTCCTCTTTCACTCCTATCTTGGATGAAGTGGCCCTTATCTTTGACAAGACTAACCACTTTACATGTACCCTTGATCCCATTCATTCTCATATTCTTTAGCATATTGACGAGCTATGATTCCACAATCTTTATAGTCTTTAATCTCTTCCTATCTATTGGCTCTTGCTGCTTATAAATATGTCTCCCTAATTCTTGGACAAACTTCATTTGATCCAGCCATCAAGATATTGTCCTATATCTCTTCTTCCTTTCTCAGCTAAACTCATTGAGGAAGCCACATACACTAAGTAACTCCAATTTCACTCACTTCTTTTTTATTTTATTTTACTTTTTTAATTTATTTTTTATTTTTAGTTTATAACACTCAGTTCCACAAGTTTTTGAGTTCCAAATTTTCTTTCCCTCCCTGCCCCCCAAGACGGCATGGAATCTGATATAGGTTCTACAAATATCTTTGCATTAAACTTATTTACATAATAGTCACGTCGTAAAGAAGAATTATAATCAATGGAATGAATCATGAGAAAGAAGAAATAAAACCAAAAAAGAAGGAAAAAAAGAGAGCAATTAGATTGCCTCAATCTGCATTCAGACTCTGCTTTGTTTGTACAAAAACTTTCCAATTTAATATAATCAAAATTATCCATTTTGTATTTTATAATATTTTCTATCTCTTGTTTGGTCATGAATTCTTCTCTTCTCCATAAATCTTACAGGTAAACTCTTCCTTGTTCTCCCAAATTGCTTATAGTATCAGCTTTTATTCCTAAATCATGAACCCATTTGAATTTTATTTTGGTATATGCTCAGTCACTTCTAAGCCTTCTGAAAACTGTCTTTTAACCTCATCCTTCAATTAAAATTGCTCTCTCTACAGTTGCCAATGATCTCTTAATTGCCAAATCTAGTGGTCTTTTCTAAATCATTTCCTTCTTGACCTCTCTTAAGCCTTTACACTGTTGATCATACTTTCCTCCTTTATACTCTTCTCTTCTAGGTTTTTATGACCTTCTTCTTTCTTGGTTCTTCTGTTACCTGACTGTTCCTTCTCCATTAACCATTGCTGTCCCCCAAAGGTCTTTCTTAAGACCTCTTCTCTTTTCACTCCACATTCTCTCAGTGATATCATCAACTCCCATGGGTTCAATGATTGTTTCTCTACAAATGATTTCTAGATCTATATATTCATTCCTAGTCTTTCTCCTGAGCCCAATCACACATTAGTAATTATCTTTTAAGCTTGAATTAGGTGTCCTATAGTCATCTTAAATTAAAGAAAAAACAAAAACAGAATTTATCATCTTTTCTTCTAAACCTTCTCCTCTTGTGACCTTCCCTACTTCTGTAGACGTATCCTCCCAGTTACCCAGGCTTGCAAGGTGTAATCCTTGACTTCTCACTCCATGTATCCAATCCTTTGACAAATCTTATTTCTATATTCACAACATCTGTCTCATCTGTCCTTTTCTCTCCACTCACATAATCACCCCTTTGTTGGGCTTTCATGACTTTTCTTCTGAACTATCATAGTACACTTCTAATTGGTCTCTGACTCAAATCTTTTCCTACTTCAATCCATCCTCCACTCAATAGCCAGTGATTTTCCTAAAATGTAGATCTACTCCTGTTATTCACTACTCCATAAATTTCAGCGTCTCCCTATTACCTCAGGGATCAAATATAAACACTTCTGGTTGGCATTTAAAGCTCTTCATAGCCTGGCTTCTTTATATATCTTACCAAAATTGTTAAATACTTCTCCCCTCAACACCCTCTGTGATCCAGGAATTCTGGCTTACTTGTTGTTCCTCTCACAAGACACTCCTGTGCACTTGCTTTTATACTGGCTGTGCCCCTTACATGGCATGCACTGTCCCTTCACCTTTTCCTCCTGCCCACTTCAGCTCCTATCTCATCATCTCTGGGAGGAATTACCTAGTCTCTTCCCCCAATTCCTAGTGTCTTCTTCTCTAAGATTACCAGGTGGAGTATACTTATCAAATATGACAGAATATGCTTAGATTTCTTTGGGAAGAGGCACGGAGTTCATCCAAGGTGATGCTGTTGAATAATAGTAGGGAATACAATAGCTATGACAATTCTGTATTGAAAATTAGAAGCATCTCAATTGAGCTGTCTTCATTTCAAAACCGAAGGCACTATCCAAAGGATGACTTGCCATAATGTATGATGGGATGTACTGGTGTAAAATAGGGAAGTGGGAAGAAATGTAGTAAGAAGTCTTTTGTTAACTATGCTCTGAAGTGGAGTCCTCTGAGAAAGCCTGGTAAATGCTATAGGAGAGAACAGTGTTCAGCTCCCGTTGTAGTAAAAGGGATATCTGGGACCTTGATGAGGAGGGGCATTCCCCTTGCAGCACAGCCATCAATGGCTTCCTATTACAGTTGGAGTTTATTCTGAGTTCTCCCCTCCTGGCCCTCTCAGATAGCCAAGGCTTTATTTAAATGGACATCTTCCTGTAATTTAACACTCCATGGGGGTGGAGTGGGGAGGAAAAGGAAACAAAGAAAGAGGTGTTGGGGACAGCGGGAATGGAGGGAGAAAGTGGCTCATTTATCAGTTTGGTAGAGGGAGGAAATCTTCCAGTTGTGACTATTGAGATGAGTCAAAGGGAAACCATGGGACATCTTCTCAGCATGGTGCAGGGACCAGTGCTGCAACAAGAGTCAGGATGGCCCCCCAGCCTGGATACAGGAGTTGTTGCAAGCTGAGAGCATGGTCCAGTGATTGTGCAGAAGCTTTTCACAGACTCTATAGACCTCTGCCCCCTAAGGAGGAACATTCCCCCTACAAGCTCTTCAGAGGCTTAAAGAAAAAAAAAAAACAGATAGCTTAGTTATTCCTGGCTCAGTGCCAGCCAAGCTTAGCTGTCTGACTAGTGCTGGCTTTAGCTTGCCTGGTGCCCATGCCTAGGACCACCTGTACAAATGAGGAAATAACTTTTACTTTCCCAGACTTCTGGAATAGCAGGGTATACTTGACTTGTTTTTTGTTCATCTCTCTTTGGAGAGAGAGAAAAAAAATGATATTGTTTTTTCAACAATACCCATACTACCCCACCAAAACAGTACTTCCCACCTCCTCCAAAAAGCCAACAACCCCCCATCTCTTACTCCTTCTCTAGCTCCTGTGCCACACAGTGTCTCAGTCTTATTTTCATTTCTGTTATGTCTTTTTCATTTCTTCTGTAATCTAAATGGCAATATCATATAAAGGAAAGGATACTGGACCTGTAGTCAAAAAGACAGCTTTAAATCCAATCTTTGTCACTTAGTAGAGGTTTTTTCCCCCATGGGCTAGTCACTTAAACTTGCTCAGGTCCTCATCTGAACTAGTGTCTTCATCTGTAAAATGAGGACAACAGGGTTAATAACTTTAGTAGTTACCTCACAGGTTTTTGCAAAAATCACATAAGACAATGTGTATAAAGTACCTTGCATACCTTAAAGTAGCTATTAATATTCACTTTAATATCACACACTACCGCTGCAGTCACTGTAGACCTTTATCGCTAGTAACTAATTTAGGTGTCCTGGGTCAGGGTTTAAAATATAAGAATGCCAGTATCCTGGTCAGGAATGGAGTGTGCCCAACAGGGACTTGTACATGTTTGTTTGCTCAGTCTTGCAATTTGAATTTAAAATCTCTCAACTAAAAAGAGGAAAAGTGGGGAAATAATTCATCCTCCAAATCACCTACCACACAGAATATAATGGCTATATTGTAAGAAGGAGAATGAATAAGTAGTAGAAATACTAAGAAATGGGCAAGAAACAAAATCAACTAAAGAAGCCAGCAGGACAACTCATAGCTTCAGATGTTTATATAGAAATGCGTGAAAATATGGGTAATAGACAATGTGGTCTAGTGATTCTAATGCAAGGAAACGAATTGATCTGCTGAGTATCCCTGATACTCAGGGATCACACTGATAAATGGAATATAGGCCTGGAAGAGTAAACCTTATACAAAAATAACAATAAAGGAGAAGTGTGGTGAAGGGTCAGGGCAAAGAGCATTCTTGCAAAGATAATAACACATCTGCAAATAGCATATAAGATATATATATATATATACATATATAATATTATATTTATATGTGTGTATATACATGTACCTACATACATATATGTGGTCAAGAACAGATGAGGAACCAGAGTGGTGGTCATGGCAAAGTTCATTTGATTGAGGGTCAACAGACAGAAATACAGAAGTGATACTGTCATTGGAGAATACTACTGATCACCTAGACAGAAAGAGAGATAGAGGTAAAAACAAACCACACACACACACACACACACACACACACACACACACACACACACAAGAATAGTTTGAAAAGCAGGAATGATGTAGAAGTTATGGGGGAATTCGGTTGTTTTATTTGGCCATTTCCTAGCTCTCACTCTTCATTAAAAGCAGAGCAGCTAATAATTTCTTGATTTATTTTCATCCCTTAAATGCTGAGCGAACAAATAAAAGGAACCTCTTTCATGGATATGATCCTCACAAAAATGGAGAAAGAGCTGGTGGGTGGGGTATAAATGTAGGACCCTCTCATGGATACACCCAACTCAAAGTCAGGGGTTTGTCCACTGGGTCGGTGACTACTACCCCAGGTTTAAATTACTCTGTGTATCTGTATCCCTACAACTATAGTTCACAAGCTCTCACTAGTGCATTTACTTTAATAGCCATCCAGTAGATATGATTAGCTCAAAGTAAACACATATACAGAGAAATACAGTCAGAACAATAGCTACAAAATATTCTTCCTCCCCACCCCCAAATGTGTTCACTCACAAATACACATAGCTCTGTGAGAAGAGAGGGCCCCTACCTAGACATTAGCAGGGAAGTGTGCAAATAGGGAACGCTTGTGGCCAAGGCAACTCACACTTCTGACAGTGCAGGGCCACAGTGACCTTTCTCTTCTTATGGTGTCATCATGCTACTACTACCTTCTGGGTTAAGTGTTTCTGGTGAGTAGTGCACTTAGCTGGGTTCCCTGGACCCACTCCTTTTCACAGCTTGATTCGAAACTGCCAGGGCTAATTCTCTCTTGAATCCATAGCTGGCTTTCTTCTCTGCTTCCAATAATAATACTCATCGAGTCTGTTTCCTCCCTTCTGCCTCCACTTTTTTTATTTGTTCCATGTTCAGGGTTATGTCTCCTATTCGGGGAGTAGCTCAACTGAAAGTTCTGAAAGGGTCCTCACAAATTAATACAGATTTGAATTTAATAATAACGACGTACCTAGTCTGTGTCTGAGGATCACTCTAGCTAAGTACAGAGAGACTTAGTAGAAGTAAGTTGCATATTAAGTGATAGATTTTTTTGACCTTTGCAAACCACAACCACTTTAATAATGCCATTTCCCCATTCAAAAAGATTCCAGGATAAAACTCCTTAACCTGATATTCTAGGTCTTCCCATAAGCTGGACACAACCATATTTTTGGCCCTATATCCTACTACTCTCCAACGAAAACCTTATCCAGTCAGGCCGTTTTACTCACTGCCTGTCAAATAGGTATTTTGCTCATGGCTTACCTTCACTTAGTGTTCCACTTTTCTGGAATTACTCCCCTCCCTCTGCTTTTCTGCTGGCATGAGACTTATTCACCCTTCAAAAGTCAGTTTAAGTCTTATCTCTTCTGAGAGCTTTTCCTGATTATATAAACCCAATTTGCCTTCCTTCCTTTAAACCCCTGGGCTACTTCACATCTATCTCATTCATTCGGATTTGTTATTTTGTTATATTGCTAGTTAACTTTCCTTGTGTAAGCCTAGTCTCTTTAACTAGATTTTAAGCTCTCTGAAGCCTAGAGCTATTTCTTATAGGTCTTCTCTATCCTCTCCTCCCTTCTTCTTCCCACCTAGCGCTAAGCACAATATTTAGCACATAGTAGTTTTTTAAAAAATTGATTAACATCTCTTTTCTTCATCTCAACCTTATTTCTAAGCAGGTTCCTTCTCATAGAACTATTCTACCTGTAGAAACTGCTGTGCTGGGTTTGCAAATAACCCGCTGATCCCTCCCCCGCACCTTAGTGAACACACTCTGCCTCTGACTTTCTCCATCTCTTCCTTCTTATTTTTCCCTGAACTCTCCCTCTCCTAGAGTCTGGAAAAGATGTCTCCACCATCTAGTTTCCCCGCTTTTCTGTTTGCTTACTGTTCTCTACCCCTCTAACTTTTTATCTTTCTGTCCATGAGTGTGTGTGTGTGTGTGTGTGTGTGTGTGTGTGAGAGAGAGAGAGAGAGAGAGAGAGAGAGAGAGAGAGAGAGAGAGAGAGACAGAGAGAGACAGAGACATTCATTCTAGGCTTTTCAATCATTTTAAGTTTCATGGGAATTTCCATTGTAGCTAACAGAAGGTTACTATTTTGGGGGGCTTGTAGTGGACAGCAGGGGAAAGAGTGGGGTGTCTGAGAAGTGTTAACAGTGTTAATGAGTCTTTAGATTCTTAGCTCTAAGTGCTCTGCTTCCTTACAATCAGAGCTGGCTCTGCAGGAAGAGGAATACCCCTCTCTTCTCTCTCTTCTCTCTCCTCATCTCCACCACTACCCCACATCTCATTTTAATAGCAACGCATAAATCCTATTCTGATTTTTAAATGGTTCTTTGGCCCTCTCTTTTCTTTCTCGAACATTTGACTTGATTATACCTGACTTCATGGCCATGGCCATACTCACCCTTGGTGAGTGGATGTATTCTTATTGCCTCTCCCTGATAGGTCAGATGCTTGGCTCTTCCTTTATATGCTGGGTTAGTCCTTTGCTGGTGTTGTCTGATCATTGAGTTCTAGATTGAATATTAAAGAACTGTCTAGGGAGGAGGAGTCAAATTCTTGGTAGGTGGCCACATGCAGGCGACAACACTCCAGAGTACGTGGAGGGGAACAGATTAAAATGTAATTGAGAAATATTTAGCACAATAAATAAAAATGCAATAAAACATTGCTAATATTAATAGGTGGTTCTCTAAGTCAATATGCCCCCTGCAGGGAATCTCATGTATGGTTTAGTGGCCTCTGTTTCTATTTGAGTTTAACCCTACTGGCCCAGATTGCTGAGAGATTAAGTGAGTTTCCCAGAGTCACATAGCTCATCCATATACAAGGCAAAACTTGAACTCGGGTTTTCCTGACCGTGAGGGCAGCTGTCTGTTTACTATGCCATGCTCTTTCACCATTGTGTCATAATGATATGAAAAGGCAGGCAGGCACCAGATGCTTAAGCGACTTATCTAGTTATGCACCAAGTCAGTTACTACACCAAGGAAGAGAATCCCCATCTTTCGGACTTGGGGGCTCTATTCTGTGCTGAACAAATCCAGTTTCCAGTTAAGATAATAATAGCTGACATTTATATAGCGCTTTAATGTTCAAAGTAATAAAACAGAATGTCAGTCCTGAGCCAAGCAGATATGAACAAATAGGCAGACTTAAAGTATGAGAAGACTTTCATCTGCCATGATTCCAGACCCTCAGCTGGTTAACTCCCTGACCTTTCCCACTTCTAAGATGAAGCCTGTTGCTTTACAATGTGTTTGAGGACCCTTAGCAACAG
The DNA here is from genome assembly GCF_011100635.1 of Trichosurus vulpecula. Classification (NCBI taxonomy): domain Eukaryota; kingdom Metazoa; phylum Chordata; class Mammalia; order Diprotodontia; family Phalangeridae; genus Trichosurus; species Trichosurus vulpecula. The sequence continues at coordinate 172,514,977 of NC_050574.1, forward strand.
AGAATGCTTGCTGCTGAGCTATTAAGGGCAGCATTGAAGACCAGAGGTTAGCAAGAAGCATTTCTTGCCATCTTGTATAAGTCAGGAAAATTGAATGGATGGTAAAGGAACAAACTTATTTTTTCCTAGACCTCTTCTGGGCCCTTCCCTCCTCACCTTTTCCTGGCATATGTTTAAAAAAAATAATAATCAAGTTCTGTGTTGTCCATGGTGAGTGCCCATCTGTATTCAGATTTAATAGGTTAGAAGTGTCCAGCCATTCAATCATCTGATTGGCTAAACATTCCTAAGTGTTTTAAAATGAGAAGAAAAAGGTGGGTGGTTTTCTCCCCTCTGTTTCTTTTTCATCCATACCAGAAAATAATGAAGCTTATGGTAGAGAATTTTAAGCAGCAGCTTCAGTCAGGCTGGGTGGTTTATAGAGATTAACTTACCCCCTCAGAATGTTCAGCAGCCAACCAGAAGGCTTGCCCAAGCCAAGCCATTTTATAATTAAGTGATAATTGTTTTTTGGTGATTTTTTCCCCCGGGTAGCCTGAAGAAAGATAAACAGCTGCAGGAATCAATAAGCATCAAGGTCATGGGCTGAGTTATTTACTGATTCTCCTGCTATTTATCTCCAACTTTTCTTTCGACAAGGAAAAACAGTGTCTACTTCACAGAAGATTTAGAACGTACCTGGTGTAGTTTCATGCTTGTTGCTGCTACAGATGCCTTTTTAAAAGCTGTGCAAAATCACTGGTTCCCAGACCAGGGCTGGGAGATGGAAAAGGTTTTAGGAAAGAGATAGAAGGTTGGACTGCCCCTGGGGTCAAAAGCAGGTTACTGGGGTGGGGGAGGACCATTGTTGGAGTGCATTCCTTTAGAATGGGGATAAATAACATCCCTGGAAGCAAAGCCCAGTTGCTTTCCCTCCCTTGGATAACTGTCAAGCTAGATTTGTGTAGATAACTCAGTTCTAGGTAGAGTAAATTAATCACCATTTAGAAAGTGTGCAATCAATTGGGAGGGGTTAAGATTTGAGAAGGTATCTTGACAGTGGTCACTTAGGATGTTCTAGATCCTAAGTGAAGTAGGGATTACAGGGAATCCAAATTGATTAGTTATGCTTTTCTTACTTGAAATTAAAAACTCTCACTGGATGTGCCTTAAAATAAGTGATTTGGGGATTATATAAATGAGTTATGAACATACTATAAAACCAAACCATGGCACAAAGGATTGTATCCATATAATGCAAACATCTGTATGAAAAGTAGAAATGCAGGTAACCACTCGTATGTATCTAACTGTGATGTGTATCAATCATATGAATTATTATTTCAAATTTCACATTGTATGTAAAGATCCTTATATTGTAGAGACTTCTCATCTTGATTTTCAAAAAATAGGTAAAGAATAGAATCTGCAAATTATGGACAATTAATATTAAAAATAAAATTTTATTGGTATAATTTATTTTTTCTATTACCATAACTTCCTACAATATGGCTCCCTTTCCCCTCTCAGAGAGCCATATCATTTTTAAAGACCAAACAAGAAGATGAAAAAAAATCAGCAAGACTGATAAATACATCAAAAATGCCTGAAAATAAGTGCAATGTATCACATTTGTGGACCTGCCACCTCTACAAAAGGGTGGGTGATGTTGTCTTCTTATATTTCTTTTTGCAAGTAAAGCTTTTTCTCTGTAATTTCGCAACATTCACTTTTTAATTGTTTTATTGTTATTCTTGCTGTTTAGATTTTTTGCAACGATTGTGTACATTGTTTTCTTGTCTGTGCTTATTCCACATGCGTGAGCTCTATCAGCTCATGTACGTCTTTTCATGCTTCTCAGTAATCATCATAATTATAATTTCTTACAGCACGATAATATTACATTACATTCATGTACCACAATTTGTTTAGGCATTCCCCAATAGATGGACATTTACTTTGTTTTTAATTCTTTGCTCTCACAAAAAGTGCTGATTTAAATATTTTGATGTATATGGAGATTTTCTCCTTGTCAATGACTCTTTTTGGGGGGTGTAAGCCTAATAGTAGAATCTCTGTGTCAAAGAGCTTGGACATTCTCTCGTTTTATTTGCATAATTCCAAATTCCTTTCTAAAATGGTTGTACCGTTACACAGCTCTCACAGTGATAAATCAATGTGCCTCCTTCCATAGCCCCTCACTCACTAAATATTCTGATCTTTTGTCATCTTTGCTAATTTGCAAAGCATGAGGTTAAACTGTTGTTTTTTAAAATTTTAAATTAAATTAAATTTTTAAAATTAAATTATTATTAAATTAAAATTATTATTAAATTAAATTAAAATTTAAAAAACTTTAAAATTTATTTTATTAGTGACTTAGAGCTTCCTTTAGTATAGTTGTTGATAGTTTGTAGTTCTTTTGAGAACTATATTCTCACAGCTGTTTGGGGAAAGGCTTTTTGATACATACATATACATATACTTACACACACACACACATATATATACACACCTATATATACACACATATACATACACTAACATACAAACACACATATAAACATATGCACATATACATATAGTGACACATATATGTGTATATATGCAGGTAGTGCATTTTGTGCATGTGTATGTACATATGTGTGTAGTGCATATACATAGTGCATTTGTGGAAATAAATAGTGCTTCAAAATATTTTTACGCACACACTCATTTTTGTATCTTGTATATCAAACCTGTGCAAGAGAAATTTGATACACAGATTCTCCCTGCCTCCCCCCACACACATAGGACTGCTTCCTTTCTTATTCTGGTCCATTGGTTTTGTTTGAGTAGAAGTTTTTCTTTGTTTGCTTAAGAATACATTTTCTTTCCATAGCTGTAAAAGTTATATATCTGATTTTCTTCTAATTTTTATTGTATAATGTTTAATATTGTTATGTATCCATTTGGAATATATTATGGAACACAGTGTTAGGTGTAGTTCTGAGCTTATTTTTTGTCAGATTGCTTTCTAGTTTTTATTACAGCTTTTTTTAAAAAAAATCAAATAGGGAGTTCTTTCCTGAGGATTTTATGCTTTCTGGTTTATCACACACTGGCTTATTAAATGACATTGTTTATTGTTCTCTCATGTAGTCTGTTCTTTTGATCTACCCTTCTATTTTTTAACCAGTACTAAATGGTTTTGGTGATTGCTGCTTTACAATATAGTTAAAAGTCTAGAAGTGCTATTTTCCTTTTCTTCTGACCACTTTTTGTGATTTCCCTTGGTATTCTAGGTCTTTTATTTTTTCAAATGAATTTTCTTTTTATCTTATCAAGTTTTGCAAACTATTTCTTTGATAATTTGGTTGATATTGCATTACATGTATGAATTAATTTCGGTAGCATTGTTATTTTTATTATATTGACATGACCCATCCTTGGGCACTGAATATAATTGAATCTATACAAATATTTTTGAATGCTTTGGCACATTGATCCTTAGATATTTTATTTTATGGATCTTTTTGGCCTACTAATCTTGACTCTGATTCCTGGCAAAATCCTAAAATGTTATATTAAAGGTATAGTTTGTGAATATCTCAAAAAAAACAGCATTACTTCATCAAGAATAGCTTATACCAAACTAACCTAATCATTTTTTTTACACAGGGTTGATAGATCAGTAAATAAGGGGAATGCTATAGAAGAGACTTGCCCAGATTCTAGCCAAGCATCATACAAAAATTTGCAAGATATTCTTGTGGAGCTTATGGAGAAAAGTAGTCTAGACAAGTGGTGGCAAACTCAAAAGGAAAAAGGGGGCATTAAACAATATCTTGGTTGCATATTAACTTGGAAAACCACATATTAATATTATCTTTTTTGTGCATTTTTATTTATTTGGTTAAATATTAACCAATCACATTTTGATCTAATTGGGGCCATACTCAGGAGTGTAGCCAGCTGCCTGTTTGATGTCTCTAATTTAGCCAATAGTAGAATTCGATGGCTTTGGAACTGGTTAACCAAATAAAAGAGTAGTCATTAATGTTTTCATATCAATTTAGAAAAAGAGGTCTCTAAATTGTCCAAGGCTATCTCTTCTTGGCCCAAAAGATTTTTTAAATCAAATTTACAGATGACACAGAACTAGGGGAGACAGATAATATACTAGATGATTAGCATTCAAAGAATTCAAATTTTGACAAAATAATTTGGGCCAAAACAATTAGGATGAAATTTAATAGGGGTAAATATACAATTCCACAGACCACTGTATCCAAAGGCTCCACAGTTTGACATATTTGCTAGTTCTGTAGATCTGCTTCTCCTCCTTTTTCTCTTTGTTATACAAAATCAGTCTTGGGCCAGGAGATGTGAGAGAGAAAAAATGGAGAATTTTGGTAATGTAAAAACAAAAGAGATTAAAAAACATTTTTGAAGTACTTTTTAATTTCCCAAATATACTTTAGCTCATTTCTGTATTCCATTCTGAGCCTAGTTCAGTGTCCTTTTGTTGTCCAGTTTATTGGTTGTATAGCCCCAACCAAAGTATTTATAGAAGAATTGATGGAAGGGGGTTAGTCCCTATGTTAATATCCCTACTTTGAGGTAGGTTTCATGTATATGGTTTTCTTTGTTCTGCTTTTGATGTCTTAGCCTTTCTCTGAAGCCTCTGATATTGATTACTGCTCAAGGCTAGGGACCTAGGTATGATGGCCCAAGGCCTGTTGGGCTCCTTTAAAGACTCAAGACCCAGTGAACCATGCATTTTCCATTCCGTCTTTGTCCCTCTTCTGACCTCCTTCTCCCTTAGCCTAGCAACAATTAAAGAGATCAAAATCAATCTGTCAGGTTGCTTGATGAGATGCGAAGACTTTAGCCGGTCTCACAACTGCTCACAGCAAGCCAGATGCTATAATCTGTTCATTTTGAACTCTCCCTCTCCCTCTCCCTCTCCCTTTCCCTCTCCCTCTCCCTCTCCCTCTCCCTCTCCCTCTATTTCTATCCCCCCCTAGGTATTGATTAAGCAAGTGGCACCCCAGGGCTTGTTCTACATAAAGTAGCTTTATAGAAAATAAGGTGATGAAGGTTTCCACATACCCCTGGCTATTATTCTCTATCTATGAAGCAGAGGAGGAAAAACTTAGTTGTCATTACTGAGCAGCCCCTCCTATGATCAAATGCTTTCATCTGAGCTATTGTTTACCTTATAAAGAATATTTCCAGAAGATGGCAAAGAGAAGCCAGGAAGTTGTCTGAGATCTCCCCAATTTTTCTTGGAAACAACATTCAATAAAGCCTCTAAAAGAATTCTGGAGTGACAGAATCCACAAAAAGATGGAGTGAAACAATTTTCCAGCCCAGTATAACTTAGAAGGACTTCAGGAAAGATCTGTTTCACTTGGGTGAAAGGGGAGCACAGAAGAACACAGAAAGTGTGTGGACAAGCCAGTGTCAGGCTCTTAGCCACAGCACAGATCAGCAACCAAGGGCTCTGCAGTCTGGGTTCAGCAGGCCAGTAGTACAGCAGGCCAGCTGTGAGGCTTCTAGTCCCAACGCAAAAGACAAACTGCCAGTCCTAGAACCTAAGACACAACAGGTGTGACTAGGCCAGGCCATTCTAGTGCAGTGGGCAAGCCACCAACTTCAGAGGCCCAAGTACAGAAAGCCAGTGACCAGATCCCCGGCCTGGTACAAGAAGCTGGGGTCAGTGCCCCCTGCACCCCAAAAGCAGAGCTCAAGTTTTAAAAATGCAAAAAGAGCCATGACCATAGAAAACTACTATAGTAACAGGGAAGATCAAAACACAAACTCATAAGAGAACAACAATGTCACAATTCAAAACTTCAAAGGGGAATGTGAATTGGCCTCAAGACCAAAAAGCCTTTTGGGAAGAGCTGAAAAAAGATTTTTTTTATACTGGAAAACTTTTTTTTAATTGTAGGTGGAGTGGGCTAGCTGGACACAGTTTAGATGATTCCAACTTTGTTGCCAATATCTAAAGCATCATAGTCTGGAGCAAGTTGAACATAGGCCTTATTCTCTCCATCAGGCTGGATCAGTGTGTTGACCTTGGCCACATCAATGTCATACAGCTTTTTTACCACCTCCTTGATCTGATGCTTATTGGCCTTGAAGTCCACAATGAAGACTAGGGTATTGTTGTCCTCAATATCTTTCATAGCAGACTCAGTGGTCGAGGGAAACTTAATGATGGCATAGTGATCAAGCTTGTTTCTCTGAGGTGTGCTTTTCCAAAGGTATTCGGGCTGTCTTTGAAGTCTTGGTGTCTCGGGTCACCATAAGGTGGGATGTTCAGATCTTCTTCTTTTTGTATTTTTGGGCTACCTTCAGCACTGCCTTTTTGGCCTTCAAGGCCTTGGACTTGGATTCTATCTTGGAGGGAGACAATGGTTTTCTTCTTTGCCTTTGTGCCATCTTGGAGGAAAGGCAAAAAGGATTTTAAAAATCAAATAAGAAAGAGAGAAGAAAAATTAGGAAAAGGAATAAAAGGTATGCAAAAAAGACAACAGCTTAGAAAAGGAAGGACAAGAATTGACTGAAGAAAATAATTCCTTAAAAAATACAATTGGCCAAATGGGGGGAAAAACCTGAAGAAAACAACTCCCTAAAAAATAGACTTGGCCAAATGGAAAAGAAGGTACAAAATCTCACTGAAGAAAATAATTCCTCAAAAATTAGAATTGGGAAAGTAGAAGCTAATGTTTCAATGAGACATCAAGAATCAGTCCAACAAAATCAAAAGAATTGAAAAATAGAAGAAAATATAAAATACCTCATAGGAAAAACTGAATTGGAAAATAGATCCAGGGGAGGTAATTTAAGAGTTATTGGATTACCTGAAAGCCATGATCAAAAACAGGGCCCAGACAGCATCTTTCAAGAAATTATGAAGGAAAATTACCCTGATTTCCTAGAGCCAGACTATAAAATAGTAATTGAAAGAACCCACTGATCACCTCCTGAAAAAGGTCCCAAAGTGAAAACTCCAAGGAATATTGTAGCCAAATTCCATAATTTTCATGTCAAGAAGAAAATACTGCAAGTACCCAGAAAGAAATAATTCAAATGTCAAGGAGTCACAGTCAAGATTTAGCAGATTCTACATTAAAGAAGCAGAGGGCAGGGGCAGAGCCAAGAGGGCCTTGCTTAAGCTCTCCCCCAAACCCCTCCAAACACCTGTAAAAAACAGCTCTGAACAAATTCTAGAGATGCAGAACCCATGAAATACCAGAGGGAAACAGGTCTCCAGCCCAGGGGAGCCTGGATGGTTGCCTGGAAGGGTTTATCCCAGTGCTGGGAGCAGAATGCAGCCCAGCATGAGCCAGGCCAGGACAGACCAGACCAGGAGTCAACCAGCCAGAACAGGCCTTAGGGCCATGAATCATTCGGCTGTGGCAGTTACCAGACTTCTCAACCCACAAACGCCAAAGAGCAGGCTAGTGGAAAACTGTGGGATCGAGTTCAGAGTGATTTGGCCACCAGCCCTGGGGGTGGTGGAGGTGGTACAGCAGTGGCGATGGCAGCAGCAGGAAGCTCCTGAGACTGCCTCCAGAGCTCCAGCTTCAGCTGCTTCCTGAGTCCCTGGATCACACAGTGGGAGGAATCTAGCAGCATATCAGAGTGGAAGTGCAAGGAGCATTTTGTGGGCACAAAGGCAGGTTCTCTTGCTGTGCCCTGCTTGGATCTGGATTGCGGTCCTGGCTGGCAGTTCTTGGGGGAGGAGGAGTGCTGCTGTGACAGATCCTGGGGTGATGGTGGAGTAGAAGTAGCTCTGAAAATAGCAGTGTTTGGACCCTAAAGCTTGGGACAAAGTACTCTCTACTCTATAAGCAGTCATACCCTGACAAGAAGTTCAAGGGTTAAGTAGTTGGCTGGGAACATGAACAGACAGTGAAAATGAACTCAGACTCAAACTCAGACTCAAACTCAAACTCTAGATTCCTTTTTTGGTGACAAAGAAGATCAAAACATACAGCCAGAAGAAGTCAACAAAGTCAAAGAGCATACATCAAAAGCCTCCAAGAAAAATATGAATTGATCTCAGGCCATGGAAGAGCTCAAAAAGGATTTGGAAAAGCAAGTAAGAGAAGTAGAGGAAAAATTGGGATGAGAAATGAGAGTGATGCAAGAAAACCATCAAAAACAAGTCAATGACTTGCTAAAGGAGACCCAAAAAAATACTGAAGAAAATAACACCTTAAAGAACAGACTAAAGCAAATGGCAAAAGAGCTCCAAGAAGCCAATGAGGAGAAGAATGCCTTGAAAGTCAAAATTAACCAAATGGAAAAGGAGGTGCAAAAGACCACTGAAGAAAACACTACCTTAAAAATTATATTAGAGCAAGTGGAAGCCAGTGACTTGATGAGAAATCAAGATATTATAAAACAGAACCAAAGGAACGAAAAAATGGAAGACAACGTAAAATATCTCATTGGGAAAACCACTGACCTGAAGGATAGATCCAGGAGAGATAATTTAAAAATTATTGGACTACCTGAAAGCCATGATCAAAAAAGAGCCTAGACATCATCTTTCACAGAATAATCAAGGAAAACTGCCCTGATATTCTATAACCAGAGGGTAAAATAGAAATTGAAAGAATCCACCTATGGACTCTTGAAAAGATCCCAAAAATAAAACTCCTAGGCATATTGTTGCCAAATTCCAGAGTTCCCAGGTCAAGGAGAAAATACTACAAGCAGCCAGATAGAAACAATTTGAATATTGTGGAAACACAGTCAGAATAACACAAGATCTAGCAGCTTCTACATTAAAGGATTGAAGGGCTTGGAATATGATATTCCAGAGATCAAAAGAGCTAGGATTACAACCTAGAATCACCTACCCAGCAAAACTGAGTATAATGTTCCAAGGCAAAATATGGATTTTCAATAAAATAGAGGACTTTTAACCTTTCTCAATGAAAAGACCAGAGCTGAATAGAAAATGTGACTTTCAAATACAAGAATCAAGAGAAGCATGAAAAGGTAAACAAGAAAGAGAATTCGTAAGGGACTTACTAAAGTTGAACTGTTTTGTTTACATTCCTACACGGAAAGATGACGTACGTAATTCGTGAGACCTTTCTCAGTATTAGGGTAGTTGAAGGGAATATACATACATATATATATATATATATATATAGATAGATAGATAGATAGATAGAGGGCACAGGATGAGTTGAATATGAAGGGATGATATCTTAAAAAAATAAAATAAATTTAAAGAGGGAGAGAAGAATATATTGAGAGAGGGAGGAAGGGAGAGACAGAACAGGGTAAATTATTTCATATAAAAATGGCAAGAAAAAGCAGTTCTGGGGGAAGGGAAGAGGGGGCAGGTGAGGGGGAATGAGTGAATCTTGCTCTCATCAAATTGAATTTGAGGAGGGAATAACATACACATTCAACTGGGAATCTTACTCCACAAGAAAGTAAAGGAAAGGGGATAAAAAAGGGGGATGATAAAAGGGAGGGAAGATAGAGGGAGGAGGTAATCAAAAGGAAACACTTTTGAAAAGGGACAGGGTCAAGGGAGAAAATTGACTAAAAGGGAACAGGATAGGATAGAAGAAATATAGTTAGCCTTTAACAACATGAGCATTGTAGAAGTGTTTTACATAATTATATATGTGTGATCTATGTTGAATTGCTTGCCTTCCTAGGGAGGATAGGTGGGAAGGGAAGAGGGGAGAGAATTTGGAAACTCAAAGTTTTAAAAGCAGACGCTCAAAAAAAAGTTGTTTTTTGCATGCAGCTGGGAAACAAGATATGTAGGGAAAGGGGCATAAAAATCTATCCTCCCCTACAAGAAAGTAAGGGGAAAGGGAATGGGGGGAGGGGAGTTGGGTAATAGAAGGGAGAGCTGACTGGGGAATGAAGCAATCAGAATATATGCCATCTTGGAATGGGGGGAGGGCAGAAATGGGAGAAAATTTGTAACTCAAAATCTTGTGAAAATCAATGCTGAAAACTAAAATATTGACTAAATATGATAAAAATTTAAAAAAGAATCAGAGGGCTTGGAATATGATATGTCAAAAAATAAAGGAACTTGGATTACAACCAAGAATAAACTACCCAGCAATAATGATCATAATCTTTCAGGGGAAAACATGGATATTCAATGAAATAGGGGACTTTCAAACTTTCCTGATGAAAAGACCAGAGCTGAACAAAAAATTCAATCTTCAAATACCAGACTCAAGACAATCATAAAAAGGTAAACAGAAAAGAAAAAAATGGTATTCAATACAGTTAAAATGTTTGTATCCCTACAGGGGAATATGAAACTTGTAATTCTTGAGAACTGTATATTAGGGCAGTTAGAAGGGGTATACATAGATAGAGTGTGTGGGTATAAGTTGACTTTGATGTGATATTAAAAATTAAGGGGTGAAAAAGTATTGTACTGGAAGAAGAGGAAAAGGGGAGCAGAATAGGGTAAATTATATCATGTGAAGCAGTGCAAAAGACCTATTATAGTAGAGGGAAAGAAAGGAGGAGGTGAGTGTTGTTTTAACCTTACTTTCAAATTTGGCCCAAAGAAGGAATAACATTAACACTCTGGTATAGAAATTTATCTTACCCTGTTGGAGAGGAAAGGGGAAAGAAAATGGAGGGGGATGGATAGAGGGGAGGGCAGAAGTAGGAGGGGAAAGGGGAAAAAAGGAAGGGGGTTGATAGAAAGGAGAGCAGATTGAAGGTGGTGGTTGGAAGCAAAACACTGGTGAGTAGGGACAGGGTGAAAAAAGAGAGAAAAATATAAGTAGTGGGGAAAATAGGATGGAGGGAAATGCACAGTTAGTAATCATAACTGTGAATGTGAATGGGATGAACTCTCCCATAAAACAAGTAGATAGTAGAGTCAAATAAAAATCAGACTCCTACAATGTGTGTTTATGAGAAACACATTCAAAGCAGAGAGATACACGCAGAGTGAAGGTAAAAGGCTGGAACAGAATCAATTATGCTTCAGTGGAAGTAAAAACAAACAGGGGTAGCAATCGTGAACTCAGACAAAACAAAAGCAAAAATAGATTGAAGTGAAAGAGGTAAAGGAGGAAACTAAATCTTACTAAAATGTACCATAGACAATGAAGTAATGTTAATACTAAACATATATGCGCCAAGTAGAATAGCATTCAAATTCTAAGTTAAGTGAGTTACAAGAAGAAATAGACAGTAAAACTACATTAGTGGGGAAACACCACCTCCCCCTCTCAGAACTTGATAAATCTAACTACAAAATAAACAAAAAAATTAAGGAGATGAATAAAATTTTAGAAAAGTAGATATGATAGACACCTGGAAAAAATGAATGAGAAATATACCTTTTTCTCAGTGGTACATGGCACCTACAAAAAAATTAACCATGTATTAAGACATAGAAACCTCACAAAAAACACAGAAAGATGGAAATATTAAACACATCCTTTTCAAATCATGATGTAATAAAAATTACATACAATTACATACAATAAAACTTAATTAGAAACTAAATAACCTAATCCTAAAGAATGAGTGCATCAAACAACAAATCATAGAAACAATCATTAATTTCATCAAAGAGATTTATGGGATACAACTGAATTAGTACTTAAGGGAAATTTTTTGTCTCTATACGCTTACATGAAAAAAGGAGAAAAAAATATCAATGAATTGGCATACAACTAAAAAAGCTAGAAAAAGAACACATTTAAAATCTCCAAATAAATATCAGATTAGAAATTCTGAAATTCAAAGGAGAGATGAATAAAATAAAAAACTATTGAACTAATAAATAGAACTAAGAGCTGGTTTCATGAAACAAAACAATAAAATAGATAAATCTTTGTTTAATTTGATTTAAAAAAGAGAAAAAAGAAAGCAAATTACCAGTATCAAAAATGAAAAGGGTGACTTCACCATCAATGAAGAGGAAAATAAAACAATAAGCTATATGCCAATAAATCTGACAATCTAAGTGAAATGGATGAATATTTACAAAAATATATATTGCCCAGTTGAACAGAAGAGGAAATAAAATACTAAAATAACCACATTTTAGAAAAATTAATTGAACAAGCCATCAATGAACTCCCTAAGAAAAAAATCTCCAGGGCCAGATGAAATTACAAGGAAATTCTACCAAATATTTAAAGAACAATTTATCCCAATAGTATGTAAGCTATTTGGAAAAATTGGCAATGAAGGAGTCCTACCAAATTCTCTTTGTGACACAAATATGGTGCTGATTCCTGAACCAGGAAGAACCAAAACAGAGAAAGAAAATTATACACCAATTTCCCTAATGAATTTCGATGCAAAAAATTTTGAACAAGGCTATCACAGCAATATATCAGAAGGATTTTACACTACAAAGAGGTGGGATTTATACCAGGAGTGTAGGGCTAGTTTAATATTATGAAAACTATCAGCATAATTGATCATATCAATAACAAAATTAACATAAATCATATTATTATCTCAATAGATGTAGAAAAAGCTTTCAACAAAATACAGCACCCATTCCTATTAAAAACACTAGAGAGCATAGGGGTAAATTGAGTTTTCCTTAAAATGATAAGTAGTACCTATCTAAAACCTTCAGCAAGCATTATATGTAATGGGAATAAGCTAGAACATTTCCCAATAAGATCAGGGGTGAAACAAGGATTTGAATTATTCCCTCTATTATTCTCTTGTACTAAAAATGTTAGCTTTAGCAATAAGAGAAGAAAAAGAAATTGAAGGAATTAGGATAGACAATGAAGAGACAAAACTGTCTTTCTTTGCAGATGATATGGTGACATAGTTAAAAAATCCTAGAGAATCAACTAAAAATCTTCCTGAAATAATTAACCATTTTAATAATGGTTGAGGATATAAAATAAACACATATAAACTATCAGCATTTCTATATATTACCAACAAAGCTCAGTAGCAAGCGATAGAAAGAGAAACTCCTATTTTGTGCTTAAAATAGCATTTTATCCCCACTCCCCCAATTATATATCTAGAAAATTTTTAGTATTCATTTTTACAAGATTTTGAGTTCCAGATTTTTCTCCCTCCCTCCATGCTCTCCTTTCTTCTGAAAATTGTAAGCAGTTTGGCATTGTTTACACATATGCTATCATATAAAACGTATCTCCACATTCATCACAGTTGTGGAAAGAAGAAACATCAAAAGAAAAAAATGCAAGAAAGAATAAAATAAGTGAAAAAATCTGCTTCAATCTACATTCAGATTCTGCATATCTAGATACGGATAGTATTTTTCTTCATGAGTCCTTTGTATTTATCTTGGATCATTATGTGATCCAAAATCCAAAAATCCAAAAGCTGAGTCCTTCATAGTTGATTATCACAGAATGTTGCTGATACTGTGTACAATGTTTTCCTTGTTCTGCTCATTTCACTTTGCATCAGTTTGTACAAGTCTTCCCAAAGTTTTCTGAAATGTTCCTGTTCATTATTTCTTATTGTATAGTAGTATTCCATTACATTCATATACCACAGCTTGTTCAGCCATTCCCCAATTAATGGCCATCCCCTCAATTTCCAATGTTTTGCCACCATGAATAGGGCTACTACAAATTTTTTTTGCATGTGTAGGTCCTTTTCCCTTTTTATGATCCTTTTGGGATACAGACCTAGTAGTGGTATTGCTGGATGAAAGGGTATACATGGTTTGGTTGACTCAGTTCTCTATATATTTGAGAAATGAAGCCTTTATCAGAGACACTTGCTGTAAATATTGTTTCCCAGCTTTCTGTTTTCCTTCTAATCTTGGTTGCATCGGTTTTATTTGTAGGAAAGCTTTTCAATTTAATGTGATCAGAATTATCTATTCTACATTTCTACTTACCAAGACAAACCCAGGAAATATATGAACACAATCACAAAACACTTCTCACACAAATGAAGTCGGATGTAAAAAATTTGAAAAAATCAGTTGCTGATAGATAAGCCAAGCTAATATACCAAAAATGGCAATTGTACCTAAATTAATTTACTTATTCAGTGCCATACCAAACTCCCAAAAATTATTTTATAGAGCTAGAAAAAAATAATTAAATTCATTGGGAAGAAAAAAAGGTCAAGAACATCAAGGGAATCAATGAAAAAAACACAAAGGAAGGTGGCCTAGCCATACCGGATCTAAAACTATATTGTAAAGCAGCAATCATCAAATCTCTTTGGTACTGGCTAAGAAATAGAGTGGTGGATCAGTGGAATAGGTCAGGTACACAAGACACAGTAGTCAACGACTATAGTAATCTACTGTTTGATAAATCCAAAAGACTTCAGCTTCCAAGCAAGAATTCACTATTTGTCAAAAACTGCAAGGAAAACTGGAAAATAGTATGTCAGAAATTAGGTAAAGACCAACCTCTCATACTGTATAAGGTGAAAATTGGTACATGATTTAGACAAAAAGGGTGATACCATAAGCAAATAAGGAGAGCAAGGAATAGTTTACATGTCAGCTCTACAGAGAAGGGAAGAATTTATGACCAAACAAGAGATAAAGAACATTATGAAGTGTGAAATGGATAATTTAGATTTCATTAAATTAAAAAGTTTTCTCACAAAGCCAATGCAATCAAGATGAGAAGGAAAGCAGAAAGATGGGAAACAATTTTTATCTCCAGTGTTTCTGATAAAGGCCTCATTTCTCACATATATAGGGAACTGAGTTAAATTTATGAGAATTCAAGTCATTCACCAATTGAGAAATGGTCAAAGGATATGAACAGGCAGTTTTCAGATGAAGAAATTAAAGCTATCTATAGTCATATGAAAAAATGCTCTAACTCATCTTTGATTGGGGAAATGCAAATTAAGAGAACTCTGAGGTACTACCTCCTACCTATCAGGTTGGCTAATATGACAAAAAAAGAAAATGATAAATGTTGGAGAAAATGTGGTGGTTAATTGTCTCATTTGTTCCAGGAAGAGTAGTGTAAATTTAATTATTGTGAGCTAAAGGTTGAAACTAGTAGGGGACGGAGTGAGGAAGACAAGGCACAGGTGAAGCAGCATGGCATGAAAATGACCAGAGAATAGGATGGTTATTCTGGGTGGCATGACATGAATATGATCAGAGAATAATGTGAGTCTGGGTATGTGATAGCTATGGAGATATCTCACTGATTTTTTGACTTTAAATTGCTTTTGTGGGGGGGAGGGTAGTTGGCTTTGCGAATGTGACGGGTGTAAGGTGGAACTTTATAGTTGCTGTAATTTATATTTCTGTAATTAGTAATTTAGAACCTTTTCCCCCATATAGCTTTCGTTATCTTGGCTTTCTTCCTTAGAAAACTGCCTGTTCATATCCTTTGACCATTTATCAATCAGGGAATGACTTTTATTCTTATGAATTTGAATTAATTCTTCACATATTCTGTAAATGAGTGCCATACAAGACAAATTTTCTACAAAGAGTCCCCTCTCCTCTAATTATGTCTCCCTTCTAATTTTTGCTTTACTGGTTGTGCATATACCAAAAAACCAAAAAACTAAAAATTTATGTACTCAGTATTGTTTATTTGCTCTTGTATGATTTTCTCTATTTCCAGTTTCGTTATGAGCATTCATCTGAAAGGCAATTTCTTCCTTGCTCCTTTAATATATTTATGATGCCACCCTGTATGTCTGACTCATGTATGTATTTTGAGCTTATCTTGTTTCATGGTGTGAAATGTTGGCACATGCCTAGTTTTTGCCAGACTACTTCCCAGTTTTACCAAAAATTTTGATTTTAGTGAGTTCTTACTTTAGAAACTGGAAACTTTGAGTTCATCAAACATTAGGCTGTCTTCATTAGCTTTTAAGTATTGTGTATCTAACCTGTTTCAATGGTCAACATTCATATTTTTAAACTAGTACCAAATTGCTTTGAAGATTTCTGTTTCGTAATGTGGTTTCCGATATTGCCAGATATCCCTTGTTTCCACTTTTTAACATAATTTCCCTTGAGATTCTTGTTTCCTTGAGATTTTTGTTTCTCTAGTTGAACTTCATTTTCCCCCTACCTGTATAAAGTAACTTTGGTAGTTTGGTTGGTATGAATTAATTTAAGTAGTATTTCTATTATATTGGCGTAGGTTAGCCATGAGCAATTGATATATCTCCAATTATTTAGTCCTGTCTTTATTTCCTTAAAGAACATTTTGTAGTTGTATTCACATAGTTCATTTATGTCTAGGCAAGTAGATTTCTAAATATTTCTCTCTATCTCTTCCTGATTAGTTTTCTTGGGAATACTATATACAGAAATGTTGATAATTTATATGTATTTATTTTATATCCTACAATCTTGCTAAAGTTACTAGTTATTTAATTTTAGGTGACTTTAGGGTTCTTTAAATATCCCTTTATGTGACCTGCAATTAGTGATATTTTCCCCCTCTTTGCCTACTCTTAATCCTTCAATTTCTCTTTCTTTTCTTAAAGTTATAGCTAGTATCTCATCACTTCATAGTGGTGATAATAGACTCCCTTACTTTACCCCTGTTCTTACTGGAAAAAGGTCAAAGGAGTTTGATAGAATTCTTTCATTTCTTATTTTTTTCTGAACAGTTTTCATAATGTTGGCGTGAAGTGTTCTTTGAATCTTTAATAGAATTCACATATTAATCTAACAGGTCTTGAATCTTTTCATCCCTTTAGGAGTTAATTTATGGCTTATTCAATTTATTTTTCCAAGGTGGTATTATTTTAATTCCCTATTTCTTGTTATGTTAACCTGAGCATTGTATGTGTGTGTGTAAGTATGTAAGTAAGTATGTATGTATTTATGTATGTATGGGGCAGCTAGGTGGCACAGTAAATTGAGTGCTATGCCTGAAGTTAGGAAGAGTAATCTTTCTGAGTTCAAATCTGGCCTCAGACACTAAGCAACTACGTGACCCCAGGCAAGTTTGCCTCATTTCCTTATCTGTAAAATGAGCTGGAGAAGTAAATGGCAAACCACTTCAGTGTCTTTGCCAAGAAAGCCCCAAATTGGGTCACAAAGAGTCAGACACAGCTGAAAAGAATGAACAACAACGTGTGTGTGAGTGTGTGTGTGTGTGTGTGTGTGTGTGTGTGTGTTTATTTCAATAGTCATTCATTTCTGTTACAGCAGATAGGTGGTACTATGTATAGAGTCTGAAACTGGAGTCAGGAAGGCCTGAGTTCAAATCCAACATCATATACTTGCATTCTGTGTGTGACTTTGGGCAAGTCACTTAACTTCTGTTTGCCTCAGTTTCTTCATCTGTAGATCAGGGATAATAATAGCAGCTATCCCCCAGGATTGTTGTGAGGATATAGTGAGATAATATTTGTAAAGTGATTAGCACAGGTAAGCCTGACACATAGTAGGTGGGCCAAATAGTTTCTAATATTTTCTTTTATTTCTTTTGCCTTATTTATGCATTCTCCTTTTCAATTTTTTATACTGGTAATATTTTCCTCTTTCTTTTTTCAGTTTACCTAATTGTATATCCATTTTATTGCTTATTTCTAAAAATATCTACTTCAATAACTCAGTAGTGGTGTCTTATTTCATTCAATTTTGTTAATCTCTTGATTTCCAAAATTTCTATTTTGGTGTTTAAATTGTTTTAACTTCTCAGCTTTATAGTTTTTTTATGCTCATGTCCAATTCATTGATCTGTTTCCCCTGTATTGTTTAAAGGGAGGCAGGAAAGGGGAAAGGGAAGGGATTAAGTATTTATATAGTACGTACTGTGTGCCTGGAACTTTACGTGCTTTTAAAATATCTCATTTGAACCACATTTTACAGATGAGGAAACTGAGACAGATAGAAGTTAAATTACTTGCCCAGGGTAATACAGCTAGTAAGTTTCTGAGAATAGATTTAAACTTAGGGCTTCCTTCCTCCAGACTCATAACTCTATCTACTACGCAAACTAGGTACCCTGAAATATATATGTATATTTAATAAGTATATACCTAATAAATATATGCATAAATATGTTTAATACATATTATATAAATACATATAACATATATTATATAAATATATTTAGAGGGACAAATATCCCATGAAAAATTAATTCATTGCCAAGATGTTAACATGTTATCTCATTGATGTCACTGTTTTTAATGAAATATCTATTATTTGTTCAAGTTCTTTGACCCATCAATTTTTAGAATTACATTATTTGATCTCACCTTAATTCAAAGTTATGCTTATTAATTGTGTATTTTGCATGAGAAGAGTCAAGAATGCTTTGAGGTTATGAACCTAGATGACTAGAAAAAATGATAGCTGTCTCACTTGAAATACTAATAACAACACTGATAATAATAAAGCTAACATTTATATAGACTTTGTTTTACAAAGTGTTTTACATGTATTATTTAATTTGACTCTTACAACAACTCTGTAATATAGGTACTATTTTTATTCCCATTTTTTAGATGAGGAAACTGACTTAAGAGAAGTCAACACAGTAAGTCTAGTAAAGATTTTGAGGTGGAGCTTGGGCTCAGCTCTCCTTGTCTCTATATCTAGCAGTCTATCCACTGCACTTTTAGGGAAAAGATAATGAATTATATTCTGAGCATTTTGGGTTAGAGATATTTATGGGCCATCCAGTTGGAAATGTCTAATAGACAAATGGTGGTGTAAGAGAAAAGTTTGGAAGAGAGATTGGACCTGGAGCTATATAGTACAGGGAGTCATTGCATATAGTTCATAGTTGAACCCATAGGAGCTGATCACCAAGAGAGGGAGAGTAGAGAGAAAAGAGAAAAGGTCTGGGCTAGGACCTTTTCTCTTTTCTCTCTACTCTAAGGATGAGATAAGGATGATGATTTTACAGGGTAATCACTTGGTGATGAATTCTTTGACCACAGAAAGCCACAAAATAAAGTACAGAATGGCCCTCAGTACTGTGATACTCTCTTCTGGATCTGGTGATAGCAGAGGGTGCTAATAATCACACAGTATTTAGATTTCCTGTAAACATTAATTTATCTGTTTATACTCTAAATATCACATTCATGTCCAGGGCCCAAGTGGAAAAGCCACTGGAGTAACTGAATCATATCAATGGTGAAATTCTCATTGTATAGGAAATCAGAAGGAAGCCTCAAGTAAGTGGAAGGATGATTCGCAGGTACTCCTTGGAGAGGCTAATATAGAGTTGGTCATGTTTTATTGCGTGTCAAAGGTGGCAAAAACATTATTTAATGAGACCTTTGTCCGTCTTGTATTATAGTGTTCATAATAAGTATTTGTAAGAAGACCAGCATGAAAATAATTGCAACATATGAGCCAACATCTGTTATGAGGATTAAAGAAATAGCAAAGTGCTATGAAGAACCCGATAAAATTCACCAAACTTATGCTTTGATTCTTGACCATTTCATATAAAGGTAGTATTAGAGGAGGATGGAGAACAATATCTTTGAAATATGCTTTAGGCATAAGGGAGGAGCGATGCAAAAGACTTATAGAATGCACAATCAGTCAAGAAGCATTTATTAAGCACTTATTGTGTGCCAGGCACAATGCCATTCAGAGACAGCTAGTGGCACAGTGGATAGACTAATGACTTGAGTCCAAATCCAGCTTCAGACACAATGTGACTTTGGGTAAGTCAGCTACCTTCTGTCTGCTTCAAGTTCCTTAACCGTAAAATGGGGATAATGACAGCACCCATCTCATGGGATTGTTGTGGGGAACAAATGAGGTAACATTTGTAAAGCACTTAGCATGCTGTTTGACACATAGTAGGCACTTAATAAAGGCTTCTTTCTCTCCCTTCTGTCTCTTTCTTCATTGGACACAAAGACAGGAAAAATCCCATGGTCTCTTCTACTCAAGGAGCTCCCATTCTGGTAGGACAGATATAAATAACTAGGCATATGCAAGATACTACAGAGTAGATGGAAGGTGGTCTGAGAGACGAAGGCACTAGCAGCTATAGGGATCAGGATAGACCTTTTATAAAAGGGGAGAATTGAAAGAAGTCAAGGAAACCTATAAGGAGACTTTAGGTGGCAGAGCATTTCAGGCAGTGAGGATAGCCCAAGCAAAGGCATTGTGGTAGATGCCATGTTCTACTAACTGCAAGGCAGATCTTAGAGTATGTGGATGGGAGTAAAGTATAAGCTATTGTTTGTCCTTATTTTCAAAGAGGACCAGTGACATCATAGGGTTGTGTTTTGACTTGCACAGGATTTGGATTTAAGTGAGGCAGTCACATAGTTATCAGCCTCACTCTCTCTTCCAGAGTCATAGAAGTCCAGTGGCAAGACACAAATCAGGATGACTGGTGATGGTACAGGATTCAGTGGATGACCTGGGTAGCTTCAGTGTCTAACTAAGCTCTAAATGCTCCATAAGGCCTGCTTCAGCCACCTTCATGACTGCTGGAACAAATTGTTCTCATTCACCCATCCCACCAGGGGACATCTTTATGTGCTTGGGGTAGACACCTCCACCCCAACTCATCAGTCAAGTCTGAGGCTTTTCCATTACTCTCAATCCAGTTTAGCACATCTGCTGAGAAGGTTTACTG
This sequence comes from Trichosurus vulpecula, assembly GCF_011100635.1. NCBI lineage: Eukaryota > Metazoa > Chordata > Mammalia > Diprotodontia > Phalangeridae > Trichosurus > Trichosurus vulpecula. The sequence continues at coordinate 172,535,502 of NC_050574.1, forward strand.
GGGTGTGGCCTCTGCCCATGCTACAGCTTCTTGGACTCATAGTCCAACTCTCACAACAGGTGAGAGTTGAGTGTCAGATAGACACCAGAGGTGGATGGGCAGCCCTGAAAAGGGCTCAGCAAGCCTTCACACCAGAGGTGCTAGTCCTCCTCCTTGAACACCTAAAGGAAGGAAGGAAGGAGCCAAGTTAAAAAGAATGTTAGATGTCAAACAGAGAAGTACATATTTAATCTACAGACTACCCAGAAGGATCTTGCCTTATATATCATGAACACTTTCTTTGAGAAAAGAATTAGAGGCATTGAATATGAGAAGCACCAAATAACATCACAAAAATAAAAATGATATATTAACAGAGAAGAAGTGATGCATTACCGATATGGGTGTGATTCAGCCCGTACAACCATCAGTAATTCACATGTAGTAAAACAAGATTTCTTAGAGCAGGGAACAAAATTAATGCAATGCTAAGAAAAATAATAAAAATAGTAAAGAAAAAAGACAGTGTGTGCTATTAAAACAACTCCAACCTGACCTATTTAAACAAGTTACTGATTTTGGAAAAAGTGGAAGATTGATGGAGACAAGGATGTTGATGCTAACTATAAAAATTTCATATAAAAGTTTAACTGATGTAAATCTACTGCATAATTGGAGAAGAGAAATATAACAAGAAGAACAAAAGCAGCCCAAAACAACCTTAGTCAGCAAACACTTGACTTACTTGCCAAGCGTAGTGATCTGGCAGCCGAGGGTGACACTGATTTAGAATATAAACTCATTTGCAAAATCTTCTGGAGGATGGCGAAAGATTATGAGTGGTATTGCCTCATAAGAATCAGTGAAGGGAAAAAACAAATGTAAAGAAAACTTGGCAAGAACCCTAACTAAGCAAAGTCATTCTAAGGGCATTTAACAAAGCGGAAGAAGGACAACAAGCAGAGGAAAGTTGTGAAAGAGCTGCAAAGCTTTTATTATAAGCTCTGTTCACCATCAAGGATGGTAGAACCCCCACAGTACATTATAACCTCATAGTCCCACATGGACTTAAAGAGGAATTTTAAAATGTACAAAAGGTTAAAAAAAGTCAGAAATTTAGTTTTAGCTAAATTAAATTGAATTTTTACTAAATAGGAAGTATATGCTGGAGGTGACAAAATTTTTATGTCATTGAGGGGTAAATCATACTCAAGGGTGGAGAGATACCACAAACATAGTAAAATATTATGAAAAAAGTAATTTTAGTGCATTAATAATTACTGATCTATATGCCCATTTTCTTATCTATATATATGAGCTATATAAATCTATGTCCATATACTACTAAATAGTAATAATCTATCTAAATATCTATATCTATGAGAATAATCTACATATGAATTGATGAGGCATCCTTAATAAGGGGCTTTGAGCTGAAAAAACAGACTTTTTACAAGCAATATTCCACAGTAGGCTATATCATTACCATCATACAACTAATAGATGTAAGTGTATAAGATACCACTGATTTTATTGTTGAGCCATTAAAAAAAAGCATGTAATCGTAAAGAACAAAACCTTAAAGGGTATCTTTTACTAAAATCTCTCATATACATATATGCACACAAATATATGTACATATGTATATACATGTATATATATATACATATATATTCGAAAGAGATAATCTTCTTCAATATATGTCAAATCATTAACATTATGCAAGATAAAAGAGGGAGACCTATGCTTGCCAAAGGTGTTGGCCACTGTCATGAAGACAGTTCATGGGTGGATTCCTGTTTGTAGATGTCATTTGCATACAACTCCCTAAAAGAGATCTATTATCAATCTAAAGAGTGTGGCCAAACAACTCTCATAGGGAAAGAAAGTACCGGGCACTGTGCTAAGTGGGGATACAAATAAGAAAAAGAATCCCTGCCTTCAGGAAGGTTACAGTCCAGTGGGGGAAGACAATACATAAAAAATAGATGAGAAAAGGAGAGGATATCAGAAGAATTAAAACCAATTATAACAGTTGGCGGGAAGTGAAGAGATGGCTGGACTCTGAGCCTTTTATAAAGGGATGTTTTGGGAACAGTGTTTTGCTGTGCCCTCTAGTCAGAGAGGAAAGGCAATTGAGTGTGTTGAGGAGTACTGGGAAATGATATAAAGAATATCATTGGGGCAGCTGGGTGGCGCAGTGAGTAGAGCACCAGCCCTGGTGTCAGGAAGACCTGAGTTCAAATTCGGCCTCATACACTGGGCACACTTACTGAGCAAGTCACTTAACCCCAATTGCCCTGCCTTCCCCTCTCCAAAAAAAAAAAGAATATCATTTAATAAATGTATAAGCTAAAAGAGTATAGACTGGCCATCTGGTAAGAAGGAAAGACAATTTTTTTTTAAATTTATGTATTTATTTATTTAATATATTTAGTTTTCAGCATTGATTTTCACAAGAGTTTGAATTACAAATTTTCTCCCCATTTCTACCCTCCCCCCTACTCCAAGATGGCGTATATTCTGGTTGTCGTGTTCCCCAGTCAGCCCTCCCTTCTGTCACCCCACTACCCTCTCATCCCCTTTTCCCTTCCTTTCTTGTAGGGCAAGATAAATTTCTATGCCCCATTGCCTGTGTATCTTACTTTCTAGTTGCATGCAAAAACTTTTTTTTTTGTTTTTGAACATCTGTTTTTAAAACTTTGAGTTCCAAATTCTCTCCCCTCTTCCCTTCCCACCCCCCCTCCCTAAGAAGTCAAGCAATTCAAGATAGGCCACACATGTATAATTATGTATAACCCTTCAACAATACTCATGTTGTGAAAGACTAACTATATTTTGCTCCTTCCCAACCCATCCTGCTTTATTGAATTTTCTCCCTTGACCCTGTCCCCTTTCCAAAGTGTTTGCTTTCTATTACGTCCACCTGCATCTGCCCTCCCCTCCATCATCCCCCCCTTTTTTTAATCTTCTTCCCTCTTCTTTCCTGTGGGATAAGATACCCAATTGAGTATGGATGGTATTCCCTCCTCAGGCCAAATCTGATGAGAGCAAGATTCACTCATTCCCCCCTCACCTGCCTTCTCGCCTCCTCCCACAGAACTGCTTCCTCTTGCCACCTTTATGCGAGATAATCCACCCCATTCTATCTCTCCCTATCTCCCTCTCTCAATATATTTCTGTCTCATCCCTTAATTTGATTTTATTTCTTTTAGATATCTTCCCTTCATCTTCAACTCACCCTGTGTCCGCGCTCTCTCTCTCTAAATATATATATATATATATATATATATATATATATATATATAAATATACACACACACACATATATATATACACATATACATATACACATGCATATATACATACATACACATTCACTTATATATATATACATAAACATATATATATACATACATATGCATATTCCCTTTAGCTACTCTAATACTGAGGTCTCATGAATCATACACATCATATTTCCATGTAGGAATGTAAACAAAACAGTTCAACTTTAATAAGTCCCTTGCAATTTCTTTTTCTTCTTTTTCTTGATTACCTTTTCATGCTTCTCTTGATTCTTGTGTTTGAAAGTCAAGTTTTCTATTCAGCTCTGGTCTTTTCACTGAGAAAGCTTGAAAGTCCTCTATTTTATTAAAAATCCATATTTTGCCTTGGAGCATGATACTCAGTTTTGGTGGGTAGGTGATTCTTGGTTTTAATCCTAGCTCCATTGACCTCCAGAAGATCGTATTCCAAGCCCTTCGATCTCTTAATGTAGAAGCTGCCAGATCTTGGATTATTCTGATTGGGTTTCCACAATACTCAGATTGTTTCTTTCTGGCTGCTTGCAGTATTTTCTCCTTGATCTGGGAGCTCTGGAATTTGGAGACAATATTCTTAGGAGATTTCTTTTTGGGATCTATTTGAGGAGGCGATCAATGGATTCTTTCAATTTCTATTTTGCCCTATGGCTCTAGAATATCAGGACAGTTCTCCTTGATAATTTCTTGAAAGATGATATCTAGGCTCTTTTTTTGATCATGGCTTTCAGGTAGTCTAATAATTTTTAAATTCTCTCTCCTGGATCTATTTTCCAGGTCAGTGGTTTTTCCAATGAGATATTTCACATTGTCTTCCATTTTTTCATTCCTTGGTTCTGTTTGATAATATCTTGATTTCTCATAAAGTCACTAGCTTGCACTTGCTCCAATCTAATTTTTAAAGTAGTATTTTCTTCAGTGGTCTTTTGGACCTCCTTTTCCATTTGGCTAATTCTGCCTTTCAAGGCATTCTTCTCCTCATTGGCTTTTTGGAGCTCTTTTGCCATTTGAGTTAGTCTGTTTTTTAAGGTGTTGTTTTCTTCAGTGTATTTTTCAGTATTTTTTTGGGTCTCCTTCAGCAAGTCATTGACTTGTTTTTCATGGTTTTCTCACATCCTTCTCATTTCTCTTCCCAATTTTTCCTCTACTTCTCTAACTTGCTTTTCCAAATCCTTTTTGAGCTCTTTCATGGCCTGGGACCAGTTCATGTTTTTCTTGGAGGTTTCTGTTGTAGGCTCTTTGACTTTGTTAACTTCTGTCTGTATGTTTTGGTCTTCTTCATCACCAAAGAAAGAATGCAAAGTCTGAGAATGAATCTGGGTGCATTTTCGCTGCCTGGCCATATTCCCAACCAACTAACTTGACCCTTGAGTTTTTCAGTGGGGGTATGAGTACTTGTAGACTAAAGAGTTCTATGTTCCACGTTTGGGGGGGGAGGTGCCATCTCTGCCACAGCAGCACTGCTCCTTCCCCAAGAACCCCCAACCCGGACTGGGCTTAGATCTTCAGCAGGCTGTGCACTCCTGCTCTGATCTGCCACTTCATTCCTCCCACCAGGTGGGGCTGGTGCCAGAAGCAACAACATCTGTAGCTGCCCCACCTCCACTGCCCCCGGGGCTGGAAGCCGAACCGCGAACTCCTTCCACTCCCGCAGCTTTTCCTACTAACCTTCTCCACTGTCTTTGCTGTTTGTGGGTTGAGAAGTGTGGTAACTGCCGCAGCTCACTGATTCAGGGCGCTAGGGCCCGCTCCGCCCCATCCTGGTCTGGTTGGTCCACACCGCTCAGGCTGGGCTCTGCTCCACTCTGTTCCCAGCTCCCAGCTCCCAGCTCCGTGTGGGATAGACCTCACCCAGAGACCATCCAGGCTGCCCTGGGCTGGAGCCCTGCTTCCCTCTGCTGTTTTGTGAGTTCTGCAGTTCTAGAATTGGTTCCAAGCCATTTTTTATAGGTTTTTGGAGGGACTTGGCAGGGAGGTCATGCTAGTCCCTGTTTTCCAGCTGCCATCTTGGCTCCACCTCCCAAGGAAAGATAATTGATAGTGTATATGCTTCACTGTTATGCTTGGAAAGTTATGAAGGCCCCCACCACATTTTGTGGACTATCTCCCCACCCTTACTTCTACCTCCATGATGAAATTATGGGAGGAGATGGGCAAGAATTGTTAGGCATCGATAGGTTGTACTCTGTAGCACTGCAGGGATAATCCACACTGATGATATCACAGGTCTCTCTTAATATTTAAATGATTTGCTTCTTGGTCTCCTCCTATAACAGGCCAAGAACAGTGAGACAAATGCTTTGTCATAGTAAGAGAAGGTATGCACCATCAAGAATACAGAATTAACTTCTTTTCTAACTTCTGTTAGATTTATCCATGGGATAGTAGATAATCTCTTTTCCTGAATCTAACAGGTGCTGTAGTGTTATTTCTAGGTCTTTAGGAAATTGGCTAACTTCCAGTGAAATGTACTAATTCTATCTATTTTTCTACCTCCACCAAGAATCCCTGCTGTATAGGCACAAAGTATATATCCTCTGCTTCAGCCATGAGGTCCCCATAGCAAAGTACCATAGCAAGGAGATTTCAGAAAATGCACTTTTCAGATAAACCTGATAGCCCTTGGTGTTTCAGATTCAGAACTATATGTTTAGTCCTGTGTCACCTGAGCCTGGACTAAAGTTTCATGGCAGAAGTCCCAGAGTCTGCCTTGGACTTCACCCACAGCTTTGTTCCTGAATTTAGCCATTCGATTATTCTTTTCTATGTTGTTGTTGTTGTTCGGTTGTTTCAATTGTGTCTGACTCTACATGACCCCATTTGGGATTTTCTTGGCAGAGATACTGGAGTGGTTTGCCATTTCTGTCTCTAGCTCATTTGACAGATGAAGAAACTAAGGCAGCAGGTTTAAGTGATTTGCCCAGGGTCACACAGCTAGTAAGTGTCTAAGGGTAGATTTGAACTCAGGAAGATGAGTTTTCCCAACTCCAGACTAGGGTGCTCTATCCATTGTACCACCTAGCTGACCCCAGCAACAAATAACAATGTAGTTGCTAGCCATTATTTTAATTACAGAAACACTTCAGATAAGATAGCATGTGAGTGTTGTACAAAGACACGTAGGCTCTTGGGTCTTGAGGTATAAAGGAGGGTCCAAGTAGCACCTTGTGTAAGTGTGTATATGACGGGAAATTTGGGAGGGATGTTCCTCCAGTTATGATGAATAATCACAAACAGAGTGATTGCCTGATATTCATTCAATGGGGATAAACGTACACATTATATACAAGTTTTAAAAAATCAATTGCAAAAATGCAGGATGGAAAAAAAAGAAAAAAATGAAACTCCCTGCCCTCAAGGAGCTTAAGTTCACCAAAACGTACACATATAAATGCATACAAAGTGCCTACAAAGTCATATAAATTAATTTCCAGAGGCCAAGAGCATTAACAGTCATGGAGATTGAGAAAAGCCTTAGGAGTAACACCAGAGCAAAGCCTTTAAAGGGAGTTGGAGTGGGAAAGGAGGCCACTGTAGAGATGGAAGACAGCCTGAACTAAACACAGGAGCTGGAATATTGTGGTGGGGTAATGAATGACAAGTAGGTTGCTTTAGCTAAAATATAAAGTAGGTAAAAGGGAGAATTACAAAATCAGTTCAGAAAGCTAAGCTACAGCCAGATTGGGAAAGATTTTTTTTTACATTAAAAAGTGTCCAAATTTTTTTAAATTTAATTTAAATTTATATATTTAACATATTTGGTTTTCAGCATTGATTTTCACAACAGTTTGAATTACAAATTTTCTCCCCATTTCTACCCTCCCCCCCACTCCAAGATGGCATATATTCTGGTTGCCCTGTTCCCCAGTCAGCCCTGCTCTCTATCACCCCCCTCCCCTCTCATGCCCTTTTCCCTTCCTTTCTTGTAGGGCAAGATAAATTTCTACGCCCCATTGCCTGTGTATCTTGTTTTTTAGTTGCATGCAAAAACTTTTTTTTGTTGTTGTTTTTGAACACCTGTTTTTAAAACTTTGAGTTCCAAATTCTCTTCCCTCTTCCCTTCCCACCCACCCTCCCTAAGAAGTCAAGCAATTCAACCTAGGCCACACGTGTATCATTATGTATAACCCTTCCACAATACTCATGTTGTGAAAGGCTAACTACATTTTGCTCCTTCCCAACCCATCCTGCTTTATTGAATTTTCTCCCTTGACCCTGTCCCCTTTCCAAAGTGTTTTTTTGATTACCTCCACTCCCATCTGCCCTCCCTTCTATCATCCCGCCCCTTTTATTTATTTATTTTTATCTTCCTCCCTCTTCTTTCCTGTGGGGTAAGATACCCAACTGAGTATGTATGGTATTCCCCCTCAGGCCAAATCTGACGAGAGCAAGGTTCACTCATTCCCCCCTCACCTGCCCTCTCCCCGCCTCCCACAGAACTGCTTCCTCTTGCCACCTTTATGGGAGATAATACACCCCATTCTATCTCTCCCTATCTCCCTCTCTCAGTATGTTGCTCTCTCATCCCTTAATTTCATTTTATTTCTTTTAGATATCTTCCCTTCATCTTCAACTCACCCTGTGTCTGCTCTCTCTCTTTTACATATATATATATATATACACACATATATACACACACACATATATATATATACATACATACATACACATGCATACATATACACATAGATACATACATATACATTCACTTCTATATATACATAAACATATATATACATATATATAAATATATAAATATATATATATACATATATATAAATATATATACATATATATATACATATATATATACACACACATATATATGCATATTCCCTTCATCTACCCTAATACTGAGGTCTCATGAATCATATACATCATCTTTCCATGTAGGAATGTAAACAAAACAGTTCAACTTTAGTAAGTCCCTTGCAATTTCTGTTTCTTGATTACCTTTTCATGCTTCTCCTGATTCTTGTGTTTGAAAGTCAAATTTTCTATTCAGCTCTGGTCTTTTCACTGAGAAAGCTTGAAAGTCCTCTATTTTATTGAAAATCCATATTTTGTCTTGGAACATGATACTCAGTTTTGCTGGGTAGGTGATTCTAGGTTTTAATCCTAGCTCCACTGACCTCCGGAATATCGCATTCCAAGCCCTTCGATCTCTTAATGTAGAAGCTGCCAGATCTTGGGTTATTCTGTTTGGGTTTCCACAATACTCAAATTGTTTCTTTCTGGCTGCTTGCAGTATTTTCTCCTTGATCTGGGAGCTCTGGAATTTGGCAACAATATTCCTAGGAAATTTCTTTTTGGGATCTATTTGAGGAGACGATCGATGGATTCTTTCATTTTCTATTTTGCCCTGTGGCTCCTGAATATCAGGGCAGTTTTCCTTGATAATTTATTGAAAGATGATATCTAGGCTTTTTTTGATCATGGCTTTCAGGTAGTCCAATAATTTTTAAATTCTCTCTCCTGGATCTGTTTTCCAGGTCAGTGGTTTTTCCAAGGAGATATTTCACATTGTCTTCCATTTTTTCATTCCTTTGGTTCTGTTTTATAATATCCTGATTTCTCATAAAGTCACTAGCTTGCACTTGCTCCAATCTAATTTTTAAAGTAGTATTTTCTTCAGTGGTCTTTTGGACCTCCTTTTCCATTTGGCTAATTCTGCCTTTCAAGGCATTCTTCTCCTCATTGGCTTTTTGGAGCTCTTTTGCCATTTGAGTTAATCTATTTTTTAAAGTGTTGTTTTCTTCAGTGTATTTTTCAGTATTTTTTTGGGTCTCCTTTAGCAAGTCATTGACTTGTTTTTCATGGTTTCCTCGCATCCTTCTCATTTCTCTTCCCAATTTTTCCTCTACTTCTCTAACTTGCTTTTCCAAATCCTTTTTGAGTTCTTCCATGGCCTGGGACCAGTTCATGTTTTTCTTGGAGGCTTTTGTTGTAGGCTCTATGACTTTGTTGTCTTCTTTAGGCTATATGTTTTGGTCTTCTTTGTCACCAAAGAAAGAATCCAAAGTCTGAGGCTGAATCTGGGTGCATTTTCGCTGCCTGGCCATATTCCCAACCAACTAACTTGACCCTTGAGTTTTTCAGTGGGGTATGATTGCTTGTCGACTAACGAGTTCTGTGTTCCACGTTTGGGGGGGAGGTGCCAGCTCTGTCACCCCAGCACTGCTCCTTCCCCAAGAACCCCCAGCCCGAACTGGGCTTAGATCTTCATCAGGCTCTTCACTCCTGCTCTGATCAGCCACTTAATTCCTCCCACCAGGTGGGCCTGGAGCCGGAAGTAACAACAGCTGTAGCTGCCCCACCTCCACTGCCCCCGGGGCTGGAAGACGAACCTCGAACTCCTTCCACTCCCACAGCTTTTCCCACTAACCTTCTCCGCAGTCTTTGGTGTTTGTGGGTTGAGAAGTGTGGTCACTGCTGCAGCTCACATATTCAGGGCGCTAGGGGCCCCATGCGCCCGATTCCAAGTTTGGTTGTTCTAAGCCCCTCAGGCTGGGCTCTGCTCCACTCCGCTCCCAGCTCCTAGCTCCCAGCTCCCAGCTCCCAGCTCCCAGCTCCCAGCTCCATGTGGAATAGACCTCACCCAGAGACCATCCAGGCTGTCCTGGGCTGGAGCCCTGCTTCCCTCTGCAGTTCTGTGGGTTCTGCCATTCTAGAATTGGTTCAGAGCCATTTGTTATAGGTTTTTGGAGGGACTCGGTACGGAGCTCATTCTAGTCCCTGCTTACCAGCCGCCATCTTGGCTCTGACCCCCCAGATTGGGAAAGATTTTAAATGCTCAATGGAGAAGTTTTTATTTGATGCCGAAGCAGGGGTTCTGAACCTCGTTGGGGTCGTAGGCTCCTTAGGTAGTCTGGTGAAGCCTTTTCTTAGAATGATGATTTTAAATGTATAAAAAGTACATAGGATTAGAAAAAGTAGATGCAGGATAGTATTGTTGGGGGAAAAATCATTTTATGTGAAAAAGATCTGGGGCAGGGATGAGGCAGGGTAGGTAAACTTTAACCTCAAAATAAGTCAAATGTGTGATATGGTTTGATGAAGGAAAAAATGTCCAGTGCTTGGAGCTATCTAAAAGTGGAATGCGCTTCCTTAGATCATAGTGGGCTTTTCCTCTTCAGATTTTTGGGGTTGTTTGTGGTTGTTTTGTGTATGTTTCAGTTGTGTCTGACTTTCATGTCCCCATTTGTGGTTTTCTTGGCAAAGATGTGGGAGTGGTTTTCCATTTCCTTCTCCAGATCATTTTACAGATGAGGAAATAGAGACAAACAGGGTTAAGTGATTTGCCCAGAGTCACACAGCTAGTAAGTATCTTAGTTCATATTTGAACACAGGAAGAAGAGTCTTCCCGAGTTCAGGCCTGGTGCTCTATCCACTCTACCACCTGGTTGCCCACCTCGACAGGTACCTTCAAGCAAATTCTAGATCAGCCCTTGTCAGATATATTGTAGGCAGTTAGGCTGTAGAGGGGATGGAACTGGAACACTTGGATTCAGGAAGACCTGAGTTGGAATCCCACCTCAGATACTTATTATATATCCCTGAATAATGCTGGACAACTCATGTAACTTCCCCTATCTGTAAAATGGGTATGACAATAGCACCCACCTCACAAAGATATGCCAATCAAATGAAATCATATATGTAAAGTGTTTCACATATACCTTAAAGCCCTTTATAAATGCTAGCTCTCATTAGCTATCATGTTGTTACCTCTAGGTTACTTGACTCCAACTATATGGGGTAGAGAAGTTTGTTCAGGTATGATTCAGACTAGATAACCTCCGCAAACCCTGCCAACTTTGAGATTCCATATTCTTCAATACTTAATGGAGTTGGGATTCCATCATCTATGTCAATGCTCCTTCCTGTGGCACAACTCGCAACCCCATCTGTCAATCAACCAATCGATCACTATACCAAGCATTTGTTAGTCACCCATTGTGTGCCAGGAATTGTGCAAGAAACTGGGGATATGAGGACAAAATGAATAGCCTCTGCCCACAATCTTTTGTGACTCTTGTCCAAGTCCAAATAAATCTTCCCCTGACAAAGGGTCCACCTAATGTGCTTGGGATTTTTAAAAGGCTCTTGACATTCTGAGAATACCAATAGAGCATGTGGGATATCCATTGGTGATTTCCTTATTCTTACGTCTTAATACACTCACACATATCCCTGATTATAACCTTTATTTTACTTTTCTTCTTGGTAATAGGTAACAGCCTATTCCAAGCACCTGTCCATTATTCTCTGAGTGACTCCTTTGGAGACTTGGTTTTCCATGACTCATGGTCATTCAGCATCACTGAAAGAATATTTTTATTAAAAATATCCATTGTTTCAGGGAGAAACTTAGAAAACATTAAAACATTACACAATTTTGCAGAGGCAATCTAACCCACACCTTTTCTATTCAATTCAGAGTTTGGCTCACTGTCTATTCAACATCTGAGCACAGAGTAATAGAATTTCAGAAATGGAATAGACCTTAAAGATTATATTTCCAATTCCTCCATTTTATAGATGTCAAAAGTGAGGCCAAGGAAAGGTAGGTGACTTTCTCAAGATAGGACAATGAAGTTGTGACAAATGTTGATTTATAGCTCTCAATTCTCATTTAAAGGCTCTTGCCACTTTGATTCCCAAAGCTTCTGTTGGAAGTCTAAGATTTTTCATACGATTCATTCATTTCTCAGCTCCCTGCCACAGAGGCACAGCTTGTTTTCATTGTTGGCATGGGAATCCAGGGAAACATGCTTGAAATATGAACATGTGAAAAACTAGAGCAAATTTTCAGGTTGATCACACTTCTGGCTCATTTGTAACTAGGCTAAGTCATAGAGTAATGGGGATCAGTCTTGTCATTTAAAGCCTAGGGGTGCAATTTAATGGAAGGTATGGGTGTGTGTATGTGTGTGTGTGTGTTTGTGTGTTCATGTTATGTGACTGGGGTGACATATGGTACAAGGATTCAGAGAGGTTATTGAACTCCTGGCCTTGGGGTGGGATCAGTCTGCTGGCTTGAATCAAGCCACCAGTCTCTTCCACAGAGGGCTAATGTGAATCTAAATAAATCAAAACCAAAGTATAAATGAAGGGTCACTCCAGGTAGTAAAAGGCTGACTGGATCACAATAGGTATATATGTGCTTTCCCTCCCCAGGAGTACTATGTCTGAAGCAATAAGTTTAATTCAACTCAGCAAATATTAAATGGCTATTGTGATCAAGGCACTTTGCTATTTATGGGGGGGGTACTTTGAAATTTAGACATGACACAGTCCTTGCACTCATGGTATTTATAGTCTAAAACAGAGGTTCTTTAATTTGTGAATTTAAAAAATAACTATTTCATTATTAATAGTTTTGTTTGTAATCCTATAACTATATTTGATTTTATGAATTCAAAATATCGTTCTGAGGCACGGTCCATTGGCTTCACCAGACTACCAGTGAGGGAGGGTCCATCTCAAACAGCTAAAAGATTAAGAACCCTTTTTCTAGAAGTTGACACCCTATTGAAGTTGAAACTCGATTGTTGTTTGGTCATTTTTAGTCATGTCTCACTCTTCATGACCCCGTTTAGGGTTTTCTTGGCAAACATATTGGAGTGGTTTGCTATTTCCTTCTCTAGCTCGTTTTATAGATGAGGAAACTGAGGCAAACAGGGTTAAGTGACTTGCCCAGGGTCACACAGCTGGTAAGCACCTAATTTGAATGCAAGAAAATGAGTCTTTCTGACTTCAGGTCTGGCACTCAATCCACTATGCCACCTAGCTGCCCATGACAAACTCTAGGTATTAGTTGTATTTAAGTCTCGCAAATTACTTCTAAGATAAATGAAATGGAGTCTCAGACATTGTATCATGCAGTTTCCATGAATAAATGAAATCACTATCAGGCTCAACAGGACTGGCCAAACTATAAGATATTGGTGGTAAGGCCCATTCTCCTTTCTCAAATCCCTCATTTCACAACATTTTAATAAGTCTATAGTAGCTGCAAGTAGCTTGGTGTTATCTCTCACAGTAGTGCTAACTCAGCTCACAACTCTTAATTTCCCTACCACCTCTGGCCAGTATCCCCTCTTAATTAGGGGAGTAGAATAGATGTGCTCCTCTGGATGTCTCTTGTGAAAGCAGCCAATTAGGGAAGGCATATGGATATCCTTGACTAACTCCCATGTATATTCATTTGGATCATATTCCTTCAAGTTGATCAAATAATACCCCTGCCTTTGCTTCTGTTGGCAGTGTAAGATCTCTCTTACCATCCAGTCAGTTCTCAACCCCTACTGCAGCTGGTTCCCCAGTTGCTTTGGGAATCCAAAGAAACATGCGTAGAATATGAACTTGTGAAAAGCTGGAAGAAATTTCCAAGTCTATCATACTTCTCTCTCATTTGTAATTAGCTTAAGTCATGGAGTAAGGGGGAGCAACCTTGAATATCGGTCATCTAAAGTCCAGAAAGAAGTGGGGTGTCTGTGTGTGTGTGTGTGTGTGTGTGTGTGTGCACGCGTGCATGCGTGTGTGCATGCATGAGAGAGAAAGAGACAGAGAGAGACAGAAAAAGAGAGAGAACTAAACAAATATGGCTTCTGGGTCCCCCCAGGGGGACCTTTTTCTCCATCAATCTGTGATCAACTTCCCTGTTCCTTTGCCTGTCTTAATGCCTAGTGGGTAGCCAGGATTTCTCTTTGTGTATATTCTCTCCAGACTAGCAAGGCTGTCATTTGCTACAGTGGGAGTAAGGCAGAGGAAGAGATGGAACGGTAGGAATCTCATGATTAGAGATGGGAAATTCAGAATTTAAGATGTCTGAGATTGGAGGGAACAGAGTTATACATGGTGCCTCCTCAAGCATTAAAATATTCTAGTTCATCACCCTCCTCCATCACTTGTGACCCAGTATGATCAGATGCATATGTGGGAAGAACATATAGTCACTTGAAAGGGTGAACTAGTGAGGGCAAAATATTCTTGGCAAATTTTTATCTGATTCTTGCTATGTGTGCAATACAACAGAGATGTATATGGTTTTTAGTTTGCTCACTTTACATATGCATTGTTCTGTGTGTAGTAGATAGACATAAGGAGTAAACCTCTAACCTTAAAGGATTTGTTTTGCAAAATTTGGATTCAGCCAAAAGACCACACTTAAGGATCTACAAGGCCACATGTGACCATAAGGTCACAGCTTCCCCACCTCTGCTTTAACATCTTAAAACTCTAACTTCCTTTGAAGTGCTCTAGTACTTGGCAGTGAATTGCAGATACCTGTTTCAAAATATCCAAGGAAGTCCATGCAAACTAATTACTTCAGAAACATCTCCTCCTTTGAAATTTTCTCCATTTGTCTATAATCCAGTTCATATATTTATTGCTGTGATCTGCTGTCCTCCTGTAATGACAAGCAAAGTGGGACTTTTCACTTTTTTTTTCTTTTACAATGCTTCTCAGCATTAAGGCAATCAGTTGATTGAACCTCGCCTTTGATTGAAATCAAGAGTCTTTGATGGGTTGCTTAAATCACAAGAAAACCCAAGTCACATGAGTTTGAGTCACATGGTTGTGATGCCCTCTGACCCTGAAGAAGTGTACACATACTCTGAGGTTAGCATTTTACTTTGGGGACTCACTCATTGGAAGAGTGTTCATGTGATTTGGCCAGGCAAGATTCTGGGTAGCTGCTAAGGAGCCTCCTGGCTTTGAAAACCTAGATGTTGGTGCTTCTCTTTCTGGTGACTATGTATATATTGCTATGGACAGATAGAAGTCTTGTCTGTTAATCCGTGTAATTTGCTCTGTTTATATAATTTCTGCTTGTAATTTCTGTTTGTGTTTTCTCTGAAGGTCAGGGTGCTGACTTTTTCCCCTGAACTAAGTGAACGATATATGTATGTTTAATTAAAGTGAGATTGTAAACTCCTTAAAGTTGCTTTCCTTAGAAAAGCAGATCAAAGAACTTGTACTAGCAGCCCTCCTGTGTGCTGGCGTTATTGGTCTTACCCCTCCACAGCAGCTGCAAGCAGCATTGTTGTTACACCTCATTTCCCGCTCTCCATTCTTTCACCAATATTAACTTTGCCTCAATTCTTTATCCCCATACCTCTGAACTTCAGACCTCAACAAACATGAAAATGTCCCTTCAAACACCTTGGCAGCACAGTTAAGAACTTCCTAACTTCCCATGATGTATATCTCCACCTAATTTCAGCCACCAATAGCAACTGCCGTATCTTAGGTTTTTACCACCATCTGTAATTGTGCTACCTCCAAAATCCTAGACTCTAAAATACCCCTCTCTGATTGTATTCTTTTGTCCTTACATCTCTCCCTCTTGTCTAAATGTATCTTCATCCTTACATTCAGGCCCTGCATACATCCTCCTTCTGTCAATCTATCACTCCTGCCCTGGCCTCACTTTCCTTCTTTCACAATCTTGATTCTATAATTTACCAGTTCAGCTGTATACTATTTTCTACTCTTTAATTCCTTGTTTCTTTTTCCTATTAAATGCTTACACCTTGCCAAAACCCAGTTCTGGGTTTTCTTGTCATCTCTCTTTTTAAATTGTTTTTAATCCCTACCAGAGAAAGTCATATCACTGTGCTGATTGGGTCCACTATATATTTACATGAAATCTCAAAAGGGCACTTATTGCTACGTAGCAATCATTTTGTTATACCTGCTTTCACATTTCCCAGGGGGACTATTACAAGCCTTCTCTGCTCTCCTCAGGCTCCCCTCAACTTCCTTCCTCTTCCTCTCAGCATAAGAGCTGATCTTCTACTTGGAATATCTTTACTGAGAAAGCCGAAGCCATCCTCCTCAAGCTTCCTCTTCTCCCTTATTTCACAACTCAGAATGTCTCCATTTCCTCTCCCATCCTTTCTTTTTTATCTCCCATTCTTTCTAATTTTCCTCCAGTCTCTGAGGATGAAGTTGGCCTTACTCAAGGCCAATCCCCCTATATTCTCTTGATCCTACACCATCCTATTTCCTCTGAGCTTGTCACTTTGATTATTCCCTCTCTCACCTCTCGCTACTACATATTTGTTTAATTGAATTGAATTGATCTGCAGGCCTTATCTCTGATTCCTCTAATGAAGCCTGTCTCCTCTTCATTTGATTCTACTATCTTTTCAAACTGATTTTTTACCTCTTTTCCCTTTTATAACCAAGCTTCTAGAAAAAGTCGTCTATACTTGCTGCCTCTATCCACTTAATTCTCAGACCCTTTCAAAACTCCTAACCCCACCAATCTATAGAAACTACTAAGTCCAAAGATCTCCATATTCCTTTTACCTAACCTCTTTTTAGCACTTAACAATGTTGACAATCTACTTTTTCTGTGTATTTGGTCTTCCCTTGGCTTCTGTGACTGAGTTCAGTCATGGTTCTAATCCCACTTATATTACTGCTCCTTCTCAGCATCTTTTGCTGGGTCATTATGCATATCCTTTCTGTTAAGTGTGACTATTCTTTAAAGTCCTGTCACAGGCCCTTTTCTCTCTTCTCCCTATGCTTTCTCTAACTTTTTTTAAAAAAAATCTCACCCCATCCCACAGATTTATCTTTTTATGCATGTGACTCCCAAATCCTTATTTTCAGCCCCATCATTTCTTCTGAATTACAATCCTAAATTGCCTGATGGAATTTATACCTGGATACCTTATCAGTATCTCAAATAAAAGATGTAGTTCTGAGTTATGTAACTGACTAACGAGATGGAAGATTAGACATTTCTCAGATTCTCATGACCTCTCAAACCTCTCTAAAATAGGAATTTTGTGCAAGAGATAAAGAAATTTCAGCTATCTCCTTGGTCTAGGACACCAAAAACCCCAAAGAAGTAAAAATATGATGAACTAACAATAGAGAAGGCTAATCTTTAACTTGCTATACAATCTGAACCATGGACTTGCAACAGAACTCTTCCTCCTAATATTCTGGAAAGCCAGTTGGGATTGTAGCACTCAGCCTGAGAACAGAGGAACAAGGAGAATTGGGATAGAACACCACAGTGTGAGTGAATATACTAGGCTTGTCTGAAGGAAAGAGCCCAGCATCCGACCAGGACTAGATCTTTCCTTCCAGAGACTGAGACTGGTGAAATGTGAATTGTTCAATGTGGGAAAAAGTTGAAAAGGCTTTCTTATTTGGACCAGGGAGACTGCAGTCTAAGGGGAGAAGTCAGAAAGTGAGAAAAGGGAAAACATAAAGGGGAAAAGACCTAAAACTAATAAAAATTTCAGGAGAAAGAAAACACAAAGACCTTGAGCATAAGCAGATAAACCAATAAGGAAAATATAAATAACAGAATGGAATATGACCTGTAGATCATCTGAGCAAGTTCAATTTTTATAGATAAATATTTCAAGACAAAAGAAAATGCATTAACACCTGATGAGGCAGAAGATTCTGAGACTTTCTAAGAGCACATAAAACCAGAGAAAAATCTTCCTCCGTGGTATGAAAGAGAAATAAGAATTGTGTCTAATTTATAGCCTGCCCAGGAAAAATAATAGGCAGAATTGAAAACAAAACAAAGCAAACCAACCCTTGTATCCATGGTGGCAAGTCCCACCAAAGAAAGAAAATAGAGAATAATTGATTGGGAACACAAATACACAGAAGTGAAGGACAATCTGAAAGAAGAAAATGAAAAGGAAATGATATTAAAAGAAAACTTGATCTCTACATCAAAGACAGGATGCATACTAACAGCTTAAGAATCATAAATCTCCCAGAAGAACACAAGTCAAAAACTTGAACCCCTATACTGCAAGAAATAACACAAGAAAATTGTCCAGAACTTCTGAACACAGAAAGAAAAGTGTCACTCAAGGAATCTACTCAAGAAAATAAAACAAACAGAAAAATCTTTGTGCTACAGTGCTACAAACTGCAAAGACGTGTACTAGTTAAACTGGACAATTTGAATGACAAATAATTATAAGTGATCGAGAGGAAGACATTCATATTTAAAGGAACAGAAATTCCCAAACAAAATCTCCCCTCCTCCAAAGTTTTCTATTTATGTTGAGGATAGGGCCATCATTTTGTTACTCAGGTTTACAGCATGAGAATCATATCTGATTCTTTCTTCTCCTTCCCTGATGTTCAATCAGTTGTGAAATTAGGTCAGTCTTTCCTCCCCAACTTCTTTTACATGTATTTCCTCCTCTTTACTCTCATAGCCACTATTTTAATTCAAGCTTAGTTTTCAGGTGAGAAAAATCCTGACTTCTTTTCTAAACTACTATAGCATCATCTTAATTTGTTTCCCTCTAACCAGTATCTCCTTTTGTAATCTATTTTCCAAAAAGCTCCCAAAATATTTTACCAAAAGCACAAGTTAATCTCTTGCTCAAAATCTTCAGATTTCTGGACTTCTCTAGTATAAAATATAAGCATGGTGTTTAAGACCCTCTAAAATCTGGTTCCAATATGTTTCCAGACTTATTTTGTGTCACTCCCCTTCTATATTTCAGAATAAGTAGACTACTCTTGAACTTGACATTCCACATCTTGTCATGTTGCTTTCATTCATCCTTTTTTTACATGTGAGGGATGTATTCCTTCACTTCCAAACTTTGTAATTTTCATTTTAATACCAAGTTCACTTCATGTATAACATTTAAAGATCTCTCTTCCCTCCCATGAATTGTTAGGGCTCTATCCCTTATCAAATTACCTCTTAATTTTTCATGTGTTAACATGTGACATTGCTTCTATTGGTTGAAAGATTCTTTGTGGCAAGGATAAGCTTTTATGTTTTAACCTCAAGTAATAGCTTACTACCTTGTACATTATAGGAGCTTAATAAATACTTACTTAGTTGAGTTGGATACCATATAGTTCGTGGGGCAGAGGATAGCTTGAGACTTTGCACCAATAGGCTGATTCTTGAAAAATGATCTGGAGTCATGGAGGTGATTTTGTTTCCCTGTGGAGAGGGAAAATGTGTTTTAAAGTCAAGCCTCACCCAATTCCATGGGTACTGGCAATGACTGTAGAAGTGTCCCCCTTTCTCCCACTCTTCCCCCCTCACTGTATTCTATTAGGACCTCTGTGTGCTGGTGAATAATTTTAGCCTTTCAAATCTGTGGCTCCATTTGATACTCCTGCTCATCTGATTCCGAACTTTGTGATTACGCATTAGTGAAGTGTTTTCATTTCATTCTGCATACATAAGTTACTTGTAGACAAACATGAAAATAATAATACTCACCAGTCATGAATACTGAGTAAGATCTTGGTCTCCTCAAGGTAAATTCTTATGGTTTGTTAATAAGACCATCGATGTTAGGAGGAGTGTACTTCTCTCCCTCAAGATGGTGCTACCATTTCACTAGAGAAGGCTTAATAGTGAGCAACCAGTCCATCACTGTAATTCCTAACCATCAAAGTCAACTGGCTAGAACAATAAAAAACTGGGAAGCGTGCAGCCTAGGGCTCTGACCCACCTTCTCTTTCTTACAGATGCTGTCAGAATAACCTCAACGGCAACTTATGAGGCATTTGTTCCTCCAAACTCAACCAGGGTTTTAATACCATATCAAGGACACTGTCATGAAAGACTTCTTTTATATAAGAATCCCCCATGTTCCTTCTGTTCAACATCTTGATTGTGGGATATCCTTTTACTCTGCAAATATGTGAGGGCTTCCCCTGGCCTTGAATACCAGGGGCTAAGTATTGCTAAAAGTTTTCATTCTCTAAAGAACAAAGCAGGTAACTCTGATTGGTGGATCCCAATTTTCTATGACTCTATTTGTCACACTCATGGCTGTAATGTTAATCCCAGGAAGATTTACTGGCTCTGGTATAAAACACACTTTTTAGCCTTATGCTAGAACTTGTCTGGAGCAGTCAGTTGAAGGATATGTTCTTGTTTGCACAGGGAGAAAAATCACAATGTTGCCTAAGTAGGCCACAACATGTTGATTGAAAAGTTCTGCCAACACTTTGTTAATTAAATGCTGGAAATGATGCAGGTACATAGCCAACCCAAAGGGGCAAAACCAGGTACTCATAATGTCCAAACCATGTCTGAAAGGCTCACTGCCATTCATCCCTGGCCCTAATTATAAGGAGGTTATAAGCCTCTTTCAAATCCAGTTTGGTGTGGATCCATACACTAACAGCCCCAGCCAAAGGTTCTGAAATTAATGGAAGAGAATAGCAGTTACAGATGGTGAACTTGATTGTCAATGTGGAACACAATTTGCCATCCTTTATGAGAACAACAACAAAAGGAAGTGACCTGCTGGCAATTGGGAAGGTCAAATGAATCCCATATTAATACCTTCTCAGCACCTTAAAATCTTGGAGAAGAGCCAGTGGAACTAAGAGGTTAAGTGACTTGCCCATGGTCCCAGAAAGAATTTGTTTGAGATGGCACTCGGACCTAGGTCTTTCTGACTCTAAGGCCACCTGTCTATTTGCAAAACAGCACTGCCTGTCAGCATCATACCTTCAAGAAACCCAAATTCCTCTCTTTTGTAAAACACTATTTTTTCCATAGAATTATTCTCTTAGTGACACTAAATGGCTGCAAATCATCTCAAAACAATCAAAATTATAAGCAACCCAAAGGGTAATGGAAAGACACATAATGAGTATAAATGAGTTAAAGCAGAGGACCAGTAATTATCATGCACAAAAGGGCCTTAAAATATAACAACAACCACAACAATAGCTAATATTTGTATAATGTTTTGAGGTTGAAAAGACATTTAATGACATTAGATACCATCAAGGACATGTGTAATTCAGAAAAGAAATTAACCTGCATCAATAATGAGGAACAACAGATAGACTGACTTGAAATACTAGAGTGCATTGAATAGACCTGCTTATGGAAAGGAATGAAGAGACATGGAAATTCATGGGAAGGCACAGGGAAGAACTGTCAGAATGAGAAAGTATGGAGCTGTTATGTAATCTATAGGGTAGCCCCATTGATAAAATCCTGGAATCACCAAAAGCATCAACATAAGTACATCATGAAAATATTTAAGTATGTTATTGACAAACTGTTGAACTTTGTGCTTGGTACCTGTTGACCTTGAGTAAGTTGCTTAACCTCTGTGCTTCAGTTTCCTCACCTCTACATATAAATATAAGCCTCTAAAATAAGAGGGTTGTCCTCTTATTTTAGGTAGTAGTAGAACTCCCTTTCAGGTCTAGACCTATGAATTTATAAGAATATCTACTCAAGGTCTAGGAGGTAATCTATTAAGGTCTTAAGCACAGTTGACTAACGATTGCAGAATTGGTACGAGAGGAAATCTCAGTTCTACCTTGTTCCCCTTTTTAAAAACACACATTGGAAATTTCAGCATTTGGCAGGCAACTGGGGCACATCACAGGGCTCAGAGTCAGTTTGTGGTATCTCTGAGGGTCAAAGCCTGGGCATTCTGCCTGTCTGGTGAGAGTTCTCTGGAATGGTTCTCTCTCAGATATTCCAGAGTCACAGGTGGGATGCAAGCTGTTTAACAGTGTAGAGATTAGAACCAAAGTATTCATTGGTTCCAAAAAAAAATGACCAAGCCATATATCGTCAATCAGAAAATTCCCAAGCTAAGAGGAGAAGTATAGGATTTGGACAAAGTTTAATCAGAACTATTCCCAGTGTTCTTGTGGGGTCAGCATGTTCAGAAGGATCATCTCAGGGCAGGTGACAGGTGACTCATTATTTCCATCCATCCATAGGACATAGAAAGTCTTGGAACGTAAGAGAAACTGCAGGGCCTAAATGAAGGCCAGTCAGGTCCACGTAGTCAGAGAATGTTTCAGAGTTGAACAGGACCATCTTTGGGAATCTACTTTCTAAGGAAGGCTACAGAGAAGAAGGAAAAGATGGGGGAGGGGGAGGGCAGATGGCCAGCTTCAAGTCAGCTTTCCTTATTATAGTAAGGGCAGGAAGCTCCTTGTTTCTTTCACAGAGTGAAAGATATCTATAATTATAAAACTATATGTTGTTGGTCTGAAGGATAGACAGAGTTCTTAGTCATATCTGTAATGCTTCTAATTGTTTGGCCAGATGTTGTGACCCAACGTTTCCTTAAGTTAAAAGTTGAGGAGGACCAGGGAAAGCAGTTGAACCAAAAATGGGATTGGCAATTTTCCTCTTGTTTACCCTACTGTTCAGAACAGAAAAGTCAGAGTATCAACTTGTCAATGATTACCACTGTAGTTACCTGAGCAGATAATCTATAATGTATGAATTGAGACTTTACTAGAAATTCAAGCAAAGGGTTATTGTTTTGTTCTGGCTGCTGAGCCAAAGACTTCAGAGATATATTGAGACACTAGAACAGGAGCTGGGAACCTGCGGTCTTGAAGCCACATGTGGCCTTCTAAGTCCTTGGGTGGCCTTTTGACTGAGTCTAAGTTTTAAAGAAAAGATCTTTTTATTAAAGGATTTGTTCTGTGAATTTTGGATTCAGTCAAAAGACCACATTGAAGAACCTAGAGGGCCATATTTGGCCTTGAGGCCATAGGTTGCCCACCCCTGCACTAGATAAATGTCATAATACAATGAGTGTAGAACCATACCAGCTGTGACTAAGATGCTCCCAAACACTTCCTGGTATGGAATCAGCAATTTCTAGGAGCAAGGGGGTCTAGGCTAGGACAGATTCAGGGTCAACACTTCTCATTCAGTGGATGTCACAAGTAGTGTCTCACCCACTGAGAAGGCAAGAAAAACAAAGCCCTATGTAAGAATTCTAATAAATGAACAACCTGTGGCCAAGTGAGCAATAATATACTGGTAGCAGCTGAGGCATTTAGCCAAGGCATGAATATTTGCCTGTAAGGAAATCATCTGAGCTTTACTATCTAGGTTCGATGTCCTGCCAGGCTCTATAGCATCTCCTGGTTATAGCCTTTGGGGGAAGTCTCAGTTTGTTTTCATAGTGGGAGAATGGGCAATAGTGTAAGAAGAAGAAAAGGGTATGGTTTCAGAGAAAATCCAGGAAAGCTTCTATGAACTGATATAGAATGAAATGAGTATAACCAAGAGAACAATTTATACAATAACAACAATATTGAAAGATAATCAGATATGAGAGACTTAGTAACTGACCAACACAATGACCATTCCAGAAGATTCATGATGAAACATGTTACTCACCTCCAGATAGAAGGTGATGGACTAAGACTGCAGATTAAAGCATATTTTTTTCCTTCCCTTCCCCTTCTCCTCCCCATCTCTCTTTCCTCTTCCCATTTCCCTTTCCTTTTTCTCTCTCCTTTTACTTTCCCTACTTCCCTTTCTCCTTCCCCTTCCCTCTACTTCCCTTCCCTTTCTCTCTGTCTCAGAGTTTTCCCCTTCCTCCTCCCCTTCCCCTTTCCTTCTCATGTGGATGAAGGTGAGGTCAGAGATTCTGACATTTCTGACATATTCTGGTATTTCCTATTTATGCCTCAATCCCTTTATTGCTCAGCCTAGTATGACTGGAGATATGACAGTCCAGCTAGCTTCAGAGCTGGTGGACTCTGTCCCGACATCTTTTTGTGTTTATGTTGCAATTTGAAGAAATCTATTGTTATGATCACTTATTGGTTTGATCCAGCAGAAAACGAAGTTGGCTCAAATTGCAAGGAAGATGTAAGTTAGATGGATCAAAGAACTTCCTGACCCCAAGGCACTGGAATGAGAGAATGACGTTTCCTGCTGACACTGGCTCTTTGGCTCTCTTTGCTTGCAACCCTTCTCTCTTTCTGACATTTCCACTCTGCATTTTGCTCATTGATTTTAACCAGGGCTAAAAGAAAGCTTCATTACAATGAACTTGTTCATGACCGGGGGAAATTGAAATGGAGACAGGGTGAGCCCTGTGTGCTGTGGGAGAATGGGGATGACAACCTCATGCTAAATTTATGCTTTCTCATTTTTGTTGAGGATGACTATATTTCTGTACATTTTATTTTACCTTTTAAACATTTATGGTCTTGTGTTATGATTAATTAAGTGTAATAAAATGAAGTGTTTGCAAAGTTAAGACTATCACTTCTTGGCTATCTTTATACCATGCTCTCTTTCCTTGTCTTTGTTTTATGCAGCCTGTCTTTATTTCTCTTTGCTCTTTTCTTTAACTTGTCATCTTCCTTTCTGGCCCCCTTTTCTTCCTGTGGGCTAGCCCTTCAATCCACACTTTTTCAGAATTCCTACTGACACTTAGTGCTTTCAAGGCAACAGGGGTTTGCTCTAACTAGAGAAACAGCTCTGTTCTCTGCATCCACTTGTTCATTTCTGTTTCAAATGCAAATTCAATAAATATTTATTACTACCTACTAGGCACAAGGACTTTCTTTTAATATGGACTTGTGATTTCATTGATATAGAAAACTCCCAGTGAGAAAACTACCTCTGTCAAAAAAAGGCAACTGTTCTGTAATTCTTAGACTTAGAGAGCTGCTTGGGCACTGACTTCTGCCAAGTGACTTACAAGGGTCACACAATCACTATGGGCCAGAGGCAGTGCTTGAACTCAAGTCTCTCTGATTTGACTTCTGGTAAAAAAAATAAACATTTCAAAATCATCTATGTAAAGATGAAAGATGAAACTATGGGAACAGAGGATAACAATCAAGACAGTCTATAAAGAGAGGACGACCAGAACAAAGACTTTATCAACCAACACTTTGAGGAACAGGTAGTGGATGGTGATACACAAAGGAAACAGAAAGAAGGGGCAGACATATCAGAAGACAATGAAGAAAGGTCAGAGTCATAGAACTCGAAGGAGGGATACATCTCCAGGAGCAAGACAGTGATTGATTATGTCAGAAATTGCACAATGATGCTGACAACTGAGAAAAGGGTGTTGATTTTAGCAGTTAGGTGATCATAGGCAACATTTAAGAAAGCAGCCTCAATAGAGGAGTGAGGTGAGAATCCAGGCTGCAGGGCACTCAATGAGTAGATGGTGAAGAAGTAGAGAAAACAAGTATAGATGACCCTTTCTTGGTGTTTGGCAGTGAAAGGATTTTCCTGATCATCTTGCTTGTTAATATGCCCCACCCTATCCTGAAAGCACTGTGTATGTATTTTGTTTTAATACTTATCTGTAGACACATTCCCAATAGTATGTAAGATTCTTTAAGACCGGGACTATTTAATTTTTGACTTGTTATCCCAAAAACCCAGCACTGTGCTTATCCCCTGTGATAGATTGGCAGGGTCAAGGGAAGCTTTTGTTAGTTAAGTTGGGACCTAATGATCTTTGAATGAACGCTAATGAACTCTGGGAAAGGTTCTAGTAAATAAGGAGAGGCTGATGATGAGGGACAGAGAGAGAGTTTGGTTGCTTTTTTTGTCCATCTCTTACTTATCCCTACCAGAATCAGTGTCACTCTTTAAATAGGAATTATTGCTTCCATTGGTCCGGAATGCCAAAGAAACTAGAAGAATTGGGACAGTAGTGATTCTACTCTTCACTAGGGCATAAACTACAAATATATTGAACATTAGAAAGGAGGAGAAAACCTGGGAATAGGTAGAGGAATACACGACCCAATGAACACATTGTAGTATATAAATCTAGTACAGAACTCATAGCTGAAAGGGATGTCAGAGGCATCTACTTTAGAGGCAACCTAGTTTAACCCCATATTTTTATAGTTCAGGAAACTAGGACCTAAGGGGGTTAAAATTACTTGCCCAAAGTCACAAAAAACAAAGTATAAGAGTTGGAATCTGAACTAAAACTCTCTAGAACTAGTGCTCTTTCCCTGATAAGCTGCCTCTTGTGGGATTAAGCGACTTGTTTCCCAAAACTCAAGTATTCCTTTTGATGCAAATTTTCCAGTTGATCTAAACTTTCTAGCAGTCTATTTGATATGTCTTAATAAATGTTTTACTTGACTTTTCAAGTGATTTAGGCATATGCCAAGGGTAATGTTAAGCAGATATTTGGTCCCATATGTGAATACAAGACTGAAGAAACAGGAAAACACTCTGAGAAAAGTGTATAGCTACATAGTTATGTCAAAAATCTATGGCATAAACCACAGGAATGATGGATGGATGGATGCATGGATGGATGGACGGATGAACTTTTGGCTAAGGATGGAATATCTCTAATAAAGAATGATAAGCATATATTTTCCTGGAGTCTATAAAATCAAATCAAAATGGTTTTAATATAGAAAAGGTAGGGGGAAAAGAAAAAAAAACCAGCTTATTTGCTTAGGCACCAAGCTAGATAATAGCTTAGATTTAGAACATAGCTACAATGTACAAAGCAAAATAGTAGTAGTTTAGCCCAGAAATTCACAGAAGACAAAATTCAACCATAACTGATAAAAAAGCCCCATAGCCTCACTTGTTTAAGCACAAAAATGCACAAAGTTTAAGTAAAAAAGAATGATCTATGAATCTTAACATAAGGGGGCAAATTTGACTTCTAAATCTTGATAGGATTGGGTTCATACTAGGAATACAATTCTGGATAGATATCCTTTAATTAAAAAAAAACAGATAAAAGGGAAAGGAGGTTCCTGGTAGTAATGTAGGTTTAAGAAAATATACTTAAGTGAGGAAATCCAGAAACCAATGTGGGCAGTAGCATGTAGGAATGAATTAGAGTAACAACCCATGGAGAGACAAACAGATGTGACTTTGTCACTGAAGTATATTATAGACCACATGTGCAGGAAAAGAAAATATTGCCAAGAACAGTACTGGAAATTAAGGAGTTCATATTGCATGCTTGACACAGAGACATGATATAAAAATGTATTGGAACTTTACTTTTCTGGCTCTCTGTTAGGCTCTGTCATTCTCTTTTCTTTTTCAAAATTTATTTTGTTCTTAATTTGTAGAATAAAACAAACATTTCTACAACACGGCATAAATAAAAAAGATGACTGCACATGAAACTGTAAATCTACTTGCTATTCCTTTTAAATATACAACAAAGTGAAAGAACTAATGAGAACTTCTATTCTGGATCTGATTCTCATTAAAGAAGAAACAGTTGTGGGAAAATGATCCTAACGTTGCAGGGAAGAGGTCACTCCATCTTGGAATTGGACAAAGTTACTACACTGGCATATCAAGGGGATGATGTGGATTTTTTTTTACCTAGACTTATAAAAGCATTTGACAAGATCACTCATATTATTCTTCTGTATAAGATATAGAGATGATGGGACAATTAGGTGTATGCAGAATAAGTTGAGGGGCTTAATCTAAGAAGAAATCATTTGTTATTCCATACTGACTTGGAGAGTGGTCTCCAGTAAAGTACATGGAATGGTGCTTTGGCATTGAGTTTTTTAAAAATTTTGTCAATCACTTGGATAAAGGTATAGAAAAACATTTTATTGATACCATTTTTACATTGCCTGAATTTCTCCCTGTATCTCCCTTCCTCCTTTCCCCCAAGAGCTATTCTATAGGACACAGACATTTTTAAAAGGAAAATAACTGAGAAGAAAAAATTAGCAAAATCAATCAATGCATTGAAAAAAAAAACCCTGAAAACATACAATGTTTCACACCCATGGATTCTGCTCATCCCCTTCCCCCTTCCTCCCACCCCCCCACCGAAACACACAGCTCTTCAAAGGAGTGAGGGGAAGGGGTCTTCTCATATCTGTTCTTTGGGGTCATGCTTGTTCTTTGTATTTTTGCAATATTCATTTTTGATTCTTTTGTGGTTGTTCTTTCCATTTATATTGTTGCGGTCACTGTGTATATTGCTTTCTTGGCTCTGTTTACCTCACTTTGCAACACTTCATGTAAGTCATACTTCTTTGTATTCATCATATTTGTTGTTTATTATAGAATAGACAAATTGCATTTCATCAATGAACCATAATTTGTTTTTCTAAACAATGGACACCTAATTTCTTTCAAGTTCTTTGCTATTTAAAAAAAGTGCTGCTATGCCATATTTTGTCACATATGGAGACTTGTTTCTTATAACTATCCTCCTCATAATATATGCCTAGTAATGGAATTTCTGAGCCAAAGAGAATAATTATTTTAGTAACTTTATTTACCTAATTCCAAGCTGCTTTCCAAAATCATTGAACTAATTCATAGCTCCACCAAGAATATTTTAAGCTGCCCATTTTTTAAAGATGCCTTTAATACTGAATATTTCTATCTTTTGTCATCTTTGGGCATGAAATGAAGTTTTAGGGTTGTTTTGATTACATTTCTCTTATTATTGGTGATTTGGAGCTTCTTTCACATGATCATTAATAATTTAGCAATTCTCTTGAGAATTATTTGTTCATATCCTTTGACCACTTATCAAGGAATGCATTTTGTTCTTATATTGTCATTAGTTATTTATATATCTCAAATACCAAACCCTTATCTGAGAGACTGGATATACTTTCCCCATGCAACTAATCCCCTCTCATCCTAGAATCATTAATTTTGTTTGTATATAAGTTTTTCGATTTCATGTAATCAGAATTATCTATTTTATCTTTTGTAATTACCTCTATCCCTTGGTTGTTAATAATATGTCTACTTATAGCTGCATTTTGAACTTTTTGTAGAAAATGATTTAATATGTTGATCTAAGCCTAATTTCTGCCAAACTGCTTTCCAGTTTTCCCAGAAGTTCTTATGAAATAGGAAGTTTTTTTCCTAAATATTTTATATTTTCAAGTTTATTGAATACTGAGTTATTGAGTTCCTTTTTTTCCCCTGATTCTCACCTGTCTAGTTGGTTCCATTGACCTACTTCTTTTTTTAACTAATAACAAATTGTTTTGTGACTGCTGCTTTGTAAAGCAGTTTTTTTTGGTCTGAAGTGCCATTTTCCCTTCAGGTCTACCTTTTTTTCATGATTTCCCTTCTTATTCTGCATCTTGTATTCTTTCAAATGACTTTTTTTCTTATTTCATCAAGTTTTATAAAGTATCCCTTTGATAGTATAATTGTTTAAAACTATGAACATTAAACATTTGAAACATTAAAATTGTGTATTAACTTTCATAGTGTTATCATTTTTATTACACTGGCTTGGCCTAGCCATGAGCACTGAATATACTTCTGGCTATCTAAACTTTTTTTTATTTCTTTAAGAAGAATTTTGAAATTAATACAAGTCTTTTGTGTGCTTTGATAGATTGACTCCTGGTTATTTTATGCATTCTGCAATTATTTTGAATTAAATTTCTTTTCCTGTTGTTGCCTCTGAATTTGTTATATAGAAATACAAGTCATTTTTGTGATGGGGCAGCTAGGTGGCATAGTGGATAGAGTACTGGCCTGGAGTCAGGAAGATTCATCTTCCTGAGTTCAAATCTGGTCTCAGACACTTAGTAGCTTTTTGACCCTGGGCAAGTCATTTAACCCAGTTTGTCTCAGGTTCCTTATATGTAAAATGCGCTGGAGAAAGAAATGGTAAATCATTTCAATATCTTTGCTAAGAAAACCCCAAATGGGGTCATGAAGAGTCAGATTCGACTAAAATGACCAAACAACAACTTTGTTGAAGTTATTAATGGTTTCAATTACTTTACTGATTCTCTAGACTTTTCTAAATAAACAGTTATGTCACAAGCAAATAGAAATAGTTTGAACTCCTCTTTCTTTATCTAGAAAGCATTTTTTCAAACTTCCAAGAGCACTGGGAGGAATTCCATGACAGGAAGTTTGCAGGTTATGTGGGGATAGTGAGTGGGTCCTTGTTGGTGAGGACTGATTGGTAGGCCCTTTTTGTCCAAGAGCCTCCTTCCTTCTGTCACTACTAAAGCCTGCCCAGGACTTCTTCTCTATCTTTTTTCCTTTCTTCCCTGCCTCCTTCCCCTTCTCTCTCTTCCTCTGACTCCCAGGAGACCTTACCCAGGAAACCTTGGTCAGAGATTGCCTGAAGATCTTCTCCCCCTCCCCATTTTTCCTCTTCCTTTCCCCTTCCCTCTTCCTCTCTTTCTTCTTCTCCTCTTTTTCCTCCTCCCTTTCCTTTTCCTTCTCCTCTCCTTCCTCTGTCATCTCTATCTCATCATCTATATCACTTGTCTCTATATCTATAGAGAGATAGAACTAGCATTACTTAAGCACTTCCTATATGCCATGCACTGTGTTTAGTGCTGTATACAAAAACAAGACAGTCTTTACTTTCAAGAAGCTTATATTCTAATAAAAGAACATAAAACATGAAAGGGAAATGGAAACGGAGAGAAGGAAAGCACTCCTGGCTGGGGTGGGGAGAGGGCAACCAGTGAGGAGGTAGAGCAGGCTGGAGGACGAACCAGAAGTAGAAATTGAGCAGAGGTGGCCAGGACTTCTCATGATATGGTTACACTCCAGGCAGGGAGTGGGTGGAGTCATATCCAGAGGACCAGACAGCCAGTGTGGAGGTGGAGCAGGCCAGATGGTGATTTGGAAGCGGAGCAGAGGCTGCTGGAGTCTTGCAGACCAGGCAATAAGTAGTTCATTGGCATGAGGTGGACTGAGTCTTAAAGTGGATAGGGAGATTGTTTGACTGCCTTGTTGCTTTGAAGCTAAAAGACCTAGGGCAAATGGGCATTGCTATCAAAAACATACCTGAGCTCCTCTAGCCTAAAGGTAATTTTTTTGAGTTTTTGGCCTGATGAGTGGAAGGCAAGAGAAATAGAATCTGTGTATGCTTTTAACTTTAAAGTTGATTCTTTTAATCTCTTAATTAGCAAGGTTATTTTTATTACATTGTATGGCCCATGAATGAATTACTGTATTCTAAACCTCAAGCCTGAATCATTGGATTAGCCTAGTTTAGAGTGGACCTAGAATAGATGTCTAACACATTGGATGGTAGAATTGATATCCAAAAATAGTATTGAGCATTGGGCTAGATTGTAGAATGCAAGGATGGGAGAAATATAAAATCTTCCATAAATGTAAAAAAAAAAGAAAACCTTGATAATTATAAGAATGGAGAGGCATCCTGTTTGACAGGGGGAGGCTTTTAACAAAAAATCCACTGGTTTTTGTGGGTTGCAATTTCAATATGAGTCAACAGTGTCAGTCAAAAAGTTAATGCCATCTTAATCTGCATTAAGAAGTGTAATTTTCAGGGTTAGAAAAGTGATTGCCCCATTTTTTTCTCTGCCTTAGTCAGTTTTTGGGTTCCACATTTTGTGAATGGCACTGATAGAATGGAGATTATCCAGAGGATAGGAATCAGAATGGTACACTTCTTTGAATTCATGTCCTAGGAGGATCAGTTGAAGGAACTGAAGATTTTTTACCTCAGAACATGTCAGGGGTTACCCAATAATTGTTTTCAAGTATGAGAAAGGTTATCATGTAAAAGGTAGATTAAACTCAGTTTTATTGGTATCAGAAGGCAGAATCAAGAGCAATGGGAGAGGGCTAGAATGGGAAATTTAGTCTTTTGGCAAGCAAAAACTTCCTAAAATTAGTGCTGTCTGAAAGTGGAAAAAAGTGGAATAGACCTGCTGAGGGGATAGTTCTTCAAAAAACAGAAAACAAAAGCATTACTTGCCAGGTATGTTGTACATTTTACTTAAATATAGGTCTGACCATATCATTCCCTTATTTAATGACCTTGACTGCTTCTTTATTGCTTCTATGATAAAATATAAATTTCTCTGTTTAGCATCTTTACCATTTGACCCAAAATTTCCTTTCTAGCCTCATTACACACTATTTTCATCCTTGCACTCTATACTCTAGTCCAACTAGTCTTATTTCTGCTCCTCATTTAAGGCACTCTATCTCCCACCCCCAGACCTTTGATCTGGTTTTTCCATCATATCTAAAATGTGCCATCTTGTCACCTCTGCGTCTTAGAAGTCCCAGTTTCTTTCAAGACATAGCTCAAGTACTACCTTCTGCAAGAAGCCTTTTCTGATTCTCCCAGCTATTGGTGCCCTCCCTCCCCAAATTACCTTGTATTTATTTTGTATAGGGTCTGTGTAGAGAACTAGTGTGGTTAGATGAGACAAAGATTGAGAGATGACCTTGGAGCTAAGAAGAACTGCATTCAAGTCACTGACATATACTGGCTGTATGACCTTGGGCAGGCGCTTAGCATTTGAGTGTCCTAGACCACATCTATAACTTTCAGTGAAGGTGCTAATTTGTATTGGTAGAGGAGATTTTCTCACAGCCCCCATCTCTAGTCCTATGATCTGAATACACACATATGTGTCCACGTTTGTATGTGTGTGTATGCATATATATGTATTCACATACATATCGGATAAATATGTGTGTGTGTGTATGTTTGTAATTCTCTGATAAAATGTAAGCTTAAGGGCAGGGACTATTTCAGTTTTGTCATTGTATTCACAGTGTATATAGCACATAGCAGGTGCTTAATATGTGCTGGTTGATTGATTGCTAAAGCAGGTTCTTCAGCTTTGCATTCTTCTCTCTCCAATCCATTGTCTATGTAATTGCTTAAGTGACATTACTAAGGAACAAGTCCGACTCCATTGCTCCTCTGTCTGGAAAACTCCAGGGGCTCCCTATTACCTCCATGGTCAAATACAAATGTCACTGTTTGGCATTTAGAGCCCTTTACAATGTGGATCCAAACTACTTTTTCAGGCTTGTGTTTTATTTTCCTTCATGTGCTTTATGGCCCCCACCCAAACTGACCTTGCTGTTTCTCAGACTTGATATTCCATCTCTTACCTCTGTGCCTTCGCCTAGGTGGTCGCCCATTCCTCAAATGAGTTCCTTCTGTATTTCTTTTTCTTAGTATTCTTATTTCCTTCAAAGCTCAGCTCAAGTGCCACCTCCTGCATGAGATCTTTACTGATACTTCCCCAGTGGCTATTGCTTCACCTAAATGTCTTGTATATATTTTGAATATATTTTGTATTTATTTATATGAATGGATCAATGAAAAAATATGTATTATGTATTTACTTACTAAGGGTCTGTTCTAAGGGCTGGGAATACAAATAGAAAAAAAGGCAGACAATGCTTTGAGTGAGCTGCCATTGTAAGTGGGGGAGATGACATGCATAGGAGGGTTCAGTTGCAGAACAGATGGAGGGGCCTAATAACCCTTAGGGTGCAATTGTAGGGAAAATAGCAAGACCCAGGATTCCCTAGGGTGCTTTGACAGATCAGATGGCAATTCCCAGGGGCTGGGAGGGTGTCGTAGCAGTACAGGTGGTAAAGTTCTCTCACCCTTGAGTCCAAGATCTGACACCCCAATCCCCCTATTCCCATTCCATCCCCAGTGGGAAGTGTCCCTTCAATGATGAGAACGTTTGAGGAGAGGCCCATGTCCCAAGCTTGATTCCCATGAGAGCTGCTCCCCCCCCACACACACTCAAGATACTGTTTCTCCCAATAGATCAAAAGCTCTTCGAGGGCTGGGTGGGCTTTCATTTTCATCTTTGTATTTAACATAATGTCTTGCACATGGTGATTGCTGAATAATTGTTTATCGGTTGCAGTAAATTTCCTGTGTTTTTCCTTCTTACTCTGAGATTCCTCTCAGTTCAATAAGCTTTCATTAATGCCTTGATTCTGTGCATTCATTCCATGCTAGATTCTTGGAGAGGGGACAAAGAAATAGATGAGACAGTCCAATTATACCCAATAGATGGGTCATATAAGGCATGACTTGTTTATTTATGGTATATTGTGACTTAAACCATTTATCCTTCTAGCACCAAGTTTAGTCATCGACTTCTCCATTCAGAAATTTGGGCTGCTTATACTGCCAGTCAGGACATTTAATAAACACGTAAATGGGTCAATAGATAATATGAGGAAAGATTTATTTTTTGTAGCTGAACTAAGGCCCCAAACTGCATCCAGCCAAAGTATGATATGCGAGCTTTTCAGAAATGCAGCTAAGCACATTTCATAACATGGTTTTCTCTCCTGTGTGTCCTCAGAAGTAAGAAAGATGAAATAACCTCCCTCTTGCCTTTGCTCCAAAATGGTATTTGTATGCCTTTGTATATCTGACATATTACTTCTGGCCATGGAAGGGGTCCCATGACACGTTTCCACAGAGTTGGGTATCAGTCCCATTGGCCTAGCTAAGCTCCAGCTGAGAAAATGACAATCTCTTGCTCTAAATCCCTCTAGCAGTCATTCCAATTGGGTAAAGTCGGCTCTTTTCCTTCTCATCTTAATTACAGTCGAATGGGGAGATTACTACACAGGGACAGTGAAATCTGTCTTGTTGCTTGGCTCAGGGCAAAATATTTTACCTCCCTGTGTTTCACCTGTGAACTGGGAACAGCCACCTTGGGGCACTGCCAATATTGGTGAAAATTTGTTCTGTCAAGACCTTGGAAGCAACAACCTAAAGATATACAAATGTTTGCTCAACTTGTTCTCTGTCATGTACAGCTGTCAGATCTAGTGGTAGGGGGCAGAATGTATGTGCAAGCCCAGATAAGGATGTTTGTGCATATGTGGTGCATGGCCCAACTCACCAGAAACAACTTCATTTAAGGAAGAGCAGAGGGAATAAGCAATTATCCAGTGTCTTCTGTGTGCCAGGCACTGTGCTAAGCACTTTTTATAAATGTTATCTCACTTGATCCTTAAAACAACCCTGCAAGGTAGGTGTTAATGTTGTTATTTTATGGGAATATAATTATCATCGTTATTTTGTCACAATTGTTGTTTACTTGTTTTCTGATTCTTTGTGACCCCATTTGGTGTTTCCTTGGCAAAGATACTGGAGAAATTTCCTTTTCCATCTCGTTTTACAGATGAGGAAACTGAGGCAAACAGAGTTAAGAGACTTGCCCAGGGTCACATAGCTACTAAGTGTCTGAGGCCAGATTTAACTTAGAAGGATGAGTCTTTCTGACTCCAGGACTGGTATTCTATCTACTGTACCACTTAGCTGCCATCATCTCCATTCTTCAGTTGAGGAAAATGAAGTAAACAGAGGTTAAATGACTTACCCAGGGTCACACAGCTAGTAAGTGTCTGAGGCTGAATTTGTACTCAGCTCTTCCTGACACCAGGCCTGATACTCTATCCAGTTTGACTCAAATCTACAGCTTTTCGGTTCTATGGAACGGATAATCCAAAACAATCTTTTAAACAATTGGCTGTGGGATGCAGTATAGAATTTCATTTTTAAAAAGTAAATTTACCTTCCTAATTCTGTTTGGTTTGAATGGATATGAAAATGAGTTTGCATTTACTGAGCACACACCAGCTGGGCTGCCCAGCTGTGAGATACGGCTCAGACTGGGCATGTGGGGCAGAAACGGGAACACTGGCCACTGGAAAAGTGCCAGATTCACATGTGGATGATTGAAAGTTAATCCAGATTGCCTTAAATCCAGGTGTGTATTTGAGTGTTGTTTGTGTGTGTGTATACAAGCATGCTCACATGCTCCTATACACATGTGATGAGTCCCTTTGGTGTTCTAGTAAAGTCTTTTGAGAAGAATGTTTTTAAACACCTAAAATTAAAATACATGATTACAAAAGAAATAAATTACACTGACAGACAGTAATCAAATTTAAAAAAAAAAACCCACAAAGTTCATGCACACCAGGTTAAGAACCCCTGCCTTAAACTGAAAGCTCCCAAGATTAATGAAAGCTGTTCCTACCTGTGGTTTAGCTCTTTCATTTCCAGTCCAGTTAGGAATAGGTTGTTTACAACAGATGGACTAGAGGTAGAGAATGAGATATTCGCTTTCAGACATGGAAGCGAACAATCATTTATGAGGTGTCTGTTATGTTCCAGGCACTGTACTAAGAGCTTTACAGGTATTTACTCACTTAATTATCACAACTACCCTGGGAGGTAATTGATATTATCGTTCCCATTTTCCAGTGCAGGCAACTGAGGCAGACAGGTTGTGATTTGCTTAAGGTCATACAGCTAGTAAGTTTCTGAGGCTAGAATTTAACTCAGGTCTTCCTGACACCAGGTCAACCACTCTATCCACCATACTACCTAGTGGTCACTGACCAAAATGTTAACATGTTTCCTTTGTCTATACATTTTTTTCTTACAAGGGAAGACTTCTCATTGGGGTAGATGGGAATTAGTGGCTAATGAGTGTTAATAAAAATATGAAAACATATAAAAAAGAGGATTGGGGAGACACAAACACATGCAGTGATTTTGTTACTTCCTTTTAAAATTTAATATATCCTGGAGGAGTCAAGATGGCAGAGTAAAGGCAGCAGCCCAACCAAATTCTTCCAACATCCTGCTTCAAACAACTTTAAAATCATATCTCGAATAAAATTCTGGAGCAGCAGAGCAAACCAAAGTTCAGAGTGGAACATTTTTCCAGCCTAAGACAACTTAGGAAGTCCAAAGGCAAGGTTTGTGATATCTGATTGGGGGCCAGCCCAGAGTGCACAAGGCCAAAGCAACAGCTGTGGACATTAGAGGGGGCTGCAATAATAGAAAGCCAGAAAAACTGGTCAGAAAGAGATTATAGGGGACCCTTTACTGGCACTGGGTGTAGGACCTGGCATTATGTGGCAGCTTTATTGCCCATATGCAGTTTTGGGTCATAGTTCCAGGGCAGAGAAGAGCCCTTTTGGTTGGACACAAGGTAGCAGGGGACCTAATAACAGTTCCAGGGCCAAGAAGAGTGCTAGCATTTGGGGCTGCAGGAGAGCAGAGGTCCTTTCTGAGTAAAGACCAGAGCACAAACCAGGAGAGCAGTGACCATACCTCTTTCTGGATCACATCACCTTGAAAGAATCTAAAACTTGTATACCACCAGAAATAGCCCTTAAAATAACAAATCCTCAAAGCCTGAAGCTTAGAATAGTGCCCCTCCCCCCAGGTAAGCAGAACCTAACTTTAACATAAAGCTCAAAGTTAAGAAATCAGCTGGAAAAAAAATAAGCAAACAGCAACAACAAAAAGAACTTGGCCATAAAAATCTACTAAGGAGGCAGAGAAAACCAAGACAAACTTAGGAAAAAAAAACAATGCAGGGAAAATAACTACATGCAAAGCCTCAAAGAAAGTTGCTAATTGGACATAAGACCAACAAGAATTCCTGAAAAAATTAAAGAAAGAGATGAATGGTAGAGGAAAAAATAACAAAAGAAATGAAAGTAAAGCAAAAAAAAATATGAAAAGAGAATTAACAACTTGGTAAAAGAAGCACAAAAATACTGCTAAAAATAATATCATAAAAATCCAGAATTGGACTAATGATGAAAGAAGCGCAAAAATTCACTGGAGAAAAGAACTCCTTAAAAAGTAGTATTGGCTAAATGGAAAAAAGAGGTATAAAACCTCATGAAAGAAAATGATTCCTTGAAAATTAGAATTGATCAAGTGGAAGTTAACTTAATAATTATTGGATTACCCAAAAGCCATGCTCAAATAAGAGAGCCTGGACATCATATTTCAAGAAATTATTAAGGAAAACTGACCCAATATCTTAGATGCAGAGGGTAAAATGAAAATTGAAAGAATTCTCTGATCACCTCTTGAAAGAAATCCCAAAATGATAACTCCCAGGAATATTATAGCCATATCCCAGAGCTCCTAGGTCAAGAAGAAAATATAACAAGAAGCCAGAAAGAAACAATTCAAATAACATAGAGTCACAGTCAGGATCAAACAAGATTTAGGAGCGTCCATGTTAAAAAGAACGGGAGGCATGGAATATGAAATTCCAAAAGACAGAGGAGTTGGGATTATAACCAAGAAACACCTACCCAGTAAAACTGAGTATAATCTTTCAGGGGAAAAATGGATTTAATGAAATAGAGGACTTTCAAGCATTCTTGATGAAAAGACCAAAGTTGAATAGAAAATTTGACCTTCAAAGACAAGACTTAAGAGAATAATAAAAAGGTAAACACGAAAGAGAAATCAAAAGGAACTCAATAAGATTAAACTGTTTACATTCCTATATGGGAAGCTGTTTCATGTAACTCCTAAGAACTTTATCATTATTAGGGCAATTGTAAGAAGTCTGTAGATAGGAAGTATGACTCAGTTATGTTGGGATAATCTAGAAACAATGAAAGGATGAGAAAGAGAACTGGAGTGGGAGACTGAGACAAGGGGGAAGGGAGATGAAGAATAGGAAAAATTATATTACATAAAAGAAAGAGCTTTTACAGTGGAGGGGAAAATGGGGGCAGGAAGTAGCAGGCAATGATTGAAGCTCACTCTCATTAGAACTGATTTAAAGAAGGATCTCTCTCTCTCTCTTTGTCTCTTTGTCTCTCTCTCTCCACACACAAACAATCACACATCCTACACACACACACACACACACACACTCAATTGAATATAGAATTTATAGTACCCAAAGGAAAGTAGGAGAGGAAGGGAATAAAAGAAAGAGGGTAGTTGGTGATAAAAGGAAGGATAGATTAAGGAGGCAGTGATCAGAAGCAAAAAAAAACTTTTGAAGAGAGACAGAATAAAAAAGCAGAGAGAAGAAGAAACAGAAGAAAATGTGATGTAGGGAAGTACATAGTAATCATAACTTTGAATGTGAATGGGATGAGCTCACCCACAAAATGGAAGCAAATAGCAGAATGGATTAGAAACCAGAATCTAACAACATGTTTACAAGATACACACTTGAAATGGAAAGACACACACAGAGAAGTAAAAAAGAGTCTGGAGCAGAATCTGTTATATATCAGCTGAAATTAAAAAAAAGGCAGGGGAATCAATCATGATCTCACACAAAGCAAAAGCACAAATAGACCTAATTAAAGACATAATCAGGATAACTCCATTTTGCTAAAAAGGTACCAAAGAAAATGAAGTAATATTTTAAAAAATATAGCAAGTTTCTCTGACAAAGGCCTCAGTTGTCAAATATGGAGAGAACTGAGTTAAATTTATAAAAATAACGGTCATTCTCTAATTGATAAATGTTCAAAAGATATGTACAAGTAATTTTCAGAAGTCGAAAACTATGTAGTCATTTAAAATGCTCTAAATCACTTTTGGTTAGAAAAGTGTAAATTTCAACAACTCTGAGGTACCACCTAACGTTGATCAGAAATGACATGATGGAAGGGATATGGGGAAACAGGTATGATAATGAACTGTCGGTGGCATTGTGAATCGATCCAACCATTCTGGAGAACAATCTGGAACTATGCCTGAAGGGTTATGAAACTGTGCATACCCTTTAACCCAATAATACCACTACTACATATATATCCCAAAGAAATTTTAAAAAAAGGGAAAGGACTAAATGTACAACAATATTTATAGCAGCTCTTTTTGCAGCATCAAAGAATTGGAAATTGAGGGGATGCTCACCAATAGGGGAAGGGCTGAACAAGTTGTAGTATATAACTGTGATGGAATATTGTTATGCTACAAGAAATGAAGAAGGGGATAGTTTAAAAAAATTTAAAAAAACCTGGGAAGACTTATATGAATTCATGCAAAGTGAAGTAAGAAGAACCAGGAGATCATTGTACATAGTAACAGCAATATTGTAATGATGATCAACTGTGAAAGACTTAGCTACCCTCATCAATACCATGATTGAAGACAATTCCTAAGGATTCATGGTGAAAAATGTTATCTACCTCCAGAGAGAATTAATGAACTTGGAGTATAAACTGAAGCATAATTTTCTTGCTTTCTTTATTTTTCCTGCCTTTTTGCTACATGGCTAATATGGAAATATGTTTTACATGATTTCACATGTATAATTGATATCATTTCGTTTGCCTTCTCAGTGGGTGGTGGAGGGGCCAGAAGGCAGAAGAGAATGTGGAACTCAAACTTAAAAAAAAGAAAACCCAAAACACAACAACCAATGCTAAAAATAAATAAATTATAAATATAAATAAAAATTTAATATATCCTTACATAAAACCTATATGTAATATTTCAGAGTTTCTTATACAATCTTTTCTTCTTTCTATTTTGGAATGTTTGCTTACTGATGATTGCTAAATTCATAATATATTTTTAAAGCATCATGGAATAAGGAAAAAACCTCTATAAATGGGTGGTTGTTGCTTTCTCTCCCCGTTTCTCACCCCTCTATGGTCCTCTGCACTTTTGTAAGGGATTCCTCCTCTAGGCCTAGGCTCTTTGCCCTCATTCCTAACTCTGCCACAGGACCTGGGGGACAGTGCTTTCTGTTGTTTCAAACAGATGGGCTTTAGGAAGAACTTGCTGGCTTTAGATGCATACCTAAGACGGTAATATTCCCCTCACCATTTATCATTCAACAAAAATTCTTTGGGAAAAAAATAATAAATTAAACCCAGGCCAAAAAAAGCAACCTCTTCCTCCAAGTTAATTAATTAGAGCACTATTTTCAGGAAAAGCATTTCTTAAATCCCTATTGCTGAAGGCAATTTTCTTGCCACAATCACTCAGCATCCCTGACAGAAGGCAGCATAATCACTCCTTGACAGAAGGTGACTGGCAGAAGGCGGGTTGAGGGGAAAGCAGATTTCTGCTGT
This sequence comes from Trichosurus vulpecula, assembly GCF_011100635.1. NCBI lineage: Eukaryota > Metazoa > Chordata > Mammalia > Diprotodontia > Phalangeridae > Trichosurus > Trichosurus vulpecula. The sequence continues at coordinate 172,576,194 of NC_050574.1, forward strand.
AGTGGCAGCAAACGCCTTGGAGAAGACTATTCCACAGCCCCAGGGAAGCTCCATCTCTTGATGGAACCCAGCATTCTCTGTGGGCACTCAATGAATATTGATGTAGAGGTGTGTGCTCATATAAGGGAGTGTAAAGGGGGACTGTAAGGAACGCTTAAAGTATCTGCAACCCAGAGCTGACTGTCGCTAGAACCTGAAAAGTTCTAGAGAACCTGGGTCATTCTAGTTGAGCGGCAATTGGCAATTAAGTTCAAATACAGCCTTAGACATTTACTAGTTCTGTGACCCTGGGCCAATCATTTAACCTCTGTCTGCCTTAGTTTCCTCATCTGTGAAATGGGAATCATAATGGCATCTACCTCCAGGGTTGTTGGGAGGATGGAATGAGATACTTGTAAAGCACTTAACACAGTACCTGGCATATGATAGGTGGTATATAAATGTTAAAATAATAGAGTATTATCTTTAAAACCAAGAAAGGTCTGGGTTCAAATTCTGATCCTAACAAGTTGAGTGCCCTTGGTCAAGTTTCTCTGAGGCTCAGTTTCTTCACCAATAAAACGAGGTTAAAAATACTTGCAGTATCTACCCCTTACGGCAGCTATGGGGAGAGCTTTGCATACATAGTACAGGACACTCATCGTGAGCTACTAATCATGCATGCCATATACAGTGAACATGACAAGTAACATCCAACCTCTGCTCCAAGAACTCCAGGCAAGGGGAGCCCACGAAGCCCTAGTCTTTCCCATTTTCCTTTGAGACTCTAATTGGAATTGATTGTTAGAAAGTTTGTTTCTATGTCAGACCTTAATCTGCTTTTCTACAACATCCACCTGTTATGAGTTGTTCTGCCCTCTTTGGCTAAACAGGACAAGGCTAAGTCATTTTTGACAACATCATCATCCTCAGCCATGTAATTTATATGGTGCCTCTCACATTCCAGTCACTGTGTGAAAGACTTTACAAGTATTATGTAATCTGATCCTCACAACAGTCCTGGGAGCTGGTGCTTTTAGTATTCTCATTTTTTACAATTGAGGAAACTGAGGCAAGTAGTGGGTTAAGTGACTTGTCTGGAGTCACCCAATCAGAAAGGCTGGATTTGAACTCAGGTCTTTGTGACTCCAGCTTCAGTGCTCTATCTACTGTGCTACCTAGCTGCTTTAACATAACAAAGTTCCTTTAAATATTTGAAGAACACCACTAGGATCAACCTAAGTGTTTTCTTCTCCAGGACAAAGAGTCCAGTTCTTTCAAATGATTGGCATATGACATAGTCTGCAGTCCTCTCATCAGCTTGGTTGCCCACCTCTCAATGTACTTCATCTTGTCAATGTTTTCACTAAAATGTGACATGAAGTTCAAATGCCAAATACCCCTAAGAGTTCCCTGCCTCCTTAAATCCCTCATTTTCCTCTGACTTTTTGTATGTACTTAACACTTTTCACCTTTATTACAATTATTTGTGTGTTCTATCCACTTAACTTAAAAATAAGTTACATTTATTAGGCAACTACTATATACAGAGCAAGCAGCAGGGGAGATATAAAGTTTAAATAAGAAGCAAACGTAAGGCAGCAACTATGTTATTTTTTACCCTTATAGCCTCAGCATCTAATTGCATTCCTTGCATATTGTAGATGCTTTTAAAAAAATGTTGATTGAATGAAATGGACTTCTTGGCATCCACCTAGGGAGTGGTGGAAGGCTCACAATTTTTCTTTCTGGATGGCCTGGAGTGGAAACAGCTAAACTCCTCTCACGTTTTTATGGGTAATATTTGCCATGGCATGGTGATCTAAGATATCAAGGTTACAGGATAAACCTGCCTCACTGGTGTGTGGGATGTAAGACCTTCGCCAATTAAATTTATAATAAGTAGCCATCTCAAGGTGGGAACAGAAATAAATTTTATCCAATTCTGGAGAATAGGGCGTCCTTTGCTAGAACGGATCTAGCAAGGGAGGTGCTTTACAAAAGGCAAAGCACCGATAATTATACCTAACACAAGAGAATTCCCTCCTACCTCTGACCCTTCTCACCATTGGCTGGGAGGCAGGCTTACAATCTGAGCACGAAAGCTAGACAAAGAACTGGGAAACTGAGGCACAGAAACTCCAATTCCCATTCTCTTAGTTAATGATTACAACTGAGGTGACATCTATAAATCTAAAGAAGAAGAATAAGATAAAGGGAGGGGGAGACCCTCTCCATTCTTCTGCAGTACTTTTACAACAAAGGAAAGCAGGTCACAGTGACCCTATTCTTACTGAGCAAATCTTTAAACCAGAACCAGAAGAAAGAACAAAGATATATATATATATATATATATATATATATATATATATATATATATATATATATATATATATATATATATATATATATAGTTGGGCAACATGCTCTTTTTTCCTTCCCTCCTCCCTTCCTTCATCCCTTCCTTCTTTCCTTCCTCCTTCCCTTCCTTCCTTTCTTCCTTCCTACATTTTCTTGTGGGTGCTCTGCCCAAAGGAATGCACATTTTGATTGCTGAAGCTTAGCAAGATATCTTGGGGTTTACCAGCTAGATTTCTTTCTTAAGGACCATGTTTTAAACACAAATCAGCTGGCTCTCATTGATTGGCCAACAATGGCCAAAAATAGGTCCTAGTCCAAGTCCCATTTGGTCATTGTTTGGGCCCCAATTGGCTCAGAGTGATTGTAAATAGCAATTGTTTCTGTTTTAGCCAGAAACACTAATGGCCTCCCCATCCCAGATGGATTTTTTTTTGACTAGTTGTAAAAGAGGCCATTCTCTGCCTCATTTCTTACCTAGTCTTAATCACTGAATGGGCATTGCCTCAGTCAAACTGAGACCTGGGAAATACCTTAGCTTAAAAAGTCCATTGTCTCCTACTGCATTCTGGGCCACTCTAGTCATCCTGTTCTGTATCTGGCTACAGGACCCAAATGGCTCCAGAGGAGAAAGTGAGACTGGTGACTTTGCAAAGCCCTTCCTCACTTAAATCCAATTCACTTGCATGTCACAACCACCACCACCACCACAACAGACCTTGGCTGTGAATGCGGAACTCCTCGGTATTTTTGGAATGTTCAGATGAAGATTCTTCTTACCCAAGCTCCAGTCCACATTCTGTGCCACCATCCCTTGACTCATCTCCTACCCCTCAGCCACTCTTCAACTGTTTCACAGAGTAATGGTGAACTGGGTGATTGGCCTTTGCCTGATGCTCAGGAGGAGAAGGGATTGCCTTAACTAGTTTCTGGTTTTTTTTTTCTCTGCTAGCTTCATCCAAGATCCACTGTTGGTACCCAGCAACATTTCCTTACCTCATCCAACAATTTTCCCAAGGTGCTGTTGAAACAAACCCAAGCTTAGCTGTACATTTGCTTCTCTTATTATTAGAATTATCAGGCCAAACAATAATTTTTAGAGAGATTAGTTGCATAGCTAAGGGGATGGGGAGGGAGAAGGAGAGACATACTATTTTTAAAGAACTGGCTGGTCTGGTGCACAAAATAAAAGTAACTTGGCTCAGGCTTAGTGCAACACAAGAAAATAGAATTTAAAGCCTGAAGAGACCTCATATAATACATCTGCCTCATTTTACCAATAAGGAAATGGGGCTATACAAGAGGAGGTGACTCACCCACAGTCACATATGTAGCAGAGTTGGAAATAGTCATTATGATGTCTTCCCTAAAACATCCAGATTAGATGCATGGCATTGGAGGATTAATTTTGTACCAATGAAAACATCTGAGTGAGAATAAATACTCTGAATCAAATCTGTGATCGATCTAGCCCAGTATTCGCTCTCTGATAGATCATGGGATGTGTTATAGGAAAGCCTGGTTTTCATTTTTTATGTAAACTCAGAGGGACAGGGAACGTAACCCTCAAACACTTAGTTTTCCCTTAAAAGCCAGTTATATGTCTAATTATGATACCATTTGACATTTACATTATGCTTCACAGTTTATAAAGCATTTTCTTCACAACAGCCCTGTGAAGTAGGCAATATAAATATACCAATCACCATCGAGGCTCAGAGGCTCAGAGAATATATGGGCAGGGCCTGTTTTATTTTTGTATCATCAGAACCTGACACCATGCCTGTCATACATGTAGTAGGCACTTAAAATTGTTTATTTAAGTGATGTGAAGTGGCTTGCCCACTTGTCACATAGCTATATAAGGAGGATAGGGGCACAGGTGGTGTTTTTATTAGCAGTATGATCAGATTAGAGGATTTAGAAGAGAAAAGATGAGAAAGGTGAAAAGTTGGTTAAGAAGAGGGTATCCAAAAATGGACTTTGGATTTCTGCACTAGGGCATAAGACACAGGAAGGAAAAACTCTTGGCAAGGGACAGAATACATTTTATCATGACTGAGATATTAATATTTGACTAGATATTTACAAATCTGATTTTTAAAAGTCCTTTAAGTTGTGGGGAGGGACCACAAAAGAGACCTATTATCATGTAATTGCTAAGCCAGAAACCACAAATAGTAGCAGATGCAAGAAAGAATAGCAGCGGGTATATTCAGTGATTTACAGGAGACAATATGCAGGAAAAGTAGTAGTAATAATATTCTTATCTTCAGATATCTGTACATGTTAAGAATATTGACAAGATGGAGAGTGTATAGAGAAGGGCAATGGGGATGGTGGAGAGTCTTGCAAACATGTCATAGGATTAATCAAAGGAACTGGGGATGTTTTAGCCTGAAGAAGAGAAGATTTGGGAGGGAGTACAGGGCCATACAAAGCATTTTCAAATATTTGTAGACCTGTCATGGGGAAGAGGAATAAGGCTTATTCTTGGCACAAGATGGCAGAAATAAAAGTAAGATATGGGAATCACAGAGAAACAGATTTAGGCTTAAAGTAAAGAAACATTTGCTGGACGATCAGAGCTGTTTAGGAGCACAATGGGGCAGGGGGCCTTCAAGGGCAGTGGGGTCTCCCTCACTAGTGGTTTTGAAGTAGGACTGGACAAGAACTTGTTGGTAATATTGTAGAAGAGTAACTTGTTCCTGAATGGGCTTTCCCTTGAAGTTCATTCCAGATCTTCTTAGATTTTATGAAAAGAGAATTTTTTTTTCGAAATGTACCAATGATATCTCCAGGAGGCATCTCAAACTCAGTATGTTTAAAACAGAACTCATTACCTTCTCCCCTGCTCCCCCCCAAAAAAAAATCCTCCTTCTGAACTTCTCTATTTACCACCCTTCCAGCAAACTAATTCATAACCTCAGTATCATCTGAGTTAGAAAGCCTAGTGGATAGAGTGCTAGGTCTGGACTTTGAAAGACTTGAGTTCAAAACCAGCTTCAGACACTTTCTAGCTATGTAACCTTGAGCAAATCACTTAATCTCTGTTTGCCTCAGTTTCCTCAACTGCAAAATGAGGAAAACAATAATAGTGCCTACCTCTCAAGGTTGTTGGATCAAATGAGATAATATTTGAAAAGCACTTAGCATATGCCTGGTACGTAGTAGGCACTTAAAAATGCTTAATTTCTTTCTTCACTCTCTCAGCCTGCCTGTACAATCAGCTGACAAATCTTGAAATTTCTTCTTCACATCTCTTGCATATGTCCCACTCTTTCCATCATGCAGCCAACACCTTAATTCAGTTCCTCTTCATTTATCTTCCACACTATTGCAATAATTTTGTAATTGGTAGAATTGTACCTCAAGTCTCTCCCCATTTTAATTCATCTTCCACTCAGCACCACAAGTGATTTTGCTAAAGTGGAGTTTTGATTATGTCAGTACCTGTCTTGCTCATTAAACTCTTGAGGCTCCTTCTTATCTATAAGATCAGATATGAAGTCCTTTGTTTGGCATTTAAAGCTTTTTACAATCTGATTCCTTCTGCCAATCTTCATACATTCTACTTCCTCCTATATACTCTGGGATCTGGCCTACTTGCTATTTCTTGAACATAACACTCTATTCCCAGTCTGGGCCTGGGATATTCTCCCTCCCAAACTTTGACTCTTAGAATGAATCCTCGGCTTCCTGCAGGACTCCATTCAAATCCCACCTTCCAGAGGACAACTTTCCTGGTTCTCCAAGTCACAAATGCCATCCCTCTCTAAGGTAACCATCCTTCTATTCTGTATTTATTCTATATTCATATAAATATGTACATGCATGTGTGTGTGTATTCCCCCATTAAAATTTAAGATTCTTCAGGACAGATGATACCTTTTGTTTTTTTTTTCCTTCTTGAATGTCCAAAGGACAATAGTTGCTTCATAATTAATTAGTTATGGATCATAATCAAAGTGAACTAGGAATATCAATATAAAGGATGGGGGTACAGCCATACAGGTAGAATGGAGGCTTGGTGGGATGTGAAATAAGACTGAAAGGGCATACTGATCCAAAGGAGCAAATGAAATAACACGGATGGTGAAGTAATATTCTATTTTAAGAATATATACTTCTGTGTAGAAGTCTACATACAGGAGAGGGAAAACATCATGAGAATATCTGAGGGAAGTTAAATTGGGAGAGAAATTGGCAACATCGTAGAGGAAATATGATATATTCCAGACTGTTTGGACAGAAGGAAGAATGTGAAGGTGAGATCAGAAAGTTGGCACGGAGACTATAGTTGTGATAGGGGACTACCCAGACATCTGCTGGAGGTTGCTGCTGAAGTCAGAGCAGCTGAGAAATTATTGACTTGCACTAGTGATCATTTCATCCTCCATATGATGGAGAAAGTAACAAGAAAATTGCTATTCTGGGTCTGATTCTTTCCAATAAGGATGAAGTGGATATACAAGTAGAAATGACAAGAACCATGGAGCAAGTAATAATGCCTTAGCTTTTGTGATGGATAAAGAGGAGACAGCCTGGAGCAGTTTGATAGTGACTCAACATTTTGGGAGGGCAGATTTCAAAGAATGTAGAAGAAGAATAACTAGGTACTGATGCCCAAAGACAATGTAAATTAAACCACATCAAGAGGCATGGGATACTTACAAGAAAGAAATTTTGAAGAAACAAATACAGGTCATTCCTTTGAAGAAGAAAAGAGGCATTTGGTTTTTTTAAATTCTCAATCATTTCTTTTTTAATTTTTATTTATTTTCTTTTGCTTTTTTTTGGCAGGGCAATTGGGGTTAAGTGACTTGCGCAAGGTCACACAGCTAGTATATGTGTCAAGTGTCTGAGGCCAGATTTGAACTCAGGTACTCCTGCCTCCAGGGCTGGTGCTGTACTCACTGTGCCACCTAGCTGCCCCCCGAGGCATGTGTTTTAAAGAAACATATAGTTTTTATATGGAATTTATCAAAGAATCAGGTTTTGTGAAAACATGGAAGAAAAGATGAGTGCAAAAAAGTGGCAAAGTCATGAAAAAAGCATTACCAGAAATACCTAAGCTTGGGCATGTGACTAATACAAAGGATGACAAAAAGGTTCTTTTTTTTTAGTTCTGATGCAGGGTAAGGGGAAGATTAAAGAAGAAATAAGACCACTTCTCAGAGAAGATTGAATATTAATAACTGATAAAAGAAAGGAGAGAGCTACCTAAATCCAATTTTGCCAATATTCTACCAAGGAAAACGTTCCTTGGACAGGAAAGTATAGAACAAAAATAATTAAGGGGAATTGAATTATGGGATACTTTAGCAGAGGCTAAAAGTATCCCTACCTGCGACCACTGAGTTACATTAAATCATCTCAAGGGAACTGTATTGCAGAATACTGGAAGAGTGAATTTGTGTGATTGAGTATAGAGAATGAGAGAGTTTCTGCAAGTTGGCAGATATAGTCATGATTTTCAAAAAAAAAAAAAGAGGAAGAAGATAGTTTCTAGTATACTAAATGTAGAGCTAGAAATTACCTCAGGTTATCTAATCCAAATCCCTTACATTACAGTTGACATTTCCCAGGCCTAGAAAAATTAAATGACCCTTCTGAATCACAAAATGTAAGTGGCAGATCTGAGACTGAAAGCTAGGTCCCCTTAATCCTGAATTGTCTCCATTGTGACTCTCTTCCTCCCAAAAGCTTGTGAATCTGATTTCAATCCCTAACAAATTTCCCATACATATTAATATATAAATACTTTGCGAGTATTTGGGAAGGGACATCATTATCACTGGGAGCCAACATGGGTTCATCCAGAGTAGGCCATGGTAGGTGAACCTCATTTTTTTGTGTTACTTCACTAACATATCAGGAAAGTGTTACAGACAAAATATCCCTTAATTTTCTCAAAGCCTTTGACAAAGTCTCTCATAATATCCTTTTGGACATGATGAAGAAGCAAGGGTTGGATAGCAGTCTTGATAGCCAGTTAATATATCAGGAGAGTGTTACAGACACACTATCCCTTAATTTAATCAAAGCAATTGGCAACGTCTCTCATAATATCCTTTTGGACATGATAAAGTAGTATGGGTTAGATGGCAGTCTTGATAGCCAGTTTTGGAATTTGTCGAATATCTAGGTCCGAAAACTGATGGCTAGTAGATCCATGTCAATCTGAATGGAAAGTCTCTAGTCAAGTGTTGCTGGGTTCTATCCTTGGTTTTCTTCTAGTTAATATAATCATATTTATCAGTGTTTTAGATGAAGGTGTAGATAGCATGTTAATTAAATTTTCAGGGAATGAGAAACTAATAATCCATTAAAAAACAGAATCAGATTAGAAAATTATCTTAACTGGCTAGAATGTGTCAAATCTAAGAAGATGATATTTAAAACAAATTTCTATGTTTGCCTTAAAAATGACCTAGAGGGAAGAGCAAAGAACAGTAATAGGCAAGGGTGTTTTGTTTCAAGGTGAGGGGAAAATATACTTCCTGAAAACAGAGACTTTTGCCAAAGTAGAATGGGCCAAGAATCTTCAGATGGAGGCTGGAAGACCAAATATAAAGGGGTGTTCCTGCTCAATATGGCTTGGATTAGATGATCTCTGAGCTCCTCTTGCCCAACTGAGATTTTATAATTCTTAATTCCATTTCCATTCTGGTATACAAAGTAGTACTTTATTTTATTTACTCTTAACTTACCCTTTCCACATTTTGAGATGAAACTCCCCAGTTTTCTAGTATTAACTAGGAAATGTATCCATGCTCTTCATGATTTTCATCTTGAATAGTGTCCCTTCTCAGTCCTTAGTTCTTTAAGATGAAAAGGCTTACTATTTTTAGCCTATGCTAAAAGTGCAGCAGTTCCTTGAACTTTTGAGTTACCATTCCTAAGACTTCATCCTGCTCTGTTGCTTCTTGAAAGACTCTGATAAGCTCCATGTGCAGTATTCCAGATGTGTTGACTGATGGGTGAGCAGTGGACACTTTTTCCCCTGCCACTGAACTAAAATGGCCCAAATGCTTTGCTGTCCCTGCTTCTCATAAGTAACTCATATAGACCTACCCCTGGTCTCAGGGCATCTTTTGAGCCATGACAGCTGCAGAGGTGGCTTTATACTATGACTTCATATCAGGTACAAAGGCCTTCAACTCCTATAACTTGTAAATAAATTGGATTTCATCACCAGGTAGGACATAGAATCCTCTCTGGCAATGGCCAGGTGGACCCATTGAGTTCCATCTCACTTCATAAGAGCACATCTTCCTGGCTAGTACTCTCAGGTAATCAGTAACTGAACACAGAACTAACATTCTGCAGCTGTGTTCATAATATCAAGGCAGGGCCCTTGTCAAATCCATTGCTTCATGTTACCCGGTCCCTTATTGCACATGTGGAAATCAATTACCACACATTAGAGGATGTTTAACACTTTAATGCAGCATTTTCTGTAGCACTGTTTGCATGATGTGGAAGGAGGAATCATTATCTACTTCTGTTTGGAAATGGGTTTTACATGCATCACAAAGGCAGTCAGAAGAGATTATAAGTGTGCTCCAATGGGGGCTTTTTAAGAAATGCTGAAGAAACACCTGTGTAGCTTCTATGATATGCTTCCAGAAGACAAGAGTAGCCCAACAAATGAGCATTTTTTGAGTGCCTGGTACTGGTGGAAATATTTCTTTGCATTTGGATGTCTATCTATCTATCTATCTATCTATCTATCTGTCAATACAATTTCTATGAAGTGCCTACTATGTGTCAGGTATTGTGCTAAATATTAGAGATACAAAGAGAGGTAAAAAAAAAATAATCACTACCCTTAAAGAGCTTACCATCTAATAAGGGAAACAACCTGCAAATAGCTATGTACAAACAAGATGAATATAGAATAAATTGGATTGAATCAACATAGGGAAGCCATTAGAATTAAAGGCTATAAGAAAAGGCTGGGGTTTTAGGTGAGAATAGAAGGAAGCCAGGAGGTAGAAATGAGAAGACAGAATGTTCTGAGGAGAAAATTCTGGGTCCTGGGGGACAACCAGTGAAAATTCCCAGAGTTGGGAGATAGAGTTTCTTGTGTGAGGAATGGCAGAGTCCAATGGCATTGGATCACAGTATATGAAGGGATTTAAGGCATAAGAAGATTGGAAACGAGAGGAGTAGGTGACGAAAAGATTTGAATTTCAAATAGAGAATATTATTTTATCCTGAAGGTGACAGGGAGCCAGAAAATTTTATTGAGTGTGAAGAAGTGGGGAAGTTGATATAGTCAGACTTGTACTTTAGCAAGATCACTTTGTCCGCTGAATGGAGGATGGACTGGAATGGGGAGAGACTTGTGGCAGGAAGACCTACCAATAGGGTGTTGCCATAATATAGATGTGAGGTGATGAGTGCGTTCACCACAACGATAGCAGTGTTGAAAGAAAAGGATGTTTACAATAGATATTATGAAGGTAAAATTAACAGGCATTGGCAAGAGATAGGATATGGATGGGGGGGTTAAAGAGAATATGAATTCTAGGATGATACTTAGGTTACAAGTCTGGGTGACTAGGAGAATGATAGTATCCTCAATATTAATAGGGAAGTTAGAAAGAGCAGAAAGTTTGGCAGGGACAATAAGTTCAATTCTGGACATGTTGAATTTGCTATTTCTATGAGACATCCAGTTCAAGATGTCCAATGGGCAGTTGGAGATGTGAGTGGAGCTCAAAAGAGAAGTGAAGGCTAGTCAGCTAGCTCTGAGAATCATCTGCATAGAGGTGATTATCAAATCCATCAGAATTAGTGAGATCACCAAGTATAGAGAGGAACAGAGAAAAGGACCCAAGACAGAGTCTTGTTGGACACTAATGGAGATCCTGCAAAGAAGACTGAGAAGAAACAATCAGATAAGTAGAAGGAGAACTAGGAAAGATTAATAACATGAAAACCTACAGAGAAAAGAGTATCAGGGAGAAAAGGGTGATTGACAGTGTCAAAAGCTGCAGAGAGGTCAAGAGGGATGAAGAATGAGAAAACACAAATGGATTTGTCACTTAACAGAGTAGTTTCAACTCAATGATGAGGTCAGAAGCCAGACTATGGAGAGTTACAAATAGAGTGAGAAGAAAGGAAGTGGAGCCTATTGTACATGGCCTTTTCAAGGAGTTTAGCAACAAAAGCAAGGAGAGGGAGAGCTGTGGGTTGATATGTGGATGGATAGATCAAGTGAGAGTTTTCTGAAGATGGGAGAGGCATAGCCATGTTTTTTAAGCAATAGGGAAATAGTCAGTAGACAAGAAGAGATTGAAGATTACTGAGAGAGTGAGGATGACAGAGAGGGCAATATGTTGGGGAAGATGGAACGGGAAAGGATCACTTGTGTATCTAGTGGGGTTTGCCTTGGCAAAAAGAAGGGCCACCTTATCATGTGAGATGAGTGAAGTGGAACTAGTGGCAAAAAGGCATCTGAAAGATGTAATTGAGAAAGAGGGGAGAAAAGAAAACTCTTGGTGAACAGCCTCAACTTTTTCAGTGAAATATGAGACAACATTCTATCCTGAGAGTGAAGGGAGGGGGATCCATGGGAGGCTTAAGCAGGGATTAAAAGATTTGGGAAAGCTACTCTTGTGAGTGCAATAGTTAGTCAATTAGGGTAATGTAAAAGAATTGCCTTGCTGCAGTGAGGGCCCAGTTGAGGTTGTATAACCTAAATTTGTGATGTTTCCAATCAGAAGTTTTGTGATTTTCTTCACTTCATTCAGTAGCACATGAATAGGAACAAAAGCATCATAGCTCGTGGGAGCGATCCAGGTTAGAGGTTTAACAGGGCAAGATCAGTGAAACAATAAAGGGGCATGGATTTCAAAAGAAGAGGACATTTTGAAGTTGAACTGGTTCACTCAGTGATCAAAATTGGGAAGACAGGAGAAGTATTGTCAGAATCTCATAGACATACATACCCCCTCTGCTTCTCACTTTCATCATCACCCCGTTTCCGCCACCCCCCCACTTGTAGTCAGATTCATACAGCACATACCACATGCTTCTCTTTGGGGCAACTTGAAATGTATATCCTGGGAAAGAAAAGGCTAGGGGAAGGGGAGAAGTCTATGGTAATGTTCCTTCATTGTCTTCCATAGAGCTTTGCATGTCTCATAGATAAGTACTTAATAATTATTTGTTGCACTGAATTGAATTGTTAAATTAGGTTGTTTTTTGTATAGATTATAAGGTAGAAAAGGGATTAGTTTTATTTTGCTTGGCCCTTGAGAATAGAACCAGGACCAACAGATGGATGTTACAGGGAGCCATCTATCATCTCCCCATAAAGAGTCACTTCCACACAATTTAGAACTGTCCAGATGTCCAATGAGTCACCTTATGAGGTTCTGAGTACTATTAATAATCCTGCTAGCCTGTAAGATAACCCTCAATTCTCTCCAGCTATTGAGTCTGCTATGCCCCTAAATTTATGAAGTCACCAAGACCCCTAGGTTCTGTGACTTTGATGTTAGCTCTCCAGAAGAGTGAAGCCCACAAAAGAATGCTCAGTTCTGCTCTAGTGAAAGATGTATTTAAGGAGAGTTATCAGACTACAGACTATTCAGGAATTTTTAGGTTACAGCAAAGGATGTCAATATAGTACATTATAAATGGAACTGCAAAGCATATGGTCCATGGACCATTAGGGGATTCTTTAGCTCAACAGCACACAAATCTATCAATAATGAGTGCTATATATAATTTTTAAAAAAATCTTTAATAATAATCCTAAACATAGGATACAAATTATTCCTATGAACACTCAAGCACTGGATTACCTCTCCTAGGTTCCCTGGAACCTTTATGGATTCATAGGATCAGACTTAAAACTGAAAGATCCTTTAGAGGCCACCAAGCCAAACTCTTTATTTTACAGGTGAGGAAATTGAGGCACAGAGAGCCTAAGTGATTTTCCCTGGATCACATATAGTTAGTCGCCTTTGTAATCCTATGTATTTTATTTCATGCATTTAATAACATTTTTTTTTCTGAGAAGGGGACCATAGTTTTTTTGTTTGTTTGTTTTTGTTTTTGGTTTTGTTTTTGTTTTACCAGATTATCAGCGCGATATATGACACGCAAAAGGGTTAAGAACCTTTACTGTAAGGGCATTATAGTGGACAAGGGAGATATAGGAATTGGATAATAATATAATTAGGTGGGTATAGAATAAGGTAACATGTTGAATACTCATATTACAATCTGCGATAATTGAGAACAAGAACTTTTTTAAAAAAAGGCTTTGATTCTGCAGTATCTAGAACAGTGCTGTGAATTTGTTTTTTAACTCTGGACTTGGAATTTCATTGGTGGTGGGGAACTCCTGGAAAGGAATCTCTCCACTATTAGTCAGTCAATAATCATTTATTAAGTGCCTACTATGTTCCAGGCACTAAGAGGCAAAAGATGCAAAAACAGGGAAAAGGTAGTCACTCCCTACAAAGAGCTTACAATCTAATGGGGGAGACTCAAAGCAAACAAATATGTATAAATATGCTATGTACAGGATAAATGGGAAACAAAAAGAAGGAAGGTGCCAGAAATGAGAAAGTTTGGGAAATATTGTAGAAAATGGGTTTTTAGTTGGGACTTGAAGGAAGCCAGGGAAACCAGTAGAAAGAGATGAGGGACAAGAGCATTCTAGGTATGGGGGACAGCAAGAGAAAATGCCAGGAGCCAAGAGATGTCTTGTTCGAGAACAGCAAGGAGGCCAGTGTTACTGGATTGAAGAGTAAATGGCAGGGAAGAAGGTATAAGAAGACTGGAAAGGTTGCAGCAGGGAAAGTATGTTATGAAGGGCTTTGAATACCAAACAGGAGATTTTGTATCTGATGCTGAAGGTGAAAGAGCCCCTGGAGTTTATTGAGCATTTGGTTGGAGCTACTGAAATATTTTTAAGTATAGTCAGACCTACAAATACAGATCATCAATTCATATCTTAAAGTCTCTAACTAGGGAGACAACAAGCAAACCAATATGTAACTCATATATTTTATAGTCTTAGTGACCTGCCGGGCGAATTCAGAAGTTAAGTAACTTGCCTTGAGTGACATAGCCAGCATGTCTCAGAGCCTCTTGTCTTAGACACAGTAAGACTAGTAATGTTTTCTGGACTGCATTAGATTGGACTGACTAAACCAAAAGAATGTTACCGACGCTTCAATGTGCTATATCCTTTCCCAAATAGAATCTAAAGTATAAACAAGGAATAAATGTAAGGTCTCAAACTTGGGTTCTACAAGTCAACTACATGGGTGCCAGACCTAGGAGATATGGTGAGATAATGGTTCATGAGAAAAAAAAATCCTAGGAATTTTTTTTAACTGAAACTCACTATGAGTCAACAATATAACATGACAGCCTGCTAAAAAATCAAATATTATCTTAGACTGCATTGATCTACCATATAGAAGGCTACCATATGCAGTATAGAAGCTATAAGTCTCCATTTACCCAGGCATGATTAGCCCACACCTAGAGCATGGTGTCCATTTCTAAATATCACAATTTAAAAGGAACATTGAAAAGTTGTAGTGTACTTCAAGGAAGATGGGTGGAATAGAGATGGGAGAACTAAGGATATTTATCCTGGAATGAGGGGAAAGATTTTTGGGGAATCAGTACTGTCATCTTCAGAAATTAAGGAGTTGTCTGTCATGTAAAAGCTAAATTAAACTTGTTTTACTTGGCCTAGGAGAGAAGAAGAGAGGCTATGTTAGGGAGGTAACAGAAGACAGATTTAGGCTCAATGGAAGGAAAGAATTCCTAACAATTAGATAGTGATAGGGCCTGGACCTGTGATTTTATTGGTGGAAAAGACTCTCACATGAGAAAATTCCCTCTTCCAATGCTGGTTGGCACCTTCTCTCTAATCTATCATCTTGATTGCCTAGAGTATTGAAAGGTCAAATGACTTTTGTAAGGTCACATAGCTGTGATATGTGTTCAAAGCTGGATTTGAACTCATCTTCATTGCTTGACAGCTAGTTTCCCCAAAACTGAAGGTAGAGGTACAGAATTTATGATTTTGGAAGGAGACAGAGCCAAGATGTTAGAGCAGAGGTTCCCATACTTGGCCTACCAACCCCTTTTCAAAAAAAAATTATCCAGAGGGTCCCCCCAGAAATCCACTTTCTTTAACCCTTTAATTTTTTTTTGAAATTAGTGTCATTTCAAAAAATATAACATATTTTAAGTGATACATCTTAGACTTAGTAATTTATTATAAATTTGTGTTTTTTCCTTGCAATGAAATTTTGATGAGTGATATCCCATCATGTAACCACATAGGATGGTATTGTAAACAAGTCATTATATGCACATATTTCTGCTAGTGCGTTCTGGACTTTCTGACAATGCCAGAACTGCTTGCCTTGTTTGTTAAGTTACTTGTTTGTTTGTTTGTTAACTTGCTTGTTAAGACCTATCAGTAGACTTGACCACTGATTGGTTATAATTTGCATTTTGTGTGTTTATTTAGAAAATAATGTAATCGCTATCATTTTAACTCAGTTATACAACAAATGAAACTTGTAAGAACAGGTTTTCAAAATTTTCTTCTTGTCTCTTCTTTCCTTCTGCTTCCACTGCCCTCTTATTTTTATTCAACAACCTCCCCGCCAATTGCACTCAAGGCTACTACCACCTCCCATCATTCCAGCACCCCCTATGAGGCAGTATTGCCCAGTTTAGGAACTTCTGTTTTAGAGTAAAGGCAGGGACTCACCTGAGTCCTCTCAAATTCCCTTCCAAACAATTGTAAAGTAATGCCTCAAATAAAATTCTGGAATGGCAGAACCAACAAAAGGTCAGGGTGAAACAATTTTTTAGCACAGGGAAAATTAGGAGATCTTCAGGAAAGATCTGTTTCCATGGGGTAGTGGTCAGACGTGAAGTGTAGAGTGTCTGCAGCAGGCCTTGGAGGTCATTTTTTAGCAGTAGCAATAGCTTTGGGAGCACTCAACCCACAGATGGTAAAGGGGTCAGACAACTGGTCAGAAGGAGAGCATAGGGAATATTTTGCTGGCATTGGGTGCAGGACCTTATTGCATTGTCCATATGCAATTTTGAGTCACAGTTCTGAGGAACACTAGCTCACTAGAGGTTGTGGCTATAGGAATGTGGGAGCCCTGGTCACAGTTCCAGGGCAGGGAAGGGTGTTGGAGGTCCCTCATAAACCAGAGCACAATCCATGATAGCAGTGTTCATCCCTCTTCTGAGATCATATCATCTTGGAAGAACCAAAAACCTACAGACCCCCAGACCTAGCTCTGAAAAAATTAAAAAAAAAAACAGGGTCACACAGCTAGTAAATATCTAAGGCCAGATTTGAACTCAGAAACAGGAGTCTATTTTACTCCAAGCCCCGCAATCTATCCACTATGCTGATTGTGTGCCCTCGATAGAGAGTACTATGAGAAAAAATGAATAATTTTGATTACACTAAATTTAAAAAATCCAAAGCAGCCAAGGTTAGAAGGAAAGCAGAAAATTGGGGAAAAAAATTATAGCAAGTTTCTTTGAATAAAAACCTCATTTCTCAAATATATAGAGATCTGAGTCAATTCTGTAAGATTATGAGTCATTTCTCAAATGATAAATGGTCAAAAGATATGAACAGGCAGTTTTCAGAAGAAGAAATCAAAGTTATCTATAAGCATAAGAAAAAATACTCCAAATCACTATTGATGAGAGAAATATAATTAAAATAACTCTGAGGTACCACCTCATACCTATCAGATTATCTAATATGACAGAAAAGGAAAATTATAAATACTGGAGGGGATGTGAAAAAACTGAAACACTAATGCACTGTTGGTAGAGTTGTGAACTGATCCAACCATTCTGGAGAACTATTTGCAACTATGCTGAAGGGATTATAAAACTGTGTATACCCTTTGACCCAGCAATAATACCACTAAGTCTGTATCCTAAACAATTTTTTAAAAGGAAAAGGACCTATATGTCCAAGAATATCTATAGCAGTTCTTTTTGTAGTGGCAAAGAATTAGAAATTGAGGGGATATCCATCAATTGGGGAATGGCTGAACAAACTGTGGTAAATGATTGTGATGGAATACAATTGTGCTACAAGGAATGATTAGCAGGATGCTTTCAGAAAAACCTAGAAAGATGTATATGAACTAATGCAAAGTGATGTGAGCAGAACCAAGAACATTGTACACATTAAAAGCAATATTGTACAATTATCAACTGTGAATGATTTATCTATTCTCAGAAATACAGTGATTCAAGACAGTTCAGAAAGACTTATGATGAAAAATCTATCCAACTCCAGAGAAAGTATGGTGGAATCTGAATACAGGTAGAAGCATACTTTTTAAAAAATGTTCTTTATTTTTCTTTGTTTTTTGCTGTTTTTCTGTGTTTCCTTTTGCAACATGGCTAATATGGAAATATGTTTGTATGACTGTATGTGTATAATCTATATCAAATTGCTTGTCTTATCTAGGAGGAGGGAAGGAAAAAATTTGGAAGTTAAAGAATATTAAAAATATTTTGGATGTAATTGGAAAAAATAAAATATATAAATGTACATTGCCATTTTCTGCAAAAACAGAGGAATTCATGATTTTTGTAGCAGGTGTAGACCTTAGAGGGCATCTGAAGTCCCTTCAAAATTTAAGTGTCGGGATATGTGCATGTAGCTCATATAGGTTTTGTGTATCCAAACTGATCTGTCTAGATGTGACTTATTGGGAGAATGAATACATATTTCTTGAATCTCCCATGTCCACTCTTCTCCAAGGAAGATTTATATTTCTTGCCAGGAGACGAAATGAGACACTGGTGTCAGAGGTTGGCCATTCTGTTCTCCTCAGAGAGGTTGGGTAACTATCTAGAATTACATCTATCTGATCCCTAAATATTGGCAAGTTTAGGAGAATAATTTTTGGGTTCAACTTATCTTTCTGATCACTATCCCAAAATGGGGAAGAAGTGCTCAAAGCTAGGTATCCAAGGTTTGATTCCCTCATTCCCCCAAATGTCAATTCCATAAAGACCATCACATGTAACAAATAAGGAATAAATGCATCCAAGCCTAGAACAAATGGAAATCAGAGAAGGTATACAAATAAAAATATCCAGACAATATAGTGTGCCTGAGCTTTCCCAAGAGGGAAAGAAAGAAAGGTGGGGAGGGAGGAGAAAGAAAGGCGGGGAGGGAAGGAGAGAGAGAAAGACAGAGAGGAGGAGCAGGAAGAGGAGGAGGAGGAGGAGGAGGAAGAGGAGAAGGAGGAGGAAAGGAGGGAGAAAGGGAAGGAGGGAGGGAGAGACAGAGGCAGAAAAAGATACAGAGACAGATCCAAATCTCATCCAGGGGAAAATTCTACAAAGTCTCAAATGTAATAAGTTAATTTTGACTGCTCTACAGGTTAACTTCTTCCCCCCAATTTTCCCCCTTTCAGGGACCTCTCACTGAAAATAGCCCAGAACTGTGTGTCTTCTAATTTCAAAGCTGGAAGCCAGAAGATCAGGCTTTCTTTTCTTTCTTAAGACGTTGCCAACTCCAGCCCTCAATGCAGGTGGAACATCGAATAATCATTCTCTACCGATGAGAGTCTTATGCAAATAGGCTTTGATCCAAGGGCTACATAAGATTTTATGATGCACACATTTTTTTCTTGAAAAGCCAGTGTTCTTCCTCCTTCCTACCTCCCTGCTCATATTAATTCCAGCTCTTTGTGCTTTGTGTTTGTTTGTTTTCGCAACTGGGTCTCCCTATGTCTCCCAGGCTGAGAGTGTAGCAGATTCTTAGTAGCCCAGACTCGATTCTGATTGGTATGGAAGCTTTAACCTGCTCCATTTTTCTGATATGGGATGTTTTGCTCCCTTTTAAGGCAGCTAGGTGCCTAATTTAGTGTGGACACTCAATCAACTTTAGGCTTATTGTAGCTCAGAACTCCAATGCTCAAGAGATCCACCAGCTGCAGCTTCCCAAGCAACAGAAATTTAGTTGTGTAACACCATGTCCTACCCTTTATGTTTTATTTTTATTTTTTTCCTTTGGTGCCTTTCTTCTTACACATTAATGAGAGGGTCAGATGATCTCTTAAGATGATTTCTTCTAGCTCTTGTAATTGTAATTGTGCCTAGTGAGTTTTAATACACATATATGAACACACACACACACACACACACACACACACACACAAGTATGCCAGTCCCCTGAACATAAAAACAAATAAAACAGATAGGGGCTAATGTTTTTTGGCCTCCTCTCATAATGACTCATCCCTAACAATTTCTACTGGCTGTATTTTCTTATGTGACAGAAACAATTTACTGCATTCCTGCAATGCCCATTTTCTCAGCATGATCTACTTGTGTGGAAGTTTGGAAGCTAATTTACAGATATTTTGCCTCAAAATAGCTTGCAAAGACGAACGGATCCTGTTGATTCCAAGGTTGATTTTTTGTGAACTAAAGAAGGGTGGGGGGTGGGGGAGGGAAGAAAACATGTTTTAAGTAGAAAAAAATTTAACATTATTCTAAGTCATGGCAAATTTCAATTGTTAATCATATACCCTTAGTTGAAATTGGCCTTGCTTCTCCTATATCTTCAGGTCTTCCTCTAAGCACTACTCAGATAGCCCCGGCTGATTTCTTTGTCTGGAGAAGATGACGCTGCATCTTGTCCTAAAGCAAGTTTCCAAACTTTATCCACAGCCTCTGTCTTGGGATAACATTAAATTACCATACGCCCCACCCACCCACCCCCCACACTTCCTCTCTCTCTGAATCATCACTTTGAAAGGTAAACAGAAGCTTCAAAGACTACAGCCCAGGGTGCTCCCAGAGTTCTTGCCGATTGCCACTCTTGGCTACATTTGCTGGAGATTCCTGAGGCATGACAGCATGCATGGTCATTCTAGCTTGCCTTGTACATCTTCTCTGTGTGTTCCACAGAGTCATAGAGTTGGATCTTTGCCAGTCCCCTGACTTTGTGCAGAAATGGAGAGCCTCTCTTTCCTCATCTTAATGGTCTCCAGGGAAGGAGAATCCACAGCCTCACACAGTAATCCGTTCCAGTCTTGAGCTCTCCAAATTAGACAGGATTTAGTTTTAGTATTGGCCTTAGAGTTGGCATACATTTGTCATTAGTTTTGTCCAAGGTTTTATACTCATTTTAAAATTAATAATGATTTTTAGGATTTTATAATGGGTAAGGTTTAGGATCATCAGCCTAATCCTATAAGCCTAAATCCTAAACCAACATGAATTGTGCTCTGGACAGCTGAAGATGCTGTACAGATCTTTGATTGCCTGAGCGGTTGACATAAGCAAGGAAGAGGGAGAGGCAGCAGGCAGGCATTGTGAGCAACCTCTCTGTGTCCTAGCCAATTGTGGTTTGCTAGGGAGAAGTTAGTTCCAAAGGAACAAGCTTCAAGGATCTACAACAGGAAAGGTGATCAGATAAATTTATATTTTTTAAATGGCTGAAAGATTTATGAAACCAGAATGCGGTTTTTTTTTCTGTCCCCAGACACAAGATTAATTGAAACTTAGGATTTTGTGTGAAATTTCTGAAACCTCCAGGTTCCAGCAAACCTCCTCTATCCATTGCCATGTTTGGGGTGAAAAAAAGGACTCTGCATTTCTCTCTCTCTCTTTCTGTTTGTCTGTCTCTGTCTCTCTCCCAGTTTGTATGTGTGTGTGTGTGTGTGTGTGTGTGTGTGTCTGTGTGTGTGTGTATGTGTCAGTGCTGTCCTATAGCTTTCCCCAACATTCTTCTCTAACTGGGAAATTGATATTTGAAACTATGTGGGTCCTTCAATAATTCATCTGCGTTAAAAATGGATACCATTTCCATTCACATTCTCCAATGCCCCTCCATGCCATGGCCATTCTCATCCCATTTTTCCACTCCTGGAATACAGCTAAAAAGCTAGGTTGGTTTGAAAGTAAATGTGAATGAAAGAATAAAAGGAAAAAAAACATTTATTAAGAGGTTATTATGCACCAGACATTATTCTAAGTGTGAGGAATATAAATACAAAGTGAAATATTGTTTTTCTTCCAGGAGCACACATTTTAATAAGGGTAGAGAACCCTAGGAGTGAAGTCATAGCAAAAACCCAGGGCCTGTGGGATTATGTTTCACACACACACACACACACACACACACACACACACACACATATGTACATATATATAGCTATATATGTGTATACATATATACACATACATATATACATATACACATACATATATGTATATGTGTGTATATGTATGTGTGTGTGTGTGTGTGTATGGTATATAGCATACATCATAATGTTGTTGTTGTTTGTCCTTTATCCTCAAAGAGGACCATGACATCATGAAGGTGATGCATGACATACAAGTGAATTGGATTTCAGTGAGGGAGGGCTGTGCAAAGTCACCAGTCTGATTTTCTCCTCCAGATCCATCTGGGTCCAGTGGACAGATATAGATCAGGATGACTGGAGATGGCCCAGGATGCAGTGGGAGACCTTGGCCTTTTTAAGCTAAGGTGTTTGCCATGTCTCAGTTTGACTGAGGCAATGCCCATTCGGTGATTAAGGTTAGGTAAGAAAGGAGGCAAAGAATAACCTCTTTTACCTAGTTTAAAAAAACAATCAGTCTGTGAGGCAAGACTCTCAGGGTTTCTGGCCAAAACAGAAACAATTGCTATTTATATTCACTCTGAGCAATCAGGGCCCAAAGAATGCCCCAGTGGGCTTGGGCTGTGACCTATTGTTGGCCAATCAATGAGAGCCAGAGTGATTTGGGTTTAAGGCAGGGTCCTTAAGAAAGAAATCTAGCTGGTAAATTCCAAAGTAGCTTGCTAGGTTTCAGTGATCAAAATTGACATTCCTTTGGACACAGTACCCCCAGATAAGAGGAAGAGGAGGAGAGGAGAAGAGAAGAGAGGAGAGGAAGGAGCTGTGTCACCCAACTGCAACTGGCCAGTTGGGTCCCCAATATGGCAGCTCATGCTACTCACAGGTCATTGTTTATCCTTCATTCTCAAAGAGGACCATGACACCAGGAAGGTGATGCCATGACTTATAAGTGAATTGGATTTAGGTGAGGGAGGGCTGTGCAAAGTAACCAGTTTCACTTTCTCCTCCAGAGCCATCTGCATCCACAATAGCAAGGAGTAGATCAGGATGACTGGAGATGGACTCCAACATATAGCATATAAGCATATATAACTATATATCTTATATGAATCTATAAAATATATATTTACATACACATGTATATATATACATACACATATAAAGAGGAGAGTATATTATATTCTAATATAATTTGTTTCCTCTATAATTTTACATATTTAAAAGTATTATTTTGAGAAAGTGTTCACAGTCTTCATCAGACTACCAAAGGGATTCATGACACCAAGAAAGGTTAAAAACCCCTGGGTAGAATTCACTCCATGAAACCTTTCATAGAAAGGTGATGATAAAAGATCAAGGCAAAGCTCTGAAAATACCTCATAACCATGCTCCTCATTTTGCTGACATCCTTCCTGATTTCTTTTGCGTGCTAGGCATATATAATGATTCGCATACTGTATCTTGTTCACCACTTGGGTAAATGACAGAGAAAGAGGAAAAAAAAATACTTCCCTTTCTTAAATCACCCAGCCTACATAGCCAGATACAGAGCCTCATGGGTTATATAGAGGACATTTCAGCTCAAAATAGGACTGTATTTTCTTGCGTGTTGCACTACACTCACTGTTAGCGTGAAAGTGGCCCAAGAGGGGCAGCTCCAGGAAAGTCCAGACCTTGATTGCATGGTCATCAGCACCTCTGCTGGGCCTTTTGGCCAAAAAAAGGCATCATCTTCTTTAGCCCTTAGCTCTTAAAAACTGCTGAGCACAGATAAGAGGCCCTGGGACCCCGTGGAGGAGTAGTATGGCATGCTTGACCTGCCAAGGATCCCAAGACACAAAGATGTCAATAGGAAAATCATCAACTTGATATGGGGCATTTAATACATTAGAGGAAATGCGAATAGTGGATATTTGGAAGGGCTAGAGGACAGTAGGCAAATGTGTCTATTATCTATTAGTCATGTCGGAAACACGGTCTCTCACCCTACCCCACCTCCATTTTATGGGAACCTTCCTGGCTTCATTCAGTCCCTACCAATCAAGATTTTCAGTGCTCCTTAATTAACACAAAACTATTTTTCTTTCAATTACATTTTCCCGTGGTGGCCCCAACATGTGGACAGGGCTCT
The DNA here is from genome assembly GCF_011100635.1 of Trichosurus vulpecula. NCBI lineage: Eukaryota > Metazoa > Chordata > Mammalia > Diprotodontia > Phalangeridae > Trichosurus > Trichosurus vulpecula. The sequence goes on from NC_050574.1 coordinate 172,599,816, forward strand.
AGTGATCACCCTTACACCCCAGGATGGGCTTCTTGAAGGCAGCTCCAAAGGGCAGCTTGGGGCATCAAGGCCTCACTATTAATTTGAAATGAAGTGAGTGCTAGCAAATTGAGTTTCAAGGGCAGCTTGGAAGACCTGCCAATTTGAAGCAGGCTGCTGTGTGTCCAAAGAATCTTTAGCAGCTGGATTTGGAGGCTTGTTTACCTTAGTTTAGATAATAGCTACAATCCCCCAAGTAGATTAAGTAATTTCTTCATTTAGAACTTCCCAAACTGTATGACATTTGAAAGATTTCCTTGACCTTGTCAAGGACAAACACTTGCTTTATTGCTTTCCCTGATACCTTGCTTAAAGACAACAGACTGCTTTCTCCCTCTCAGAGAAAAGAGGAGCTGGGGTGAGTGGAAATTACCACAGATGTTTTATGATACTCGAGCCCTTATAACTACAGTCCCTAAACTAGCTAATAGCCTCTCTCCTGTGTTTTCTCATTCTGTCTCCTGTAATTTTTCCTCCCATTTTCTTTCCAAGTCAAGATCTTTGCCCTTTACATGAAGCATAATAATACTTAGCATTTATGCATCACTTTGCATCTTTAGAGCCCTAAATGCTCATTCATTAGTTAATCCACATAAGATCATGCCCACACGGCAGGCCAGCTGTTATCCCCATTGCATGGAAGAGGAGGCCAAGGTCCCAGCAGAACAGAAGTCAGTCAGCAAGATCCAGGAAGCCAAAGACTCAGGATTCAGTTGACTTACATCTTGATTTCTAGCTCTAGTCCCACATGGTCTACAATGCTCATCTGCCTCTGGACTAGAGCCAAATGAAACTCCTCTACTTACCTCACTGTATTGTAAACTCTTCCTATTGAAATCAACTTTGCCCATCCTACCAATCACTGCCCTAACCTGTTGAGGTGTATGTGACTGTTCAGGTATATGAGTGCTGGCTGCAATGCTCAACTTGGAGTCATATTAATAAGTCAGCTCTCCAATCTATCACCCAAGTTATCAATGGCAACAGTGAATCTTTCCAGGCTCAAGACAGGTTCCTACCAAGCACCTCTAGTTAAGCTGCCTCCTGTTAAAAAATGGGTTGTTTACCACAATTTTCTGAGCAAGGCCCTTAAGCCAATAGTGTGTCCACCTTCTAGGAACATTGTCTAGATCATATTTTGCTAGCTTATTTATGAGCATGTCACATGGGGCAGAATCAACAGCCTTACTGGAGACAAGATATAATATGTTTATGGCTTCACTGTATCTACAAGGCCCATCTGTCACTTTGGGGTAGAAGGAAACTAGATTGCTCTGACATGATTTGGTTTTTTTTTTCAAAGCTACACTGGTTATGACCCAACATCCTATGGTCTTCTTACAAACTGGCTCTTTTGTTATTTGTCTTGAGTTGTCAAGATAACCAAATTAAGTTGGCTACCTTCACTATACCTTCCAGGTTCACCCCTTTTCTTCTTTCACAATAGGGCACTAGATTTAATAATAATATTAACAGTAATCATTGGCATTTACTTGTCACTTTAAGTTACCAATTTGCTTTACAAATATTATCTAATTTTATTCTCACATCAATCCTGGGAAGTAGGTGTTATCATTCTTCCCATTTTAGAGACAAGAAAACTGAGGCTGACAAGTGACTTCCCCTGGGTTACACAATTAGTAAGTGTCTGAGGTAGAATTTGAACTCAGGCCTTCTTGACCCCAAGTCCCATGGTCCATCCATTGTCTTCAGGAAACACATAAAATCTGTCATGAGTTCTTAAAAATGGGGGATCTACTGTTCTTTCAATCCCTTTAGTGAGTTTTCAGTTGTTATTGTTGAGTCATTTCAGTCCTGTCCAACTCTCCGTGCCCCCATTTTACAATGATACTGCAGTCATTTGCCGTTTCCTTCTCCAGCCCATTTTGCAGATGAGGAATTGAGGTAAATAGAGTTAAGTGACTTATCTAATGTCACACAGCCAGTAAGTGTCTGAGGCCGGATTTGAACTCAGGTCCTCCTGACTCCAGGGCTGGCAATGTAATTTAATAAGAATTTCATTTGCACCTATTTTGTTTTCCCTTTTGGAAAAAGCACAAAATCTATGGTTTGCTCTTAAGGAGCTTACTATCTTATTGGGAAGAGATGACTTACATTCATGAAACAACTTGAGAGCAATACACAATAAACAGTAGAAGATAATCAAGTGTCAAAATGTAAGAGACGGGCAATAAATAGTTAGCCCTAGTTAATAAGAGAATAAGACTAGGGTTTTAAGCCACGTGTCTGAATGGTTTTGTAATGTTGTATTGCCTCCTTTTATGGAGAGTAAGGTAGCTTTTCTGAGTTTACGTTACACCAAATAGTCTTTAAGTTTCCTTTGAAATCTAAATCCTGTGTCCTGTGCCCTTGATTGTTTTAGATAATTTGCCTCAGACCACCCAGCCTGCAAAGCCAATTAACTGGAGAACCACTTTGGGGGGACTTATACATTTGGTATGTTGTCTTATTTGGGGGGATATGTTCAATTACATTTTATTGAGCTAAGAAGAATACTCTGCCTAAGCTGAGTCATTGGTCCTACCATCTGCAAGTCAGTAACACTGATTTCCCTGAATATAAGGACAGAGGGAAGTTCAAGAGGAGTTCTCTCTCCCTCCCTCTCTCCCTCCCTCCCTCCCTCCTTCTCTCTCTCTCTCTCTCTCTCTTGCTCGCTCTCTCTCTCTCTCTCTCTCTCTCTCTTTGTCTCTCTGTGTCTCTGTTTCTCTGTCTCTGTCTCTGTCTCTCTCTCTAAAATACCACAATGATTTCCTAAGTGCTCTGGGATCTAGGTGTGGACAATACATCAAGAGACACCTGAGCTGAAACTAGGTGGGATGAACTGGAGCAACCAATGAATAAATGATTATTGAGTAACTATTATGTATGAGGTAATGTGGAAGATACAAAGGAATTGTGAGGGTAGGATTTTGGCCCTAGTTACTGAAACAGAGAATAACAACTATGAAATGAGTGAAAAAATAATTATATTAAATATTGTAGGATACAAAAAAGAAGTGCCATAAAGACTCAGGGGAGAGAGAGTCAAGGAAAGCTTCATGAAAGAGGCAGAATTTCAATTGGATCTTGAAGGGTGGGATTTGGATGGATAAGATGAAAAGTTCCCTATTCAACTCAATTCTATTTGATAGACATTTATTAAGTCACTAATAAGTATAAAGTACTGTGCTGGGCTTTGGGGATACAAAAATAAAAATGAAATAGTCGGCTTAAATTCTACTGGGAGGATAGATAACGTACACAAAAGGGAAAACGTACACACACCCACACACACACCCACACGCACACACAAAATGATCTGCTTGACTTAGTCCAGTAGTGAATTAGCTCAGTAGATGAGACACCATATCTTGCAAGCAAGGGACAAACTAGTCCATGCACTCTTGCATAGCCGGAAGTAAACTTCAGGTAAATACAACTACTTCAATTTTGAGACCACTGCCCCCAACAACCAAGGTAGGAGAAAAAGTGATTTGCGTCTTGCTGTATCTTTGCAGTCAGCGTTCCTTTACAGATGTATATGATGTTAATTGTTTAATTGATATTGAGAGATTAAAAGATGAATATATAATGTAATGCTTATCACTAGTTAGATGCTATTAAGGAGACATTAATTGGCACAGGTAAATGGTATTGGAGGGATATGTGAACAATAAAGTTAGAAGTAACAGCTCCCAAACTTCTCAGGGTTACTTCTCGAACTCAAGCCAGTCGCTTTGTTCTAGGGACCTAATCTGCCAGTTGTGTATGGAAGTTGGAAGAGGAAGTTGAGATCAGGTGTATGCTACATCAGTAATAAATGCAAGAGTCATAGTTTGAACTTAGATTATTTGGCTCTGAATTCATCCATATGACAGTACTGCCAGCCTCAGAATTTTGTGTTCTTTCCCAGGAGCAATTGGGGATCACTGAAGATTTTGAGGGGGGGAATAACATGGTCAGATTTGAGTTCAGAGCATATCAAGTTGGCAACTTCAAGGAAGATTTGTTGGAGAGGGGAGAGACCAGAAGCCAGAAAGTCAGTTAGGAAGCTATTGTAATAGTCCAAATGAGAGTTATTAAGGGACCCAACCTAGGGTAGATGTTGTATGAGTAGAAAAAACGTGATGCATGTGAGAGATGTTGTGGAGGCACAATTAACAAATCATAGAAACTGATCAGATATGGGGGGTGAGAGAGAGAAGAGGCAAGAATACCCAGTGACTAATAACCTTAGAGACTGAAAGGATGATGCCACCTACAACAAAGGATGTGAGTTTAGAGGAGTGATGTTCTTTTTTTGGTGGGGGGAAATCTAATAAGTTATATTTTTGATATATTAAATTTGAGATAATGAAGGGATATCCAGGAGGAAGTACTCATCACACATTTAGTAATGCTGCATTGAAGCTCAGGAGAGAGATGAGGCCTGGCTATATGGAATTGGCATTCATCTGCAGAGATGATAATTGAACCCATGGGAGCTGATGAGGTCAATAACAGAGAGACTGTAGAGAGAAAATAGAAAAGAGTCCAGGACGGAGCCTTGGTGTATGCCCACATTTGGTGACTAGGAGCAGGATGATGGTCCATTGTATCAGTAAGGCAAGATTCATGACCTCGAGGATGACCATGAATATGCCTGTATGGTTTGGAATTGCAAAGTATGAAAAACTCTCCAGGTAGAAGGTAGAGGAAGTATAACATTTATTTAGACACTAGAGAATTCAATCCCAAGACCAGTAATTCCAATTTGATATAGCAGTAATTATATTTCAAAACCAGTAAGCCCACCTCAGTGTAGCAACAAGGAAATTATAGCACAGTATTATAGAAAGGAACCAAATCATCCTGTAACCTTCCCCCCTGCTGGGGCCTTGCTGTAAGCAATTACTCAGGAATTCTAACTGTCTGCTTGCCTGCATTCTCTTTCCCCTCAGTTATCTGGTCTCTGAAGCTCCCTGGTTTCTGCTCAGAACTCTCTTCTGCAGCTCTGTAGACTCCCTCTCCTTGGGCTAAATTTTGCATTCTGGTTTCTCTTCTGACTTCTGAGTTCTGAATTCTCAGTTCTCAATGGCTACCTTCTGGGTGTATGTACTCTTTTTAGGACCTGAGGGCTTCACACCCAATCAGCAAAAGGGTGTGGACCTGAGGTTTAGTGCCTAGGTAAGTAAAGGGATTAGACCTTCCTACAAACAAACCTCACTTTGCTGGCCCCACCTGAGGAAAGGCAAAAAAGATCTTTCACTCACTGATTGGCCTCACATCCAGTAAAGGAGACAAAGGAGAAATGACAGTCCAGGTAAGAGGAGAGCCAAGAGAAAGCAGTATCAGAAAAACTAAGGGAATATATCCAGAAGTAAGATATTTAGCAGTGTCAAAATCTGCTGGAATTTAAGGAGCGAAGAAAGGTCATTGGATTTAGCAGTTATGAGAACACTAGTGACCTCAGAAAAATTATTTTTAATTGGGTGATAGACTCAGAATCCAGATTATGAAGAAATGAGAATGCAGTGGGAGGGGACAAAGACAAGGCAAAGAGTAGAAACAACCCTTTGTAGAAATTTTGCTGTGACACAGAGGATGATAGCATAGCAGAATCATAGCAAGGAAAAGACTTTGCTGACTAAGCTGCGTACTCTAATCCCCAACCCCTAACATCAAACAGTCCCTGTGAAGAACTGTATACACTGCGTTGTAGCCTTGAATCTTAGCCAGATCAGTAGCTCATACCAGAGGGAATGGGAGATGATCAACCAGTGACCAATGGAAATACCTAGAACTGAAGGCCTAGGTCCCACCAATGGCACTTCTGCCAGTGGGAGAGAGGGCAGTGGACTTTCTTGAGGGCCACTTTCCTGAAGGTCAAGATACCTGCTAAAAGCTAGGGAGCTCATTGTGTGAGATTGCCTTCTGACTTTTCCTTTAGTTAATGGTTAAAGGTTATTTGAAAAGTAAAGGCCCAAGGACAAATCCTAGTGTATTCTGCTCAGTGCATTCGTTTTGTTGGTAGTGCAATATTTTGTTAGGCATGTGTGACAACACTGCAAAGTGGATCAGTTCTGTTTGTGACTTGGTGTAAGCTTAGTTAAAAATGGCTTTTCCCCTAAACACATGATTCCCAGATGAAGAGTGTGCTGTGATTTGATTTTTACATGTGACAAAAATGTTTCCTCTGCATAAATTCATTGCCAGCTCCCAGGAGGAGAATTTTTTTCATCAACAAAAGTGCGTGAAAGTGGTGAACAAATGATTTCAAAATAATTCTTATATGGAAGTGGCCATCGAAGATTTGATAAACCAAAGTAAACATTCCCTAAATAGGAAATGCCTGAGTAAATTGTTAGAAATTAATATAACGGAATTGCTAGATCATTAAAAAAAACAACAATGAATTTGAGGAAGATAGAAACATGGGTAGGCTTATATGAACTGATGGACGGTGAAGTCATCAGAACTAGGAAAGCAATATACACAATGAGTGTAACAATGTGAATAAAAAGAACCAAGAAAAAAGTTGTGTAATTATAATTACCAAGATTTTTCTGAAGAGGGAAATGAGAATGAACCTCTCTCCATTTTTTGCACAGCTAGGGGACTATGGGTGAAGGACACTGAACATCTTATCAGACTTGGAGATAAATACGCAAAGACCCATAATATATGGTAAAATTCTATCATGGAAAACTGAAATTTGATTCTCCTAAAACTGATTCACATGTTGGGAAAGTGGTTCTATTCCTATTTGTGTTCAGAGTTTCCTCCTGTAACTGATATCATGTTCATGGAATTTATGTCATGACTTTAGACTGGATTGCCATATTTAAACCTTCGCTTAGTAGACAGATTCATAGTGGAAAGAGTGCTAAAATCCAAGTTAGGAGAGATCATAGGATCATAGGTTAGAGCTGGAAAAGAACTCAGAAGCCATATAGTTTGACCCTTTCATTTTACAGATTGAGAAACTGATGACCAAAGAGTCGGTGTCCTGCCCAAGTTCACAGGGCCAAGATTTGAACCTAGATCCTTTGACTCTAAATCCAGAGGCTTTCTGCCTTTTCTATTGTATCACACTACCCCCACCCCAGATGTCTGTTTGTTTGTTTCACCTAATATTTATATAGAACTTAACATGTTGGCTCTGTGCTAAGTATTTTACAAATATCTCATTTGATACACACAACAACCCTGGGAGGTATGTACTATTATTATCATCATTTTACAGATGAGGAAACTGAGGTAAACAGTGGTTAAGTGATTTGTCTAGGGCCATTCAGCTAATAAGTGACTGAGGCCACATTTGAACACAGCTCTTCTAGACTCCAGGCCCAGCACTCTGTCCACCGTACTACTCAGCTGTGCTTAAACTGGGTTTGAATTCTACCTCCAATATTTGCTCATTTTATGAATTCAGACAAGTCTGATGACATATAGGATGATATGCTTAGCAAAAATATTTAAAAAAGGAGTTTTACTTGTTGGGTTGACCACTGATTGGTTCAATAAAAATTCTTACTCCTTCGCCAAACACCAAAAGGTATTTGAAAAGAGTTGTAAACACTGGACACTTCACAAGATAAGGAATTAGACAGATGCAGTGGCTTGGAAAAGATTCCAAACAAAAGGCCTAGGATCCATTTTCTCTTCCTAGTGAAAGTCTTTCAACTGTGCCAACTGGATCCACTACTAATTTATGCTATCTAATCTCAACTGGGTCCTCACAGCAGTATGACATCATTTTTATTCCTCCCTATTTGATTCTTTTTCATCTCCCTCACAATGGCCATTCCAAACCTCTCCTCTCCTCTCCTGTCCTCTCCTGTCCTGTCCTGTCCTTTCCTCTCCTCTCCTTTCCTCTCCTTTTCTGTTCTCTGACTTTTAATTGCATACCCTTCCCAACAACCTCTTAATTGAGATGCCTACCCCATTATTTACTGATTTGGAGACTATCCAATATGAATTCCCATATATTTGGGGTGTATGGGACATTCAAGGAGGACTAGCACATCTGATGTGAGGGCTTGCCAAGGCCTTCTCGGGGCTATGCATTTGGTGTCTGCCTGGCACTCAATTCTCATCTGTGGCTCTAAAAAGCTGTAGCATGTGCAGCAGCCACACCCAAGTAAATCATCTTGGCAGACAGGATAAACCAGGTTGAGGGTAACCAATGGGCCTCGAACCTGTTGATGAGTTACAGGGGGTGTCTGCCTCCTCAAGCATTTGAACACTTTACCTGGCAGAATGGGTTAATGAGAACAATGTGTTCCAACGGCCCTGAAGGCAGTTAAAGCAGGTGCTTTGGAGTGCTTAGAGCTTGGTCAGACGTTGAAGACATCATGGTCATCTACTGTATCCCAGGCCGTTGCCAGTTCTCTAGACTTTTGTCTTGCCACTGGACTCCAGTGACTCTGGAAGAGAGAATGAGGCTGATGATTTTGTGCAGCTCTGCTCACTTAAACCCAATTCTCAACCAAGTCAAGATATCACTGGTGATATCATTCGTCCTCTTCATTTGAAGGACAAACAGCAACACCAACATATGAATTCCCTCTTCCTTATTCCTTGTGTGATTACCCATACTACTCCTCTCACAACTCCTTAACATCATGTATGACAATCTCCCCTTTCCTCCAATCTCCAATGCAGAGATGACCCTTTTCTTCACCAAGACCAACCCATGATCCCTTTCTCTCCTTTCTTCTTCAGCATGATGCTTCCACTGTCACTCTCCTTCTTTAATATTCAATCTCTCTCAATCTATTAGTTCATTTTCCCCTTCCTATAAATATGTCCATCTAACCAATACTCAGAAAACTTTCACTGCCATCTATGCTGTCATCCTATATCTTTATGCCCCTTTTCAGCCAAAGACCTTGAAAAAGGTACCACATTTGGTGCTTCGACTTTCTCTCCTCTCACTCATTTAATCTGCTAAAATAAAGCCGACCTCATCGCTCAACTGAAAATGCCCTCTCCAAAGTTATTGATGATCTTTTAATTGCAAAATCTAATGATTTCTTCCCAATCCTCATCCTCCTTGATGTCATGGCCAAACTTGACATTGCTGATTATCCTTTCTGTGGATACTCTTTCCTTTCTAGGCTTTTTGGACACTGTGCTCTCCCTCCTGCTTCCCCTACCTGTTTGCCCACATAGTCTCAGTTTACTTCGCTGATTTGTCATCCATGTCAAATTGACTGTGAATATATCCCCAAGGCTCTGTCCTGGGACCTCTTTTGTATTTCTATATTCTTTCTCTTGGTGACCTCATCAGCTCCCATAGTTTCAGTTATCATCATTATGCAAATGACTTTTCGATTCATATATGGAGCCCTAGTCTTTTTTGTTTTTTAGGATGTAACTTTTTATTTTTTAAAATTTATTTTATTTTCAATTCACTGAACAGAACAAGCATTTCCATAACACAGTATAATAAAAAAGATGATTGCACATGAAACTGCAAATCTACCATGTGCAACTTGCTATTCTCTCCAAATATACAACAAAATTATCATGTAAATTTCTTTTTTTCTTTTTTTCCTCCCCCCACCACCTCACCCTAGAAATTGCTACATAGCTTTTCTTCTGAGCTACAGTCCCATATCACCAACTACTTATTGGACATTTCAAACTGGATGTACCATAGGCATCTTAAATCCAATAATACAAAACAGAACTCATTGTCTACCCTTACTTACTCCTCTTCCAAACTTCCAAGCTATTACTATCTAGGGTGTCCTCATCCTTTCATTTACCCAGGTTCAAATCCTTTGTGACATTCTCAAATCCTTACTCTCATCTTACACATCAAATTAGTTGTCAAATCTTGAAATCTCTTTGTCCACAATATCTCTCCCATACTTTTCCTTCCACTCTACTTACATAGTTGCCATCTTAGTTCTGCTCCTTATCTTCTCTCACCTGTGCTATTGAAATATTTATTTCCTGCTTCAATACTCTTCCAGCATCAACCCATCTTCCACCTAGTTGCCAAAGTGATTTGTCTAATATAAAGTTCTAAACATCACCCCCTTCCTCAGCAATTCCAGTGAATCCAACAATTCCTATAGGATCGAAGATCAAATACAAATTCTTCAATTGGCATTTCAGATTCTTGATGACCTAGCTTCTTCCTAAATTTTCAGTCATCTTATATTTTATACTTTTTATACTCTGTAATCCGTCCAGACTGACCTACTTGTTATTCCACACATATGTCACTCCATGGCTGGAGCATATGGTATGTTGTAGAGTAAAATTAGAAATAGTATTGGAAATCTGAATTGGGGAAGGGTTTCTCAGAATCTCAGTGATGCTATGCATAGAATGTTTTACTGAAGTCAGACGACTTTGCATCAAATTCCAATTCTATTTACTTAAGTGACCTTAATTTCTTTGGCCCTCAGTTTCCTCACTTGTTAAAAAAAGAAGCAGTTGAATTAGATGGCCTTTAAGGTCCCTTACTCTCCTGGTCTTTCTCCCTCAGACACATTCTTGACTGTACTTATGCTTTCTAATCTAAAATCCACAGAAATGAACTCAACATTCTAGATGTTGGCTGACCAGAGCTAAGTAAAGCTGGACTTTGTCTTTTTCATTTTGAATACTTGATATTTTGGAGTACATATGATGCCAAACCAAGGCATTTGGGTCTTATTAGGGAGGCAATGGGGAGCCACTGAAAATTTTATAGCAGAGATATGCCATGGCCAGTTGTACTTTAGGAAGATTCATCCAGTAACTACATATAAGATTAATTGGATGGCAGCAGAGAGATAAATTAGATTGCTGCAATAGTAGAGATGCGAGGTAAAAGGACTTGAATGTGGCTGATATGAGTTGTGTTGAAAAGAGAAGGATAAGTACCATTGGGAAATATTTAGACCTTGATTGGACCATTTCATGTGGAAAATCTTGTCCCTTCATGAGGATAACTGTTTAACATTTTTTAAAAAGAGATTATCCAGAATAGTAGCTATAAATTACTGTTTAAATATTTGTAATAATTACTTGCCTTATTTAAAAATAGTTTCTTATAGACATCTTGTAAATGTGCTCAGTGGATAGTTAATCCTAGAATTCTCTGCCCAAAGAACCATGAAGGAGGAAAACAGTTTCTCACATCAGCTAAAGATGATCTTTGCTAACAGATCCCTGTACTTGATAATTCTGGCATCAGGGAAAGAGACCTGCCTTCCTGCCTTGACTTTATGACAGAGTGCATTGGAATCAGGATGTAGTCTAGGATCAAAGACACCAATATCAAGGTCACTGATGGGGATATCAAAGGGGATAATCAAGAGTCATGGTCAAGTCACCAGTCTGGCAGTGAAAAGACAGTGTTTGATATAGAAGATGAGGAAGAAACAGCAATGAGGAAGCAAGTCAGGAGCATAGATGAGCAGAATCAAAAAGAGTTGGGCAAATACCATGGCTCGAGCTCTTAGACCAGAGTGTTGAAAGATCAGAGAAGCTAATTACTAAAGCAGAGTGTCTAGGGTTTTTAAGGACCCAGTTATACTAATGGCATCCCCTCTTCTGCCTATCTCCAAGTCTTGGTATGTGTCCAACCAATGTGCTTCCCCACAGGTAACTGACAATGATAAAATTAGTCATATGGAAATCATTTCCATCTAATTTTGGAACAATGAACCAGAAGGAAACACTTTCTGAAACCCTGTTCGTTCCCTTTGGACTGACATACATCTGCACTCCTGTACAGATTCAGGGTGGATAAGCAATCAATCAATTAAAAATTATTAAATACTTACTATGCAATGAAGGGAAACTGCCTAGAAGTATCCTGGGTGGCAGCGGAAGCAGTCCTAATATACAAAATTCCCTGAGAAATCACCCACAAGTCCCTATGTTGGAAATCAAGAGTTATGAGTAAAGGCATTCCCTGAGTCACTGACAGCTGGCCTGCACATATGTGTGGCCATTGGCACATGGCCTCTGCTTCACTTCATTCTCCTCAAGATTCCTCTACAACCAATCTTACTGTAATCATTAACTGTAACAGGAGGAAAAGGTTTAATGTCCTAGCTGTTCCTACTTAAGATTATGTATGCATACAACTATATGAAGGTGGAAATGAAAGAGATCATGTATTTTAAGAGATTATGTATACATATACATGTATACACACACATACACAGACACACACACACATACATATATATATATATATACACATATAGATATAGATAGGTAGGTAGGTAGAAAGATAGATAGATAGATGATAGATAGATAGATAGATAGATATGCAGCTAGGAGGTGCAGTGGATAGAGTCCTGGTCCTGAAGTCAGGAAGACTCCTCTTTCTGAGTTCAAATCTGGCCTCAGATACTTACTAGCTGTATGACCCTGGTCAATTCACTTAACCCTATTTGCCTCAGTTTCCTCATCTGTAAAATGAGCTGAAGAAGGAAAGAGTAAACTTCTCCAGTATCTTTGCAAAGAAGACCCCAAATGGAGTTACAAAGAGTCAAACACAACTTCAATGACTGAACAATATATACATGTACATATATGTATGTGTATGTATATCGTGTGTGTGTGTGTGTGTGTGTGTGTGTGTGTGTACTCTTACATCTCCTTTATCTTTCACTTGTTTCTGGTATGGGTGAAAGAGCAGGAGCTTTTGGGGTTCAAATCCCGTTCCTGTCACTTAATACCTGTATGGCTTTGAGCAAATCCCTTAACCTTCCTGGGACTCTTTTTCCCTCCCTGTAAAAGGTAATTGAGATAGACCTTTAAAATCCCTTCCAGCTCTGAACATTTGACCCTATGATCCTTCAGGATTTTTTTGTCTTTCCTTCCTGCTCAATCCCTTTGTGTTAGTATAAAGTTACTGGAGTAGTAACAGGAAGAATGACAGGAAAGAGAGAGAGGAAGATGGAAAAAAGGGGAAAAGTACAGAGAGAAAAGAAAAGAGGGAGAAAGGGAGAACTCTATTGAGCACTTACTGTGCACCAGGAACTTCTCAGTGCTGAGGACAGAGATATAAGCAAACATCACAGTCATTTCCCTCAAGGGCCATCCATTCTATTGGGAGAAATGAGCATATAAAGGCATGATGCAAAGGGAGAGGTAGGGATATGTAGCTGGAGAGAAGACGGAAAACTCCAGAGAGCTAGAAGTGAAGTGAACATGGTTGTGACCCTTCCCAAATTATTAGTCTGGGCTAGGGTAAATAATGAGGACAGTGGGGCCTCAGAGGGCCCTGAATCCTCCCCTGTTCTGAACTTCCCAATTTCTCTAGATAATACCATTTCCCTGCCCCTCTCCCAGGCTAATGATCTGTGTTGAATAAATGTTGAATCTTACTTTCCCTTAACTCTTCATATACAGTTATTTGCCAATGGGGAGTCTACTCTTTGTAACAGCCTTTGAATCCATCCTCTTCTCTCCACACATCACAATTCACCTAGTTCAAGCCCTCATCACCCCTTTTGTATATTATTACAATAACCTTTGTATAAGTTTCCCTGCTTCTTGTTCCTCCCCTCTCCAATCTATCTTTAACACAAATGTCAATGTTATATTTCTTTGGTTTCTCCAAAGTGAGAAAGCATTTGGTGAGGATATGAAAAGTGAGTCTGGCTGGGAATGAACATGGCAAGGCCCCCCTTCTGAAATAGTGGTTCCAGTGATGAACCCATCAATGAGGATAGCAGAAGCTCAGGGTGGAAGTGAGGCTGAGCTCCAGATACCTCTCAGCAGCTTCTGCCCAGACTTAGGATACAACATGGAAGTCCTGGGAGTACTAAAAAACAACTGATGTAAGGTAGCTCATGGAGACAGCTATATGGGAAGGGTGCAGGAAGGGTGCACCCACAAACCTTGTGAGGTCGAAACGGCATGATTGTGGTGGCCTGTGGCTGCCACGCATTTCCCCTTTGTTTCTGTACTTGCGTGTGGGGGTAGGGAATATATGCTTGTGTGTGTGCATGTGTGTGGCCGGCAGTCGCATTGGAAAGGTGACCAAAAGCACATGTGATATTTGTGTGACACAACCTATATAAAAAGAGGAAACTGATGGAGAATGACCTACCTAGTCAAATCAGTTTGAGAGGTACATGTTGTATTTTTTCAGTTGAGCTCACATCCCATTGCCTAGAGACATTGCCCTACCATGATTTACTGTTCTATGATACCTCCTCCTCCTTCCTTCCTTTCATTTGATTTGTGTGTGGAGAAAAAACCCTATTTGTGATTAGAAAACATAAAGTAGTGCTAGTGATACACCTGTATGTATTTAGGGAAAAGTCATATGTTTGAAGTACAATTAGATATAATAAAGAACTTATGCCACCAACCTTGAAAGCCCCTATAAAGGCCAACAGATTCTCTTTAGAATTTCCATTGAAGTCTTCGTCTAGCTAATCTTTTCCTAATTAAAAATCCTTTTCATCCAACACCAGAATTCAAGATATTTTTTTAAATAACACATTCTTTTTAAGTTTTATTGTCTTTGTGTTTCACTTAATTACTCATACTGCAATGTTATAGTTTCCAACTATTTGTATTGTAAATGTGTGATGTCTCAGTACATTATAGGGGAAATTGATTATAGTAGAGTAGCAATTTAAATGCCATTTTTAGCACAGTTTCTATGGGAAAATGTGTCCTGAGTTCCAAAAGGCTTCTGGACCTTGGCTGTTTGTAAATTGGGGACTGTTCATTTCTGTGACCTCTTAGTTACCAAATCCGATAGCTTTTTCTCAGTCTTCATCCTTGTTGACCTTTATGCAGTGGGTCATACAGTTGACCATCTCCTCTTCTGAATCCAAGATGGACCAAAACTCCTTTCCCTTCTCGCTCATTGATCTCATTATCTCTCATGGATTTAGTTATTGGGTTTTTGCTGATGGCTCTATATCAACATCGACATCCACAGCTACTTAGCTCTAGTCTTTCTTCTGAGATCCAATCCAATATTCTCAACTACTGGCTATGTCCTACGGAATATTGCCTACATTTCATACTTACCACGTCCAAAACAGAACTCGTAACCTCTTGTCCTGAATCTTTCCCTGTTCTAAACTTTCCTATTTCTCTAGATAGTACCATTTCCCTGCTCATCTCCCAGGCTAACGATCTTGGAATCAGTGTTGAATCTTTAGTTTCCCTTACCCTCTCATATGCAATTATTTGCCAATGGGGATTCTACTCTTTTTAACAGCCTTCGAATCCATCCTCTTCTCTCCACATGCCACAACTCACCTAGTTCAAGCCCTCATCACCCCTTTTGTATATTATTACAATAATCTTAGCATAAGTTTCCCTGCTTCTTGTCCCTCCCCTCTCCAATCTATCTTTAATGCAAATGTCAGTATTATATTTCTTTTATTTTCTTTAAATTCTGAACCTAAATACCAAAAAAGCAACTAAGTTACCCACTATTATTAACCCCATTTTACAGATGAGGTGATGGAGAGTCATGGAGAAAAAATGACTTGTCCAGGCTCAAATAGTTGGTAAATGTCTATGGTGGGATTTGAAACCAGTTCTTACTGACTCCAATTCTAACATTCTGTCTACCGTGCTCAGTTACATGTAATTAACTGAATGCCTCCTGCATATGTTAGCTTTGGGGATGCCTCCATTAGTTTGTACTTTAATGAGAATGATTCTCTGTTTTGGACATCACAAGTGAAACATCATCAGTGAACAACCTGGCAGCATGATTTATTCAGTTCCCACATGGAGGAAATTGATAGGCAAAACGTTAAGGCTCCCACTCAGAGGTAGCTGAGAGCCTACTGTTCAACACACATTTTGTCACATGGAAATTTCTTGATGTTTTTCAATGTATTTTTTGGTGCCAAACTTAAAAAAAATTCAATCTCTCTGTCATCCACCATTATTAAGTGACATGTGAATTTTGATATCAATTGCGCAATATGAGGCAGTAATAGAGTATGGTTTGGAAGAGCAGGGTAAGGCCAAGTGGCAGGGGAGGGAGAAGTCAGTAAAGTCTTTGTTCCTGTTTCAAGTGCCATTCTGTGTGCTGAATGGCAAGGTGGGCTAGACCACATTCACTTGTGTTAAGTCATGCAATGAAGCCGTCACATCTAGCAGACTGTTCTGTCAGTGGTATCCCAGGAGTCATTTGGTAAACATCCATGTTGTTCCTAATCCTATTTTTTAAGTGTTTTATACTTTGTAGATGGTGTGTATTACTTAAGTTCTCAGTATGTCTCATAAGTGTGTCATTCACTGAAATAGCTTTTGTTACATATATGTTGAGCTAACTTCTAAAACAGCAATGAAACTAACCCTCTTGATAAAAAGAAAGACTATAAATGCTTTTGTTGGTTGTCAGATAGATGTTCAGGATGAAGCTTGTGTTGGTTCTATTACATGTCAGATTTTCACTTGATTGGATCCACGGATTTCATCACATGTTATTGGCAGTTCTCATGATTTGGAAGTTTGATATAGTGGATAGAAAATTATCTTTAGAGCTACAAATATCTAGGGGTCAAACCTCACTCCTGAAACATAATCACTATGAGATCCTGGCCAAGACACTTAACTTCTCACTTCCCTGGGTAACTCTCACCTGGAATTCCCAATGCCAGTGAAATCCAAAGGCCAGTTCCTTTGCTTAACAAATATATCAGGCATTACCTCCAAATCTAAACATAGTCTATAACGATTAAACCGCCATGTTTTCTACCATGATGTTTTCTATCATGAAAAAGGCCTTGTACCCAAGGTAGAAGAAACTTTAACTTTGGACAAAGAAGATGAGTATAATGATTCTGATTGCCATAGTGAAGCTTAGCATGACCATGTTGAGATCCAGCAAGGGGGATGATACTCCATTTGAATCAATCTTTCTATTCTAAGATCTTCACTTATTAAGTCAAGAAGATTAAACTACTTTGCTCATTATCTAACCATCCAAAAATAAGGTTTTACTCAAATTATAGAAGAAAAGGGTATAGACGATTGCCTGAATATGAAACTTTTCCTAAATAGTAATTATGAAAAATATTTTGGCATATGTGTTCACTAGCTCCAATTTTTGTAACACTCCTAACATACCCCTTGTTCTCCTAGTATGTGAAACTTCTCCAGGTCTCTTCACCTCAGATAGTTACTAGCAATTTGACCCTTGACAAGTCACAACTTCTCTGTGCCCCAATTCTGTTTCCTTGTCTAAGGTTTGGACAAGATAATAATAATAAATAATAATAATAATAGCTAACATATACGAATATAAAATAATATCATTGTATTATAGTATATATAAAATACATATACACACATACATATATATATGCATCTGTACATGTGTGTGTGTGTGTGTGGATGTGTATCAGCTAGGTTGCTCAGTGGTGAGAGTGGTGAGCCTGGAATCAGGTAGATTCATCTTTGTGAGTACAAATCTGGTTTCAGACATTTACTAGCTGTTTGGCCTGAGCAAGTCCCTTAACCCTGTTTGCCTCAGTTTCCTCATCTGTAAAATGAGCTCGAGAAAGAAATGGAAAAGTACTCCAGTATCTTTTGCCAAGAAAACCTTAAATAAGAACAACAAAATGCACCCCCCCTCCCCCCACCAAACACGTATTTGGATGGCCTCTGCAGTTCTGTCCAGCTCTAAATAGGTCATCCTATGATTTAGTCCTTGGATGCTGTGATCCTCTGGAACCTACACTTAAATTCCATCTAGAAGGGAATGAGGGGAGAAAGGAATAAATATCTCATGTCCAGCACCTACTCTGTAGCAGGTGCTGTGCTAAAATGTTTTATTTTAAGAATATTGTCTCATCTGATCCTCACAACAACCCTGCCAGGCAGGTGCTATTAGTATGACCATTTCACATTTGAGGAAACTGAGGCAAATATAGGTTAAGTGACTTGCCCTGGCTCCTACAGCTTGTAAGTTTCTAAGGCTGAATTTGAATTCAAGTCTTCATGACTAGGCCCAGCACTCTATCCACTGTGCCAATTAGATGACAGTGATTTAGAACCAACTCTTGCTTCTAGCCCCTTTGCTTGGCAACCTTTATTTCTGATAACCAATCCTTGGTCATGGTTGTTACCTTCTCCTAAGTGGGGAATCCATGCCACAACTTCCATACTGGAGGGCGTGACAAACTTCAGCCTGTGTTACAAGGAGGGAGCTCCCAGCCTCAGCCCATGGACGGCCTACCTCTACTGGAAACTTCTATAACCTGAAATCCTAAGGAAGAGGGAGAAGTGATCATGACCAAGTCTCAGTCCCTTCTGTCCTTTGTGCCTTGTGCTAGTTTACTCCCTAAAGGAAGAAGCGGTAAACAATGAAAATAACGCTGACCCCTAAATTGGATGACCAAAGTTGACATCTCCCCCCTGATCCTTAATTACCCGTGTGCCTTTGAGCAAGTCATTCAACTTCCTTTGACATCAATTTCCTTGCCTGTAAAATTAGGAAATTAGATTAAATGGCCTCTGAGGCTCATATCAGGTTTGGATCAATTATCTTGTGATCCTATTACCAATTATCTCTAACTGTGCTTCCTGTTGCTCGGTCATTTCAGTCATGTCCAACTCTTTGTGACCCCATTTGGGGTTTTCTTGGCAAAGTTATGGGAGTTGTTTGCCATTTCCTTCTCCAGGTCTTTTTACAGATGAGGAAACTGAAGCAGAGTTAAGTGACTTGCCCAAGGTCACACAACTAGTAAGTGTTTGAGGCTGAATTTGAACCCAGGCAGATGAGTCGTCATTCCAAGCCCAGTGCTCTATCCACTGTGCCACCCATCTAACTGAGCTTGCTTGGTAGCAATCCTTCACCTGTCCACCTCAATCATGACAGGCTTAGAATATTGAAGGTGCTGGTAGACTGCTGTCCCTGTCCCTATGGACGCAGTGAGCCCCCAGTGGAGATGGATTTGAACTGGTGCATAAATGTAATCCCCTCATAGTAACTTTGATATGACTTGCTCTGTGTTACATTTATTCCTCAAGACAAAACCAACTGGATCACAATTCATTAAAGCCTGAAGGGCTGAAATAGGAGGCACTGGCATGTCCTCAATCACAATGAGATGCATTCTGGAACACAGGAATGTAAGAAAACCAGTGTTATGTTAGAAATGCAAGGAGGGGGAAGGGAATGGTAGAAAAGGGGAGTGTTTCTTTGAGAGGATGGATTTTATTGTTTTGAGTGCCCATTGTTCTCTCTCTCTCTCTCTCTCTCTCTCTCTCTCTCTCTCTCTCTCTCTCGCATATTTGAATTTCTTTGTACATTTTAAGGTCATGCTAGGTTAGTGGATCATCCCTCAAACTCCTTGCTTGTTTCCTAGGAGTGGCAGGGCCTGGTCATTAAAGAAGACAAAATCTTCTCTGTTCCCTTCCTCCCAAGGAGCTGATTTGCTCAGGGCTGATGGGAGAGGGCTCTAGACCCACTCCACTGGCAACACCTGATGTATGGGCACATTTGAAGCTGCGGACAGAACCAGCCTTAATAACACTCTTCTTTACAAAGTGCTGGCTGTTAAATATTTATGAGGCAATGGAAAAGCAGCCCCTGCTACTGCCTGGGAATTCACAAACACAGGGCTCTCAGGCAGCTTTGGTGGGTTACACTGCACAGTGTGCAGATGGGGTCCTCCCTGTCAAGTCTCCTGTAGCCCTGAGGTGCTAGGACCATGGCTTCTTGGAGCTGCTGCCTCCTTTGAAGATGGCTATTTACTGACCCACTGCAACAGGGAAGCCAACTGGTCCTGAAGAAGGGACATGGTGCTACCCTAAGAATTTGTATGAGATCATAGATCTAGTTCTGGAAGAAACCTGAGAAACTGTCTAGCTCAACCCTCTCATTTCATAGAGGAAGAAATCGACACCCAGGGATTTGAAGTTACTTGTCCAAGGTCACAGGTTGAAAGTGACAGAGCCTGGAAGCCAACTCAGAGCCTTTGATTCCAAATCCAATGCCTGCATTCCTTCCTTCGTTCCTTCTTTCCTTCCTTCCTACCTTCCTTCCTTGCCTGCTTCCTCTTTCTTTCTTATATTGCTTTCCCAAGCTCCCCTGTCAATGACCCCCACTCATCCATTTAACATCTACTCTTCCCACAATGACCCATCCCCCAACATCCCTCTGTTCAGGATGTACTCTTCCCCAGTGACCTTCTCAGTCCTAATTTCTTCAGATTCCCCCTCCCTTTTTCCAGGATCTCCTAAGCATTTTCTCCCTAAGATTCACAGGAAAGGGGTGGCCTTTGTGCCCTGGTGCAGACAGAACTCCAGAGATTGGTTTCCATCTGTCCTCTTGCTCTAATGGCTAAGGAACTTGCCTCACCAGTCAGGTGTTGTAGGTAGGAATTCTTGCCTGTTGAGAAACCCAAAGCATGACAGTTTTGCTGCTGTCAACCCTGTGACTAATTAGATGTGTAACCTTGGGCCAGTCACTTCTCTGGGACACATTGTCTTCTTGTGAAAAATGAATGATTTAGACAAGATGTTTTCCCAAGACTCTTCTAGCTCCAAAATTTTATAAATGTATATTTGCTTCTAGAGCTGGGTAGTAGTGGCCTTTTCCCAAATAATCTTGACTCAGTTGGGGTTAGTGAGGTCACCACTAGTAAATGTTAAAAACAAATTATAAACTAGTGTAAGGCACATTGGAATATATAATCGGTATCTATATAAAGCACTTTACAAAATGCTTTCTTTGCCACCTTGCGAGGTAAGAGGCAGTAGCATCTCTGTTTTCTAGAGGTGAAAACTGAGCCTTAGACAGGATAAATAAAGGGAGAATAAGCATTTATGTAGTACCTACTATGTGCCAAGCACTGTGCTAAACCCTTTTACAAATATTACCTGATTTCATCCTCACAATAACTCTGCGCAATAGGTGCTATTATTATGTTAATTTTAAAGTTGAGGAAACTGAGGCAAACAGATGTTAAGTGGCTTGCCCAGAGCCACACAGCTAGAGCATATCTAAAGCTAGATTTGAATTCAGGTCTTCCTGACGCTAGGACCAGAGGTCTATCCAGCCTCATTACTGGCAAATGATTTACTCTGGGTCAAGCTGGTAAGGAATAGAACTGAAACTTGAATCCACGTCTCTTAATTCTAAGTCCAGCATTCATGCCATTATGCCATCTAAGTGTTGGTTCTGATGTTGCCACTCAAAACTGAGGATTGCATATGCAAAGTTTGCCCTATCATGTGGTAGCAGGAGGGAGCCAGTTACAGGATATAATTTGAGGTAAAAGATAAAAGACTCCTAGCCCTCAATTGTCCTCCAACTGATCAGCCAAGATGCAGGAAACCTCCCTCTTTTCTTTAAGTTATACCTTTGGCTTAAAGAGATATCTCCAGAAGGCTCCCGTTAAAATGCAAATTAGTCACTTAGGAAGGATAAAACATTAAGGTATTCCTGCTGACATATTAGCTAAGAATGGCTTTCAATTCAGCAAACATTTGATGTGTTTCTATTAGGTTCAGTTACCTTGAAAAATAGAGAGTGGGGTCCTGAGAGAATAAGATCTGGGACTATAATTTTTGATGAGGCGAAGGAAAAATCCAAAGTATGGGATTACAGAAGGACGTAGGGTTAGGACGTGAAGACAGCTAGGTGGCACCATATCAGTCAGGAAGTTCATATCCTGCCTCAGACATACTTGTGTTTCATTATTTCATCTCCCTGTGTCTCAGTTTCTTTATCTGTGAAATGGAGGTTATAATAGCACCTACCTCTCAGGATTGTTATGAGGATCAAATGAGTTAATATATGTAAAGTGTTTTGCAATTCTTTGCTATATAAATGCTAGTTATAATGTCGTCATCATTTAAGAGGCAGCAGAGATTTCTGGAAAGGGATTGGGAATATAGCAGAGGACACTGAAAAGGAAGAAAGGGAAGGTTGTGGTTAGGTTATAGCTCGAAGAGATTATCAAAGACAAACTGCCAGCTACAGACAAGTCCTGTCCTTTTCCTGGGAGCCACAAGAGAGAGGTCAACCAATCAATCACCAAGTCTTTATTAAATGCCTACTATGTGATAGGCACTGGGGAAAAAAGTAATAGTCCCTGCCCTCAAGGAGCTTGTATTCTATCCAGGTAGTAACCTGCTCATTCATAAAGTATTTCCAAGGTTTATATGGAATAAATACAAGGGAGGGAAATACTGTCAGCTGGGAAATAAGGAAAGGCATAATGCGAATTAAACTCTGATGGAAACTAAGAGATTCCACAATGCAAAGAGAGGGAAGAAGTTCATTCAGGCATGAATGCTCTGGACAGCTAAGGCAAAGGTTTGGAGATGGGAAACGGAATGTCATGAGTGGGAAACAGCAAGAAGCCCAGTTTGGCTGGATCATAGACTGAATCAAGAAAAGTAATGACTGAGGAGGCTAGAAAGGCAGGTTCAAGTTAGGTCCTGATAGGCTTTCCAAGACAACAGTGGAGTTCACATTTAATCCTGGAGGAAGTAAGGAACCAATGATATTTATTGACCAGAACAATATTAATTGTGTTATTGTTAATACCAATTAATACTAGTGAATACTAATTGTGGGCTCCTTGAGAGCAGAGACTGTTTTTTGTTTGTTTTGTGTGTTTTTCATTTGTCTGTTTGTTTGCCCTTCTTTGTATTCCTTGTACTTAGCATAGTGCCTGGCAAACAGTAGGTACTTCATAATAAATCCTTATTGATGACTTCTAGGATAGCCTGGATAAGGGAGATATTTGAGCCTAAGCATTAGAATATGACAAGAATTGATCATTTTGGCCACATGAACTGATAAAGCTGTGCTCGGAGAGATAACCCCTTCAATCAAGTAAATATGGAAGAGACTAGGAATATGCTTGGATGAACTTGCCCCTTTCCCTTTTCCTGATGTCCCCTCCCTACAGCTATAAGGCAGATTCCCTCTTCACCCCATAGGGATGCTCTGATTTTGGCCTTAGGGGAGTTGTGAGCAAAGCCAGGCTAGATCTCAGAAGAGATGGCTGATTGTTAACTATTCTATTGTGTGTGTGTGTGTGTGTGTGTGTGTGTGTGTTTTGTGTTTGTTTTTTAAATGCCAGTCACAGGCCAGGGGGATGGAAGCAGAGAGAAGAAAGTTCTATCAGTGTTGTTTCTTAAATCTTGTTTTCAATATATCACTGAAAAAACAACAAACACAGTCTTGGTCTGGCACTTTCCTTTCCAAAGACACAATAGATTTCATTCTCTCTCATTCATCTTAGTGACACCATCAGGTCTTGTCCATTCCCTGAGTTTAAATTTAGAATCCAGTTTCCATTTGTGTGTAGAGGTAGGGGGTTCTAGCGGACCACAGACAGAACCACATGACTCATCAGTGGGATACTGTTGCTCATAAGACAGGTTCTGTGTTGGGATATAATAACAAGGAAATTGCAGGTTGAAAATGGGAGTTAATTAATCCTCTCATTATGATCAGCATGGTTTAGCATTTTGAATTCTAGGCCTGGTTTTATTCATCTCGGCATCCTACCTGACATTTCAAGTTGTCACTGACAATCAGAACTTTTAAAAGCTGGCCACTTAGAGGCCTAAATGACATTCCCTTGCAGTACTTAGGCAACATTTTGTACCAAGTCTCTTATCAAAAAATATTGTGTATTATAGTTTCCTATGTATGTGGTTTATCTTCCTTCTAGACTATATGCTCCCCGGCAGCAGAGAGCCAGCCTTAACTCTATGATATGATATGATAACTCCATATCAGCACGGGCGTCATAGCACAATGCCCTGTACATCCTAAGTTCTTAATAGAACAATAGTCACAGATTTAGAACTTGATTCTCTGGGTCTCCATGACTTTGCTCTCTCTCGATTCTTGTGTTTTCTGTCTGATTACTCCCTTTCAGTGTCTTTTGCCAAGGTCATCATCATGACTTCTGTCCTGGGTCTACTTAACTTTTCTCTAAATACTCTTTTACTTGGTGACCTCATCGGCTCCCATGGGTTCAATAATAATTTCTATGCAAATGACTCCCACATCTATATGCCAATCCTTGTCTTTCCCCTGGGCTATGGTCCTGCACCTCCAACTTCCTAATGGACATTCCAAACTGGATGTCCCATAGGCCTCTCAAACTCAACCTGTCTAAAAATAGAAGTCATTATCTTTCCCCCTAAACTCACCCCACTTCCAGATTTCCCTATTTCAGTCTCACCCCACATATCCATTTAATTTCCATATATTATTGTTTCTACCTTCAAATATGTTTCCTTTTACTCAAACAGCCACTACTCTAGTTCAGTCACTTATCATCTGCTTCTTGGACTATTGCAATAGCTTACTGAAATGAACTCCATCTTCACCTCGACTTTTTGGAATCCCTGGTTTCCTTCAGGACTCAGCTCAAGCATTATCTTCAATCAGCATGAGGCCTTTCCTGAATGTCCCCAGTTGCTAATGCCTCCTTCCCAAGGTTAATTTATACCTGTGTTATATGTGTTTTGAATCTACCTAGATGAGTCCATGTTGCCTTTTTCATTGGAATGATAGGTCCTTGAATACAGATCCTGTTTTTCTTTTGTTTATATCCCTGGTGCCTAGTACAGTGCCTGTAGTGCCTGGCACATAGTTGCCATTGTTCAGCTATTCGGTCCTGTCTGATTCTTTGTGACTCCATGAACAGCACACCAGGTCCCTCTATCTTCCGTTATCTCTTGAAGTCTGTCCAAGTTCATGTTCATTTTTTCCATGATACTAGGTATTCCTCTCATCCTCTGCCATTCCCTTTTCCTTTTGCCTTCAATCTTTCCCAGAATAAGAGTCTTTTTCCCAATGAGTTCTAGCTTCACATTATGTGGCCAAAATATTTAAACTTCAGCTTCAGTATTTGACCTTCCAATGAATAGTCTGAATTAATTTCTTTAAGTATTGACTGATTCATGCTGTCCAAGGGATTCTCAAAAGTCGTCTCTAGCACAATAATTTGAAAATGTCAGTTCAGTGGCACTCAGCTTTCCCTATAGTCTAACTCTCACAGCTATCCATTGCTATTGGAAAAATCATAGCTTTGACTATACAGTCCTTGGTCAAGAAGGTGATGTCTCTGCTCTTTAGTATGTTGTCCAGATCTGCCATAACTTTACTTCCAAGGATAAGATGCTTTTAATTTCATGGCTACAGTTGCCATCTGCAGTGATCTTTGTGCCTAAGAATTTGAAATCTGATGCTGCTTCCATTTCTTTTCCCTCTATTTGCCAGGAAGTGATGAGATGGATTTTGAAGATCTTTGTTTGTTCGTTTGTTTGTTTTTTAATGTGAAGCTTCAAGGCAGATTTGACACTCTCCTCTTTCACCTTCATCAAGAGGCTTCCTAATTCTTCTCCACTTGCTGCCATCAGAGTGATATCATCTGCATATCTGAAATTGTTGGTATTTCTCCCAGCAACCTTAGGTATTTTAATACTTGTAGAATGATTGATTGATTGGAAGGGGCTTTATAAGTCATCTTTTCCAACTCTCGCATTTATAGTTGAGTATAATGAGGCATAGAGAGGTGAAATCATAAAGGAAATAAATATCAGGGCTTCTTGTCCAAGGTCATAGAGGTGGTAAGTGGCAGGTTCTCTTTCTTCTAGTGACTAGAGCATACTACCCCCCCTTAAATGTTTGTTGTATTGTATTTATTATATTTCCAGGCAGTGGGCTAATAATTATTATCAAACAGGCAGGATATACATTTGAATAGCTTGATTCTACTCCACTTTGAAAGCCAACATGGCCACCCATGGTCTATGTTTATCTTTGTTATCTAAATGATATCTCCTGCATCATTCCTCTCTGCCTCTGCACACAGATAAACCCAGTACAAGCCATAACCCAGGATAAGAGAGATGCAAAAACCTTCAAGGTAAAAGGGCTATCTAAATGCGAGGCATTATTATTGGTAATGATGTGGATGATTATAATCAAGCACACTGGCACATGTCCACATACAGAGGGTTTCAAAGCAATCAGATAGTTGAGCTGAAAATAAATTAGCAACAATGGCATGTCAGCAAAAAAACTCTCGATTCTCCTTGGCTACCATTTTGTCAAACATCCATGAGAGTTTATGACTGGTTCAGAGAACCGAAGGTGTGAGACCTTTGGTTGGCAAGCAGTGTGTTCTCCTGTTTTAGAGGAGATGAGTTGGTTAGAGCCAGGAAAGCATTGGCAGCAGGATGGGGAAGAGGTTAGGCAATCACAGCACAGTGTGTGAAAGGACCTAAGTTTGGCTATTGGACTGCCTAGCTGTATCACCATGAGTCACTCAATGTCTCTGCCCTTTAGCTTCCTCGTCTCTAAAGTCAGGCTAGTTAATAATAGCTGAGTACCTGCCTTACAGGATTGTTTTGGGGTTCAAATGAGATAACCCATGTAAAGTGAATTGCAGACTTTAAAATGCCATATAAATGTCTACCTGCATGACTTTGGACAAATGGTTTTCTTACTCTGCCCTCAGTTTCCCTTTCCATAAAAAGACATGATCTCTAAGGCCCATCTCAAGCTCTAAGAATCTGTTGGTGGATAGAGGATGTATTCATGGATGTACTTTGGATGAGTAGACATTTTTGGTGAATCCACATTTTGGTAAGTGCTCCATCAATGATGATATATAATGAGTATATACCATTTATGTTCCAGATTGATATAAATATGGATATGCCTATTTGATTTAGGCAGGAAAAGTGGGACAGTTTGACAGCCCCTTGCTGAGACATAGCAGTTCCCTTCATAGGCAAGGCCTGAATCGCTGAGTGCAACCCTGATGGACTGTGGGGGAGAGGAAACAGCAGCAAGGCAAAATGCAGATGCGGTTGGAGATGTTCACTTGACAGACTGAAGCCTGTTTGTCATTTGGGCTGTCAACAATCAGCCTTTTAAATAGGAGCCTTCTATAGGATGTTACATAACCTGCCGACTCACAATAGCCACCAGTGAATGGAACAGGGAGGCTGCACAGATGAGAAACAGGGCTCTGAGATGGAGGACAAGCTGCTATTCTTTCTTGTAATGGATTCAGCACCTCCTGCATCGCCATGCTTGAACACACAGCAAGAGAATGGAGACGCCTGCTCTTTAAGGGACGTGTCAATCAAGTGAGGGAAGCTAATAACAGCAAAGTTGGGAGTAGAACAGGAAAAAAATGAAGCTAGCCTTTTACATGAGTGGAAGAATCTAGATATGGCAGGCAGAGGGACAGGAACCCTGTGCTGGGTGTAAGGATCCCTGGGGCCTAGCACCAGCTCTATCACTAAATAAATAATTGTTTGACTATGGGGAAAATCCCCATAATGAATAATAATACATAATATCCATATGACAATGTAAATTATATATATATAAATAATATATATTATGTAACACACACATATATGAAATGTAATAATAAAAACTCTCATGTAGATTGTGATTTGTGGTTTCCAAATTGCTTTGAAATCATCTCATGTTGACCACACAACAACCTTGTAAGGTAGGTGCTATTATTATTATTATTTTTGCAGATGAGGAAACTGAGGCTCAGAGATGTTAATTGTCACCCAACTAAGTCATAAGATAGCAGGCTCATAGATCCACAGGTGAAAGATACCTTATAGTTTGTCTAGTACAATCGTCTCTTTTTATAGATGAGGCCACTGAGATCTGGGGAGACAAAATGGCTTGTCCATTATCACACAGAAAGTATGTAGCAGAGCCAGAGTTCAAATTTGGATCAGGCGACACCAAGTTCAAGAGTCCAAACTGAGCTTTCTTTCCATTCTGCCAAGGTAATAATGGAACTTGAGATTCTATTCTAGCCCTTTCCTTATCTGTTTACCTAGTGTACGCTGATCCTATCCATAGAGGTAGGTGGCACAATGGTTATAGTACCGGACTTGGAGTCAAACGCAAATCTTTCTTTAGATACTAGCTATGTGACTCTGGGCACATCGCTTAAAGTCTCCCAAGCTCAATTTCTACCTTTATAAAATGGGAACGATTAACAGTACTTACCTGGAGGGTTGTTATGAGAATCACATGATATGGAAACATTTAAACTTTATATGTATAATGTTAGCTGTTATCACCATCACTATTACTATTATTGCATTAGGAGTAACATTCAACATTCAGATCAACAGTCCTCTTTTGGGAAGTGAATATAAGTGGTAATTTAAGGGAACATAATCCTGCCTAGGATCGTACAGGGCAAAGTTTCACATAGGGATAGGGATAAAGACTGAGGCTCTGATTTCCTTGGTGTAGGAAATGTCCAATAAATAACTTCCTCTATCGATTCGCATCAGCACATTTTCTGTGCCTTTTTAGTCTTTGATACTTTCCTGAGGACTAAGAGAGTAAGTGACTTATCCAGGATCACTCATCCAGTATATGTCAGAGACGGGACTTAAACTCAGCTCTACCTGGCTCCTTGGTCAGCTATCTACACACTATGCCTCTTGAATTTTTGCACATTATAACAGGATAGGAAATAGCATGTGTTTTTAATATCTTTGCCCAACGCAATATTGGATAGCCTTCCAAGTAGGAGACAATCTTTTATTAGACGCTTCAAGAAGGTCAGGACTAGGACAAGTTCACTTAATCCGGTCCAAACTTTTTTTTCCAACTAGATGTACTCTCTTTTATATAGCATCTATGTTTCTAAAGAAGAGAACATAATTTGAGTCTTCATAAAATGAATAATTTTAAATGCCATGCGGGAACAAGACAATTGCTGAAAACTAAATCTTACTCTTGCTGATTAGTTTCCTCTTCCTAATGGACTGACCTCTTTCTGCTGGGTCTTATCTTTGATCTGAGATCAGTTCTTCCCCTTTTTGTTGATGGCTTCAATTGCCAAGGCTGCTTGATAGCCTGCCATAATCTGCTCTCCCCAACACAATTTTAATTCTATCAAGTCAGGCATCATCTGTGCTCTCCTACACCACTCTCCCCAGGCAAGTCCTTTATCATACACTTCACGCCCTCTGCCCCAATTGGAAAAAGTCTACTTTTCTGACCATAGGCCTGAGAAAGAAATATTTTTGTTCCATAACTCCCTGGAGAAAAAAAAATACCTTTTCTGATATGGCTTCCTATTCTATCTTCCCACCAGGCTTTTGATTCATTTATCTTCCTATATAGATGTAGAAGAGATGTAAAAGAAATGGAAAGATCATTAGATTTGGAGTCAGAAGACTTGTGTCTGAACCCTCGTTCTGCTATGTACACATGTGTCCTCAATTCAAGAAGCTCCAACTTATTTAAACAATGTTTTAATATTGAAAATATGAAATGGATAAAAGAACTGGCATTGACTTTATCACCACAAAGCAACTGCCACAATGACAAGGCCAAAGAAGCCTAGAAACCATCTCAGGTAGCAAACATTTGACATGTTTTCCAAGAAGAGATACATGACAACCCTAGCTTAGGATAGAAACTCATTTTGAAAATCTTTTAAGATAAACAATATTGCCTCATAAATCAGAAAGAAATGTTGGAGGAAAAATGAGTTCGCAGAAGATTTGGCATAAGACTCAATTAATCCAGATCATCAGAGGGACATTTAAAATTGAGACTGGAAGGAGAATAACAAATATGCAAAAAATAGAAAAAATCTATCAAAATTTCTACAGCAAACTATTTTCTCCATCAATAAAGGTGGAGCTACCATACTGGATTTCAGTGTGTTAGATGAAAAAGTAGAAATGACCCCAAAGAAAACAAAGATGGAACAAATGAAACAGATCAGATTACAGAGGAGTCCTGGGCTGGAGGTGACACAATGTTAAAGGCAGGGAAGGATCAATTTTCCATCTATGTGAAAAAGAGGGAAGATGTTGAAAGACTGGGGAGAAAAATGGCTATTTTTACTAAAGAAAAAAAGGTAATTGAGAAGATATCAAAACTGCTATCCCATATTCTGACTTTTTCACCTCTAAAATCTTTATGAAAATAATTTACACATTTATGGAGGACTCCTGTGGTGAAAATAGGAGAAGGAAACTGTCAGGCTATCACAAATGATTTTCAACAGTAGACCCCATCTTTGCAGTCTCACAATTGACTGAAAGGTGCATAGAATACAAGATCCCACTGTGATTTGTGTTTGTTGACTATGCCAAAAAAAAGAAAAGCATCATGTTTGGCGGAGCAGAACGTATCCTTAACAATGTTCCTCCAGCAAGATGTCCCCATGAAGATGTCAAAATCACACAATTCCTTAAAAGATGTAACAGAGATAATTTTGTTCAATGATTCTTTGATTATTAGCACCAAATAAAGCATAAAACATCTGAATTCATTCATTCTTACATTTAAGTCATACTTATTAAGCACCTATCTTACTGTAGACACATGCCAAGCCTGAGGGGGGACCAAAGACCAAAATAAAAGTCCTTGCTCTCAAGAAGCTTCCCTTCTGTTGGGGGATGGGTAAAACATGTGCACAGAGAAGTAAATAAGTTGGAAGAGGTAGCAATAACAATTGAGTGAATCCAGAAAGGCATCTTATAGGAAGAAGTTCTTGAGCAGGACCTTTAAGGGTCCTAGGGATTCCAAGAGGAGGAGTTATAGAGGGAGAGGATTCTAAAAATGAGAGTCAGGCTGTTCAGAGGCATGGAGACAAGAACTGGAACATCATTTATGGGAACAAGGAAGTTGGCCAGTTTATCTGGCAAGTAGAGCATTTGAGGTGGAGGAGTGTGTAATCACATTTGAAATGCAGATCATGAAGAGTTTTAAATCGCAGACAAATACTTTTGTATTTTATCCTAAATGTCAACAGAAATCTACCAAAGCTTTTGGAACAGGGAAGCCATCAGAATGCTTTGGAGTGTTAATTGTGTACCTATGTGAAACATGAATTGAAGGGAGTAGAGACTTAACACAAGGAGACCATTTAGGAGGCTATTGCAACAACTTTGATGAGGGGTGATAAGGGCATGAGCTATGGTAGTGGCCATATGGGTAGATAGAAGAGATTTTACAGAAGTTGTAGAGGAAGAATTGACAACATTTTGCAATATGTATGATTGATGTTTGTCATCATAAGGGATATCCAGCACAAAATCCAAACTGAAGAGGGATTCCATATAGATAATAAGGTTCTTCAGATGCTATTCTATATGGATATCCTTGTTTTGATAGAATTGAGCCCTGTAACCTTGAAGGACCTACTGAACAAGATCCACAATCATGCAAAATAATTCAGACAAACCATCTACGTAAGAAAAAACAAGTGGATGAAGAATGCTGGTTGTTCAAACTAGGATATGCAATTGGATGGATAGACAATGGACTTAGTCTATTAGTATGTCTATCTTGGACACATACTATAGATGTAGCATGAACTTGGGTGGGAATGGAAAAGGAGAAAAACAAAACAAAACAGGCTAAGGTGCTTTTAGGACCTCATGCGCTGCAAACTTCCCCCTCAAACAAAGCTTCATCTTTTAAATATCTGAATCCTTCTTATGTGGCTTTACAACTGTGAATCATGGAATACCACAATGTTCTATGAACCAAAATGATGGGTCAACAAAATGCCAATGGCCAGAGGAGACATTGGGAGTAAGTAGACTGTAGCATATTAATTATGATGAATTATGTGCAAACAGCAATGAGGAAGATATTGTCAAATTGCCATAAGATAACAGAAATGGAAGATCATTTAATCCAATCCATAAGCTTTACAGCTGAGGTAACAAAAGTCCAGAGAGTTTCTGTGATTTGACAAAGGTTGCACAAGCAGGAAGTGGCAGAACAAGGAATCTATTGCAGGTACTTTGACTCCAGATCCATTTCTCTTTCCTCTGATCCATGACTGGAAACAAAGTTGGGCTGGTCATATAATGAACTTTAGGGATAACAACCTGTATGCTGTCTTGGTATCTATATAATGTCAAGTCACTTAGAGGAAAGCCTTCAAGCACAATGTATGTATGTCCTATGGAGAATTTACAGGGTTCCATGAACAAGAGTCACACAATATGAGCAGGTATGGACAGATGGCAATCTGCACCATTGAAGGGGATAGAGCAAAGATATGTTGAAAAACTGAAATGATCTTAGACAAGTCATTCAAAATCTTTACTTCACTTGAGCCTCAATTTCTTCATCTGTGAAATAGACTAGATGATTTTTATAAGTCCCTTATAAATTCCAGCTCTAAATTCTGTAGCCCTAAGATATTATTGCTTTGAAAGTTCTCTCTCTCTCTCTTTCTCTCTCTCTCTCTCAATCTCTCTCTCTCTCCCCTTTCACTTCTTCCTTTCTCTTCATTCCTTTTCTTTCTTCTCCCTCTTTCTCCCACAGCCCATCCTCTCTATTCCTAGGTGGTTTGCCCAAAGCATGTCCCCAAGCTTGATCATAACAGTTGGTCTAGTCCTTTATGCTTCCATTTATTTTCCTAGGCTGGCATTTGGACCATGATCCTCTCCAGAGTATATAGAAGCTCCTGGTTCACAGTTGATTTGCAGAGCTATCCTAGTGCCAATGAATACTGGAACACAATTTTTAAAAATTAAGTGCTTACTGTGTGCTATGTACCAAGTACTGTGCTAAGTACTGAAGATATAAATAGACCCTGGGCAACTAGATGATGCGGTGGATAGTGTGCCCTGGAGTCAGAAGGACTCATTTTCCTGAGTTCAAATATATACTTATTATCTGTATAACTCAGGGCAAGTTACTTAACCTTGTTTGCCTCAGTTTCCTCATCTGTAAAATGAACTAGAGAAGGAAAAGGCAAACCACTCTAGTGTCCTTGCCAAGAAAACCCCAAATGGGATCATGAAGAGTTGGACACAACTGAAAATGACTGAACAACAACATGTAGATAGATCAAAGCAACATCTGCTTTCAAAGATCTCACATTTTAATTACTGGAGATGACACACATAAAGGAGTGTACAGCTTTATGGCAGATGGAAAGGCCAAGTTGCACTTGGAGTTCAGAAGGGAAAATGGGGGCAGATGATAAGGTCCAGTTGACCTTAGAGAACAAGGGCAGGGTCCTGACGAAAGGTTTTTGTTAAAGGGGTAGTGGGCACAAGAACTATAGTGGAGGAAAGCTTTGGGTTACCTCATACACAGGTAGACGGGTGTGTGTGTGTGTGTGTGTGTGTGTATGTTTTGGAAGCAGTAGTGGTGGAGGTAGGTCAATGCTCACATGAGAGTGAGCATTTAGCACCTAGTGGGAACTGGGAAATAGGGGTTGGGATAAGGAAGGGAAGGTCCTTACATCCATCTGTCCTCAAACCAAGTGCTTCAGTGTCCACTTCACTGTCATGATTTTGCAACTTGGCTCATGATCCAGGCTTTCTAGTGATCACCCTCCCAGGTTCCTATGAGCTCAAAGAATTTATTTACTGAGTCTAAGCTTTTAACCAGAACACATTTAAAAGATCACTCATACTATGTTCATAATATTTATTATATTTATAAGTCACTTCTAGTTCAAAATTCTGTGGCCTTACGATATTAATGCTTTGGCCTAGAAAGTTCTCTTGCTCTCTCCCTCTTCCCCTCCCTCTCCCTCTCCCTCTCTCTCTCCTTCTCCCTCTCTCTCTCCCTCTCCTTCTCCCTCTCCCTCTCCCTCTCCCTCTCCCTCTCCCTCTCCCTCCCCCCCTCTCCCTCTCCTCCCTTTTCCTTTTTCTCTTTCTTTTCCTTCTTCTTCCCCTCTCTTGTACCCTTTCTCTCTTTCTTTCTAACAGTCTACCCTCTCTATTCCCAATTGGTCTGTC
This sequence comes from Trichosurus vulpecula, assembly GCF_011100635.1. Classification (NCBI taxonomy): domain Eukaryota; kingdom Metazoa; phylum Chordata; class Mammalia; order Diprotodontia; family Phalangeridae; genus Trichosurus; species Trichosurus vulpecula. The sequence goes on from NC_050574.1 coordinate 172,633,560, forward strand.
CATGCTTAATTCAATTTATTGAATATTTATTAAGTACTTTCTATGGGCAGGGAGCTTTACTAGGCTTTCATATAACATGGTGCCTGTCCTCATGGAGCTGCCACTCTAGGAGGGGTTTTGGAACATTAGTAGTACACATTCCCTCATCATTTAAGCCTCTTAGAATCCCTCGATTTTTGCCAAGGCTCGGATAAGGTGCCAAGTCTAATGAGAAGTGTTTCCTGATTTCCTGCCCTGACCCCAGTGGTAAGTGTTCTTCCTCTCTCTCCGCAAATGGCCTATGTATTTACATATTTATGGCCTGGTTGTATCTCCACCATAGAATGTAAATTCCTTGAGGACAGAGACCGTTTCATTTTTGTCTGCACCCCTATACCTAATACAGTGCCTGACATATGGTAGAATTTTAAAGGGTACTTATCATTACAGTATGGGGACATTTTCCTTTTTGCTTTTATACACCTTGTACCTAGTGCCTTGTCCCTATTAGGTGCTTAATTTGTGTCTATGGAATTAAATTAAAATAGTCATAGCATAAAATAATACATGATGATAATACATAAGGGCATGAGAGCAAAGGGCTATGTGAAAACACTGGGGAAAATTCTGTTATTGACTAGGAAGATGAGGGAAGGCTTATTGGGAGAGGTGGTACATTATGTGAGTTTTAAATCACAGAGATGTATTCACTTGGGAGATGGGGAACTATATTCTATCCCTAACAAACAGCAAAAGCAAAGAGAGGGGTGAATGTGCAAGGCATATACAGGTGACTGCAGTGTAGCATCCTTAGAGAAGGGAGGTACCAGACAAGTCTAGAAATAGGATATTCCCTCCCTGCATTAGCATAAGGTAGAGCCAGGTATAACCAAGTGCCCAAAGCCAGGTTTTGTGATAGGGACTGCATGGGGGAAGGCAGGACCAAGAGGGATGAAGGCTACTTCCTGCTTGATCTTGGGGAGCCCTTGGGCCTTTGCCCTGTGTATGGAAAAATGAGCAGAGGCACATTCAGAACTTGGACTTCCTTAGGCTGGGCTTGTGTTTGTTTACCCTTCTCCTCAGGCTTTTCTTCTCGCCTGCTGATCATCCAAATGTCTCAATGTTTGGGTGCAATATGGAGATGTTGAGAAATACTAATAAGGAGGAAGAATTCATAGGTGCCAGAATGGGGGCTGTCTGCAGCTGGTAGTTTGCCTAATAATCACCAGGATTGATTCAGCCTTGCAATACTTCACTGTACACCCTAAAGATCATTTCCGGGGCCCAGGCTGGATAATGGGGACGAGGGGGTCAGATGTTGGCAAATTGGGGGTGTTGCGAATAGAAAAGGGGAAAAAACAGAAAAAATACTTGCAACTGCTGGATTGATGTCAGCTCTGCTGTGGGAGTGCAGCCACGGAAAGGGACTTCTGCCAGGGAGGAAAGGAAGGGAGGATCTTAGCACAGAAGCAGGTGGAGCTTCCAAATCCGGGGCAGGATGATCAGTGACAGCAAGAATGCCCTCAGGTTACTATTATGAAGTGACAAACCCATCAGACTCTGGTAGAGGCAAAGGGGTTTGCCTTCTTCACCTGATCAGCTAACTCTACTGAAGCCATTCCTTTCTGAGCATGGAGGAGGAGGGAGCTGAACCTGAAAAGGAGGTGGATAGAGAGAGCGAGATGGTGAACAGTTGGTGCCTGAAGGCCAAAAGGGGAAAATGATAGAAAGAAATAAAGTACTCACTTCTGGCAGCTATTCAACCCCTGAAGAAAGCCCTGACCTCTCTGCCTCACATGGGAGCTCCCATTCTCCAGAATCAGGTCAACAGGGCAAAACCCCCTCATTAATAGGCAGAAGCTGGATCAAGTGCTTGATTTCGATTGAGGAAGACCCAAATTCAAATTCAGTCTCATTCATTGACTAGCTGTATGATACCGGGGAAGTCACATTACTACTTTGTGCCTCAGTTTTCACATCTGTTAACTGAAAGGGTTTGACTTTATGTCCCGTAAATTCCCCTCTAAGCTCCAAATCTGTAATCCAAAAATATGCCTGATCAGTAGCTCATGAGTTGGCCTTTATCTGACACTTTTCCCCTCTGACTAGTCCAGAATTCTAGAACGACAGAGCTAGCTGGAAGGGGCCTGACAGACCATCTGGTACAGCCATTTTGTTTTAAGGATGGAAAAGACCAGAACTCCTGAGGTTGTGATTAGTTCAAGGTCACATTGCTAGTTAGTAACAGAACAAAGATCTAGTTAATCTGGTTCCCAAGCTACTGGTCCTTCCATTATACTCCATCTTTGCAACCTGCAACTGCTCTGACACATACATAGGTGTAAACACTTAGAAAATGGAAATGCTACATGAAAAATGATCAGAAAGAATAATCACAATTAATACTGCTGTTAATCTAGAATATTTCTGAGGAGGCAGGAGTTACTATTTACGGACATGTTCCATGGTCATCAGGAAAAACAAAACAGGACCCTCTATAGGCTATTGGAGATGACCTCCTCAGCAACCCTAAATAACCATGTACATTATTAACCCAATAGTCATCCAGGTGACAAGTTGTAAGCCAAGGGGCCAATGGGCAGTAGACAATGAGTTGTACCTATGACAGAATTCAGAATGGATTCAAAGAAACTTCTTGAAATTCTCCCTTAAAGTATGATAATTATAATAATTATGACAAGTAGCTTTGATAGAGTGCTTTAAGGTTTGCATAGCATTTTTCCTATATTATCTCACCATTCTTACAACAACCCTGGGATGTAGTTGTTATTATTATCCTCCTTTTACATATGAGAAAATCGAGGCAGACAAAAATCAAGTCACTCAGGGTCACTCAGCTAGGAAATATCTGAGGCTGAATCTGAACTCAGATCTTTCTGATTTCAGGTCCAGAGCTCTATCCACCCAACCACCTTGCTGCTTCTTTTTTACCTTTCCCCCAAGTCATCACCAAACCAAAGGGCAAATCCTTATAAAACTAATGGAGCACTAGGAGTAGAGAAAGGGTAACTATTTATTGAACTCTGTGATATACAGCCTGTGCTAACAGCTACTAGAGATCTAAGGGAATCACTATAGTTTCCTGGAAAGAACCCCAGATTAGGAGTCAAAAGTTCAGCTCTTATTATTACGGTGATGATCTAATCACTTCTCTGGGCTTCATTTTCCTTTTCTATAAAATGAGAAGATTTATTCTACAGCCTGTGATCCACTAGGAGATGCATATGTGCCCTCAAGGATCCCATAATCCAAACGGCAAGAGAAAAATCAACATAGCAGACAATTAAAAACAAGTATGAAAGCCGTACATTTAGAATACCAATTTTGACCTTGAAGATGAAATGAGAAAATGTGTCTCCCTCCCTTCTTGGCAGAGATGAGCAACTATGTGTATGGAATCTTGCATCTTCTCTCAGGCTTGGTTGATGTGTCAGTTACTTTAGCTGAAAAGGTTTCCCACATCTTTTAAAAAAATTCTTTTCTGTGGAATATGATTGTAATAGAATGTTATTGTACTGTAAGAAATGACAAACAGAATGATTTCAGAAAAATCTGGAAAGACTTACATGAACTGATGCATGGTAAAGTGAACAAAACCAGGAGAACATTGTACACAGTAACAGCAACATTGTTCAATGAAGAAATGTGAATGACTTAGCTATTCTCAGCGATATAATAATCCAAGACAATCCCAAAGGACTAAAGATGAAGCATAATATCTGCCTCTGCCTCCAGAGAAATAACTGATAATGACTGAATACAGAATGGAACATGCTATATTTCCACTTTCTTTCATTTTTTCCTTTTATTTGAGTCTGTTTATACAAAATGACTAATATGGAAAGGTTTTAAAGATTGCACATTTCCAACCCATATATGATTGCTTACCATGTTAGGGAGGGGGGAGGGAAAAGAAGAGGGAGGGGTAGACTATGGAACTCAAAACTTTAAACCAAAATGTTAAAAAGTTAAAAAATTGTTATAACGATAATGATAATAACAGCTAGCATTTATATAGTACTTTAAGGTTTGAAAAGTGCTTTACAAAAATCTTATTTTATCCTATTACAAGGATTGTTCTCTGGGTAGAAGGACAAGGAGGAATACATTCAGAAGTGGAGGTGATAGAAAAGAAATACAGGTTGTTGTTGCTTTGACTCAGAAGCGAAGCAGTTAAGTACCAGAGATAAGTGGCAGGTGGATTAGTCTGGGGAGGTTTAGATTAGATAGGGAAAGTGTCCTCAGAGAGTTAGATTCTAACCTAAGACTTGTAGGAGAGCTAGGGTTTGATTAAGGCCTTGAAAAACAGGCAGAATTTGTGTGGACGATAGAAGAAATAAGGACAGGAAATAGCATGAATGAAAGCCTGGAATTGGGAATGACAATGGCATTTGAAGAGAACAGGCTGGTACAGCATTTGGGGGATTTGTTCTTGTGCAGTCATTTTCAGCTGACTCTATTTGGCATTTGCTTGTCAAAAATACTGGAGTGGTTTGCCATTTCCTTCTCCAGCTTATTTTACAAATGAGGAACTGAGGCAAGGTTAAAGACTTATCCAGGGTCACACATAGCTAGTAAGTGTCTGAGGTCACATTTGAATTCAGGATGATAAGTCTTCCTGATTCCACGTCAGGTGCTCTATCCACTGCACCCACCTAGCTGCCCCATTTGGGGGAGTAGTGGGTGATATAGTTGGTTATGTACATTTTGTGAGAGTATGCAGAAGGGGGCCTAACAGCACAGAATTTGTAATCAGTGAAATAGACAGAAGAGAACACTAGTATGTTCTGGAACAGAGGGATGATGCTGAGTGGTATTTTAGGAAGATTACTCAAGCAGTCTAATGGGTGAGACTGGGAGAGAGAGTCGGGGAGACCCGATAGGCGATTATGGTACTGGCTCATCAGGGAAGAGCTGATGAGGGCCTGAACTAGTTCAGTGGCAATGGGAAAGAAGGGGAAGGGTGAATCTGGGAGACATGTCAAAAGAAGAAGTGACAGGATTCGGTGACAGGTTGGATATAGAGGATGATGGGATAATAGCAATGGTGGTGATAATTACATTTATTATATATAGTGCTTTGCAGTTCATAAAGAGCTCCTTTGATTTTATCCTCACAACAACCTTGTAAATTGTGTAGGCAAAAACTATTTCCAATTCTAAGATCATACATTGGTCTGACCTAATATCAGTATTACCTGACTCTGATTGGATCCTGACTTTTCCCTGTCTCTCAATTATTTTGTTTCATGAATGTTCAATATGTATATTAATATCTTGCATTTTTATAACAATGTAAAAAATTACCTTCTTTTTTTTCTCATGACATTACCTGTCAATAGGGATTGATGATAGTGATTATTCCCACTCTATAGAAAGCAAAACTGAGGCACAGAGATGCTATATTTCACACAGAAAAAAGGAAAAAAAATAAAAGTCCAAGATAATTCTGAGTTTCAAGCCTTAGAAAAACAATATAGTTGATAAAAATAGTAGAGTTGAGTAAGAATTTTCCCTCCATATAATTTTGTCAAGAGGTATTGGGGTGAGAGCAGTCTGTGAGGAATGGCAGAGGAGTTCCATTTTGGACAGGCTGAGTTTGAGATGATCCAGGACATTCAAAGAGATGTGTCCTATAGAAAGTTGTCAATACGCGACCAGGGTAGGAGTGAGAATTCAGTCCTGAGGTATAAATCGCTTTAGGAAGGGAACATGGTGTAAATAAAGAGCAATGGATGCAGAGTCTGACAAGCTCAGTTTGAATCCTGGCTTTGCTTATTTACCTGTGTGTTCTTGGACAAGCCATTGTCTTTTGTGGTACTCAGTTTCCTCACCTATAGAAGGATGGAGGTAGTCCTAAAAGAGGGGGAGCCCTAGAAGATGCTACTATTCCTTCCAACTCTAAACATATGGGACCCTGAGATACTTTCCAGAGTTTTGATCCCAGTAGTTTATCCTGGTCAAAATTAAGGAGACAAGAATAGCTAACATTTATATAGTGCCTTAAGGTTTGCAAATTCCTTTTAACATGCTACCTCCCTTGATTCTAACAATTTTGGAAGGTAGGTGCCAGTATTACCTCCATTTTACAGATGGAAAAACTGAGGCTGAGAGAACTAAGGGATTTGCTCAGGGCCACACAGGTATTAAGTATTTGAGGCAAGGTTTGAACCCTGACTCCTTGACTCTAAATTCAGTTCCCTAACCATGTACTATTTCTCTAACATGGCCTCGGTCTCTTTCCAACTTTGAGGCTGCCTGTAGGTAACAAAGCAAGCAAGCTATTCACCATCTTTCTTAGCTGATGTTCTTTAACATGGACCTTCTACTGACCTTTTAGAGTTTCATTTATTAACAGGAATTAAAGAAAAAGACCTGAATGAGACCTTGATGCAGTAGAGGAGTTCATCTTTGGGGAGTTTCAATTGACTTTGACGATGCATCTTTTGTGTTTTTTGTCTTACCTTAGCAAAGTCTTGTGCATCAGGCTTCATCATAAGCTATCTGACATCCTTGACATAGAATAATGATTACTGTTTTATCAAAAGATCGATGACCACTTCTGAGCCCTACCCTGTTTCTTTGGGCATATTTGTGTTGGGCTATGGAACTCTGGTGATCATGATGTTGCTAACAAGACTGTTCTTTGGTAGCTTTCTTGAGGAGGTATCACCCATTTTTAAAAGAAGGGAAACTTTAAGGGATTGCCCCATCTAAGACCAAAAAAAATTTAGAACTCAGATACTCCTAACTTCCTCTCTGATACTTCAGTTGTTCCTTCCTTGGGAGAAATTAAAGAGCTAGTCTTAATGGAAACCTGAAGCCATATTTCTTTCTTTGGGTTCTGATAGTACAATGCTCTAAGCACTGGTGATTTCAGCTCAGTCCCTGCAGTGAATTACAACCCTGTGCTCCCTCCAAGAGCCCTTTAGTATTCTAGAGTCTGTAATAGATGTTTTTAATTCTCATGAAAATATTGAGCAAACATCGGGGAAAGATGTTTTACAACCTCCAGCCAATGTGGAGGGTCGTTAACATTGTTATTAGAGACAATCCAGATGATTTAGCCAGGACCTTTGACAAGGGTACACACCTGTCCGTGAATAACAGGCGGCTGTTTATTATCCATGCTATTAATTAGGTGGAGAATAAAGACTGGAAAGTGCACCTGCTCCAAGAAGTTCCTCAGTGGTGCAGGCTGTGTGGGATGCTGCTCTCTGACAAATTGGGAGCCCACTTTCCCAGTCTAGGCTGAGCTAACCATCCATAAGTTCAAAAACTGTCTCAGTCAAGAATTCTTCCTAAAGTGGTCCAAGATATCAACCCACACTAGTGCTTCTCCTGTGATGTCTTTGCCTCCCCTGTTGTGGTTTGAGAGGTTATTTATTGAAAAATGCACCAAATTTGAAATCCAAAGACCTGAGTTTAAAATTTAGTTCTGCCACTATTCAATCTTGGGCCTCAGTTTCCTCATCTGTAAAATAAGGGAGCTGGATTAGGTGGTCTCAGTGGTACTTTATAGCTCAAAAAGCTATGATCTTAAGTCCTAAAGGCAACTGCAGATTCCTTTCCATTTCTGGCTTCTCTACCATCAGTAAGGAATTACTGCTGAAGGTTCATTTAGTGCAAATATGGGCCTTAAGATAGAAAGCAAAACGAGATAATCACCATATTCGTGTGTGATTCTGTGAAGGCAAAATAAATATTTCTTTACCAAAGCACAAAGTAGCTGATTAACTTTAAATAATTCAATATCAAATCATAGAACAAAGGAAAATAGAATAAAACCAAATACAAGTCGTCACGCTCTCTTATGTAATTAATTTGTAATTAATAGTCACTTAGATATGTCTTTCTCGTACATCACCTGTTGTATTAGTCAATATCCTTTTCAATTTTGAAGAACTTAAAGGAATCTCTCTCCTCTTCTGCCTCCTTCCTTTTCTTCCTCTCTCTCTCTCTCCCTCTATCTCTCTCTCCCCTCCCTATCCTTCTTTTTCCTGTCCCCTCCCCCTCTCTCCCTTCCCCACTCTCTATTCCTTCTTGCCCCCCCCCATCAAAATCCAAATATAATTTCAGGTTCTAGTCGGTTTGTTGTCAAATTCAATTCAATAAACATTTTAAAAGTACTCATTTGTTCAGGGCATTATGCTAAGTGCTAGAGAAGATATCATTGAGGAAGACACTGCCCCTGTCATTATGGAGGTTATAGTTATATCTGTGTATGGATAAGAACAGACAGACTGGCCTATCAATAATTAAGACTCTATATGGCATAGGCCCCTGCCCAGGAAGGTTGGAACATTGGAATTTGGTTCATCATTGTCTTTCATCTCAGTGTTCTTAGTTCCTTTGCAAATGCCAGGCTAATAAGGGATGGGATATACGATGAATTTATTACACAGAACAAAGGAAACACAAAGTACTATTCATATCCAATCCCATCAATAGACAAGATAATTCAACTTAATTCAATAAGTATTAATTAACCACTTATTTTGTGCCAGGCATTGTGCTTGACGCAAGAGGGGAAAGGGAAGGGGAAAGGAGAGGGAAGGGAAAGGGAAAGGGAAAAGAGAAAGGGAAAGGGAAAAGAAAAAGGGAAAGGAAAATGAAAACTGTTTTTAGGGAATTTGTTGGAGTAATCCCTTAGTCTCTTTTCTTTTCTGGTGGATCTAAATCTTCTCCCATGGAACTAAAGATCCTTCTATATTTATAGTACCAGCATAAATGAGACCCTTCCCCATACCCCTGCAAGGGGAAAGGTTTCAGGGTTACGAAGGAGTCAAGTAAATCATACTTCTGGTGAACCTCACCTTCCAAATGAATCTATTTAGTCATCCCAGAGTGATAGTAGCATCCTAGGGTTGAGGTGACCTCCAAGTGAGGAAGCAACTTTGCTAGAAAGTCAACTGCCTTCCCTAGATCTAAATGGTCCATATGGCTCACAGAACTAGTGAAGAACAAGATCCATGGTTATCCTCCACATCATGGCTAAGAAGCTCCTGACTTGAACCAAGAGCTCCTTGTCATGGTCTTTGGTGCCTGTGCCTAGTTCTGAAGCTGCCCCATTGCTCTAATACTCCATGGCTACTTGCTTTCATTCCAGCTGCTCCCAGCTCAGTCCAATGATTCTTTATCATAATTGAGGATCCCTTTGTTGCTTCATCACTTCAGTCCCACCACTGTTTTGCTCTCCCTGGCATCCATCTGCTGCCTATATCCACTGCCGCAGCTTCCATTGTACCTGCCATATGTTCCCTCTTCTGCAGCAACGTGTTAGAGCTCTAAAAATCAGATAACCAGGCCTGCTCTGCCTCTTGGCCTGTTATCACATCTCCAGCTCTATTGTTAGTTAGGCCTATAGCCATGCCCAGTTGGCACACAAAAAGGTCTCATTAAGCGTATTATGGCAACCTCCTGAAGATCTAATGATTCACCCTTCTCAACTGAAGGTCCATAGTACTTAGTCTTTGTTGAGTTAGTAGTTATATCTTCCCTAACCCCAGGATTCAGGAATTACACTCTCCTTTCCCTCACATAACCAATACCTCCTGCTGAGTGTTTTTGAGGCTAGAAAAGACAAATACACCCCTTTCCATTTGCGTTTCCAATTCTTGTCAGCCCTCCCAGTGATTAGTGCCAAAGCTATGAAAATTATCTTAAGGCCTAGCAGAGCCTTATAGTGCTACTAGGAACACTGAAGGGAGAAGAGGTACCTCTGGCAGCTGCTGCTGAGAATTCTGCTATAATAGCAAATGCTTATATTGCTATTACGCAATTTATAGGTTGAAAAGAAACATACCCAAGGAATAGGCAACAAGATTTGGAAGCTTTAAAAGGTGAATGAAGACCATGAGCAAAGAATTTTGAGTATAGGGAACAGCATGGGCAAAGAAACAGAGGCAGGAAAGCAGAAGGCATATTTAGTGGTTGGGCCTTTTAATTCACATATGGGCATGATGGTTAGGAGCCGCAGTGTCAAATATGTCTCCTTAGGAATTTTTAAATATATTTTTTATGTATATCATTAAATATTTCCCAAATATATGCAAATTATTTTAACATTCATTTAAAACATTTTTGAGTTCCAAATTCTCCTCTTCATCTCACATCCTTTAACAAGGCAAACAATATGATATCAACTATATATGTGAAGTCATGCAAAATATATATCCACATTAAACATGTTGCAAAAGGAAACACACACACACACACACAGTGAGAAAAATAAAGTTAAAAAAAGTGTGTTTCAATTTTCACTCACAGTTAATCTGTTCTCTCTCTGGAGATGGACAGCATTTTTTCATCAGAGAGCCTTTTGAATTGTCTTGGATCATTGTCTTGATCAGAGTAGCTAAATCATTCACAGTTGATTGTTGTTACCATATTGCTGTTATTATGTACAATATTCTTCTGCTTCTGCTCAGTTCTCTTTTCATCAGTTTATATTAGTCATCCCAGGTTTTTTGTGAAACCATCCTGCTTGTCATATCTTACAGTACAATAGTATTTCATCAGAATCATGTATGAGAACTTGTTCAGCCATTCTCCTATTCAGACATCCCCTCAATTTCCAAGTTTTGGTCACCAGAAAAAGAGATGCTATGAATATTTTTATATAGATAGGTCTTTTCCCTTTTCCTGGATCTCTTTGGAATATAGACCTAGAAGTAATATCACTGGATCAAATGGTATGCATGGTTTTATAGCCCATTTTTTTTAACTTCATGCTCCCCTAATTTACTTATGACGTAACCTTTTATGTCTAAATCATTTAACCATTTTGACTCTATCATGGTAAATCAAATGAGATGTTGGTCTATGCCAAAAGCTAAGACTGCTGGGTTTATCAAACGCTAGCTTACTATGGTCATTTACTACTGTGTATTGTGTATCTAATCTACTTCACTGATTCATCATTCTATTTGTAGACCGTATCAGATTGCTTTCTCGATTACTACTTCATAATACATTTGAAATCTTGTACTTCTAGGTTGCCTTCACATTTTTTCCATTGATTTCCCTCATATTCTTGACCTTTCTTCTTCTAGATAAGTTTTGTTATTTTTTTTAGCTTCATAAAATAATTTTTGGTAGTTTGTTATAGCCCTGAATAAGTAAATTAACTTAGATAGAACTGTCATTTTTATTATATTGGCTCAGCCTACCCATGAACAATTAATATTTCTCCAGTTGTTTAGATCTGTCTTTATTTGTGTGAAGAGTAATTTATAATTGTGTTTGCATAATCCCTGGGTTTGTCTTGGCAGGAAGACTTCCAAGTATTTTATAATGTCTGCAGTCATTATAAGTGGAATTTCTCTTTCTATATATTTCTGTCGGGTTTCATTAGTAGATTGTAGTTGGTAGATTTGTGTGGAGTTATCTTATATCCTGCAACTTTGAGAAAGGTTTTAATTGTTTTGACAAGTTTTTTTAGTTGATTCTCTAGGGTTCTTGAAGTATACCATATCATCTGTAAAGAGTGATAAGTTTATTTTCTCATTGCCTGGGGGTGGAGCCAAGATGGTGGTGGCTGGAAAGCGGGGACTTCCTTAAGCTCTCCCCCAAATTCCTCCAAACACCTGTAAAAATGGCTCTGAACAAATTCTAGAGTTGCTGAACCCACAAAATAGCAAAGAGAAACAGGTCTCTGTCCCAGGAGAGTCTGGATGGTCACAGGGAAGGGTCTACAGCACAGTGCTGGGAGCTGAGTGCAGCCCAGCATGGGCTGTGCCAGGACAGACCAGACCAGGAATCAACCAGCCAGAACAGGCCTTAGAGCCATGAATCATTCAGCTGTGGCAGTTACCAGACTTCTCAACCCACAAACACCAAAAAGCAGGTTAGGGGGAAACTGCAGGATCAAGTTCAGAGCACTTCAACCACCAGCCCTGGGGGTGGCAGAAGGGGTACAGCAGTGGCAGTGGCAGCAGCAGGAAGCTCCTGAGGCTGCTTCCAGAGCCCCAGGGTCAGCTGCTTCCCAAGTCCTTGGATCACATGGTGGGAAGAATCTAGCAGTGGATCAGAGCAGGAGTTCAAGGAGTGCTTTGTGGGCACAAAGGAAGGTTCTATTGATGTGCCCTGCTTGGATCTGGACTGCGGTCCTGGGTGGCAGTTCGTGGGGGAGAAGGAATGCTACTGTCATAGAGCCTGGGGTGATGGTGGAATAGAAGTAGCTCTGAAGACAGCAGTGTTTGGACCCTAAAGCTTGGGACATAGTACTCTCTACTCTGCAAACAGTCATACACTGACAAAAAGCTCAAGGGTCAAGTAATTGGCTGGGAACATGAACAGGCAGTGAAAATAAACTCAGACTCAAACTCAGACTCTAGATTCCTTTTCTGGTGACAAAGAAGATCAAAACATACAGCCAGAAGACGTCAACAAAGTCAAAGAACCTACATCAAAAGCCTCCAAGAAAAATATGAATTGGTCTCAGGCCATGGAAGAGCTCAAAAAGGATTTGGAAAAACAAGTAAGAGAAGTAGAGGAAAAATTGGGAAGAGAAATGAGAGAAATGCAAGAAAACCATGAAAGACAAGTCAATGACTTGCTAAAGGAGACCCCAAAAAATACTGAAGAAAGTAACACCTTAAAAAATAGACTGACTCAAATGGCAAAAGAGCTCCAAAAAGCCAATGAGGAGAAGAATGCCTTGAAAGGTAGAATTAGCCAAATGGAAGAGGAGGTCCAAAAGACCACTGAAGAAAGTACTACCTTAAAAATGAGATTGTAGCAAGTGGAAGCTAGTGACTTGATGAATAATCAAGATATTATAAAACAGAAACAAAGGAATGAAAAAATGAAAGACAATGTGAAATATCTCCTTGGAAAAACCACTGACCTAGAAAATAGATCCAGGAGAGATTATTTAAACATTATTGCACTACTTGAAAGCCATGATCAAAAAAAGAGCTTAGATATCATCTTTCAAGAAATTATCAAGGAGAACTGCCCTGATATTCTAGATCCAGAAGGTAAAATAGAAATTGAAAAATCCACAGATTACCTCCTCAAAAAGATCCCAAAAAGAAAACTCCTAGGAATATTGTTGCCAAACTCTGGAGTTCCCAGGTCAAGGAGAAAATACTGCAAACAGCGAGAAAGAAACAATTTGAATTTTGTGAAACACAATCAGGATAACACAGGATCTAGCAGCTTCAACATTAAGTGATCAAAGGGATTGGGATATGATACTCTGGAGGTCAATGGAGTTAGGATTAAAACCAAGAATCACCTACCCAGCAAAACTGAGTATAATGGTCCAAGGCAAAATATGGATTTTCAATAAAATAGAGGACTTTCAAGCTTTCTCAGTGAAAAGACCAGAGTTGAACAGAAAATTTGACTTTCAAATACAAGAATCTAGATTAGCATGAAAAGGTAAACAAGAAAGAGAATTCATAAGGGACTTATGAAAGTTGAACTGTTTTGTTTACATTCTTACATGGAAAGATGATGTGTGTAATTCATGAGACCTCAGTATTAGGATAGCTGAAAGGAATACACATATATATGGACAGAGGGCATAGGGTGAGTTGAATATGAAGAGATGATATCTAAAAAAATAAAGTTCAAGGGGTGAGAGAGGAATATACTGAGAGAGGGAGAAAGGGAGAGATACAATGGGGTAAATTATCTCACATAAAAGTGGCAAGAAAAAGCAGTTCTGGGGGAAGGGAAGAGTGGGCAGGTGGCGTGGAATGAGTGAATCTTGCTCTCCTCAGATTTGACTTGAGGAGGGAATAACATACACACTCAACTAGGTATCATACTCCACAGGAAAGTAAGGGGAAGGGGATAAAAAGGGGGGATGATAGAAGGGAGGGAAGATAGGGGGAGGAGTTAATCAAAAGCAACCACTTTTGAAAAGGGACAGGGTCAAGGAAGAAAATTGAATAAAGGGGAACAGGATAGGATGGAAGGAAATATAATTAGCCTTTCGCAACACGTATTGTAGAAGTGTTTTACATAATGATACATGTGTGGTCTATGTTGAATTGCTTGCCTTCCTAGGGAGGGTGGGTGGGAAGGGAAGAGGGGAGAGAATTTGGAACTCAAAGTTTTAAAAGCAGATGCTCAAAAAAAGTTGCTTTTCATGCAGCTGGGAAACAGGATAAAAAGGGAATGGGGCATAGAAATCTATCCTGCCCTACAAGAAAGTAAGGGGAAAGGGGATGGGGGGAGTGGGGTGACAGAAGGAAGGGCTGACTAGGGAATGAGGCAATCAGGATATATGCCATCTTGGAATGGGGGGAGAGGGTAGAAATGGGGAGAATATTTGTACCTCAGAATCTTGTGGAAATCACTGTTGAAAACTAAAATATTAAATAAAAATGATAAAATTCAAAAAAAAATTTCTCATTGCCTATTTTCATTCATTCAATTTTTTTTCTTATCTCATAGCATTTCTAGTACAATAGTGAATAATAGAAGTGATAATGGGCATCCTTACTTCATCTTTGGTCTCATTAGGAAGGCTTCAGGTTTATCCCCATTACAAATAATGATTGCCTTTGGGTTTAGATAGATACTACTTATCATTCTAAGAAAGTTCCATTGATTCTTATGCTTTCTAGAGTTTTTCATAGGAATGAATGCTGTACTTCATCAAAAGCTTTTACTGTATCTATTGAGAAAAATCATACCTTTTGTTCTTTTTCTTAAGGTCAACTATGGTGATACTTCTACTATTGAACCACCCCTGCAATCCTGGTATAAATCCCACCTGGTCATAGTGTATGATGTTCAGGATATGTTGCTGCAATCTTCTTGCTAGTATTTTATTTAAATTTTTTGCATCTATATTCATTAAGAAAATTGGTCTATGGTTTTCTTTCTCTGTTTTGGTTCTCTCTGGTTTAGTTATCAATACCATATTTGTGTCATAAAAGGAATTTGGTAGGACTCCTTTATCAATTTTTTCAAATACATTATATAGTATTGGAATTAATTATACCTTAAATGTTTGGTAGAATTTACTTGTAAATCCATCTGGTACTGGAGATTTTTTCTTAGGGAGCTCATTTATGGTTTTTTCAATTTCTTTTTCTAAGATAGCAGTATTTTAGTGTTTTATTTCCTCTTCTGTTTATCTGGGCAATTTACATTTTTGTAAAGATCATCCCTTTCACATACTATAGTTTTACCATTTTTTTCATCATGTAATTCTTTTAAGTCTTCCTTTAAGAATTTGGATGCACTGCCAATTGGTGCTTATATGTTTGGTATTGATATTACTTCATTGTCCATGGTGCTTTTTAGCAAGATGTAGTTTCCTTGCTTATCTCTTTTAATTAGGTCTTTTATTTATTTATTTATTTATTTTTTGCTTTTGCTTTGTCTAAGATTCCTACTTCTGACTTTTCTTACTTCAGCTAAAGCATAATAGAGTCCATGTCAGCTGTTGACTGGATGTGTATGAGTGTGTGTGTGTGTGTGTGTGTGTGTGTGTGTGTTTCAAGTGTATTTTGCTCCTGATCGCTGACATCTTTTATCCACTCTTCCTTTTATGACTCCTCCTTTCTCTTCTCCCCTTCCACTCTTACTTCCATGTTTGGTAAAAAAGATTCCTATACCCAATTGATTATATATATATGTATTTTCCCTCTTTCAACCAATTTAAATAAGAGTGAGATTCAAGTTTTGCCCATCCCCCACCCCACACACCATTTTCTCCTCCATTGTAAAATCTCTTCCTTGTGTACCTCTTTTATGTGTAATGATTTCCCGCATTCTTCTCTTCCTTTCCTCATTCTTCAAGGCTTTCCCCCTTTATCATTCATCCACATTTTTTACAACATTACAACATAGTCAGATCATTCTTATACCCTTATGTAGAATCCTTCTAACAGCCCTAATAATGATAAAGTTCTTAGGAGTTACGTGCTTCATTTTCCCATATTGAAATTTGAATAGTTAAACCTTATTGAATCTCTTATGATTTCTCTTTCATGTTTACCTTTTTGTTCTTTTCTTATGTCTTGTCTTTGAAAGTCAAATTCTCTGTTGAACTTTATTTTTTTCATCAGAAATGTTTAAAAGTCCTACATTTCATTAAATATCCATTTTTCTTTTGCAGAATTATATTCAGTTTTGCTGGGTAGGTTATTTCTGGTTGTAATCCTAGTTCTTTTGGCTTCTAGAAAATTATATTCCAAGTTCTCTGATCATTTAATATGGTAGCTGCTAAATCTTGTATGATCTTGACTGTAGATCTATGGTATTTAAACAGTTTCTTTCTGCTTGCTTGAAGTATTTTCTCTTTGACCTGAGACTTCTGGAATTTGGCTACAATATTCCTGGGAGTTTTCATTTTGGGATCTCAAATGATCATTGGTAGATTCTTTCAATTTCTATTTAACCGTCTGGTTCTAGAATATTGGAATAATTTTCCTTTATAATTTCTTGAAATACGATGTCTTGGCTTTTTATTTGCTTGTGGCTTTTAGGTAGTCCAATAATTCTTAAATTATCTCTCCTTTTTCTTTTTTAACTATTATTTTATTATTTATTTAATGTTTTTAGTTTTCAGCATTGATTTCCACAAGATTGGGGTGGAGCCAAGATGGCAGCTGGAAAGCAGGGACTTGCATGAGCTCTCCACCAGGTCCCTCCAAACACCTTTAAAAATGGCTCTGAACAAACTCAGAGCTGCAGAGCCCAAGAAATAACAAAAGGAAGGAGGGCCCCAGCCCAGGAAAGCCTGATTGGTCACAAGGAAGGGTCTATTACATGGAACTGGGAGTAGAGCAGAGCAGAGCCCAGCGTGAGCGGCGCCAGGACCAACCAGACTGGAAGCTGGGCAGAACAGGTCACAGGGCCCTGAATCATTGACCTGTGGCATTTACCACACTTCTCAACCCACAAATGCCAAAGACAACAGAGAAGGTTAGTGGGTAGGACTACTTGAACTGAGTGAAAGGAGTGCCTGGTCGGCCCCAGCCCCTGGGGCATGGAAGTGGTGTAGCTCTTGGGCTGCTTCCAGCTTCAGTTGCTTCTCACCCCAGGCCCACCAGGTGGGAGGAATTCAGCTGCAGATCAGAGCAGGCGTGCAGAGCCTGCTTGGATCTGAGTCACGGTCCATGTTGGCAGTTCTTGGGGGAGGAGGAGTGCTAGTGTGGCAGAGCTTTCTGTGTAGAAGTAGCTCTCAAAACAGCATCACAAGGCCCCTAAAGCTTGGGACAAAGTACTCTCTACTCCACAAGCAGTTACACCTTTACAAAAAGCTCAAGGGTGAAGTAGTAGGCTGGGAACATGGCCAGGGAGCAAAAATGGACCCAGATTCAGAATCAGATTTTGGAATCTTTTTTTGGTGACAAAGAAGACCAAAACATGCAGCCAGAAGAAGTCAACAAAGTCAAAGAACCTACATCAAAAGCCTCCAAGAAAAATATGAATTGTTCTCAGGCCATGGAAGAGCTCAAAAAGGATTTGGAAAAGCAAGTAAGAGAAGTAGAGGAAAAATTGGGAAAAGAAATAAGAGTGATGCAAGAAAATCATGAAAAACAAGTCAATGACTTGCTAAAGGAGACCCAAAAAATACTGAAGAAAATAATGCCTTAAAAATAGACTAACTGAAATGGCAAAAGAGCTCCAAAAAGCCAATGAGGAGAAGAATGCCTTGAAAGGTAGAATTAGCCAAATGGAAAAGGAGGTCCAAAAGACCACTGAAGATAATATTACCTTAGAAATGAGATTGTAGCAAGTGGAAGCTAGTGACTTTATGAGAAATCAAGATATTAAAAAACAGAACCAAAGGAATGAAAAATGGAAGACAATGTGAAATATCTCATTGGAAAAACCACTGACCTAGAAAATAGATCCAGGAGAGATTATTTAAAAATTATTTCACTACCTGAAAGCCATGATCAAAAAAGAACCTAGATATCATCTTTCAAGAAATTACTAATGAGAACTGCCCTTATATTCTAGAGCCAGAGGGTAAAATAGAAAGTGAAAGAATCCACCAATTGCCTCCTGAAAAAGATCCCCGAAAGAAAACTCCTAGGAATACTGTCACCAAATTTCAGAGCTCCCAGATTAAGGAAAAAATACTGCAAGCAGCCAAAAAGAAACAATTTGAATATTGTGGAAACACAATCAGGATAATACAAGATCTAGCAGCTTCAACATTAAGGAATTGAAGGGCTTGGAATATGATATTCTGGAGGTCAATGGAGCTAGGATTAAAACCAAGAGTCACCTACCCAGCAAAACTGAGTATAATGCTCCAAGGCAAAATATGGAATTTCAATAAAATAGAGGACTTTCAAGCTTTCTCAGCGAAAAGACCAGAGCTGAATAGAAAATCTGACTTTCAAACACAAGAATCAAGATTAGCATGAAAAGGTAAACAAGGAAGAGAATTATTGAGGGACTTACTAAAGTTGAACTGTTGTGAAAGACTAGATATATTTCCCTCCCTCCTATCCTGTTCCCCTTTATTCAATTTTCTCCATTGACCCTGTCCCTTTTGGAAAGTGTTTGATTTTGATTACCTCCTCCCCCTATCTTCTCTGCTGTCTATAACCCCCTTTTTATCCCCTTCCCCCTTCTTCCCTGTGGGGTAAGATACCCAGTTGAGTGTGTGTTATTCCCTCCTCAAGTCAAATCCGATAAGGACAAGATTCATTCATTCTCCCCCACCTGCCCACTCTTTCCTTCCAACAGAACTGCTTTTTCTTGCCACTTTTATGGGAGATAATTTACCCCATTCAAACTCTCCCTTTCTCCCTCTCTCCGTGTATTCTTCTCTCATCCCTTAATTTGATTTTATTTTTTAGATATCATGCCTTCATATTCAACTCACCCTGTGTCCTCTGCATATGTATATATTCATATGTATGTATGTATGTATGTATGTATGTATATTCCCTTAAGCTGCCCTAATACTGAGGTCTCATGAATTATGAATGTCATCTTTCCATGTAGAAATGTAAACAAAATAGTTCAACTTTAGTAAGTCCCTTATGAATTCTCTTGCTTGTTTACATTTTCATGCTTCTCTTGATTCTTATATTTGAAAGTCAAATTTTCTGTTCAGCTCTGGTCTTTTCACTGAGAAAGCTTGAAAGTCCTCTATTTTATTGAAAATCCATATTTCGCCTTGGAGCATGATACTCAGTTTTGCTGGGTAGGTGATTCTTGGTTTTAATCCTCGTTCCATTGACCTCCAGAGAATCATATTCCAAGTCCTTCGATTCCTTAATGTTGAAGCTGCTAGATCTTGTATTATCCTGATTGTGTTTCCACAATATTCAAATTGTTTCTTTCTGGCTGCTTGCAGTATTTTCTCCTTGATCTGGGAGCTCTGGAATTTGGCAACAATATTCCTAGGAGTTTTCTTTTTGGGATCTTTTTGAGGAGGTAATCTGTGGATTCTTTCAATTTCTATTTTACCTTCTGGCTCTAGAATATCAGGGCAGTTCTCTTTGATAATTTCTTGAAAGATGATATCTAGGCTCTTTTTTGATCATGGCTTTCAGGTAGTCCAATTATTTTTAAATTATCTCTCCTGGATCTATTTTCAGATCAGTGGTTTTTCCAGTGAGATATTTCACATCATCTACCACTTTTTCATTCCTTCATTTCTGTTTTATAATATCTTGATTTCTCATCAAGTCACTAGCTTCCACTTGCTACAATCTCATTTTTAAGGTAGTATTATCTACAGTGGTCTTTTGGACCTCCTTTTCCATTTGGCTAATTCTACCTTTCAAGGCATTCTTCTCCTCATTGGCCTTTTGGAGCTCTTTTGCCATTTGAGTTAGTCTGTTTTTTAAGGTGTTACTTTCTTCATTATTTTTTGGGGTCTCCTTTAGCAAGTCATTGACTTGTTTTTCATGGTTTTCTCATATCACTCTCATTTCTCTTCCCAATTTTTCCTCTACTTCTCTTACTTGCTTTTCCAAATCCTTTTTTAGCTCTTTCATGGCCTGAGACCAATTCATACTTTTCTTGGAGGCTTTTGATGTAGGTTCTTTGACTTTGTTGACTTCTTCTGGCTGTATGTTTTGTCACCAAAAAAAAAAAAGATTCCAAAATCTGATTCTGAATCTGGGTCCATTTTTGCTGCCTGGCCATGTTCCCAGCCCACTACTTGACCCTTGAGCTTTTTGTAAAGGTGTAACTGCTTGTAGAGTAGAGAGTACTTTGTCCTAAGCTTGAGGGGCTGGGCTGCTGTTTTGAGAGCTACTTCTACACAGCAAGCTCTGCCACACCAGCACTCCTTCTCCCCCAAGAACCACCAACCAGGATTGCAGCCTAGATCCAAGCAGGGCAAAGCAGGCTTTACACTCCCACTCTACTCTGCTGCTTCATTCCTCCTACCAGGTGGTCCTGGGGCCCAAAGCAACTGCAACTGTAGCACTGGAAGCAGCCTCAGAGCTGCATCACCTCTGCTGCCCCCGGGATGGTGCCTGACCTCAAACGCCTTTCACTCTGTCCCAGAAGTTTTCCCCACTAACCTGCTCTGTTGTCTTTGGCATTTGAGGGTTGAGAAGTCTGGTAACTGCCACAGCTCAATGATCCAGGGCCCTAGGGCTCATGGTGTGGTTGGTCCTGGATCAGCTCATGCTAGGCTCTGCTCTGCTCCGCTCCCAGCTCTGTGTGATAGACCTTTTCTGGTAACCATCCAGGCTGTCCTGTGCTGGAGCCCTGCTTCCTTCTGTTATCTTGTGGATTCTGCAGCTCTAGAATTTGTTCAGAGTCATTTTTTATAGCTGTTTGGAGGGACCTGGGGGGAAAGCTTAAGCAAGTCCTTACTTTCCATCTGCCATCTTGGCTCCTATCTTTCCTTTTTCTATATGCATATTTTTTCATTTTTTTTCATATGAGATATATCACATTTATCACATTTTTTTCACTCTTTTTCTCTCATTTTATTGTTTCTTGATGTCTCAAAGAGCCACTAGCTTCCACTTTCCAAATTCTAATGTTTAAGAAATTTTTTGTGCCTCTTTCCCCAAGCTGTTAATTGTCTTTTCATAATTTTCTTCCTCCACTTTTATTTCTTTACCTAACTTTTCTTCTACTACTTCTATTTGATTTTGAAATTCATTTTTAAAAATTTTTCCAGGAATCCTTATTAGGCTCATGTCCAGTTCAAATTTTATTTTGAGGCTTTTCTTATAGCTATTTTGACTTCTTCTGAATTTGTGTCTTAATCTTCCCTGCCACCATATTGCCATTTTCTGGTCAGGATTTTTGTTGTTGTTTGTTCAATTTTCCACCCTATTTCTTGACTTTGAATTTATGCTAAAGCTGAGCTCTGTTCTTAACATGAGGGGTGGGAATGGGGGGATGGCATTGTCCCAAACTTCAGGCTTTTTTGCAATATTTTTTTTAGAGGTAGTTCTGTGAGTTTAGAATTTGTTAGTGCTTCCAAGGTGGTCTGATTTGGTAAGAGGTATGGTCACTGCTTTTTGGGTCTGCACTCTGGTGCTTACCTAGGCAGGTCCCCTGATCTGTTGGAATTGCAATTGTTATTGCTCCTCAGGACCCCTGCTCTCATGGGATTGGAACTTCCCATCAGAGTTCCTGATCTCTTGGGACCAGAAGTGGTACTGTTCTTCAAGGTTCTTGATTCCTTATGATCAAAAATGATACTGCTCCTCAAAACCCTGCTCCCTCTTGACCAAGAGTGCTCCTCTCAACCTTTGAATTGTGACCTAGAAGTGGGTATAGGCAAAGGAGTTGCCAAACAGCTTCTAGTATTTCATCTGGTATTGGCACAATGGTACCCTGTAATTTCTTTCTAACCATTTGCCAGGTCACATTATTGTCTTTGGCTTGACACCTCCTGAGGGTGCCACTACTTTCATCACTATCATGTCGTTCCACCACCAGAGTTGCATCCTTTGACTTCAGGCCAGGCTCCTCAGGTCATAGATTCCTCCTTCCAACTTCCTAAGTTGTTTTGGGATGGAAAAAAATGTCTCACCCTAATCTTTTTTCCTCCTTTCCTCTCCTTTCCTCCCCTCTCCTCCCTTCCTCTCCCCTCCCCTCCCCTCCACTCCTCTCCTCTCCTCTACTTTCCTTTCCTTTCCTGCTTTGTCATTCTAGATATTAATTTGAAGCATTTTTTAAAGTTGTTTAAGGGGGAATGTTGGGAGAGTTGGACTGAGTGCTTCTTATTCTCTATGATCTTGTCTCCACTCCTCAGAGTCTTCCCTTAGCTTTTCAAAGCATCTAGCCTCATTCTATAGAATATTTTAAATAATGTTTTACTATTTCTCCAATTATATGTTAAAATAATTTTTAACATTTTTTTTGTTTTTAGTTCCAAATTCTATTTCTCCCTCCCTTAATTCCCTCCTTCCTGAGATAGTAAACAATCCAATATAGGTTATACATGTGCAATCATGTAAAACATTTCCATGTTGATCATTTTGCACAAGAAGGCACACACACACACACACACACACACACACATACACACACATACAGAGAGAGAGAGAGAGAGAGAGAGAGATAGATACAATATGCTTTAGTCTGTATTCAGATAATATCAGTTCTTTCTCCAGAGGTGGATAGCATACATCATCCTTTGGAATTGTCTTGGCTCACGGTATTGCTGAGAATAGCCAAGCCATTCACAGCTCTCCATTGCATAATATTGCTATTATTTTGTATAACATTTTCCTAGTTATTTTTGCTTCATTTTGCATCAGTTCATGTAAGTCTTTCCAGGTTTTTCTGAAATCATCCTCCTTATCATTTCTTATGGCACAATAATATTCCATCACAATCATATACCACAGCTTGTTCAGCCATTCTCTAATTGATGGGCATCCTCTTGATGTCCAACTCTTTGCCACCACAAAAAGAGTTGCTATAAATATTTTTGTACAAATAGGTCCTTCCTCCACCTGTTTTTTTTAATCTCTTTAGGATATAGACCCAGTGGTATTGCTGAACTATAGAATATTTTGAAGCACTTTGCTTAGGAAGGTGAGCCCTTACCTATGATTTATTCCTCTGGAACAGTGTTCTGTAGCAGCCTTTGAGAGCTTCTCCCTGGAGCGTACCTCTGTTGTCTTGCTCAGACTTAGAACTTGGAAGCTCAGAAGCTTCTAAGCTTCCTAATTTATCCTGATCCCCTTTATACCTAACTAAAGTGATTTATTTTAGATTTTCTGGTGCCTTGTGCTGAGCTTACTTATTAGGCACATGATGTTTTTCATCATAGGAGAGTTGGAAGGGTTTTCTGGAACACCCAATTTATACCCAAGGCATGAGTCCCCTTATGACATCCATGAAAAGTGGTCATCCAGATGTTACTTGAAGACCTCTCTAGTGATGGGGAGCTTACTATTTAATGAGACAAATTTCCACTTTTGGATAGCAAAAATGCTTGGGAAGCTTTTTCTTATATTAAGCCTAAATTTGCCTCACTGTAACTTCCATTTTTTGGTTTTAGTTCTACCTTGAGGCCAAACAGAACAAGGTTATTTCTCCTCTATATGACAATTAGTTCCAGGTTGTCAATGTCTCTTCCAAAATGTGGCACACAGAATTAAATGCAGTTAAAGGGAGCTAGGTGGTACAATGGATAGAGGTTTGGATCCAGAGACGGGAAGACCAGTCCCAGACACTTACTAGCTATGTGATCCTTGTAAGTAACTTAACCTTTATTTGCCTCAATTTCTTCATCTGTAAAATGGCCATAATAATTAACAACTACCTCCCAGGGTTGTTGTGAGGGAAAAAAATAAGATACTTATAAAGTGCTGGCACACAGTAGGAATTTAATAAATGCTTCCTTCCTGTTTCCTCCCCTCATTTCTTTCCTCCCTCTTTCCTTCTCTCCTTCTTTCCTCCCCTCTTTCCCTCACTGCCTCATTCCTTCTTTTCCTCTTCCATCCCCTTCTCACTTCCTTCCTTCCTTCCTTCCTTCCTTCCTTCCTTCCTTCCTTCCTTCCTTCCTTCCTTCCTTCTTCCCTCTCTTCTTCTTTCCCCAGGTTGAGTACCTCATGGATAACATTTCCTTTTTCTTCAAACTGTACTTTTCTCTATTAATGTATTCTCAAATTATGTTAGTGTTGGGGTTTTTTTTGGTCTTTACTTACTATTGCTGACCCCAACTGAACTTCAGTTCATTCTCATGTGAACCTTTTTTTTTTCTCTTTATGTCACCCTCATCTTGCACCCAAGTGCTCAGCTTTGCATTTAGGATCATAAGACTTTAGATGTCTTTGAGACCAACTACCTCATTTTTGATAAGGAAGCTGAGGCCCAGAGAGATTAAATTAATTCTCTAAAGTCATATAGGTAGGAATCTGGTTAGTTGCCATTATAGCATACCTTCGTTGATTTTCAAGGACACAGAGAAAAGCAAAATAAAGCCAGAATAAAACAGAATAGCATGGCACTCATATGGTATAGTGGGATGAGAGTTGGATTTGGAGTCAGAGGACCTGGATTTGAATTTTGGGTGCTATACCACATTTGTAAGACCTTAAGCACTTAAAATATTTGTACCTATTTTCTCAACTGTAAAAATACTTGGCTAGAACAAAGGTGTTAAACACATGGCCCATGACACTCCTGAGCATGGCCTATACCAGATCAGATTTTAATGACTTGAATAAAGATAGAAATATTACTTTCATTTTTGACAGTATTTATTTTTCTTTTTCTAGTTTATTTTTTATTTTTAGTTTACAACACTCAGTTCCACAAATTTTGGCTTTCCAAATTTTCTCTCCCTCCCTCTCCTCCCCTCTCCCCCCAAGACAGCATGTAATTCAATGTAAGTTCTACATATACCTTCAGATTGAAGTTATTTAGATGATAATCCAGTTGTAAAGAAGAATTACAACCAATGCAATGAATCATGAGAAAGAAGAAACAAAACCAAAAAAGAAGGGAAAAAGAGAGTAAATAGTTTGCCTCAATCTGCATTCAGACTCCATAATTCTTTCTCTGGATGTGCATAGCTTTTTCCATCATGAGTCTTTGGGAGCTGTATTTGAACCTTGCATTGATGAGAAGAACCAAGTCTATCAAAGTTAGTCCTTACAGATACTATGTGTCTGTAATCATGTATAATGATTTTCTGGTTCTGCTCCCCTCACTCAGCATCAGTTCATATAAGTCTTTCCAGGTTGTGATGAAGTCCATATGCTCCTCATTTCTTATGGCATAATAGTATTCCATTACATTCATATGCCACAATTGTTTAGCCATTCCCCAATTGATGGACATCCCCTTGATTTCCAATTCTTTGCCACCACAAAAAAGAGCTGCTATAAATATTTTTGTACATACTGGTCCATTTCCAACTTATGTGATCTCTTTGGGATACAATCCTAGAAGTGGTATTGCTAGGTCAAAGGGTATGCACATTTTTATAGCCCTTTGGGCATGGTTCCAAATTTCTCTCCAAAATGGCTTGGATCAGTTCACAACTCCACCAACAATGTAACAATGTTCCAATTTTCCCACATTTATCAGCATTTATCATTTTCCTTTTTTTTCATGTTAGCCAATCTGACAGGAGAGATGTGGTATCTAATAGTTGTTTTGATTTGCATTTCTCTAATCAATAGTGATTTAGGGTATTTTTTGTATGACTATAGATATTTTTAGTTTCTTCCTTTGAAAACTGCCTGTTCATATCCTTTGACCATGTCTCAATTGGGAAATGACTTGTACTTTCATAAATTTGACTCAGTTCCCTGTATATTTTAGAGATGAGGCCTTTATCAGACACACTGGTTGCAAAGATTCTTTCCAATTTTCTGCTTCTCTCCTAATCTTTGTTGCATTGGCTTTGTTTGTACAAAATCTTTTCAATTTAACATAATCAAAATTATCCATTTTGCATTTTGTAATGCTCTCTATCTCTTGTTGGTCTTGAATTCTTCCCTTCTCCATAAATCTTACAGGTAAACTATTCCTTGTTCTCCCAAATTGCTTATAGTATCAGCATTTGTTCCTAAATCATGAACCCATTTTAACTTTATTTTGGTATACGGTATAAGATATTGGTCTATGACATACTGTTTTCTAATTTTCCCAGAAGCTTTTGTAAAATAGTGAATTCTTAACCCAGAAGCTGGATTCTTTGGGTTTATCAAAGAGTAGATTGCTGTAGTTGTTGACTACTGTGTCTTGTGTGCCTAACCTATTCCACTGATCCACCATTCTGTTTCTTAGCCAGTACCAAGTACTTTTGCTGACTACTGCTTTATAATGCAGTTTAATATCTGGTATGGCTAGGCCACCTTCCCTAGCATTTCTTTTTATTAATACCCTTGATATTCTGGATCTTTTGTTCTTCCAGATGAATTCTGTTATCATTTTATCCAGTTCTGTAAAATAATTTTTAGTAGTTTGATTGGTATGGCACTGAATAAGTAAATTAATTTAGGCAAAATTAACGTTTTTGTTATTAGCTCGGCCTAAGCATGAGGAACTGATGTTTTTCCATTTATTTAGATCTGACTTTATTTGTATGGCAAGTGTTTTGCAATTGTACTCATATAGGTCCTGGGTTTGTCTAGGCAGGTAGACTCCCAAATATTTTATAGTGTCTACAGTAACTTTAAACTCTTTCTGCCTCTTGCTGTTGGGTTTTGTTAGTGATGTATAGGAATGCCAAGTAGTAATGTGGGTTTATTTTATATCTGGCAACTTTGCTAAAGTTATTTATTATTTCAAGTGGTATTTTACTTGATTCTCTAGGATTCTCTAAGTAAATCATCATATCATCTGCAAAGAGTGATAATTTAATTTCTTCTTTGCCTATTCTAAGTCCTTTAATTTCTTTTTCTTCTTTTATTGCTAAAGCTAACATTTCTTGTACCAAATTGAATAATAGGGGGGATAATGGGCATCCTTATTTCACCCCTGATCTTATTGGAAATGTATCTAGCTTATCTGGATTATATATAATGCTTGCTGATGGTTTTAGGTAGATACTACTTATGATTTTAAGGAAGACTCCATTTGTTCCTATGCTTTCTAGTGTTTTTAATAGAAATGGATGTTGTATTTTGTCAAAAAAATTTTCTGCATCTATTGAAATAAGCATATGGTTTCTGAAACTTTTGTTATTGATATGATCAATTATGCTGATAGTTTTCCTAATATTGAACCATCTTTGTATTCCTGGAATAAATCCTACCTGGTCATAGTGTGTTGTTCTTATGATAAATTGCTTCAGTCTTTTTGCTAGTATTTTATTTAAAATTATTTTTGCATCAATAATCATTAGGGAAATTGGTCTATAATTTTCTTTCTTTGTTTTGACTTCCTGGTTTAGGTATTAGTACCATATTTGTGTCATAAAAAGAATTTGGTAGGACTCCTTATTCACCTATTTTCCCAAATAGTCTATAAAGTATGGGAATTAATTGTTCTTTAAATGTTTTGATAGAATTTAGTTGTAAATCCATCTGGCCCTGGAGATTTTTTCCTAGGGAGTTCATTGATGGCTTGCTCAATTTCTTTTTTTGAGATTGGGTTATTTACATATTTTATTTCCTCTTCTGTCAATCTGGGCAATTTATATTTTTGTCAATATTCAACTATTTCCCTAAGATTATCAAATTTATGGGCATAAAGTTGGGCAAAATAATTCCTAATTATTGTTTTAATTTCCTCTTCATTGGAGGTGAATTCACCCTTTTCTTTTTTGATACTGGTAATTTGGTTTTCTTCTCTTTTTTAAATCAAAATGACCAAAGGTTTTTTAATTTTATTGTTTTTTTCCCATCCAACCAGCTCTTAGTTTTATTTATTAGTTCAACAGTTTTCTTGATTTCAATTTTTATTAATCTCTCCTTTGGTTTTCAATATTTCTAATTTGGTATTTAATGGGGGATTTTTAATTTGTGCTTTTTCTAGCTTTTTCAGTTGCATTCCCAATTCATTGATCTCCTTTTTCTCTATTTTATTCATGTAAGCATTCAGAGACATATGGCTTCCACTAAGAACTGCTTCCACTGCAACCCATAAGTTTTGGTATGTTGTCTCATTATTGCCATTCTTTTGAATGAAGTTATTAATTGTTCCTATGATTTGTTCTTTGACCCACTCATTCTTTAGGATTAAATTATTTAGTTTCCAATTAATTCTTACTCTAGCTTTCCATCGTCCTTTATTACAAATGATTTTTATTGCATCGTAATCTGAAAAGGACGCATTGACTACTTCTGCCTTTATGCACTAGATTGTGAGGATTTTATGTCCTAGAACATGGTAAATGTTCGTGTATGTGCCATGTATCACTGAGAAAAAAGTATATTCCTTTCTATCCCTATTCTATTCCTTTCTCCAGAGGTCTATCATATCTACCTTTTCTAAAATTCTATTCACCTCCTTAACTTCTTTCCTATTTATTTTAATATTAGATTTATCAAGTTCAGAGAGGGGAAGGTTGAGGTCACCCACTAGTATAGTTCTGCTGTCTATTTCTTCCTGTACCTCCCTTAACTTCTCCTCTAAGAATTTATATGCTTTACCACTTGATGCATAGATGCTAAGTAATGACATTGCTTCATTGTCTATGGTGCCTTTTAGTAGGATATAGTTTCCTTCCTTATCTCTTTTAATTAGATCTATCTTTGCTTTTGCTTTGTCTGAGATTAGTATTTCTACCCCTCCTTTTTTTGCTTTAGCTGAAGCATAATATATTCTACTCCAGCCTTGTACCTCTTGTTTCAAATGTATCCTCTTGTTTCAAATGTGTTTCTTGTAAACAACATGTTGTAGGATTTTGGTTTTTAATCCATTCTGCTATCCATCTCTATTTTATGGGAGAATTCATCCCATTCACATTCACAGTTATGATTACTATCTATGTCTTTTTTTCCATCTTATTTCCACCCCCCTTTTATGTTTTTATTCCTTCCTTCTCCCTTCCCCTCTTCAAAAGAGTTTTGCTTTTGACCACTGCCTCCCTCCATATTCCCTCCCATTCAGCATCCCCCCTTATCTTACCCTTTTCTCTTACTGCATCTTCCCTCCCTTCTATCCATCCCCCCTTTTCTTTTCCCTTTCCACTCCTGTTGCCTGTAGGGCAAGTTTGATTTCTATACTTAACAGAGTATGTTATTCTCTCCTTGAACCAAAATTGATGAGAATACAGTTCCAACACTGCTCTTCTCCTTCCCTTCTTTCCCTCTAGTATAATATTTTTTTCTGCCTCTTCATGTAGTGTAATTTACCCTTTTCTGCCTCCTCCTTGCCTTTTCTCTCATTATGATCCCTTTTCATCCCTTAGTTAAGTTTTTGTCATCACATCAGTTAATTTGTACCCCCTCCCTCTGTCTATGTATATCCCTTTTACATATCTTACTAACTATACCATTCTCAAAGTCAGCAAATATAATCCTCCCATATAGGGATGTGAACAGTTTGCCCTTGTTGAATAAGAAGGTTTTTTTTTTCTCTTTCCCCCCGTGTTTACCTTTTTATGCCTGTCTTGAGTCTTGTATTTGAAGATCAAATTTTCCATTGAGCTCTGGCCTTTTCATCAGGAAGGTCTGGAATTCCCTTATTTCATTGAATGTTGCTTCTTAAGTCTTTGTTTTTTCTTCAGGCTGAACATCTCTACTTCTTTTAACCCATTCTCCTACAATGTGGTTTAGAGTCACTCTCCATCATGCTCACTCAACTCTACATCTACTTCAATTTATCAGTGTTCCACAGCATTCACAGGAATCTCTCAAGTCCTGTATATCTATCAGCAGCTTTTTTGGGATCAGAAAAAGATGGGGTTATGACCTCACCCTTCCCTCTGTCCACCTGAAAAGCAACAACTCCAGAAAGGAAGAGGGGCCCACTATATTCTTATTCACTTCTCTGTTTTGTTTAGGGAAATACATAGACCGGATTTAATCCTTCTTAGATTTCAATGTGTTGTTTTCGGTCTACAGTACAAGCCAGCCAATCTTTTGGGTCCCAATTTTCGGGTCCCAATTCTGCTGTCTATTGTATTCACTGTCTCACTCAGCTTTTTGTCATCCACAAATTTGATAGATGTGATATCTATGCCTCCCTCCACATTATTGATAAAATGCCATACACAGCAAAGTGGTTGGGCCATCTACTAGAGAGGCATCCATTCATTAATCAACACTCTTTGGATCTTGTCACTCAATCCCTATGGAACCCACCTAATTATCCTATTAGCCAGTCCACATCTTTCCATTTTGTCCACAAGCATGTTGTCAGAATTTTTTTCAGTCACTGGCAGAAATCCAGATAGAGTCGAGTAACCCTGTCAAAAAAATGAAATGAGGATAGTTATTAAATTGCAGAAACTCAGAATTGGAAGGGACCTCAAAGGTCATGTAGTAAAACCTGTACCTGAACAGGAAATCCCCACTAAAACATCTCTGACATGATTGTTCTGCTTTCTATAGGCATTGAAGACATAGCAGCTGTTCACCCTGGGTCAGTGAGTTCACTATAGTCCTCTGTCTTTGTTATGAATCACTCTCTACCATAGGCTATAAAGAAGTCTTCTTCTGACACTGGTTATCTGTGAAGTAGGTATGTTATAATAAGCCAGGCTCAGGGCATTAATGACAAAGCTTCTAGCCAAGTCTGAGTGCATGAAGGACAGAGAATTTATATTTGCTTTGAGTGACTGTGGAAGCAAGCAGATATTTAGATAGTGACAAAATTGTGTGGAACAAGTTAGGTGTTAAGTGTTGGGATGAGTGATTAATAGAGTGAAATTGAAGATGGTTGGGAGCATGTGTGTTTCAAGATTCTTGGGCATTTGAAGGTAGGATTTGGGAGCTTCTGGATCCAGATTCCCTGGAGTCAATTCTAGATTCACAACAGAGTGGGATTTTGAGTTGTGACTGCTTGGGGAGGCAGGTATCCTTTGCCTGGGTAACTAGTCAGAGAATATTTGTGACCATAAGTCCTACTGCTGATCTTCATGGACTGATGTTTGTATCTTAGGAGCTATTCTAGGTCTCTGTGAATTTTGGATAACTGATAGGAGTAGCTCAGAAAAGGAAAAGAGAGCAACCTACAGGAGTTGGGATGAGGATTTGGGGTGGGGAGGGGTCATGATGTTGAAACCATCCTTTTCATACTAAGTTCTAAAATCCTTTCAGAATTCAAAATCAAGGTCAGAAGCCTTCAGGTAATAGACCCCAGCATTTATTTGTAATTTTCCAACATGACTTAGGAATTTTTGTTATAAAATTGAAAATTGTTAATAAAGGCAAACATAAAACAAAGGGGAAATCTTGCTTGAACCACTGGCTTTTATCATGGCAGAATCAAATGAACCAACAGTAAAGAGTAAAGAAATGCCCCTACTCTGTCTTCCATTCCTGGACTGCCTGAATTTCTGCTACTATTGGCTGTATTTCCTTTGTCTTTGCCTTCCCCTCCCCTTCCGCTGCCCTTATTATTTCCCTTTCTCCCTCCCTTTTCACTTACTGTTCTTTTTTTCTTCCAATTTTTTGCATCATTGACATCCGTCTATCAACAGGACTAGTTCCAGTTCTTCTGATTTTACTCCATATCATAGGTCTTTCACATTTTCTTGAATACCTCATATGTATAGTTTCTTTTTATAAAACCATAATATTCCATTACATTAATATACCACAGTTCATTCAGCCATTCTCTGATTGTTAGTTATGGATGTTGTTTCCAAAAGCAGTTATTACAAAATAGCACAGCTATGAATGATTTCTTGCAAATAGGTCCGTTTAAGTTTTCTGTTGTTTGGAGGATAAAGTCATTGTAATGTAATCACTGGGTTGAAAATTATTAGCTTTGTGACTCTTATTGCATATTGCCATATTGTTTTCCAAAATATCTGCATCAGTCTGCAGTCCCACCAACAATGTATTAGCATGCTTGTTTCCCTATAGCCTTATTAACACTGGAATTTACAAAAAAAAATTGGTTATGTTTTTGGCCATTCTAGTAGAAATATGTTATTCTGAGGTTTCCTTTTAGTTCTACTTCTCTGATTATTAGGAGATTCTAGCATATATACATATAGTTACTAATAGTTCCTATTTCTTCTAGCACACGTTATTTATACTATTTGACCACTACTTCACTGGGGGAGTATATCTCATTAACCTTGTAGTTTCACATCAATTTTCTATGGATTCTGAAAGTCATACCTTTATCTCATATATTTAGTGTTAATGTTTTCCTCCATCTGTTTATTTTTGTTTAGTTTGAGATGTAACTTTATGGTGCAGTTGTTGCTATTGTTCAGTTTTTTCAGTCATGTGCATCTCTTCCTGACCCCATTTGGGGTTTTCTTGGCAATGATACTGGAGTAGCTGGCCATTTCCTCCTCCAGCTCATTTTACAGATCAGGAAATTGAAGCAAACAGGGTTAAGAAACTTGCCCAGGGTCACACAGCTAGTAAGTGTCTGAGGCCTGATTTGAACTCAGAAAGATGAGTCTTTCTGACTTCAGGCCTGGTACTCTATCTGCTGTGCCTCCTAGATGACCTTACTGTGCAGAATCTCTTCTAAATTAGCTAAATCCATCCATTTTATCTCCAGTGAATTCTTCATTGTGTTTGATTCATGACAATGCCCTCCATCTCCATGGGGGAGATAAATATGTTAAGATCATATCATAAATGTAGAGCCATAAAGGACTTTAGCAGTCATCTGGTCCAAGCTCCTCATTTTACAAATGAGGACTCTGAAACCCCATGAGATTAAGTGACTTGTCCAAGTTTTAAAAGGCAATAAATGGGAGGGCTGTAATTTGAACCTAGCTTTTCTTACTCCAAATCCAGTGATTTTTCCATTCAGCCATGCTGCCTCATTTTCCATAATAACTAAAAATTTCTTTTTAGATGATTGATACAGCCACTTTATTGTGGTGTATGATGTGAGATTTGTAGCCAAACCTTTAAAAAAAAATCCCCTGCCCCCATCCAGTTTTCCTGGCTTAATCTTAATAGACTTATCTTGTCACTAAATGTTCACTTATCACTTTCTAACTGTTCATGAACCATCCCTTTTATGTTTTATTCTATAATTTTGCCAAAAATCGAAACCAAGCACATACGATGTCCTCCCATGACCATGGGATTATAGTTTTAGAGCAGGAAAGGATGAGGGTTCATCTAGTAAAGCTATTTTATTTTATAATTATAATAACACATATAGTCATCTACCTACCTTCTTCCCATTAAAAAAATAGGGCATTTGCCCATTTGCAGCCCCACTAAATCTCCTTTTTGTGTGATTACTTTTGAAAGCTCCCTGCCTGCAATTTTAACATTACATCTGTAGATTCTTTCTTTACTTTTTGTTGAATTTATGCTTTCTAAGGATGAATAGAGCCTATGCATGTTGATGATACAGGACAATTAGTAGAACCTTAAAAAAGGGGTGTGTGTGTAAGGGGGGGGGATCTC
The DNA here is from genome assembly GCF_011100635.1 of Trichosurus vulpecula. Classification (NCBI taxonomy): domain Eukaryota; kingdom Metazoa; phylum Chordata; class Mammalia; order Diprotodontia; family Phalangeridae; genus Trichosurus; species Trichosurus vulpecula. Next base: position 172,666,946 of record NC_050574.1, read on the forward strand.
TTGCATAAAGAAGACATGGTCCATAATTTTGAGTGAAGAGAGTGCTAAACAAGAATTCCTATATTATTCATCTCTGATGAGATAGGCAAAGATAATGTACAAGCATACTTCAAATTGGGGAATCAGTATAGATTTGGGAGAGTAAATTACAAAGAGGAGAAGTAGATGTTGGTAAGATCTGTAATTTGTTTGTAATTTGTCCCAAAATAATAATATTATATTATGTCAGTGGCATATTAACCATGGCTACTCTTTGACTCACTCCATTGCTATTGACTGAATATTATTTCTTTATTTAACTTGTTTGTTGAATTTAGTTAAAACCCATTTATCTAGGGTTTACCATATGTAAGGCACTGCTTTAGGTACTGGGGATATTGAGATAACAGGTCAGTAATGCCAGTCTTCAAGGAGCTTACATTCTACTGAAGGGGTAAAGGATACATGCAAATTAGTACCTTGCATGGAAAAGTGAAGTTGGTGAAAGCACTGTCAGGTATCAGGCAATCTTTCACAGAGGAGGTGGCACCTGAGTTAAAACTTAAATGAAGAGAAGGATTCTGAGAGCAGAGATGAGAAATGGGTTGTTTCACGGTATTTTATGTAAGTACACAAAAGGTGGGAGTTAGAATGGCAATGTGGGGGATTGTTTGAATGAAATATAGAGCTAGTGAAAGGGTTAAGTATAAAATAAAGTTGGAGGAGTAAGTGGGATTCAGACTCTTGAGGACCTTCAGTGCCAGCTTAAGGAATTTATATTTTGTCTTATAGGCAATGGGAAGCCACTGGAAGCTTCTGAGCAGTAAAAGGATATGACCAGATGTATGACTTAGAAAGATTATTTTCCCATTTGTGTGAAGGATAGATTGGAAAGAGATGGAGAGAGAAGAGACTGTATAGAAGGAAGTGGACACAGTTAATGATTTTTGTTCTATCCCAGTATGAAAGCCACTCTTCTTGTAAAAGAAAATAGAAGCAAAGTAAATCTGAGTGGTATTGCCTTTTGGTCATTCTCTATTATCATCATCCTAACAAGACTAAATAGGGGTCTTCACTTGCCTCCAACATTTCTGGAAAGTCATTTTTAATTGTATTTTTAGTTTACTGAAAACCTCAGCACATAGTGGACTTGCTCAATTTTATATGACCTTGGTTTTTTTTTTTTTTGCATTCAACCTCATCACCTGCCCTCTGTTTCATTTTTTCTGCAATATTTCAGTAGGATATAAGCATTCTGTCAAGGTATGCAGACCACAACCCATTCCTGTCTTCTCATACTATGTGATTTTTGTCCATATTCTTCTATATATCCTGCATCTGGAGAAGGAGGGGTATATGTGTGTGTGCACATGAGTGTGTGTGCATGCGTGCATGTGTGTCTGTGTGTGTGTGTGTGTGTGGTACAATCAATACTTTGGAGGTATTGATCTTTTTCTAGATTTTTTTTTACTGTGATGCATTTATACTCTCCATGATATTGAGCTTTTTACATTGAGCTAAAAAGAAAAAAAAGATAGACAGACAGAGAGACAAACAGATAAACCTTCCAGAACTACTCAACAGTTTGGTCTAACAATTTAGAGAGGAGGGGCAGAGCCAAGATGGTGGCTGGAAAGCAGGGACGTGCCTAAAGCTCTCACCCAGGACCCTCCAAACACCTATGAAAATGGCTTGGAACAAATTCTAGAACTGCAGAACCCATGAAATAGCAAAAGGAAGCAGGGTTCCAGCCCAGGACAGCCTAGATGGTCGCTGGGTAAGGTCTATCGCACAGAGGTGGGAGCAGAGGGGAGCAGAGCCCAACGTGGGCTGTGCCTGGACCAACCAGACCAGGAGCCCAGCAGAACAGGCCCTACTGCCCTGAATCATTGAGCTGTGGCAGTTACCAGACTTCTCAGCCCACAAACACCAAAGACAACAGAGAAGGTTAGTGGGAAAAAACTGCAGGCACAGAGTGAAAGGAGTTCACGGTTCGGCCACTGCACCAGGGGCAGCAGAGGTGGTGCGACTACAGAGGTACAGCTGCAGTTGCTTCTGGCCCCAGGCCCACCTGCTGGGAGGGATTAAGTGGCAGAGCCAAGCGTAAGTGCAGACCCTGCTCAGATCTGAGTCTGGTCCGGGTTGGTGGTTCTTGGGGGAGGAGTAGCGCTGGTGTGGCAGAGCTTACTGTATATAAAAAGCTCTGAAAACAACAGTGCAGCCCCTCAAGCTTGGGACAAAGTACTCTATATTCTACCAGCAGTCATACCATCAGGAAAAACTCAAGGGTCAAGTAGTTGGCTGGGAACATAAACAGGCAGTGAAAATGGACTCAGAGACTCAGACTTTGGAATCTTTCTTTGGTGACAAAGAAGACCAAAACATACAGCCAAAAGAAGTCAACAAAGTCAAAGAGCCTACATCAAAAGCCTCCAAGAAAAACATGAACTGGTCTCAGGCCATGGAAGAGCTCAAAAAGGATTTGGAAAAGCAAGTAAGAGAAGTAGAGGAAAAATTGGGAAGAGAAATCAGAAGGATGCAAGAAAACTATGAAAAACAAGTCAATGACTTGCTAAAGGAGACCCTAAAAATACTGAAGAAAATAACACCTTAAAAAATAGACTAACTCAAATGGCAAAAGAGCTCCAAAAAGCCAATGAGGAGAAGAATGCCTTGAAAGGTAGAATTAGCCAAATGGAAAAGGAGGTCCAAAAGACCACTGAAGAGAGTACTACCTTAAAAATTAGATTGGAGCAAGTGGAAGCTAGTGACTTTATGAGAAATTCAGATATTATAAAACAGAACCAAAGGAATGAAAAAATGGAAGACAATGTGAACTATCTCATTGGAAAAACCATTGACCTGGAAAATAGATGCAAGAGAGATAATTTAAAAATTATTGGACTACCTGAAAGCCATGATCAAAAAAGAGCCTAGATATCATCTTTCAAGAAATTATCAAAGAGAACTGCCCTGATATTCTAGAGCCAGAGGGTAAAATAGAAATTGAAAGAATCCACCAATTGCCTCCTGAAAAAGACACCAAGAAGAAGACTCCTAGGGACATTGTTGCCAAATGCCAGAGCTCCCAGATCAAGGAGAAAATACTACAAACATCCAGAATGAAATAATTTGATTATTGAGGAAACACAATCAGAATAACACAAGATCTGGCAGCTTCAACATTAAGGAATCAAAGGGCTTGGAATATGGTATTCCAGAGGTCAATGGAGCTAGGATTAAAACCAAGAATCACCTACCCAGCAAAACTGAGTATCATGCTCCAAGGCGAAATATGGATTTTCAATAAAATAGAGGACTTTCAAGCTTTCTCAGTGAAAAGACCAGAGCTGAATAGAAAATTTGACTTTCAAACACAAGAATCAAGAGAAGCATGAAAAGTTAAACAAGAAAGAGAAATCATAAGGGACTTACTAAAGCTGAACTGTGTTGTTTACATTCCTACATGGAAAGATGATGTGTATAATTCAAGAGACCTCAGTATTAGTTTAGCTGAAGGGAATATACATACACACACACACATACACACATATATATATATATATATATATATATATATATATATACACACATACATATATATGTATATGTATGTTTATGCATATATATGTATATATATGTTTATACATATATATGTGTGTGTGTGTGTGTATATATATATATATATATATATATAGAGAGAGAGAGAGAGAGAGAGAGACAGAGACAGAGAGAGACAGAGAGAGACAGAGGTCACAGGGTGAGTTGAATATGAAGGGATGTTATCTAAAAAAATCAAATTTAGGGATGAGAGAGGAATATGTTGAGAGAGTGAGAAAGGGAGAGATAGAATGGGGTAAATTATCTCACATAAAAGTGGCAAGAAAAAGCACTTCTATAAGAAGGGAAGAGGGGGCAGGTGAGGGGGAATGAGTGAATCTTGCTCTCATCAGATTTGACCCGAGGAGGGAATAACATACACACTCAATTGGGTATCTTACCCCACACGAAAGGAGGAGTAAGGGGATAAAAAGGGGGGATGATAGAAGGGAGGGCAGATGGGGGAGGAGGTAATCAAAAGCAAACACTTTTGAAAAGGCACAGTGTCAAGGAAGAAAACTGAATAAAGGGATATAGGATAGGAAGGAACAAAATATAGTTAGTCTTTCACAACATGAGTATAGTGGAAGGGTTTTACATAATGATACACATGTTGCCTATGTTGAATTGCTTGCCTTCTTAGGGAGGGTGGATTGGGAGGGGAGAGGGGGGAGAATTTGGAACTCAAAGTTTTAAAATCAGATGTTCAAAAACAAAAAATTGTTTGTGCATGCTACTAAAAAGTAAGATACACAGGCAATGAGGCGTAGAAATTTATTTTGCCCTACAAGAAAGGAAGGGAAAAGGGGATGGGAGGGGAGTGGGGTGATAGAAGGGAGGGCTGACTGGGGAACAGGGCAACCAGAATATATGCCATCTTAGAGTGGGGAGGAGGGTAGAAATGGAGAGAAAATTTGTAATTCAAACTCTTGTGAAAATCAATGCTGAAAACTAAATATATTAAATAAATAAATTAAATAAAAAAACAATTCAGAGAGGAAAAACTAAAGCAATGTGAAATAACCATTTTTACTATAATATAAAGTTGAATGCATAGCCCATTGAGCTGTCCTATCACTACTACCACTACTACTACTACTATGACTACTACTAATATGACTACTACTATGATAACAATGACTACTACTACTACTACTACATAATATTAATAAAATGCTTTAAGCCTTCCAAAATATTTTATAAATATTTTCTCATTCTATTCTGACAATACCCCTGGAAGGTAGGTACTGTTATTGTTCTTATTTTACAGATGAGAAAACTGAGACATGTGGAGGTAAAGTAATTTGTCCAGGATCACACAGCATGCTATCTTCAACACTCATTGTATTTGGATAATGTTTTTTGTCCCAGAACTGAATAGGAGGAAGGAAGTGAGCTAGATCGCTTTTGGGGAATTTTTATAGTAGTTTCAATGGCCACAATTGACTCCCAGAATCAAAACTCCACATTCTTAACCCAATATTTTTTGGTTGTGCTATATCTCTACAAATCATAGAATACCACTATTTCTGAATAGTCCAAAGCAGTTACCCAAAAGAAAATGGAGATACATATGGTAGGTGTAAGTAGTCTTTGGAATATTACCAACAATGACTTATGTGAAATATGTGGCATAAAATATATCACCTAGGAGATGTACAATTAAAAATGTAAGTAAGCTGGTCTTATAGTAAAAAAAAAAAACAATAATCATTGGATTTTCTGTACGTATTCTGAGTTCATCAATTTGCTTGTGTAACCAAATCATTCATTTGGATGGTCCTCATCCCATTCTTTCCCCATTAGAATTGTGATTATGTCACCAGAATTTAATTCTAAAGAATCCCCCAACGCTTTTGATCCAATTTCCCCATTCGATCCACAGATGGGAGAATTTTATATACTTCTCTTCAAATTCTGAAACTTCAAACAAAAATGCTTAGAGCATATGTGAGTCTGTTATAACATTTCACTCCTTCTCTATCTTAAACTCTAGAATAACTTGGTCACTATCTCCCAAGGTCACTCTTTTCAGCAACCAGTTCTTCATCATTTACCAACTTATTCTTCCTGATTGGTCAGAGGCAGATCCAGAATGGCAATCCCCACCCCCACCCCAACATTAGTTTATTCACCTCCTAAAAGATCAAATTACCATCAAAGGAAATCAAGAATCTCTCAGCTGCTTGGTATTTGACTAAAAGAGACCTCCTGCCAACCACCAAGGAGTTGGAGGCCCTAATTAAAATTTTCTCTCCAGTGAGGCTGATCAGCATTTCTTCATCCAAACATTCAAGCTATTCTTGGAGACTGTAGTACATATATCATTGTATTCTTTGTTCTCTTTCCATTGTCGCTTACTCAAATGTGTGACACTATGACTACCTCCTTCAAATTCACAGATCTCCACAAAAATGAAAATCCTCTTGATGGATGATTCTACTCCGCCTCCCCCTCCACCTAATGTGCTACTTGTATACTTTCATTTACTATATGCCAGCCTTGAGTCTCATCCTACACATTTTCCATGATACTTAAGAAATCGTATTAACTTCTCCATCATAATATCATAGGATCACAGGTTCATAGAATTAGAGCTGGAAGGAACCTTAGACATAACCTAGTCCACCTCCATGCTCTCCCTTATTTTACAGAGAGGCCAAATACCAGCCCAAAGTCAAATAGTAAATAGTAAAGCCATGTCCTGTAGCTCCAAATACTCTAATTCCAAGAACCAGCTAGGTGGCACAATGGTTATAATGCTGGACCTGGAGTCAGCAAGACCTGAGTTCAAATTCTTGCTGTCTGACCCTGGTCAAGTCACTTGACTTGTTTGCCTCAGTTTCCTCATTGGTAAAATGGAGGTGATAATATCACTTACCTCCCAGGGTTCTGAAGATAAAATGAGATACTATTTGTAAGGCAGAACATAGATAATAGCCATTATTATTATATTATTAATTCAGTTGGTTTATTTCCTATAGTTGACATATTGGCATACTAGACACTGACCCTATGATTATAATTTTTCCAAGTTTTGTTGATGCCTTTGGTTTTTGTATTCAAAATATGTTCCCAATAAATATGTTCAACCTGAGAACCCTTTGAGTAACACAGTCAAGCTAAATCAACTAATATGCTGACTATGTTCTACACGGAATGTTGCATTCTGTACCTAAAACTCCCATCCCCATTGAGAATGAGGTGGTGCATTTCTTAATCTGCATGCTAGAACCAATAGTAGAGTTTACTTTTAATTTGATTTCACTTCCTTTTAGTGTTTTTTAAATATATATTATCATAGTCATTGGTTATTTTATTTCCCTAGTTCTGCTTTCTTTGTTCCCCATCAGTTCATAATAAATCTTCCCTTTGTTTCTCTGAATTTCACCCACTAAGGTTGGCGTGTCTTTTTTTTTTCTCTGACATTGGCTCAGACCCTCATTGGCTGTGTTCTCTCCTGTTTGTTAAGGAGTCAGTGACTAGCACTCTTGATTCCATTGAACAATGGATTACTTTTACAAAGGTATATTTACTTCAAAGATATAGCAAATAAACATACAAGAATTTCCCTAAATGTCTCAGAAGAATACTCTCCCTGTACCACCTCAGGCTCTGGGAAAGTAGATGCAAAACTTAGCTCAGTTTCTGCATAGCACTGGGCCCACCAAGTTCATGTCCAGAGGTAATACAGATCAATCCGTCTACTGGGTTGAAATCTCAAAGCTTGTTCCCAAGGATGACTCTTGCTCCTGAAGGCATCAGTGCTGTGCTGGATAACATGAGAAACTCAGTCTGGGTTCTGACTTCTGAATTTCCGTGGCTTGTTCTCCCAAAGTTGGAGACTCCGTTCCTTTCACCAGATGTCATGAACTAAGTAGTCGAAGAAATCCTCTGCAAGCAAATGAGGCAAAGATGGCCAGTTAAATTTGACAAGACTTTTTGAATTCCTCTGCAGCTGATCAAAAAGGCTCATCCTCAACATGTTGTTAGCTGACTGGAACCAATTATGGAATGCCCACACCTGAGCTAGTCTCTCCCAGGCTGTTCACTTACACATCACAGATCTCTCAGAAACAGCTCCCGAGTGTCCTCTATATGAAGATGCCATCTTAGAAAGTTGAGGGAGTCTGCATATATCTATTATACTCAAGGAACAACAATCAGTTCAGAGTCTTTCCCCAGTTGATGGCTACCCACTTTGTTCACAGGATTTTGCTACCACGAAAAGCATCTCTATGAATGTTTACTTTATAGAAAGCCTTTCTTCCTATTATTAACTTCCTTGAGAGTACAGGTGTACCTTGTTTTATTGTCCTTAGCTTTATTGTGCTTCATAGATGTTGCGTTTGGTATTTTTTTTTGTTTATTTTGTTTGGTTTTTACAAATTGAAGTGTTGTGGCAACCCTGTGTCAAGCAAGTCTACTGGCGCCATTTTTTTTCCAACAGCATGTGCTCATAGTGTCTATGTCACAATTTAGTAATTTTGGCAATATTTCAGACTTTTTCAATCTTATTATGTCTGTTATGGTCATCTGTGATCAGTGATCTTTGATGTTCCTATTCTAACTGTTTTGGGACTTCACAAACCATACCCATATAAAACAGTGAACCTAATTGATAAATCTTGTGTGTGTTCTGACTGCTCCACCAACAGAATTTTTTCCCTGCCTCACTCCCTCTCCTTAGGCTTTCCTTTTCTCTAAGACACAACAATATTGAAAAAATGTTACATAAACTTAGTCGGTAAAGCAGCAGCAGGATTTGAAGGGATTGACTTCAATTTCAAAAGAAGCTCTACCATGGGTCAAATGCTATCAAACAGCATATCAATCCATGTGCCAAACTTCATTGTCACAGCTGCTCCAACCTTCGGCAGCCACCACCCTGATCAGTCAACAGCCGTCGACATTGAGGTAAGACCAGCAATACAACTTGCTGAAGGCTCAGATGATGATTAGCATTTTTTTAGCAATAAAGTATTTTTAAATTAAGATATGCAAATTTGGGGGTTTTTTAGACATAATACTATTGCACACTTAACAGACTACAGTATAGTGTAAACATAACTTTTGTAGGCACTGGACAACCAAAACATTTTTCTGTGACTTGCTTTATTGCAGTGGTTGGGAACCAACCCCATGATATCTCTGAGGTATACCTGTACAAGCACGTGGTGGGATCACTGGGCTGAAGGATAAGAAGAGCTTAGTAACTTTCTCAAATTATCCCAAATTATTTCCAAGAGTGGCTGGCCCACTTCCTAGCTCCATCAACAGAGAATCTGTGTGCTTGCTCTATAACTGAGCATCATTTCTTCTCTCCCCTGTCCTTGTTTACTGCAAAATACTGAGCGTTTTTAGTGCTACTTCTCCTATTTTCATTTCCTTTGGGATTGCCTTGACTAGCTTCAATCAAGCTGTTCAGTACACTGAAAGTCATAAATGAATCTGTAAGTTATCTTTTCAAGGACAAGACTGATTCTGACATGTTTGTATGACATTAACAATCATCACGTACAACTCAAATAAATTATTTTCCCCCACAGGGTTTATCAGGTTGCTTCCATAGAAATGTGGATGTTTACACTTCAGTCATATATGTTCATTCAGGCCTTTAAAATCTCTAAGCAAGTCATAATCTTTATAAATACTGAAAATGTGACTTGCTGCATTAACCACATATTTCTTGAGGTTACTGGAGCTTTGCGGAAACTGAAATGATGCTCTTGATAGGAAATGCCATGGTAGAAATTGTGGGGATGTCAATGTAATTGTCCTCCCTTCCCTTCCACCCCTGCCCCCCATACTCAAGCAAGGCCTGCCTCCTTTCAGGGTCAGCCTACTGGGGACATGCCCAGGGAGATTATATGTGTCTTCCTACCTAGCAGCAAACATTCATTATTAAGCATCACTTGTGTGCAGAGGACTGCGCTAGATTCTTGGAAATGAACAAAGTTTAGGTAAGATGCTATCCATCACTTCATATAGTGCATAATAATAAATAACTATATCAATTGTAGGGATCTTGATCTACCATCCCCTGGGGGAGCAATAGAGGGAGGAAGAGGGGTGTTACAGTAGATAAAACCATAGGCCTGGAGTCAGAAAGAGCCCAGTTCAAATTTAGCCTTAGATATTAGCTATGTGACCCTGGATAATTCACAGCCTCTCTTTGCTTCAGTTTCCTCAAGTGTAAAATGGGGATAATAAGAGCATCTCCCTCATGGTGTTGTTTGAGGATCGAACGATAATCATTGCAAAATGCTTAGCACAGTGTTCGACACATAGTAGGCACAATACAAACGTTCATTCCCTTTTTTTCCCCTACTCCCTTCCTAGCAGAGTTGCATCCCATGGAACCAGAAAGTGACCAGGAGGCCAAATGATGCTTTGCCTCCATTTCCCTTGAGGGCAGGGACAAACATTCTTTTACAGTGTCTAGCACAATTCCACTCCTTCTGTTGCTCAGTGAACAGCATTGGATGGTGGTTTACTATTTGACATTTTCAGCAATGTCTGATCCTCTTAGAAATCCATTCAATTGTTTGCTTCAAAAATGCCTCCAAGGCAGTAAATCCCTCCAGGTTGTGGCTTCAGAACATGTGATAGCCTCTTATCTATTTTCAGTCCTTTTAAATTCCTCTTTATTCTTGTGGTTTGGGACAGGTGAGAGGGCAGCACCTGAATGGCTGCTACTCACCATTCATTATCTAATATATCTGTATTAAACCCCAAAAAAGGAAAGAAAGAAAAAAAAAGCTCAATTGTTTCTTTCCTTCCAGGGATAGAGACCTCCCTTCACCCTTTATGCCTCTGATCATTTCTGCTGCCCTTTTCTGAACCTTCACTTTGTCAGCTCTACTTTCTTTGAGGCAGGATGATCAAAGCAGCACTAAGCATGCCAGCAATTTTTACAATAAATAGCATTTTCTGGGTTATTTTTCCTTCCTATGTTAATGCAACCCAGCCACCTTTCTAGATCTTTAAAACCACCCCAGTATATTTGCTGTCTGGCTCCGTTGCAGGCAGAAAAAAAAATCAGTTCATATTAGACCAGAAGCAAGCCCAATTCTTGCCCCATTTGCAAACCGAAACTGTAGCTAATATTTTTGGAACTTTGAAAAACTTCAGTAAAGTCTATTCTTCACATTCGCTTGAATTTCCCTGGAAAAAAAAATTGAGGCTGGTCTGATCTCTAGTCACTTACGTATTAAGACTTTAAAGCCTAATGCAATGTAAAATACTGACTTCTGGTGGCAAACCCTCTCTCATTCCATCCCAAGCTGTATCACCTCCCTGAGTTCCCATCTCTTCCTCACTAGCACCCTACCCAAGTCCTCTCTGTCCAATTGTCTGACCCCAATCATGCCTGAAACTTTATTTTCTACCCATCTTCAAAATCCTCCATCTCTGTCTCTGTCTTTCTCTCTGTCTGTCTGTCTGTCTGTCTGTCTGTCTCTCTCTCTCTCTCTCTCTCTCTCTCTTGCCATTTTCTTGCTGACTAAGATGATGGAGACATACAGGTTAATAGACTCAGTGCAAGTCCAGCTTCAAACAACAGCATCTCAAGGTTGACAAAGGTCAAGCATCCACTTGATATATGTGCGTGTGTATATACACCCCTGCATATGCACATGCATACATATATGCATATCCATATGTACATTGTAGACACAAACGTCCATATACACATGTGTGTATATATATATGTATACACATCCTATGCCAGCACTAATGTTCTGGGCTACCATGTCATATGGTTGACTCATACTCTGTTGTTGTTGTAGCTCATTTTTTTCAGTCATGTCTGACCCTTTGTGACCTCTTTTGGGCTTAGTGATTTACCATTTCCTTCTCCAGCTCATTTTACAGATGAGGAAACTGAGGCAAACAGAATTAGTGACTTGCCCAGGGTCACACAACTAGTAAATATCTGAGTTCAGATTTGAACTTAAGAAGATGAGTCTTTCTGACTCAGAGCCTGAAATTCTATCCACTGTGCTTTCTAGCTGCTTTGATAATCTTTTTTTTTAATATATTTAGTTTTCAGCATTGATTTTCACAAGAGTTTGAATTACAAATTTCCTCCCCATTTCTACCCTCCCCCCCACTCCAAGATGGCATATATTCTGGTTGCCCTGTTCCCCAGTCAGCCCTCCCTTCTGTCACCCCACTCCTCTCCCATCCCCTTTTCCCTTCCTTTCTTGTAGGGCAAGATAAATTTCTACGCCACATTGCCTGTGTATCTTATTTTCTAGTTGCATGCAAAAACTTTTCTTTTTGTTTTTGAGCATCTGTTTTTAAAACTTTGAGTTCCAAATTCTCTCCCCTCTTCCCTTCCCACCCACCCTCCCTAAGAAGTCAAGCAATTCAACATAGGCCACATGCATATCATTATGTATAATGCTTCCACAATACTCATGTTGTGAAAGACTCACTATATCTTGCTCCTTCCTAACCTATCCCTCTTTATTGAATTTTCTCCCTTGATCCTGTCCCCTTTTGAAAGTGTTTGTTTTTGATTACCTCCACCCATCTGCCCTCCCTTCTATCATTCCCCCCTTTTTTATCTTCTTCTTCCTCCTTTTTTCCTGTGGGGTAAGTTACCCAATTGAGTATGTTTGGTATTCCCTCCTCAGGTCAAATCTGATGAGAGCAAGATTCACTCATTCCCCCTCACCTGACTTCTCTTCCCTTCCTACAGAACTGCTTTTTCTTGCCACTTTTATGTGAGATAATTTACCCCATTCTATCTCTCCTTATCTCCCTCTCTCAATATATTCCTCTCTCATCCCTTAATTTTATTTTATTTCTTTTAGATATCTTCCTTTCATCTTTACTTCACCCTGTGCCCTCTCTCTCTCTCTCTCTCTCTCTCTCTCTCTCTGTATATATATATATATATATATATATATATATATATACACATATATCATAAACACACACACACACACATATATATATATATATATATATATATATATATATGAATATTCCCTTCAGCTACCCTAATACTGAGGTCTCATGAATCATACACATCATCTTTCCACGTAGTAATGTAAACAAAACAGTTCAACTTTAGAGAATTTCTGTTTCTTGATTACCTTTTCATGCTTCTCTTGATTCTTGTGTTTGAAAGTCAAATTTTCTATTCAGCTCTGGTCTTTTCACTGAGAAAGCTTGAAAGTCCTCTAATTTATTGAAAATCCATATTTTGCCTTGGAGCATGATACTCAGTTTTGCTGGGTAGGTGATTCTTTGTTTTAATCCTAGCTCCATTGACCTCTGGAAGATCGTATTCCAAGCCCTTCGATCTCTTAATGTTGAAGCTGCTAGATCTTGCATTATTCTGATTATGTTTCCACAATACTCAAATTGTTTCTTTCTGGCTGCTTGCAATATTTTCTCCTTGACCTGGGAGCTCTGGAATTTGGCAACAATATTCCTAGGAGATTTCTTTAGGGGATCTATTTGAGGAGGCGATCGGTGGATTCTTTCAATTTCTATTTTGCCCTGTGGCTCCAGAATATCAGGGCAGTTCTCCTTGATAATTTCTAGAAAGATGATATCTAGGTTCTTTTTTTGATCATGGCTTTCAGGTAGTCCAACAATGTTTAAGTTATCTCTCCTGGATCTATTTTGCAGGTCAGTGGTTTTTCCAAAGAGATATTTTACATTGTCTTCCATTTTTTCATTTCTTTGGTTCTGTTTTATAATATCTTGATTTCTCATAAAGTCACTAGCTTCCACTTGCTCCAATCTAATTTTTAAGGTAGTATTTTCTTCAGTAGTCTTTTGGACCTCCTTTTCCATTTGGCTAATTCTGCCTTTCAAGGCATTCTTCTCCTCATTGGCTTTTTAGAGCTCTTTTGCCATTTGAGTTAGTCTATTTTTTAAAGTGTTGTTTTCTTCAGTGTATTTTTCAGCAATTTTTTGAGTCTCCTTTAGCAAGTCATTGACTTGTTTTTCATGGTTTTCTCACATCCTTCTGATTTCTCTTCCCAATTTTTCCTCTACTTCTCTTACTTGCTTTTCCAAATCCTTTTTGAGCTCTTCCATGGCCTGAGACCAGTTCGTGTTTTTCTTGGAGGCTTTTGTTGTAGGCTCTATGACTTTGTTGACTCCTTCTGGCTGTATGTTTTGATCTTCTTTGTCACCAAAGAAGGATTCCAGAATCTGAGACTGAACCTGGGTGCATTTTCGCTGTCTGGCCAAATTCCCAACCAACTAACTTGACCCTTGAGTTTTTCAGCAGGGCATGACTGCTTGTAGACTAAAGAGTTCTATGTTCCATGCTTGGGGGGGATGCGCCAGCTCTGCCACACCAGCACTCCTCCTTCCCCAAGAACCCCCAACCCGGACTGGGCTTAGATCTTCATCAGGCTGTACACTCCTGCTCTGATCTGCCACTTGATTCCTCCCACCAGCCTGGGGCTGGAAGCAACTGCAGCTGTACTTCTGTAGCTGCCCCACCTCTGCTGCCCCCGGGCTGGTAGCCCAACCGCAAACTCCTTCCACTCCTGCAGCTTTTCCCACTAACCTTCTCTGTTATCTTTGGTGTTTGTGGGTTGAGAAGTCTGGTAACTTCTGCAGCTCACTGATTCAGGGTGCTAGGGCACACTCCACCCAGCTCCTGGTCTGGTTGGTCCGCACCACTCACACTGGGCTCTGCTCCACTCCGCTCTGCTCTGCTCCCAGCTCCATGCGGGATAGACCTCACCCAGAGACCATCCAGGTTGTCCTGGGCTGGAGCCCTGCTTCCCTCTGCTCTTTTGTGGGTTCTGCAGTTCTAGAATTGATTTAGAGCCATTTTTATAGGTTTTTGGAGGGACTTAGAGGGGAGCTCATGCTAGTCCCTATATTTCAGCCACCATCTTGGCTCCACCCGTGCTTTGATAATCTTGCTATTTGCTAAAATCTTATCATATGAACTGTTGCCTAGTTTTGTCTTCCCCATCTTGTACTTGCAAATTTTTGTTTATTCATTTGTTTGTTTTTAGTAGAGTGTGAAACCTTAAATTTATCCTTATTAAATTTTATATCATTAGATTCAGGCCATTGTTCTAGTTTGTCAAGATATTTCAACTTCTGATTTAAGTCAGCCAATATGACTCCCTCACTCCCACAACCCATCTCAACTGATAAATATTTGATCCAGACCTTCATCTAAGTAAAAAGGTGGAATAGAATTTATACCTACCTAAGAAAATCCTTTGGGTTTGTGCGTCTTGACAGTAGACTATAAGTTACACAAGAGCAGGGACTACTTTTTCATGTTTGTCTCCCAAGTGTTTAGAGCACAGCTTTTCACAAAGTTGATGCTTAATGTAGGTCATCCCACCCTCCCCAGGCATGATACAAAGATATTGAGTAAGACCTTTTGTTCTCTCCTGTTTACTGAACAAGGTGTGACATTAATAATGGTTGACATTTATATGCCATTTTAACTTCTATTCTTTTATTGGTGACTTTGGTCTTTACATTATAATCATTTCTGGGAACAATTCCCTCTGCAAAGTTGAACCCTCTCTTGTAATATAGAAAACAAACACACAAAACAACAATTCAGCAAAAGATACTGGATATAGTTATCACTTCTAATGATATACACAAAATTCGGTCATTTCTCTGTAGTAAATAGGATCTGTGTCTATTATGTCAGGACAATTATGGTTTGGCTGGTGTTTTTTGTTTGTTTGTTTTGGTTTTTGCCTTTTTTTACCTACTCAGTGCTTGGAATACTTTAAATTATCTTTTCATTTGTATTATTTTAGTCATGGTGCATGTTATTTTAATTCTACTTATTTCAGCCTGCATCAGTTCATAAAATTCTCCCCATTTTCTCTGAATTCTTCATATTTCTTTATTGCACAATAATAAACCATTGCATTGAAATGCCATTATGCTTTTCAGCCATTCTTCAATCAATAGGCTCCTTTTCTTCCATTTCTATGCAACTACAAAGAATGATGCTATAAAGAATGGCATATGTTTGATCTTTGTCCATATAGTCTATTTTTGGCTGAATCATAGATCCAAGGGTATGGGCAATTTTGTCACTTTTCTTAAATAATTCCAAATTTATATGCAGAAAAGTGGACCAATTGACAATCTAGCCCACAGTGTATTTATGAACCTATCTTTCTATTGCCCCTCCAATAAAGCCTTCTCCAATTGTTCTTCTTTTAAAATTTTTATTGATATATTTTGTTGCTACATTGACTAATTCTTTCTAGTAATCCTCTCCTTTCACAGGAGTCACTCCATATAACAAAGACTATTCTTATCCAATTTTTTGCTCTTTGCCTTCCTATATTTGATCATTAGCTTGATATAAGAAAGGAATATGCTGGTAAATGTATAACAAACAGCTTTGTCTCACTCTTACTCTATCTCTCTTTCTCTCTCTCTCTCTCTCTCTCTCTCTCTCTCTCTCTCTCTCATATGTATACATATACCTACCCACGTATATGTATATATACATATATGTATGTATATACATGCACATACCTACCTTTAAGTTTCATCAGCATTATTAACATTTTCTCCATGGTAGATAATTAACAAAATAATAAATTAAGCCATGATTAATAGTAATTAACAATTCCCAAAGTGTAAATGCCCACATTGAAAACTAAACAATAGGATCCGCAAATGGAGTTCCAGCACAGCCACAAAGTGAAATTTTGGAGTTGTTTAAATTGCATTGTCTTTGCATTTCTCACTATTAATGATTTGGAACATGCTTTCAAAAGTTCATTTATGGTTAGAGATTCTTTTGAAAATCATTCTTATCCCCGTTCTATTGGGGAATGGCTCTTGTTTCTATGTGTGTCTGTCATCCTGGGTGTTCTGTTAATCAGATTTTTATCAGTGAAATATCCTATCACTCTATTGTCTCTTTTCTAACTCTATCTAAATTTATTTTGTCCATGCAAATGCTTTCTAATTTTCCATGTTCCAAATCGTCTTTTGTAAAATCTCTATTCTCTATTACAATAAGAATTCTCTTTCTAGCTATAGTTTTGAAAGGTATCTCTTTCCATTACCTTCTTCCTCTTCCCCCAACCCCAAGTAATCTTTTAAAAATAATTGTCTTCTGTTTTCCATAACCTAAATTTCTCAAGACATCCTCTCCACGCACCAGCAACCAGCCCTCCAACATAACAAAAAGATCAGTTCAGCAAAACAAATCAGTGCATCTTTTGCTATCTTGGCCAATTTGCAAGGCATGAAGTAGAACCTCAGGGTTCTTTTGATTTGCCTTTTTCTCATAAGTGATTTGGATTAATTTTTCTTATGATGACCAAGAGATTCCAATTCTTCTTTTTAGAGCTGTTTGCTCGTCATTTTGATCACTTTTATATCTGGGTGTAGCTTTTTGTCTTTTTGTCTGTATTACTTCTCCACAAATTTTGTGTATCACACCTGTATCAGAGATATTTGATATTTTTCCCAATTAGCCATTTCTCTTCTAATCCTATTTGCCATAATTTGGATAGTGCAAAAGCTTTTCAACTTCATGAAATAAAAATTATCTATTTTTATTATCACCTTTGCCTCTTGTTAAGAGTTTTCTTTTTAGTCATAGGTGTGAATGCACTGGATCTCCTTTTCTTTAAAGCTTTTTTTATGTTTTATATGATCTTTAATACTGAGGACATGCATCCATTGCAAACTTATTATAGTATATCGTATAAGAAGCTGGTCTAAATCTAATTTCAGACAAACTCCTTTCCAGTTTCCCAATAGCCCTTGTCTAAAAAGGAATCTTTTATCTAGTAATTTATGTTTTGGGGTTTATCAAGCATTAAATTATAGTATACAGCTGCTTCTGTTTCTTGCTTATTTAGACTGTTGTACTATTCCTTTTATTTTTTTTAACCAGTACCAAGTGGTTTTGATGACCATGGCTTTAAGTATGTGGTTTGAGGTCTGCTAATGCTTTACCTACTTTGCAGATACTTTTTCTCAGTATTTCCTTGGAGATCCTAGACAATTTTATTATTGTTTTATCTACTTCCTATTCCTTCTCCAATTTGATTGTTTTTAATCACTTAATCTGTAATTAATTAAGGTTGCATTAAGTGTATGTCTTATTGCCAGGATCAAATTATGAATGGTGAGTATCTCTTCATTTATTTTAGTCTTACTTTATTTCTGCCAAGGGTATTTTATAGTTCCATTTATGTAAAGTGTATGTGTGAGCATGTGAATGTGTTTACATGTGTTAGCAGGTTAAACTCCAGAATTTAGGAGCATTTTTAACTTGGTTGGATGGAATTTCTCTTACCATTTCTTCTCAGATATTACTATGTAGAAATGCAATGATTTTTGTGGATATCTTGTGTTTCTTATGCTTTTAGTAAAACTATTAATAATCTCAATTAGTTTCTTCACTGATTCTCAGGGGTCTTCTAAGTGAGATATCATGTAATTTGCAAATAGGAATAATTGTATCCCATGCTGACATTCATATATTATATTTTGTTTTCTCATCTTTTTACTATACGCAGTCTTTCTAGAACTATAAAGTGGGGGAAAGAGCTCCCTTCATTTATCCTATTTGTACTGTTAAACCTAATGTTTCTCTTTTGCAAATGATGCTAACTCTCTATTTAAGCTATATGATTTTGATCATATTAAAGAATGACACTTCCATGCCTAAGTTTTTTAGTTATTCTTTTAAACCTGAGTGCTCTATTTTTCGAAGGCTTTTAATATATTCACTGAAATGATCATGTGGTTTCTGTTAATATTTGTTATTTACATGATTAAACATGCTCATTGTCTAATGTTGAACCATCTTTTACCCCTGGTATGAATCCAGTGTGGTCATAGTGAATTATTTTTGCATATATTGCTTTAGTTTTCTTGAAAGAATTTTATTCTTAATATTAACATCTATATTGATGAACAATATTTGTCTAATAACATCTTTCACTGTTCTCCTTGGTTTGGGATCTTACTTATTTCATAAAAAGGAATTTGGAAGAATATGTATGATTCTATTTTGAGAATATTTTTTGTAGCATGGGTATTAATTTGTTTCTAAATATTTCCTGGAATTCACTTGTTAATCTGTCTGGCCCGGTTTTTTTCATTCCTGCTTTATTAATTCATTAATGACTTTTGTTTTGTTTTGATATTGAGGTCTTAACATATCTATTGTTTTATTGGTTTGGTTATTTTATAATTTTGTAGCTAATCATCCATTTTTTTTGAATTTTTATGTTTTGACTTATGATGAAAAATGCTATCCACCTCCAGAGAAAGAACTGATGGAGTCTAAATGTGTATTGAAGCATACTTTTTTTTACTTAATTTTTATTGGTCTTGAGGTGTGTTTTTTTTTAAAAAAATTGGTCTGTTTTCTTTTACAACTTGGCTTATATGAAAATATGTTTTGCATGACTGCACATGTATAATCTATATCAAATTGCTTGCCTTCTCAAGGAGGGAGATTGGAAGGAGTGGGGGAGAGCATTTGGAACTCAGAATTAAAAATAAGCAAATGTTAAAAATTGTTTTTACATGTAATTGGAAAAATTATATATAAAAAAGGAATTCCTATCTTTTGCTGGCATCTAATTGTACATTGTACATAGTTTCTGTTGTTCTATTCATTTACTTTCTGTTGTGAATTCACCTTTTTGGATTTTAATTTGTAATCTGATTTTCCTTTCCCTTGTTCATGACACTCGCATTGGGATTATTGCAAAAACTTCCTAATTGTTTCCTTGCTTCTGTTCTCCTTTCCATCCAATGCTGCCAAAATTACATCCCTAAAACACATCTTTGACTATGTTGCTCTCCTACTTAAGAAGCTCCAAGTGGTTCCCTCCTGCCATCAGGATAAAACAGAAACTTCTCCATTTGGGATTTAAAGCCCATGATAATCTGTTTCTAGACTACTCTTTCATGACTGTTGTACAGGATACCACCTTCTTGGCCACAACCTTCCAGTCAAATTGGTTCCATACAACTTTCCATCTCCCATTTCTGTTTTTGTATAGACTGCTCCACCTGCCTGAAATAACAATGCTTCAAGGTTTCAAAGTGCTTTACTGTTATCTCATTTGTTTCTAATAACAACTTTGTAAGGCAAGTGCTAGTATCCCCATCTTACAGATGGGAAAACAGATGCACAGAGGTTAAGTGATTTGCCCAAGGTCACATAGCTAGTAAGTGTTTAAAGCAGGATTTGAATCCAAGTCTTCCTGACTCCAAGTTTCAGGGCTTTATCCACTGGGCCACCTAGCTTCTCCATGTCTTAGAATATTTAGCTTTCTTCCATATGAGGCCTTTTCTAACCTATCCAGTTGTTCGAGCCTCTATTATATTCCTTCATACCTCATTACTGTGTAATTGCTTTTATAGATTTTATATTTACTCTGCTTGCCTCACTTTACTCAAATGCAAAATATGGATAATAATAGCACCTACTTCTCAGGGCTGTTGTGAAGATAAAGTGAGATAATATTTGTAAAAATGTTCATACAGTTCATAGTAGGTGCTATATAAATGCATATAGTAGGTGCTATATAAATATTGATTCTCTTTTCAATACACATTGTTTACCTTAACAAAATGTAAGCTTCTTGAGGATAGGAACAACTGTTTTTGGTTTTGAATCCACAGAGCCTATCATAGTGCCAGACCCAGCATAGATGTTTAAGGTGATTTTTAATTTTTAAATGGAACTTAATTGAACTGAATCAAATTAAAGATGTTAAAATAAGGATTAGAACTGAGAATTGGTGATGACATCATTGTAGCTAATATTCACATAATTAAACTGGTTCTTGGACTAGGCCTCTGAAATGGTAGAAGGAACAGTCACTAGTGAAAAAAGAGACAGACCAAGAGACAGACAATGACAGAGAAGCAGAAACACAGAGACATAGAGAAGAAGAGACATTCTCTTTCTCCTTGAGAAAGAGCATCAGAGAAGGAAGAAGAGCAGAAATAGTTCCAAAACTATCTGCTAAAACCAGAATTAGAATAGACTGGGTTCTAAGGGGAGAGGTCTGTATATTCATGTACCCCATTCAAATAAGAAAGACATAAAGTCTGAAGGAAGAGCAATGTGAGGCATGTGGACTGTGTATGGTTGGTCCCTGGGGAAGGTGAAATCACTAGAGGATAATTTTTCTTGACTGTTAATGGAATCAGGTATGAATTTTTTGCATTTTTGTCTGACTAAATAAAATCTACCCTATATTCAATGTCTTGTTAGCCTGGTTTCTTGTATAAGAACTGACAGCCATTTTTTTCCTTTTTGGAAGACATAGAAAAGAGCCAAATTTCTATTACACAAGAAAATCCTAGCTTGTGGCATGAGCCATAGGGTTCCATATTGATAAGCCTTCAAGGGGTGGAGCCAAGATGGCGGAATAAAAGCAAGGACTTGCTTGAGCTCTCCCCCAAACTCTTCCAAGTTCCTGTAAAAAAATGACTCTGAACAAATTCTAGAGTAGCAGAACCCAACAAATGACCAAGTAAAACAAATTTCCAGCCCCAGACAATCTGGAAGGTCAACAGAAAAGGTCTACTGCACTGTTCTGGGAGAGGAGGGCAGACCAATGCTGGCCACATTGGAACAGACTGGGCCCCCCAGAAAACTTGAAGCAGCCCTCAGGGGACTGAATCACTGGCAGTTGTGGTGGTTTCCAGATTTCTCAACCCACAAATGCCAAAGACAACTTTGAAGGTCAGTAGGAAAGGTCTATCAGGACCCGGGTGAGAGAGGAGCACAGTTTGGCCCCAAGCCCTGGGGTTTTGGAGGTGGAGGCAGTGGCAGCAGCAGCAACAGTGGCTGCTTCTGGAGCTCTCAGCCCATAGACAGTGGGGTCCCTGAACAGTCAAGAATTGCAAGGATCACTTTGCTGGTGCTGAGGCAGGATTCCCTTGCTTTGCCCTGCTTGGATCTGGGTTGCAGTCTTGGGTGATGGTCCTGGGGTGAGGCGGAGCACTGGTATGGCAGAGCTTGTAGTGGCAGTGGAGAGAGAGTCCTCCTAGCAGTTTCAAGGCAGAAAAGAGTGCTTGTGGTAACTCAGAGAGCAGAGCACAGGCCAGGAAAGGAATAAACACATCTCCTTTGATCATACCACCTTGGAAGAAGTGAAAATTTATGGACCCCTAGAAGTACCTCTGAAAACAGCTGCACAAAGCCCATGAAGATTCAGAGAATACACCCTTCACAATGGAAGCAGAGTCCTACTTTAACAAAGAGTCAAAAAGTCAAATAACTGGCTGGGAAAATGAGCAGACAGGGTAAAAAAAAGATTATAGAATCTTACTTTGGGGACAAAGAAGATCAAAACATATAACCAGAAGAAGACAACAAAGTCAAAGCTTCTATATCCAAAGCCTCCAGGAAAAACATGAATTGGTTGTATGTCGTGGAAGAGCTCAAAAAGGATTTTGAAAATAAAGTAAGAGAAGTAGAGAAAAATGGGGAAAGAAATGAGAGTGATGCAAGAAAATCATGGAGAATGAGTCAACAGCTTGCTAAAGGAGACCCCAAAAAATACTGAAGAATATAACACCTTAAAAAATAGACTAACCCAAATGGCAAAAGAGGTCCAAAAAGCCAACGAGGAGAAGAATGTGTTAAAAAGCAGAATTGGACAAATGGAAAAGGAGGTCCAAAAGCTCACTGAAGAAATTAATTCCTTAATAATTAGAATGGAGCAAATGGAAGTTAATGACTCTATGAGAAATAAAGAAACTATAAAAACAGAACCAAAAGAATGAAAAAAAATAGAAGACAATGTGAAATATCTCATTAGGAAAGCAACTGACTTGGAAAATAGATCCAGGAGAGATAATTTTAAAATTATTAGACTACCTGAAAGCCATGACCAAAGAAGAGCCTAGACATTATCTTTCAAAAATTTATCAAAGAAAACTGCACTGATATTCTAGAACCAGAAGATAAAATAGAAATTGAAAGAATCCATCAATCACCTCTTGAAAAAGATCCCAAAAGGAAAAATCCTAGGAATATTGTAGCCAAATTCCAGAGTTCCGAGGTCAAGGAGAAAATATTGTAAGCAGCCAGAAAGAAACAATTCAAGTATTGTGGAAACACAATCAGGATAACAGAAGCTTTAGCAGCTTCTACATTAAGGGATCAGAGGGCTTGGAATATGATATTCCAGCAGTCAAAGTAACTGGAATTAAAACCAAAAATCACCTACCCAGAAAAACTGAGTATAATTCTTCAGGGGAAGAAATGGACATTCAGTGAAATAGTGACCTTTCAAGCATTCTTGATGAAAAGATTAGAGCTGAATAGGAAATTTTACTTTCAAACACAAGACTCAAGAGAAACATGAAAAGGTAAAGAGGAAAGAGAAATGATAAGAGACTTATGTTTACATTCCTATATGGAAGGATGATATTTATAATTCATGAGACCTTTCTCAGTATTATGGTAGTAGGAGGGAATCTATATCTATATCTATGTACATATACATACAAGCATATGTAAATACATACATACATACATATACACTCAGGGTGAGTTGAATATGAAGGGATGATATCTAAAAAATAAAATTAAGAGGTGAAAGAGGAGTGTACTGGGAGAAGGAGAAAGGGAGGGGTAGAATGGGGTAAATTATCTACATAAAAGAGGCAAGAAAAAGCTTTTACATTGGAGGGGAAGTTGGGGGAGGTGAGAGGGAATGAGTGAACCTTACTCTCATTGGATTTGGCTTAAGGCGAGAATAACATATACACTCAATTAGGTATAGAAATCTATGTTATCCTACAGGAAAACAGTGTGGAAGGGGTTAAGAGAGGTGGGGGGATGACAGAAGGGAGGACAGATTGGGGAAGGGCAGTCAGAAGCAAACATTTTTGAGGAGAGACAGGGTCAAAGGAGAGAATAGAATAAATGTGGAGCAGAATAGGATGGAGGGAAATATAGTTAGTCTTTCTGAACATGACTATTATGGAAGTATTTTTGCATAACTACATATGTCTAACCTATATCGAATTGCTTGCCTTCTCAATGAGAGTGGGTGGGGAGGGAAGAAAGGAGAGAATTTGGAATTTAAAGTTTTATAAACTAAAGTTAAAAACTGTTTTTACATGCAACTGAGAAATAAAATATACAAGCAGTGGAGTATAGCAATCTATCTTACCCTACAGGAAAACAAAGGCAAAGGGATAAAAGAAGGTGAGAATGATAGAAGGGAGGACAGACTTCGAAAAGGGGTAATCAGAATGCACGCCATCTTGGGGTGAGTGGAGGGGAGAGATGGGGAGAAAATTTGGAACTCAAAATCTTGTGGAAGTAATGTTGAAAACTAAAAATTAATTAATTTTAAAAAGCCCTTCAAGACTGAACCCAATCCATGTGAACCCAGAGTTAATATTTTGTTCCCTAAATTACATAATTTTTTTAAAAAATCTGAATTATATTGAGTTGACTTGCCACCATTGTTTTACTTTCCTTATGTTATGGATTATAGGTACAAGTCAAGCCAACGAGCTTTTTGAATTGACTACATCATGACTGCTATTTGACAGTGGAGTTAGTAGGGAAATTACTCTTTTACTTTATCAGAAGCAAAATATAATAGCTTGCAAAGCTTTCTTTTTCTATAAGATGCCCAGCTAAACTTTGGGGCAGAGAGGGGAAGCAACAAGGAGGTTTTGCAGACTGAACCTTTATTAAATTAAAATCTGGGAAATTTTCATAAAGGCAGAGCAAATTCTCTAAGAAGGGTCATCTAATAAAATCTCCAGACTTGGAGATGATGCTAGGTTGTACAAGTAGAAACACATTTATTTGTTTGTTTTCCATAGTACCTCTAGGAGGAACTTTTAGAAACAGACTACCATGTGTCTTTACATAAGACTTCCACTTCTCGGTTTCCCTGATCCTGTTGTATAGCTTGATTTTTCATCTGCCATTGGTTCACTCTGCATCCCACTAGAGATGAGCTGAAAGATGATCTAGTAAGACAGTTCAAATCTGCAGAGAAATGGGAAATGAGCTATGATACTTTAAAAAATTCCATGATTTCAGCAATATGATTGAGTCATCCACCAATGCAAATCACAATTTATGGATGGATAAGTTGATGGATAGTTTCTTGAATCACTATATTTTTTTAGTCACTATGTCATGTCCAAATGAATCTCTAGTCGAAGACTTTTCCAAATTTTTCTAGACTCAGTAGGGCAGTTGGGTGGCACAGTATATAGAGTGCCAGGCCTGGAGTCAGGAGGACCTGAGTTGAAATCCAGCCTCAGACACTTCCTACCTGTGTAACCCTGGGCAAGTCATTTAACCTTGCTTACCTCAGTTTCCTCATCTGTAAAATGTGCTGGAGAAGGAAATGGCAAACTATTCCAGCATCTTTGCCAAGAAAACCTCAAATGAGGTCATAAGAAGTTGGACACAACTGAATAACAGTAGCAACAACAACAAAGAAGAAAGATATACAGTATCTATAGAACCATACACAAAACCTTTCTGTTTTGGTAGGATGTGCCAGAGATATTAGATAATTTTAATAGACTTTGAGGACTCAGAGGCCCTTCTATATCAGAGTGGGTCATTTGTGGAGGTTTCAGCATGGACAAAAATAAGGTTATGAATTTAGGGAGAAATCGTCTCACCTATACTTAGAGAACAATAGCCTCAAGCTTCTAGTTATGACTTAGAAAAGAATTTAGAATTGCCTCTAAAGACAATACATTGCTCAAAATACTGATTCAGAGGAAAATAGGCTTATAATGTCAGGCATTATCCAAAAGGATATTGATGATCAACCATAAAATATCCCCAATCACCCTTAAAAAGCCAAGGAGTACCCCTATCTAAACTACTGCATAAATTTCTGGTTGGGTTGGGGCCAGAGTTAAAATGGTGGAGTAGTTGAATCACTATAGCCAAGCTCCTCCAATATTCCCCTCCAAAAACCTTTAAAATAACACTCCAAATCAAATTCTAGAGTGGCAAAGAGAACAAAAGTTCGGGGTGAAATGTTTTTCCAGAAGAAGACAACTTAAGAAGTTGAAAGGAAAGGTCTATGACACTGGAGGTGGGAAGATATGGTCCAGAGAATATGTGGCAAAAGCACCAGGTCTGAGGAGGTGGTAGGAGAAGCAGGTTTGGAAGTTATCAAGCCAGAGAGAGTGAGGGGATTGAGTAACTGGTCATAAAGAGATCATAGGGGACCCTCTGCTAGTTTTGGAGACAGGAGTGGGTGCTATTTGCCAATTTCTTTGTCCATCTCCACTTCCAGGTTGCAGTACCAAGGCAGAGAAGAGCAGTTTTGGTTACAAGAGAGCAGAAAGTCTTAGGAACATTAGCACTTGCAGTTACAAGGAATCTAGGACCCTTCCTTGCTAAGGACTAGAGTGTAAACCAAGGCAACAGTGACCACACCTCTCCCTGGATTATACCATCTTGGAAGTGCTGAAAACTTCCAAACCTCCAGAAGTAGCTTCCAAAACAGCAGCTCAAAAAATCCTAAAGTTTGGGGCAGTGATTCCCCACCTGAAGGTAAGCTAAGCCCAACTTTAACATAAAATTCAAAATCAAGAAATAGGCTGGGAAAATGAGCAAACAACTACAGCAACAACAACAAAAAGAATCTGGCCATAAAAACTTACTGTAATGACAGGGAAGATCAAGACACAAACTCAGAAGAAGACAACAGTGTCAAAACAGCTATAAGCAAAGTCTCAAAGGAAAAAAAAAGTATAAATTATACACAAGCCCAGCAAGAATTTCTGGAAGCAAAAATTGAGTTTAAGAATCAAATAATAGTGATAGAGGAAAAACAGGGGGAAAATGAGTGTGATGTAAGGAAACTATGAAAAGCCAATTAATAGCTTGGTAAAAGAGGCATAACAATTCTAGGAGATTGTTGAGATTATTATTCCCATACTACAGATGAGGAAACTGAGTTAAGTAGTGGTTAGGTGACTTGCCCAGGATCACACAGGTAGTAAGTGTCTGAGGCTGGATTTGAATTCAGGTCTTCCTGACTCTAGGCCTAGTGTCTGTTACAAAAGAAGCATTCAGTCTAGTGAAGGGGAAAGTATACTGGATGGAGAATCAGAAGATCTATGTTCAAGTCCCAGCTTTGACACTTATGAACTGTATGATTTTAGACAAGTCACTTAACTTCCCTTGGCCTCAGTTTTGTCATTTTTAAAGTAGGGGGCAGGGCAGCTTAAAATATCTCTCAGAAAAAACCATTTCAAGAAATTAATACCAGTCCAATGTCAGCATACTTTCATAATTCTAAAATGCTTTGTAAGAGATTTCCAAGGTATCCTAACAAACCCTCAAATTATTACTGGTCCTTCACCCTAAGTCAGTGCTAGAAAGATGAACACTTCCATGCCAAAACTGAGTAAGAAGATCAATAAATGTTCCTAGAAGCAATGCCAAAATTGCCAAAAAACCTATATAATTTTTTTAAATAAGTAGATATCACTTTCCTGAGCAGTAATAAATCTTACTAACAAGTAGATTTGCTGAATGTGTTTAAAAGTGGTTTATCTTTGGATGTGAACTATGAAATGGCCAAGGTAAAATAAAAAAGAAATCCAAATATCCTTCATTAATGATGATGATGATGATGATGATACTTATAAAGTATTGTAAGATTTGCAGAATGCTTTATTTTCTCATTGCTAACTCAATAAATACTTCATTATCTCATTTGATCATCACAACAACTCAGTGAAGTATTTGCTATTATCACCCTCATTTTACAAAGGAGAAAACAAGTGAAGCTCAGAGCATGTAAGTGACTTGGACAGGATCACCTAGCTAGCATTTGCCTGAGGCAGGAATCAAATCCAGGTCTTCTTGAAGTCCAATATGCTACCTGTCTAGCCAACACAAAAACATCTTAACAAAGATTGTTGTGTTTGTCCTTTATTCTTGAAGAGGACCATGGCATCAGGGAGATGATGACATGACTTGCAGTGGACTTTGATTTGAGTGAGGGAGGGCTGTGGAATATTACCAGCCTCACTTTCTCCTCCAGAGCCATCTGGGTCCAGTGGCCAGATATTCATCAGGATGACAGGAGATGGGCCAGGATGCAATGGGAGACCCTGGCCCTTTTAGACTAAGGTCTTTCAAGGTTCTCATTTTGAGTGAAGTAATGTCCATTTAGTGAACAGGCCTCTTTAAGAAGTGAGTAAAGGGATGACCTCTTTAATTAGAAAAACAGAGAAAACAATCAAACTGGGAGGTTAAGACCCTCAGGGTTGCTGGTCAAAAGAGAAACAGTTACTAGTGACATTCACTCTGAGCCAGGATATATAGGCATTAAGTGGAGCTCAGGCAGGGACCTATTGTGGTCCAGTCTATGAGCTTCAGAGTGAAATGAGTTTAATATTCGGTTTTTGAGGAGAGAGAGAGAGAGAGAGAGAGAGAGAGAGAGAGAGAGACACAGAGACAGAGAGAGAGAGACAGACAGAAAGAAAGAAGGGAATCTTGTCAGTAAACCCCAAGTTAGCTGGGCAGCTTCTAGTCATCAAAGAATAATTAAATAAATGACTATTACGGGGCTTTGGTTGTGGAAAGTGGAGGCAGTGGGAGGATTTCTCTTGGCAACTCAAGACCAGAAACTATAGAAAGGTTATCCTTAAGGAGCCTGGGTTTGGTGATCAATGTGGATTATGTGAGGAAGCAGGGGGACTGTGCAACCAGTACCTCTTAGATCTAATGGTTAGAGTTAGACACTAGAATAGTGCACCCCTGCATTAGAAGTTCACTATCTTTCACAGACTGAGAGAAAACAAATCCCTCTACTACAAAAAAATAGATGTCACAATATCGTGGAGAACTCAACCAATGAACTGGACTAAAACTGGGCCATTATCACAGATCCAATTGTTGCCCACAGTCAAGTAGACATAACATAGAGATATTGAAACAAAACAAGTACATTTTTAACAGATGCTGTCTTCCCAAACATCCACAGTTTCCAAGATAAAAGGAAAAAAATACATTCAAAGCATAGAGACCTAGATGAGAAGATCCACAGCATTCAGGGGAAGAATGAGGTGTCTCTCATTCCTGCTGCCTTCTCTCTCACTGGAGTTGCATTGAGGATGCATTTTGTTAGCCTTAAGAGGATGTGCCTGCATCCTAATACTTGAGCTGATACATATAAAGTAGGTATTTTAACCACCTGTGCAGTAGATTGTAGACCATTTAACACCAGGAGTGATTTCTACATGGCACAGTGGAGAGACTGCTGGGCAGGGAGCCAGGAAGACCTGAGTACAAGTCCTCCCTCAGACACTAACTAGTTGACAAGTCACTTAACTTCTCTCTGCCTCAGTGTCTTCATATGGATTGTTTTTGTTCAGTTGTTTCAGTCATGTCCAACCCTTTGTGACCCCATTTAAGGTTCCTTGGCAAAGATACAGGAGTGGTTCGCTATTTCCTTCTCCAGGGGATGCATTTTGTCAGACAATCAGAGATTAAGTGACTTGCCCAGTGTCACACAGCTAAGAAATGTTATATACATATACATATACATATATATATATGTATACGTATGTATATGTATATATGTATGTATATATTTGTGTGTATATATGTATATATATGTGTGTGTGTATATATATATATATATGTATATGTATATATATGTATATATAATGGGGATAGTAATAGCACCTTCTTCCCCGGACTGTTGTAAGGTTCAAATGAGACAGGATGTATAACGTGCCTTTCAAACCTTAATTGTTGTTCAGGCATTTCAGTGATGTCTAACTCATCATGACCCCATTTTAGAGTTTTCTTGGCTAAGGGAGCTATGAAGTGGTTTGCTATTTCCTTCTCCAGCTCATTTTATAAATGAGAACACTGAGGCAAATCAGGTTAAGTGACTTGCCTAGGGTCACACAGCTAGTAAGTGTCTGAGGTCAGATTTGAACTTACAAAGATGAGTCTTCCTGATTTCCAGCCTGGCACTCTCTCCACTGTGCCACTTAATTACCTTTCAAATCTTAAAGCAATGTATAAATGCGAGCTATTATTATCAAAGAAATAATAACAGGAGAGCTATTTATCCCAGAATTACCTTTGTTTAAACCTCATCAAGAAGAGGATAAGAGTAAAATCATATATATTATAATAGTCATAATAATTATTATTATTGCCTTGGATCTGGCATAAGGAGGTTTGGGTCCCATCTCAGACATTAGCTTTTCCAGGATGGTTTGAGATGAAGCCGTGAGATAATCTGATAAAGAAATTTGGGGCATTTAGCCTAAAGAGGCGATAAGTAAGATAAGGAGACTCCGATAGTTGGCTTCAATAATTTAGAGGCTCATCCTGTCAATAGGCATCAGATTTGTGCTGCTTGATTCCAGAAGGCCAAAAAGTAATGGATAGAAGTTAAAGAGAGGCAGACTTGGGCTCAATATAGGGAAGAATGTCCTAACAACTAGAACTAGGGAGAAGTGAAATGGTCAGCTCTCAGGGAGAGAGTTGCATCTCCTGACTAACTTTCGTAAAAATGCAGATGCCCACTTACAATTCGTCTCATTCGGGTAAAGGGTGGCCTAAATGAAATCTCCATTCCCTGTCAATTCTGACATCTTATGATTCTTTTAAACATTCCTATGAATATAGAGGTTATATATTATACCCATTTTGTAGGTAACAAAATTGAGACATGGAGAGTCTATTAGTTATCCAGGGCAATACATCTCAAAGTCCTCATTAAGTCAAAAGTTTATCCACTAAATTTTTTTTTGTTTTTTTTTTTGAGGGGGGAGGCAAGGCAATCGGGGTTAAGTGACTTGCCCAAGATCACACAGCTAGTAAGTGTCAAGTGTCTGAGGCCGGATTTGAACTCAGGTCCTCCAGGGCAGGTGCTCTATTCAATCCACCACCTAGTGGCTCCTAGCTTATGCACTAATTACAAGCCTTTAGAGGCAGCTAGTGGCAAGCGCTGGGCCTGAAGTTGGGAATACCTGAATGCCAATCTAGCCTCATATACTGCCTAGCTATGTGACCCTAGGCAAGTCAGCTAACTTCTGTTTGCTTCATTGTCCTCGATTGTAAAGTGAGGGTAAGAATATCGCCTATCTTCCAGGGTTATTGTGAAGAACAAATGAGATAAAATTTGTTAATAGTGTTTGGTGTTTCTGTCTTACCAAGATACAAATGGCTTAATACCCATTGGCTATGGAAGGAAAAAGGAAGTCTAATGCACTGACATTTCAGTGAATAACAAAGGAAAAATGAAATATGATGAAATTGTTCAACAAGGACAAAGTCCTTTATAGCAAGTATGGGGCAGCAGGGTGGTGCAGCCTAGAGTGCTAGGCTGGAAGTCAGGAAGACTCATCTTCCCCAGTTCAAACCTGGCCTCAGATACTGACTGTCTGTGTGACCCCGGACAAGTCACTTAACCCTGTTTGCCTCAGTTCTGTATGTGTAAAATGATCTGAAAAAGGGAATGGCAAACCATTCCAGTATCTTTGCCAAGAAAACCCCAAATGGGGGTCACGAAGAGTCATACGTGACTGAAACAACTTAACAACACGCTGAAGGGGTTTCCAAAGAAGTTAGGAATGCACAGGGCCCAGACTTGCAAAGAACCAATGAAAATGCCATTAAAAAGATTACAGAAAAGACAAGGGTAGCCTTCAAGAAATCTCACTTAAAAGATTGCTGCAGCTATGTCCATTCAAGCTACAGATAAAGGAGCCCAATCTTGGAACCTCCAGTATTCACTATCCCACCAAGGAGTGGCTTTCAAGTCTGGAGCTGATCAAAGAGTTATTTGGCTGGTGGAAATGAAAAAAAAAAGAGGATGAATAAATCCAAATGGAGTCTCTAGGATTCATAAATGTTTATTCCCTTTCTTTCCAATTCTTTTTATATATACTATGCATTCTTATTTCGGAGGGGGTGGGTGTTTCAACAATCTGGCTAGCAGCTTCTGTAGGGGTGTAAGATCCACCCACAGCCAGCATCCAGAAAGCTGCCGGCATGCCGGAAAAACAAGGGTTCTTTTGATCTGCCTTAATAAGGAAAGCAAGGTGAAGGAATTGACAAGCTTATTTTAATTCAGCATACAGACAGCATTCACTTAGTTCAGGGGAAAAATCCAGCACCCTAAACTTCAGAACAAAATACAAACAAATTACAAACATCAACAGACAGACCCAATACAATTCATAGTTACCAACATCTAGGTTCAGCCCAGGAGCTCAGAACAAGGGCTGGCCCAGAGTCACGCACCACCACTGCTGCCACAAAGAGCTCCAACAGAAAAGGATCTTCAAGCTGTCTTCTCTTCTCTTATAGAGTTTTTGACATCATCAAGAGTCATCTGAATGACCAGAGCCCAGGCTCTGGTGATTGGTTCTTGAGTTGGCCCCTCCCCTTAGGACCCTGGGAGGTTCACATCCACATAGATTAGGTTAACACCCAATAGGGCATGGCTCTGGAGTTAACACCTCCCCTTAGCCAGCCCCATCTTGGACCCCACCCC
This sequence comes from Trichosurus vulpecula, assembly GCF_011100635.1. Lineage (NCBI taxonomy): Eukaryota > Metazoa > Chordata > Mammalia > Diprotodontia > Phalangeridae > Trichosurus > Trichosurus vulpecula. The sequence continues at coordinate 172,699,042 of NC_050574.1, forward strand.
AGTCACCAATCTGCACCCACATAGGTTCCATACCTAATAGGGCTCTGGGCCTGGGGCCCAGCACCTAGCAAGGCTCAATGAAATACACTGAGTTACTCAAAGAAAACAAAGGCCATTTTGCTTACCAACACAGTGGGCTAGGATAATCTACTGAAGGAGATGCAAATCAGAGCAGCGAATATTTGGGTATTTGCTATTGAGTATTTTCTGGCAGGGAGGGGGAGTATAAGGAGTTATTCAGAGGCCTAGATGATGACGATGATGATGATGATGGTGATGATGACAACGATGATGATAATGATATCTGAGCCTATGATTTCATCAATTTAATTAGTTCCCAAAGTTCTAACTCCTTTCACTGTCGTAGAGTGACACGTGGATTGGCACCTATGGTCACAATGGAATTACCTGGGGACATTTCCGTGTAGACAATCCCATAGATACCATGCATCAAAGACAACACTTGACACTAAGTCTTCCTGACACCAAGGCTAGCGCTCTAACCATTGTACCATGCAGGTTCTCTTCCAATTCTTGGTGAAGCAGGGAAAAAAAAAAATGATAAAACAGGTTTTTTTTTGCCCTTGAGTAATTTATAATCTAATTGAGGAGACAAAATATAAACACATTAAAAAGTGAAATGATATTCAGCTTCATTCCAAACAAAACCAGAAGATATCCCAACTTGTTCTGCATCATCGCCAACTCTTTTCTCCACACCTCTTGGGGCTTCTGTTTGCCATCGGTTCCCTTCTGATCACTCACCAGGCTTTGTGGCTGAGAATGATGAACATGTGCCGAATGACCTCAACCATCACACTGGCTCCTGAGGCCAATGATTAACCTCTTTTTCCCCAGGATGACTATTGACCATTTACCCTGAGTCTTTGCTTTCCTGCCTTTTAACTAGCTTTGAATGTGCAATAAGACTGTGCTTCTCACCCTGAGGTTGCAAATGAACTCATTCCTTTCTTGGCCCGAATCTTGGCCTGCTCCTCATTGCAATGACTAGCCAGCAGGAAAGAGTGAAAACTATTCCCAGATTTTCACATAGCTGGGAGGAAAGCACGGAATGAGTGATATGGAAAGACTGTCAAGAGGTCCCTCTGCAACAGTGGAGTCCTGGGGTAATGCAAGGCTTCGTCCATGTTCCCAATAACTGTCTTACAAGAAGACAAACAAGGACATGAAGCGGGGGAAAGGCTAAGTAAAAGGGGTAGGGATATTTAACCCAGTTCTTTCCAACTTCAAAGATCTTTAAAAAAATTTTATGTGAAGGATTCTCATAAAGAGACTGACAAATGGCTCTTTTCTATCTTGACTGAGGTTGAGGAGGGAAACACCAAGAATAAATGGACTGGTGCTAAAATATAGGTAATATAAAAAATCTGAAATAAAATTAAGAGGAATTAGCCAAGGGAAAGTATAATAATGAACCTGTGAAACTGACCTCTTTGGTGGACTTTAAAAATAGGTGGTGGTGGGAGATCCTTCTAACAGGCAGAAGGATAGAGGCTTGGCAAGTTATCTGGGTAACAAGGAAAAGAGAACCTGGCTAGGATGAGTGGGGGAGGAACTTTGGGGAGGTGGTAAGAGGGAGAGATTGTGCTCAGTGGTAGCCTGATCATTGAATTAGGCCAGGAGTGGCTCAGATCTCAGTTTTACGCCTGGCTCTTGGCTATCTACCCTCCTTCACTCCTTTCTCACACTCTGCTCCCCAGAGCTGTACTTGCATCTGGAGGCGACACTCATTGTAGAATGGGCACAATCCTTCCAACAAGATCCTTGTTTCTGGAACCAATTCTCTCTGTGTTATGTGTAATTGAGATAGCAGCCTTTCGGCAGACTTTGATCTACAAGTTTTGGCTCTCACTGTTGGCTTCCTATTGTGTGAGTGTGTATTGCGGTCTTTTGTCTTCAAAGGCTCTGTTAGGTTGGTGTTACTCTCCCTGTGTGATAAAATGCCCACCTTTGCTGGCACCCTCTGAGCACCTGGGGCTTCTTTCAGTCATAACCTCAGGAAGATGCCCCCCTCCCCCCATTTTCTTCTGTGTTTCTGTCCAGTGATTTTTCAGTTGTATCTGACTCTTCGTGGTCCCATTTAGGGTTTTCTTGGCAGAGATGCTGGAAGGGTTTGCCATTTCCTTCTCCAGCCCATTTCGCAGATGAGGAAACTGAGGCAAACAGGGGTTAAGTGACTTGCCCAGGAACGTACAACTAGTAAGTGTTTGAGGCAGGATTTAAATTCAGATCTTCCTGACTCCACTGTGCCACCTAGCTGCCCCATTATCTCCTATATCTCTTTTCATAGGAAGTCACTAGTAGTCACTCAGAGCAGTCGTTTTGAGACCAACGAAAGCACTTTATTCTAAGTATACATTGTATATTTTGTTCGTACCAAGATACATACATAGAGCTGCTCCAGATAAGATGAGAACTCCTTGAAAGCAGGGCATGAGTCCCTTTTGTCTTTGTACCCACAGCACAAAGACAGTGGCTCACATAGAGTGCGCATTCCATTGGAGGAGGCAACACACATGGAAGGTTTCAGCTGCAGTTCAGATGGAAAGGTACCATGTTCCTTAGGATGCGGTGGTAAAACAGATGGTGATGCTGCTTTTTTAAAGTTATTTTCCCTGACAAAATCCTATCAGTTTCTGATGCTGAATTATTTAACAATGCCAAGGATTTTGGTGCTAAAGATTTTCTTTTCTTGGCCTTCAGTACCCGTGGCTATAGCCCCTACAGGGTCAGTTGCCAGGCTATATCTTCACAGGAGTTGCCTCCTGGGATACTGTCTGAGGCCCCTGGACTGGAAATACTGCTATTCCAAAAGTTCTTGGGTTCAGGGTCCTGGGATATGTCCATAGGAATGTGAGAGGAGATGGTAATCAAGGTGGTGGAGTTGGGGGGAGAATAGTAGCTTCCACCTCCCAGGGTTAGCGCTGCTGTGAAGATAAAATGAGGCAATATTTGTAAAGCGCTTTGCAAACCTTGAAGTGCTATACAAGTGCTAGTTATTGCCAGTTTAGGAGCCCCGTCCACAGGTGTGTTCTGGATGCTTTCGCCCATCCCTTCAATAATTGTTCTAGGCATGCCAGATCCTTCTTTCCCTGGCTTCTCGAGAACTCTAGTTCACCTTGTTTCTATCTGATCTCATACTGACTTTGCACCATTATTCTCTGGATCCACTGTGGAAGCTTGGTCACCTTATTCCTACTTTTGACTCAGGTTCAGGATTCAGTTAATGATGGAGTTGATTACATAAGGAAGAGAATGAGTAGCATATCAGTAGGGGTGCTATTTTCTGAACAGTTTGTGCCTTCTGGCACCCTTGAATCAATCCGCATATGTCTTCTACCTCCAGGGAAGTCTGGCCAGGATCATGAAATAGTAACAATGCCTGGCAACCCTCCTCTTGCTAAAACCCTATTTTATCCTCTGTCTATTCCTGCCATACCCTGCTAAAGGAATCACATTAACATTGAGAATGAGATTTACATACACATATTAGGAGAAGAATAGACTCCTGAATAGGAAACCACTGAGTCCATAATTGCTGTAAGTATCCAAGGTGTCAGGCCCCTGCTACCTAGTGAGGCTGCAAACCAGCTTTTTCATCCTAAAGAAATGAGCTGCCAATGATTTTCATAGCTTGATTAACACTCTTCAAGCAGATCTCCATTGGCCTCAGAAAGGAAGCCCAAGTAAGACAGATGTTTTCTATTACTTGCCTGTGAGGCAGCCTAATGAAACCTCTATAGCCCAGGTTTACAAGGGGAAGGGGCTGAAAACAAACAAACAAAAACAAACACTGATCAATACCTGAGCTGCAGTTCCAGTGAACTGATAAATGGGCAACAGGCCACAAGCCCAGACTGCTTGCCACTGAAAAGGAGAGAGGAAGATGGCTGTGGGCATGAGGTAGAGATTAGGAGCCAAGGAGAGGGAGGAGGAGAGAGCTTGTGACAAGCATGTGAATGAGCATCCCAGGGAACAGGTGGAGGGATGAGAGGCTCAGAACACAGCAGAAAAGACCAATGAGATTTTTACAGCATCAGGATTCCTTTGCTCAGGGAAATAGTCTGGTCAGAGCAGAGCACAGAGGGGAGGGGGCCTGGCAGCTAGTCTGCTGAGCTCTGCATTCATGCATCAGTGGGTCTAGAGAACCTGGCCTCAGCTTCCATGTGAATAATGAAAATGGACATTCCCTATATCCCTGTTTCTTATCCAAGCTAATTAAAATCTCACCCTACCTCACTGTTTTCTCATTGTACTGTCCTGACTATGCTCTTCTGAGTCTTTTCCCCCTAGTTTAAGGGTCAAATCCTTTGAGTACTTTGAATGTCAAAGCTTTTGTTCCACTCAGACCTCAGCTCTTATTTCATCCAATCAATCTATCAATAAACATTTATTAAGTCCCTACTATATGCCAGGTACTAAGTCACCCAAACCCCTATCCCTATGCAAGGAGGTGGTGACTACATCCTCTAATGAACCAACGATTCCAGTCTCCAAACCCCTCCCCATCTCCCCCCAAAATCCCAAACATCATGCATTTATCCTTGTGGAAAAGGATTCTTCAATATGATCAATTCGTCAGTGCAGTAACCAAAATTAGGCTAATACACAGACTAGGAATAGGGTGTAAAGTCACTAAACTTCAGTCAGAACTGCCATGTTCTAGTTCTGGTCCCACAACTGATGGGTTGCATGATTTTTGGTAAATCACTTTATCATCCTCCTACTGCTACTTCTGCTTCGTTGTGGGTGTTCTCCAAGATTTGATCTTGGGGCTCTCTCTCTTCTCCCTCTCTTGGCAACCTAATCAGTTCTCATGGGTTCACATGTCCTCTATATGAAAAGGACTCTAATCTTTATTTTTAGTCCCTAATCTGCTTCTTGTAGTATGACATTACTAAATGCCTTCTAGGAATTACACCTGAATGTCCCATAGGTCTCTCAAATTCAACCTGGCCAAAACAGAATCCATTATATTTCCATAAAACCCACCCCTCAGGCAAACTTACCTGGTTCTGCAGTGTGGAAATGAGAGTTTCATAACTTTGATACTGCCATTGTCTCCTCCCTCTCCCTCCAGATCCAGTTAGTTGATAAGTCTTTAAAATTCTACCTCTTCAACAACTCTCATATCCATGCCTTTCCCTCTACTCACACATCTGGCGGAGTTTAAGGCCCTCATCCCTTCTTCATAGTACTATTGCAATGACCTCTTAATTGGTTTCCCTGATTCTAGCCTAACCCCTCTCTCCAATCCATTCCAACACAGATGCCAAGTTATGCTTATTTCTTAAACACAATTCTGCCACATCACCCATCCTTGCTCAAAACCCACCAATACCTCCTTATTTATTGTCCCTATGGTTAAACACAAATTCCTCAGCCTAATATTTAAAGCCTTGCACAATTTGGCTTCCATTTACCTTCCCAGCCTTATTTCCTGTTAATCCCCTTTACTAACTCTTTGTTCAGTCAGACTGACACACTAGTTCCTCATATATGACATTTCCTCTCCCACTTCTGTTGCTTTTACACATGTGTCTCACCTTCCTGGAATGCAATCCTTCTTCTAAGTCCACCTCATTTCCTTTGAAACATAACAAACTTGCCATGTCCCATATGAGGCATTTCCTGATCTCCACCCCTATCCTGATATATTAACACTCCATCTTGACTTGACTTGGTAATTTTTTTATTTACTCACTTGCTCACATGTTGTAGTTTCCCAGTAGAATATAAATCTCCCAGAGGGCTGGACTCTTTTCCTTTAGTTTTGTATACTTAGGGCTTAGCCCAGTGCCTTGCACATAGTAAATCCTTGATAAATGCTGGACAAGTTGAACTGAACCAAATGAGTCCCTATGTATTTTGGTTTCTTGGCTATAAAATGAAGACAGTAAGGAGAGACTCTGTTGTATTGTTATACCACGAGCGAGTGAGACATGCTTCAGAGTATAAGTTTTAAATGGAGAATTTATTAGCCGGCGTCCATTCTGAGATTAATCCAAATCAGAATGGCCCCAAATTGGGGTGAAGAAGTAGTTTATATAGAAAATACAGGGTGCAGTGGTTAATTATCTCTTGAAATTTACAGGCCAGGTCACAGGGTGGTGGGTGGAACAGGAACAAAGGTCCTGACAGATCAAAGATTCTGACAGGTTATCCTTAAGTGGGATAATCTTATCTATTGACATTCCTTGGAGGAGTCATGGAGTCCCAGGGATATTTGCTAAACAAAAGGTCTGAGTCCATTCTTTATTATGCAAACTGGGGTTTTAGTTAGGGGCTGGGGGCAGGGTTCTCCTTGATTTCTCCAGTACCACATTATAGTGGATAGAGAACTGGCCATATTGACTGTGTGACTCTGGGGAAGTCACTGAACCTTTCAGTACCCCGGGTGCCTTTCTGAGACTAAGCTGCAGGAAAGATTCCGATCTACATTGGAATATGGTAAGGTTCCTCACCCTGGAGTTCCCTATACCAACTAACTCATAGGTATGTCTCCTATTTCTATCCTTCTCTATTCTAAGGTGGGTCTAACTTCTCAGGGTTGTTGGTAGAACAAGACGTGATATGGGAAGGCACTTTCAAATATATAGAATGCCACATAAAAGTTACATAATTACATTAATTCCACTATTGAAACAGATTGTTAGAGAGAGAGAGAGAGAGAGAGAGAGAGAGAGAGAGAGAGAGAGAAAGAGACAGAGAGAGAGAGAGAGAGAGCTATTGGCTGTTTGATGTTTTAGACGGGGACACAAATTTGAGGAAATGTTTTGTGTAGTGTAAAAAACACTGAACTGAAAGTCAGGAAAACTGAGTTCCAGCCCTTACTCTCTAAATTATTAGCTCTTGGACTATGGGAAAGCTGCTTCAGCTAACCCTGCCTCCATTCCCTGAACTGTCAAATGAGAGGTGAAAAAGGTGATCACAAAGGTCTTTTCCAGTCTCAATATTCCATGACTCTGGGTTTCCCATCCCTTTGTTGGGCTAATTATATGCCTCTAATTAAAGCTAAATTACCCCTCCACTTCCATCGCCAGATTTCTGACAATAAAGAAAGCCTCTTCCAGACCCGAACCCTGGAATTATGTCAGGATTGGAGTGCAGGCACGTTGCGTAAGATGTGCACTTACTGAGTATATATTGGACAAAAAGAAACTATATATAGAATCTGAAAGTGGATGAGTTTTCAGGACCTATGCTTTAAATATAGGGTCTGACATAGTCATTAGCACCTCCAGGAGCAGAGCCTGAGGCAGGAATCTCTGGGGAAAATGTTTCATCCAGCATTGCTGATTCAGGAGGGACAGGTGAATCAGCAGTAGGCAGCTGGGGGCTTTGGATAATCAAAGTTTGCTCTGGGTGATGAAGTGGGCTCTGGACTGAGATAAGCAATTGGGTGCCTAAGTAGGGCAAGTAAGTGGGCTCAGGGGACTAGCAAATGGTAAGAGGACATGGGGGCTCTTTTTTCCTGATCAAGCCAGAGCCATCTGGTGATTTATGTGTATGGAATCAATTTATCCTATTTCACAGCCCAGGGTTAGAAGCTAGACTGCTAGCTCTTCCTTGTAGACAGTTTCTCAGAGTCACTCAACTTCACAAAAGCCATTTGACTGCTTAAGTTCAAATTGGCCCTGACCACCTAGATTTCTACTGTTGACTCTTACTCCTTAGGCTTCTTGTTGGCCTGTTCCCCATGATCACAGAATCATAAAATGTTTGAAATACAAAAGAACTTTGAGATTACTGAGTCCATATTCATTTGAATGGTAATCAGAGAGGTGAGGTCATGAACTCAAGGTTGCACAGTTAGCTAATGGCAGAGACAGGACTATGACCCACTTCTCCTGACTATAGCTATAATTCAGGGTGAGTGACTGGGACTTTTGTTCCACAGCACTAAAACTTAGTTGGAAAAATTCAAAATATTGTTTTTTTAAACTGTGCAGTTGTGAGATTTGTCACATTTACATTTTGAGAACATTTTCACTCTTCTCTTTCAGCAACACAGAAATTAGTTAGCAAGAATAATTAATTTAAACTAGAAAGTTACCAGATGGTATACTTCCTGTTACCAATGGCCAATTATCAGGTGACTCCTTCCTCAAACCAGTGCCACTCAACTCCTTCCTCAATGGAAGTCTCCCAAGCAGAAGGATCATAGTATCTCATGACCTCCTTATATGGAGTCCAGTGTCACAGAGTGGAATCTCCCATACTGAGGATTAACCTAATTCCATGGCTGATTTAAGAGGTGTTCGATGTTTCTAGCCCAAGATGTCTTTATCTGTTCCTTCCCCTTGGTGCAAAAGTGTTTTGTTATAGCTTAATTCCTGATGTCCAATCAATTGTTTTTTAGACAGGAGAGCAAACACCTGCCATTGGAAGAGGCTCTCAGAGGCTCTAGCTCAAAACCCCAGAGGTCAAGATGGTAACTAGAGAAACTCCAGAACTCTAGATCCCAGATCTGGGATTTGCCCAATCCCTTGATAGGAGACATGTGAGGATATGCTCTTCATGGCTCTCAAACTCTCCTGCACATGGCAATTCTTCTTTGGTCGACCCCTCCCCGCTTCATAATGAGAACCACCTGCTGTGAAACAAAGCAAAGAGAAGAAAGGAAGAAAGCTCTATTGTGAGCTGCAAATAGCTGCAATTAACAATAGCACATCAGCCAACAGCACAGCCAGGAATATGGAGGCCACGGGATATAGCTTCACATGGGTCAGAGCCAGAAGGGGCAAACTGGGAAAGCCCCTTGCAAAGTGACAGTATAGGGATCCCAGCCCTCATCTAAGCAAAGAGGATTCGACTGGTGCACAAGGCACGTGGGAGCCCAGTGGTTTTAAGCACCTTTTCTTGAGGAGCCAATGATGGTAAAAGACCTTTCCAGATGAGTAAAGGAAACCGGGGGAGAATAGTCTGAATTTGGAGTCACAAGAGAGAATTTTGAAACTCTGCTCTGCCACTTACAGGCTCCGTGTCTTTGGCAAGACATTCGACTTTCTGGGCCTTGATTTCCTCATGCATAAAATGAGAGAGGAAGGGTGTTAAACTCTCAGCCCATGGTCTCAGCCCAGCAAGGCTCTCCAGTGCTTCTAGAACCAGATTAAAACATAATTGGGAAATGTTCAACAAAAGAAAAAAAGAGTAGAACAGAATGTAGAGATGTTAATTTGTGGTTTTCTTTTTTTAATAATATTTTTCCCCAGTTTCATGTCAAGAAAATTTTTAGCATTCATTTTTACAAAATTTTGCATTCCAAATTTTTCTCCCTCCTTTCCTCCCCCTCCCTTCATCTGAAAATGGTAGGCAGTTTGATATAGTTTATATATGTGCTATCATGTACAAATATTTCTATATTAGTCACAGCTGTGAAAGACGAAATAGATCAAAAGAAAAAAAAACATGAGGAGGAAAAAAGCAAGTAAAAAAATATGCTTCAATCTGCATTCACAATGTATCAGTTCCTTATCTGGAGGTGGACAGCATCTTCCTTCATGAGTCCTTTGTACTTGTCTTGGGATACTGTGCTGCTGAGAAGAGCTGAGTCATTCACAGCTGATCATCACATGATGTTGCTGATATGATATAAAATGTTTTCCTAGTTCTGCCCATTTCACTTTGCATTAGTTTGTGCACTTCTTACAGGTTTTTCTGAACTCTGCCTATTCATCATTTCTGTTTGCACAACAGTATTGCATTACATTCATATGCCACAGCTGTTCAGCTGTTCCCCAATTGATGGCCATCCCTCAATTTCCAGTATTTTTCCACCACAAAAATTGTTTCTATAAATATTTTTGCACATGTAGTTCCTTTTCACATTTTTATGATCTTTTTGGGATGTAGATCTAATAGCAATACTGCTGGATCAAAAGGTTTGTACAGTTTGTTTGCCTTTGGCCATCATTTCAAATTGTTCCCCAGAATGGTTGGATCAGTTCACAACTCCAACAGCAGTGCATTAGCGTCCTCGTTTCCCCACATCTTCTCCAGCATTTATTATTTTCCTTTTCTGTCACATTAGCCAATCTGATAGGTGTGAGGTGGTATATCAGAGTTGCTTTAATTTGCATTTCTCCAATCAAAGGTGAGTTAGAGCACTTCTTCATATGCCTATATATATATATATATAGCTTCAATTTCTTCATCCGAAAACTGCTTATTCATATCCTTTGATCATTTATACTTTGGTGAACGGCTTGTATTCTTATAAATTTGACTCAATTCTCTATATATTTAAGATATGAGGGCTTTATCAGAGACATTTGCTGTAAAGATTGCTTCCCAGCTTTCCGCTTTCCTTCTAATCTTGGCTGCATTGATTTTGTTGGTATAAAACTTTTTTAAAAAATTTAATATATTCAAAATGGGCCATTTTACATTTTTAATGCTCTCTATCTCATTTACTCATGAATTCTTTTCCTCCACATAGATCTGACAGGTAGACTATTCCTTATTCTTCTAATTTGCTTATGGTGTTACTCTTTATGTCTAACTCATGCCAAAGATCTGTCTGTCATATCTAACTTTTCCAATGTTTTATTTACCTCCTTAGTTTATTTCTTTGTATTTTTTTTGTTGGATTTATTGAGTTCTGAGAGGGGACAGTTGAGGTCTCCCACTACTATAGTTTTGCTGTCTAGTTCTTCCTGTAACTCATTTAACTTCTACTTTAGGAATTTGGATGTTATACCACTTGGTGTATAAAAGTTTAGTATTGATATTGCTTCATTGCCTATGGTACCCTCTTCTCATTGAGTCTATTTTTGCATTTACTTTGAGATCAAGATTGCTATCCCTGTTTTTTTTTTAACTTTAGCGAATGAATGCATAATAGATTCTGGTCTAGTCCCTTACCTTTACTCTGTGTGTGTCTCTCTGCTTCAGATGTGTTTCTTGTAAACAAAACATTGTAGAATTCTGGTTTTTGATCCACTTTGCTATCCACTTCTGTTTTAAAGGAGAGTTCATCCCATTCACATTACAGTTATAATTACTACCTGTGTATTTCTTGCCATCCTATTCTTCCTCCTGTCTGTCATCTCTCTCCTTTCAACCTTTTCCCTCCTCACCAGTGTTTTGCTTCAGTCTACCAACCCCACCCCCCACCCCTGCTGATCTGCTATCCCTTCTGTCCCCACATCCTTGACTTGATTTCCTCCCCTCCTACTTCCCTGCTAGATAAGACAGATTTCTATATTCAACTGATTGTTTATGTGAGTTTAAGTCAATACTGATGAGAGTGAGGGTCGAGTGAAACTCTTTGCCTATCTTCCACTCTACTGTAATAGGTCTTTCACAACTCTTCATGTGAAATAAGTTACCCTATTCAGCCTCTCCCTTCCTTCTGCACCGATTCTATTCCTCTTCCTCATCCCTCATTTTTTTATGTCATTCTCTCAAATTTACCTTATACTCATACTCTCTATCTATGTGTATTCCTTCTAGCTGTACTATTAGTGATACAATTTTTAAGAATTACAACTGTCATCTTCCTGTGTGGGGAAGTAAATAGTTTAGTCCTATAGAATCCCTTATGTTTTCTTTCCCCTTTTTAACCTATTTATGTTTCTCTTGGGTCTTGATATTGGAGATCAAATTTTTGGTTTAGTTCTGGTCTTCCCCTTATGAAAGCTCAAAATCATTGACCACCCATTTTCCCCCTTGATGTATTATGCTTAATTTCGCTGGGTAAGTGATTCTTGGTTTTAGTCTTAGGTCCTTTGCCTTCTGGAAAATCATGTTCCATGACCTCTGATCCTTTAATGTTGCAGCTTCAAAGTCCTGTGTAATTCTGATCATGACTCACTGATATTTGAATTATTTCTTTCTTGCCACTTACAATATGTTTTTCCTTGACCTGACAGTTCTGAAATTTGGCTATAATATTCCTTAGAGTTTTTATTTTTAGATCTCTTTCCTGAAGAGATTAGGGGATTCTTTCAATGCTTATTTTGCCCTCTGGTTGCAGGATATCAGGGCAGTTTTCCTTGATAATTTCTTGAAAGATGCTGTCCAGGTCCTCCTTTTGATTATGGCTTTCAGGTATTCCAATGATTCTGATATTGTACCACCTGGATCTATTTTCCATGTCAGTTGTTTTTCCAATGAGATATTTAACATTTTCTTCCAATTTTTCATTCTTTTGAATTTGTTCGATAGATTCTTGATGTCTCGTAGAGTCATTAGCTTCCACTTGCCCAATTCTAGCTTTTAAGTTATTGTTTTCTTCAATTAGCTTTAGTGCTCTCTTTTCCATTTGGTTAATTGTACTCTTTAAAGAATTGTTTTCTTCAGTGGATTTTTGTATCTCCTTTTCCATTTGACCAATTTTACTTTTTAAGCAGTTTTCCAAGCTGTTGACTCTTTTCTTCATAATTGTCTTGTATCACTCTTATTTCTTTCCCCCATTTTCTTCTATCTCTCATATAATTTTTAAGCTCCTTTTTGAGCTCTTCTACAAGTCCTTTCTAGGCTTGAGATCATTTCTCATTTTTCTTTGGTGTTTTGCCCATAGGTGTTTTGACACTCTTGTCCTCTTCTGAGTTTGTGTCTTGGTCTTTCCTGTCACTGTAATAACTTTCTATGATCAGATTTTTTTGTTCTTGTCTTTTGCTCACTTTTTGGCCTTTTGGCTCATTTTGGCCTTTTTCCTTTCTTTTAAACTTGAGCTCTGTGCCTAGGTTGGAAGGGGGCACTCTCTCAGGCTTCTTGTGCCAGGTGGCTGCAGGCCCTGGCTATTTACCTGGTGTTGCACTGATGCTGCCCTGAAGCTCCTGGAAAACCCTTGTATCTGTTGCTGTGCTGAGGGTGTGCAGCAGTGGGTGGCTGGTGTTGCTGGAGACCTTAGGGTTCTGATAGCTTACCCGGTGCTGACCTGGGGTCCTAGTAGTGGTGTCTGGCATGTGCTGAGGCCCAGTGTGGTGCTTCCACATTTCCCCAGGGCTACACTGAAGAACATAGAGTTTTGGCCTCTGAAGGATGCTTGTTTTCAATTTGTGGTTTTCTAAGCAGTATGTGGCTGCAAGTATCTATTTCTATGTGAATTTGATGCTACCAGATTATATGACTTCCGAGGTCTGAGACAGCCTTACATGTTTACTGCTGTGACACTGGCCAAGTCACTTACCCTCTCTCAGCCTCAGTTTCCTCATCTGTAAGATGAGGATAAAGACAGCACCTACTTCCCAGGGTTGTTGTGAGGATAAAATGAGATGATATATGTAAAACACATATAAAATACTTTGCAAGTGACAAAGTATCATATAAATATTTATTATACATCATATCATTTTATGTTCTATTATATAACATATATTACATTTATTATATTTTGTTATATATTATTTATGTCACAACATATTTATTATTGTTATTATTAGATGAAGGAAGGAAAGCATTAGGGAGATCATGATCCTTGATATGAGCGTCAATGAATGAGAAAGATTCTACAAGGTAGCCAGGCACGGGATTTGACATGGTCAGGATTATGAAATAAGATGACGACTTTAGTAGCTGTGTGAAGGATGGACTAGAGAAATAAAGTGAACAAAGAGAAGGGTCCAGATGCTAGAGATGTTGTGATAATAGAAACAGTAAGATTTGACAGTTGATTATGGGGTGAGAGAGAGTGTGGAATTCAGAATAATGCCTGGGATCTGAAAATGGGAGACTGGAAGAATGGTGGTACTTTCAAAACAAAAAAAGAGAAGCTTGCAAAGGAGAAAGTTTAAGGGAAAAGATAATGGGTTCTGAAGATGGCCAGTTTAAGTTGGCTCTAGGACATCTAGTTTGAAATGTCCATGTCCAACTGCAATTGATGATGAGGGGGAGGAGAGAGGAGTTGGAGTCATCTGCATTGGAATGATAGCTAAATAAAAGGGAGCCAATGAGACTAGCAAAAGAGATTGTAAGAGGGGAAGAAAAGAGAGCCTCGTACAGTATCTTAGGGAACACTCACAGTTAGGAGGCATGATATCGATAATGAGACATCAAAAGAGATTTAAGAAGGAACAGTAAGACAAATAAGAGGAAAACCAGGTGAAAGCAGTGCCATGACATCCCTGGGTGGAAAGAGTCTCCAGGAGGTGTGAGGATAGTCAACAGTGTCAAATGGAGCAGATAAGATTAGAAGGATGAGGACTGAAAAAAGGTCATCATAGTTGGCAGTTAAAAAGTTCTTACAGGAGTTCAAGAGGATGGTCACAAAGGTCTAAACTAAAATGGTGGCAATTTTGAATCAAGAAATTTAGAGCTAGCAGGAGACCTTAGACATTATTTAGTTTAACTCTTTCAGGCCCAGGAAGGTTAAGTGATTTACCCAAGTTTAAAGAGGTGGCAAATAACAGACCTGATATTTGAACACAGATCTCTGACTCTAGATTTGGTGTTGTTTCCATGGTGGCATGCTACGTGTCAAGTAGCATGGAGAATGGTAAGGAGCCCTTCTCTGTAATTCATTCCTTCTTCAACTCTTCCTCTGAGAATTCTTATCTTCCAGCAATATTCAACTCACATGCCACCTCTTTCATGAAACCTTCCCTGGTCTCACCCATTTTTCAGACTAGGAAACTGAGTCCGTGCAGATAAGTGATTTGTCATTTTTTTTGTTGTTCTTTAGTCGTTTTCAGTCATGCCCAACTCTTTGTGACCCCTTTTGAGGTTTTGTTGTAAGAGATACTGGAGTGGTTTGCCATTTCCTTCTCCAGTTCATTTTATAGGTGAGGAAACTGAGGCAGACAGAGTTAAGTGAGTTGCTCAGAGTCATGCAGCTAGTGTCTGAGGCTGGATTTGAACTCAGATCCTCCTGATTCTAGGACCTGTGCTCTATCCACTGAGTTACCTAGCTGCCCTGTGATTTGTCGATGGTCACATAATTACTCAGTATCAAAGAGAGGCTTTGTACTCAGATCTTTTTGACTTTGAGTCTAAAATACTATCCATTACAACATATGCCCTCTCTGGTTAGCCATGTATTGCTTCTCTGTATGCATAATTCCTTTAGGGCTGTAGTTATTTCAAGGTTGTTTTAGTTTGGTCTGGGACTTTTTGATACTGCTATCCCCCAGGGTCTTCCACAGTGCATTGCACACAATAACAATTTAATAAGTGTCCAAATGAATTGAATTGAATTAGCAATTGTTAATTCACTGCTGCCAACATGAAGGTATGCCCCTTTGGCATGGGAGGAATTGGGGGACAATAGGTTACAGCCCATCCTGTATTTTGTGGGATCCCACCAGTCCCTCTTGATATGGCTAAATGGTCCTGAAATGCCCTTTGAGGGCTTGACTTTCATCAATAAGTGGTCTTTTCATCCCCTGAACAGCAGTCCACTAAAAAAGGCTCTTTTCTGAATGCCTAAGCCCCTCTCTGGTGGCCTATTCGGCTCATTAGGGGACCATTTAGCTTATGACTGCTGCAGTGTGGGATACTGATGCTGGAAACATATAAACTGCTGCCCTGGAGAATTGGGAAGGAGGAAGGGGTGGCACTGGCAGTAGGGAGCTCTTCTTCCATCTGCACCTGCCAGGGAACATTTTTAGTGCCCTCCAGGGTAAGAAGGGGAAGGCATGATCTGATTGCTATTCCCATAATTGGTGCTCTAGGAATACACTGGTATTTAATTAGGTTGATTCATTTTTGCTTCCAGAGCAGATCTTTCCAAAGCATCAGGGACCTACACCATAGCCTGTCAAAAAGCAGTGCTGGGGTGGGGTGGACATACTGTAGACATCATTAATGAAGAGCCATTGGGACAGACCTGCAAAAGCTGCTATGTCTTTGCTTAGCACAAGCTGTTGGAAAGCAGCTCCTGTGGGGCCAGTGCTAGGAATAATAATAATGACGGTAACTCGCATTCCTATTATAGCTTCAGGTTCACAGAGAATATTCTACAAACCACTATGGGGCAAGTGGTTCAAGCATTACGATCCTTATTTTACAGATGAGGAAACTAAGGCTGAAAGGAGTTGAGTAATGAGTGATTGGTCATAAAATCAGGCATGTATCAGAGCTGGGATTCAAGTCAAATTTCCTGACTATATCTAGCAGTAATGATATCAATAATCCTCCCCAGACTGAGTATGAGAGCCCAAGCTAGGAGGATCCCTGTATTGCACTTCATAAGATGGGCTACGCCACTATGAAGTTAGTTCCCTCATGGGATGTTTGATTGGGAAGGAGAGGGGAATGGGAGGAATCAGCGCAGGGCTCTCATCCTTTAGAAGGTAGATTAACTCATAAAACTACCTTTCAAAGAACACTACTTGAGTTTTATTGTAAATGTTGCAAATGGGGCTTTTGTCCCAAGCTAGGGTCCTTGAGATCTAGGTATTGCTGGCTAGAAATGGTATCGAATCATTGAAGAGGAGGTGAAGGGATACATTCCTCCCATTGACTGGATGGGGATGACTCCAGAATCTGTAATCTTAGTTCTAGCCATTCTTCTAAGCACATTAAGCATTTTTTTCTTACTTTTTATAAGATAGTTTTACTTGGCTGCTCAATAGGTTCCACACATTCTACATGTTTCAAAACTTTCCCTCAAGACCAGATCTTCCTCTTGACTTCCCTATGTCTGTTAATGGCATCCTCATCCATCTAACTGTTGTTGTTCAGTAGTTCAGTTATGTCTGACTCCTCATAACCCCATGGATCACAGCATGCCAGGCCATTTTATCCTCAAATATCTTCCAAAGTCTGTCTAGACTCATCTTTGCTGCTTCCATGACACTATCTATCCATCTCATCCTCTGTTGCCCCCTTCTCCTTTTGCTTCAATATTTCCCAACATGAGCCCTGTCTGCTCATTGTATGACCAAGTATTTAAGCTTCAGCTTCAGTATTTGTCCTTCTGATGAATAGTCAGAGTTAATTTCTTTAAATATTGACTGATTTGATCTTCTTGCTGCCCAAGGAACTCTCAAAAAATCTTTTCCAGCACCACAATATTTAAATCCTTGAAGTCAGCTTTGTTCCCTCTTTTTCCCTACCTTGCAATATATCTCCAATCTGTCCCCTCACCTCTACTCACATTTTAATGAGTGAGTTGGGCTTAGACATTTCTCGGGTCACTTCCAGCTCTAACATATTGTGATTCTATAATATTCAGATCAAGTTGATAACTGGGGTTCTATAGTGAAGGGCTAATCCCTGTGTTCCAACTCTTATTTCAATGATTTGCTTATTTCTGAAAATAATCCCCTTTTAAGACATTTGTAACAGTATTGTCCCTTTCTTCCTAAGATCTGTGAAGTCATGTGAGGTATTGAGACTTTCTTCTTTCACTGGGGTGCAATGGAATGACCACTGAGGGAATGACCATGAGTTCAAAGCTCGGCTCCAACACACAGATTATCATTTAATCTTTGGGAACTTCATTCTATCATGTTCTAGCTGTGTAACCTTGGGCAAATCACTTAAATTTCCTGTTCTTCTGTTTCCTTATTTCTAGAATGAGGAAGTTGGACTAAGTGGGTTCTGAGGACCTTTCTAGCTTTAGAGCTATGATCTTATGATCTTAAACGGGGATGGTCATTGCTCTCAAATTCCTTTGTAAACCTGAAAGCCAGTCCAATCCAGTCCAAACCAATAGACATTAAGTGCCTACTATACACCAGGCATTGCACTAAGCACTAGGGATACAATTAATAAAAAGAAAGACAGTTCTTGCCCTCGAGGCGCATACAGTCTAATGGGTAGAGACAACACATTGAAACTCGATAAATGTGAGACATGAATGTTGGTGCTTCCACCTTTTAGGTGACTGTAGCTGAGTATGCTCTGTCTGTGATTTATTGCCTGTCTCCATAGGAGGTTTCCAACTTCTCTGCCCACAGACTGAATGAACAGTATCAGGCCACCTTCACTTAAGAAGGGCAGACAACACTATGTTCAAACAGGAAACCCAAGGGAGAAGTTGTTCCTGGCATGCCACTCTCCTAATCTGAGAGCTTGGAAAACTCTTCCCACAGGGACCATGGCTAGATGAGGTCAGCTATAAGGAAAACCACCTTATCCTTTTCCCTAAATTCCCACCTTATCCTTTGTGCTTCTTTGTCCCCATTTTATTCTTCCCTGTCTTCCTCACTGCTCTAGCTCCTGGAATCTTAGCTCTAGTTGTAATGGAATAGAAAACAAGGTTTTGAAGAATCTCTAGATGGCTTTTTTCCCCACAGAGAATCTGAGAGAGCTCAGGGAAAAAGAACACCCTATTTTGGATGACTTTCTAAAGAAACTCTTCTTCTGAAATCCCTACTTACCTCATAATGTAATGGAAAGAGTGCTAGATTTGAAGACAGAAAATCTGGGTTCAAATCCTGGCTTTGCCACTTACTTTTTCTTTGACCTTGAGAAAGTCTTTCATTATCTCTGGGCTTCAGGTTTCTCATCTGTAAAATGAGAGGGGCTAGACCACATGACCTCTAAAGTCCCTATCAGCTGTACAGCTACAACCTTCCCTAAAGAAACAACCAATTTGGGTTACGATATACCAGCCTCAAATGGGGAATACTAGATGGATCTCACAACCTGAGTTAGTTCTAATTCCACCTCAGACATCAACTAGATGTGTGGCTCTAAGCAAGCCTCTCTGTGCTCAGTTTCCTTATCTGTAAAATAAGGGTGTTGTACTCAATCATCTTTAAGGTCCCTTCCAGCTTAGAATCTTGCTGTTTTTATTCATCCTTTGTTCTTGAAGAGTATCATAATGCAATGATCTGTCTAAACCTGGTCACCAGTGGCCTGGTCCACAACACAGCACTATACGTATCTTCCATCACTGACTCTACAATTCATATCTGGTTACTTTACTGACAGCTAGGAGTGGATCCCATAGGATCATGATTGTGGTGTTGTTTGTTTGGGGTTTTTCAACAGCTTTTCATCTGGCTCTGTCAAACTCAAGTCCCACTGAAAAGCATGACTGCAAGATTTGCATCCCAATCCATCCTAGACACTTCTGGCAAATGGCTGATCAATATATCCCAGTCCAAATCCAACTGCTCATCTGAACTACCCAGGAGGATTCTGGGATTTATTGATCTGGGTCCAAAGACATCTAGGGAGGATAGCACTGCCATTGTGCTTGACATTCCCCCACCCCCAAATCAGTACCACCTAGGACCTTGCATTGCATTTTTATTCCCTTTGCCAGTATGGGTCTACCCTCTGTCTACTGTTCCTTACTATTCTGGCATTTGCGGGACTTTGGCATGGACAGCATGTGCACACAATTATAGAGCACATCCTTTGACAGCACATTTACTTCAGCACGTTACAGCTGTGCAGACGCAGGCTGACCCAGTTAGCTCTACATGTTTTGTGATTCCAGTTAATTGTATATCAACTAATTGCATAATTCATTTATTAATGGACCAAATTAAACTCTAAGAGCTGCTGCTCATCTTCAGATCTTCAGAGCATTAGGGTTCAGGAGAAGCAAAGACTCAGGAGATTTTAGTCATTCAGATTCCCATCTCCCAAGCCATCCCCCCTTTTTTCTTTAGGGGGAGAGCTATTTCATAGAATGACAAGATGAAAGATAAAAGATGTCACTCAGATGCAGAAACACCAGTTGGGACATGATGATGAGCCCCCCCAGGTAGGCTCCCAGGACCTGACAGTTAGCTAAGAACTTTCCCCAGACTCCAGACTACAGTCTGCTCTGATGCATGTGCAGGGGGCGGGCTTCGAGCCTACAAATAGAAGGAAAATGATTGATAAATAGAGACAGACACATACATAGATCAGCACAGCTGCAGCTTCCAAAGGTTTAAGAGAATGAATGCCATGCACCCTCCAAAAAATTTCCCCCCACCCCACCCCCTGTATCTTAACCAGAATACATTTGCTGTTCTATTCTGAGAGGAGGTGGAAATGAAACTCCCAAAGCCTAAGTGTCACTACCCTATTCTTTATGTTCTTAAATGAATAACAGATAAAGGAATTGCCTTAGTACAAAGGGATGAGGCAAGTGTCTAAAGAAATAGAAGGAAATAAAATGTATATTGCAGATCTAGAACTCTATCCTGATTGCCAGGTTGGAAAAAAAAGAAAAAAGTGGGGAAAACAAGCCCCTGAGCAGACCCAAACCTTTCTTTCATATATGATTGCACCAAATTAGCCCGATTGTTTGAACCTTCTGCACAGACTTGGATGTCTCAGTTGTGACTTTCACTGAGATTAATGCATTTAATTTACGCCTTTAGTATATTCCAGACACTATTCAGCAGCCAGTTGGGAGTTCCCTGTCCTATGAGCTGTTCCTTGGAGGGATGAGCAATAGCTGTCTCTCTATCCTGCTGCTCAGCTGTGGTGATAGCTAAGGATCTGCCTGTATTTCTAATACTTCTTTGACCTGGAGGTTAGAGTGTGAAGACTTGGGAAAAGAACTGCAATACAAGGAAGGAAAGGCACCAAGTGGTAGAATTTGTCTGCTTTTCAGGAGACCTGTTGTCTTCCCCTATTGTCTTGACTTCAATGACTTCATTTAAATTCATTGTGCCTCAGTTTCCACACCTGTGAAATGAGGGACTTGGGCTAGATGGCCTCTCTGATCCCTTCTGACTCTGAGATTTTGTGAGTTTTTTTTAAGTTAACAGGATTGTGTATCATTGATTTAGATGATAAATCTAAGCCAGCCTTCCCTCCTCCCCCATTTTGTAGACTCAGAGACTTAGTTAGTCAACAAGCATTTATTAAGTGCCTACTATATGTTAGACACCATGATAAGCATTCAGGATATAAAGAAAGGCAAAAGATAGTCCCTGTTCTCAAGAGGTTAACAGTCTGGGGAGATAATATGCAAGCATATATGTACAAACATGATATATATAGGATAAATTGGTGATAATCAACAGAGGGAAGGCACTAGATTAAGTGACTTGCCCAGGGTCACACAATCAGTATCGGATAGAGGCAGAGCTTAAACAACATCTTCCTGACTCGAAGGCCAGCTCTCTCTTTCCATTATGCCATATTTTCTCACTCTCATGAAAATGAAGCAAATATACAGAGCTATAATTCTAGTGGCCCAGCAATCACAAAAGTCATCAGACAAGGAAATCCTCAAATCAACTTTTAAGATGAACTCAATTTGTCAGGATGGGGGGAGTAGGGGAGGGAACATAAGATTATGATGTCAGAAGGTTGCTGCTTGTGATTGTTGTTCATCTTTTATTTTCAAAGAGAACCAATGACATCACAGGGTGATGTGTGAATTGGATTTAAGTGAGGCAGACTTGCACAAAGTTGTCAGCTTCACTCTCTCTTCCAGAGTCATCCAAGTCCAGTGACAAAAGACAGGACTGCTGGCAATGGCCCAGGATGCAGTGGGTGACCTTGGCATCTTCAATATCTAAGCTCTAAGCACTCCACAGCATCTGTTTCAGTCACCTTCATGGACACCAGAATGATTTGTTCTCATCTGCCCATTCCATTGAGGGATATCTTCACATTCTTGGGGTTTATATTCCCCTAATACACCATCAGGTTTGAGATCTTTTGGTCACCCTCAACCTAATTTAGCCTGTCTACTGAGATTCTTTTACCAGGATGTCACTGCTGCACATGCCACAGCTTCTTGGAGCCACAGGTGAGAATTTCAGTATGGAAAGGAAAAAGTAAGGCCAGGTGTTTCAACAATCCGGCTAGCAGCTGTTGTGGGGGTGTAAGACCAACACAACCCCGACAACAAGAACGCTACCAACATGCTGCGAAAGCACAGGTTCTTTTGATCTGCTTAACTAAGGAAAGCTACATGAAGGGGTTGACAAGCTTACTTTTAATTCAGCATACAAATATCATTCACTTAGTTCAGGGGAAAAAACCAGCACCCTGAACTTCAGAATAAATACAAACAAATTACAAACATCAACAGACATACCTTGTCTGATTCAAATCCCAGTACATAGTTACCAGAGTTTAACAAAGTCCCGGCATCCAGGTTACAAGCTGGAGGGCCCTTAGCTACAGCTGCCCAGTGTCTCTGCATCAACACACCAGCACAAGTGAGAGCCCTGCACAAATGGCCCTGTCCTCTCTTCTTATAGGGCTTCAGACATCATCAAACATCATCTGAACGACCAGGACTCAGGCTGCTATGATTGGCTCTTGAGTTAGCCCCTCCCCTTAGGACCCTGGGAGGTTTACATCCACATAGGTTAGGTTAACACCTAATAGGGGTTAGAGCCTGGGGCTTAGCGCTTAGTAAGACTCAAGCCAAACTCTTCAAGGGTACTTGTTGAACTAAGTGCTAAGAGCCCATTTTGCTTACCAACATACCAGGCCAGGGAGGAGCTCACCTGGAATGCAGTTTCTGGGGAAAGTGATACCATCTAGTAGCCTCTCATATAAACTAATTATACTTCTAGGTGCTGATCTCAATTGTTTCTACCTACTGATGGACTACAAGGGCTGTCAACATCTTTTATGTTTTAGTCCTCGGGAAAGCCCTCTTTTCCTCACCCTAGTTTTCAATCCAGCAAATTTAGGTGAAACGCAATGGAATTTTTAGGAAAATGATATTATCCTCCTCCTCCTCCTTTTACTTCTTCTTCTCTTCTTCTTTTTCTTTTTCTTCTTCTTCTTTTCTTTTTTCATAGTAGCAAGGAACTGGAAACAAAGTTGATACCTGTTGATTTGGAAATGGTTAACCAAATTTTGGTACATTAATGTAATGGTTTAATGTAATGGTATAGTAAGAAACAATTAATACAAAAATACAGAGAAGTATGGGAAGACTTACATGATAGGTGATCTATATATAGATAGAGCATTTATTAAACATGTAATATGTGCTAGGTAATGTTGCAAGCAATGGAGACATAAACATAAGCAAGCAAGACAGTCCTTGATCTCTGGAAACTCACATCCTAATAGGTAACGACAACACACAAAGGGAAACTGGAATGTGTGACGTGAGCGAAATGGAATGAGACAAACTGGTGGCCACAAAGTGAGGAGGAGACTTGATTCCAGGCCAGGTAAACAAAGGCTTACCTATCAGGGGTGCAAAGTGAAGTTAGAAGAAATAGGTAAACAATAAGCATAATGCCTGCCAACAATATAAATGGAGTGAAAAAAATCAATGAAATGATTGAAACTGAACATTGTGAAATAACGATGACCAAGATTGATCTCCAAAGAAGAAGTAGGGAAAGACTCCCTCCAGCAACTTTGCAGAGGTGGGTATCCATGGGTAGGTAATGTTGCATGCAGTGTCTGACTTGTTAACTGTATTGATTGGCTTTGCTAAACATTATTTTTCCTTTTAAAAATATTTTTGTAATAAGGGATGGCTATCTGGGAGGGCATAGGAAGAGAGTAATGCAGGGGGAAATGGAGGTCATATAAAAACAAAAAAAGAACAATAAAAATCTATTAAAAATAGAAATGGTGCTCTCTGAGGTGGTATTATTTCTTATAATGTTTATCCTTCCGGTTGGAGCCTAGGCTGGCCATCTGGATTTAAAACTCTCAGACAGACCTGAAGGATGGCTTTCGGCAAATCCAAGCCTCAGTGTTCTTTGTTATAAAACAGGAGCTGTCCTTTATCTCACAGCTCCTTCTTCCCCTGACTTTGGAGACTCTGGGTTTTGTAGACCTTGGATGTAAGACTCCAGAGAAGAGACAAACTATGTGCATAGAATGATGTGTGAGTCTCAGAAGGTTTCATCGTTCACTCTGAGCTGTTGGCAAAGATTCAAGTTGGTTCTTTTGTGACATTAAAAATTGCACTTCAGTGTGGAAAACAAACAGACAGAAGACATGAGCTAATGACTTTGGAAGGCCAGAGAGCAGCTGAAGTATTGTTTTTTTTTTTAAATGCAATAGATTTTAAACGGCATTTCCAATAATGAATAAGTCACCCAATTACTGTGCATGCCTCCTTCTGAACACCTGTCCCAGAGATTTTCAATCCCCTTGTGACTTTTATTTTTAACAATATTTATTATCATGAGTGTTATCACATTAGATGAAATCAGCTGGAGATAGAACCCGCATTCATTGATGGCATCAAAACAATGCGGCTTTTCTTTTTCTTATCCCCGCCCCCATCCTCATTCAAAAGCTATAATTTCCTTGCACTATTATTTCTTCCAGTCCTAGGTAGATCAATGAAATAATTTCATAACCCTCTTATAACACAAGGTCAATAGAGGGTGACCCAATGACTGGACCTCAAAAGATCTCTAAGTATTTCACAAAGAACTTACTAAAGAGAAAAAAAGAAGGAATTGTTTCATTTTCCATCTAAGTCTTAACTTGGCCGCTAAATGCCTGGACTTTTGTGATGAGGGTGGGAAGGAGGGGTGGGGATCAAGTCTTTGAAGGCAATACGGTAGCACCAACCAGGTGACCTAAAGGGAGAAAAGAGTGCTGTCTACTCAAGATGCTAGAGAAGACTCAAGAAAGGTGGCTAATTAATATGCCTCTACTTAACGAGCTTTTCTGACAACATCCCCACTGGATTCAGTGAGCATGGATTATTAGAAAGGAGGATGACTTCGAAGTTAGGAAGAATGGGACATATGTATTAGCTACATGACCAGAGAAAGACCTAGTCACCCCTCAGTCCTCCAGGAAATTCTCAAAGACTACAAGTTGTGGAACTGGTCCAAATCTGCTTTGGCAGATGGAGCTTCCACCCCAGTTAAATCACACATCTCAATAAAACAATAAAGAACTATACCAGCACTATGATTATAATTAGATAGAATATATAATATAATTGATAAGCAGTATGGATTAATGGAGAGAGACTTGACCTTGGAGATGAAGATCTGGGTTTAAGCTCTGCCCCTGACACAGAACCCTGAATGACCCTCAGCAGGTCACTTAGTTTCTTTGTTCCCTAGGCAACTAGGACTATAAATTACAAAACAGGTGTCCATTTACACTGATATAGGAAATTTCCTAAATAGTAGTCCCCTTAAACCAATGAAATTAAAAATTTTGAATAAAATAAAAAAACTAAAGCTACTACTGCTGCTGCTGCTGCTGCTTCTACTACTACTACTACTACTACTACTACTACTACTACTACTACCACCACCACTACTAACCACCACCACTACTACTACCACCACCACTACTATTACTACCACCACCATTACTACTACTACCACCACCACCACCAGTACTACTATTACTACTACTACTACTACTACTACTACTACTATTACTCACAGTTACTACATTCAAAGAGCTTCCAAACTAGGCATTTAGGTGGCAGAGCAGATAGAATATTGGACTTGGAATCAGGAAGACATAAGTACAAATTCTGCCTTAGTCACTAGCTGTAGGACTGTGGGCAAATGACCTAATCTGGCTCAGTCTCAGTTTCCTCATCTGTAAAATCGGGTTCATACTAGAATCTACCTCATAGGATTGTTAGGATCAAATAAGTTAACATATGTAAAGGATCTTTGCAAAACTTAAAATTTATCTAAACACATGCCAGACATTATTATTATGAATCATTGACTTTTTAATGCCAACAGAAGGAGGTCACCCTCTATGTTCTGATTGTGACTGTGGTCTCAGGTAAAAAGCACTACAAAACCCATCTTTCTAAATGCCAGTACTGTTCTAACGTTATTGTGAGGCTATGAATGAAAGCATAAATAAATGCACAAATGGATGAATGAAAAGGCATATTTTTTGCATGTTTACTGTGTGCAAAATACTGTGCTAAACCCTGGAGATACCAGTAGAAAAGCCACACGGTTCCTATTCTCAAGTGATTTTACATTCTAATGAGGGTAATAACACACATAGAAGGTTTCGTTCAGCTGCAAGTCATATGGAAAGGCCCACTCCCCTCAGGGTATAGTAACAAAGCAGATGGTAATGCATCTTCTTTAATGTCATTCCATTAATAACCCCATATCCCTTACTGATGTTGAGCCATTCAATAGTGCCAAGGGTTTTGATTATGAGAACTTTGTTTTTAGGATCTTTAGTAGTTGTGGCTGCTGAGGATGTGGGGCTGCATCACTCACAGAGGCAGCTGTCAAAGTTCATCTCCATGAGGGTTGTTTCCTTCTAATTATGGCTATAGGAATTGGGCTAGATGAGGTAAGAATGATGGGCTATTCTTCAGGAGCTTTTGTATTCATCATCCCATTAATGGCATTCGATGAGCAGTTGGTAGTAGTAGTGGTAGTGGTGAGGTTGGCAGGTTCCAGCTCCACACTGGCTGCTCCCCTGGATAATTGTCAGGCCCTGACTGCAAACAGAGCAATGTACTGGGGTGGAGTGAGAAGTGCTCCTATTATAAGTCATAGAATACTGGTTTCTAAATGAAGTTGAGAATTACCCAAAGGACAATTGAGAGATGAACAGACAGATTGAGCTGGACTGATCCCAAGATTGCAATCTAAAGAGGAGAATGCATTTCATCTCCTAGAATGGTGTCAGAGAATGGCCCTAAGTGAATATAGGGAGAGTAACTTGATGAGAGGGATTACTTGGACAAAACAAGTTCCAGGGGTGGGGAACCTGCAGCCTTAAGGTCGCATGTGGCCCTCTAGGTCCTCAAGTGTAGCCCTTTGACTGAATCCAATCTTCACAGAACAAATCCCCTTAATAAAACCATTGTTTTTTAAGGAAATCCCTGTGATGATGCATCACCAGGCACCACTGCTTCTTCCCCCAGAGTAAAATCCCCAAATATATATCTCACTCAACAGGATGTGAGCCAAATTCATAGAGAGAATGGCTCTAGTCCAAATGGTTGCTACTCCCTTTCTTCCTCTACCATGCCGTTTTAAGTCTCAACTCTGTGCCTCAGTCTCACGCTATCCCACCTATGTGGGATACTCTTCTATGTCCTATCCGCAAATCCAAATCTTGCATACCCTTCAAGACTCAGCTACTGTGCCCCTTTTCTAGGAAGTTCCTCTGGACTACTCACATCTTCAGTGACCTCTCCTTTCTCTAAACTCCTATGGAACTCAAATTCAGTGCCACGTAAAACTTGGAGACCTAGGAGCCCAAATCAGAGGCTATTACAGTAATCTAGGTGAGAAGAGATGTAAACTCAAACAAAAATCATTGTGTGAGAGAGGAGAAAGGAAGGGATGTGAGAGATGTGGTGGCAGCAGGAGCTATACCAAATGGCAACTGATCTTATATGGAAAAGTTTCAGTGAGTGAAGGTGAAGAGTCAAGAATGACTCTGAGGTTATCTCCACCTGGGCGACTAAAAGGATGATCAAACAGAGAAATTAGGGAGAGGAATGTGCTTTGACAGTCAGTCAAATATTTATTAACCACCTGCTCTATGTCAATTGCTGGGCTAAGTTCTAGACAAAGAACAGCAAAAGACAGTCTCTGGTCTCATGGAACTCACAATCTAATTGGAGAGATAACATGCAAACAACTATGTACAATCAACTTGTGTCCAGGATATACGGGAACTAATCAACAGAGAGAAGGAGATTGGTCAAATCCCACCTTCCCAGCCATGGCAAATCTAGGGACTTATCTCCAACACAGCCACCTCTACCCTCATCCTCCATCACTCTGCCCCTTCTTTGCCATCTTCCAGGTGTTTGTTGTTATTGATTTGTTTCAGTTGTGTCTAACTTTTCATGACCCCCTTTGGGGTTTTCTTGGCAAAGATACTGGAGTGCTTTGCCATTTCTTTTTTCAGTTCATCTTACAGATGAGGAAACTGAGCCCCCTCCCCTACTCACACAACTAGCAAGTGTCTGAGGCCAGATTTGATCTCAGGTCCTCCTGACTCCAGGTTTGGTGCTATATCTACTTCACCATCTCACTGCCCCAACTTGGCTACTGTAGGTATTCACAGTAATATCTGTGCAGGTACCATTTGGATAACTCCATCTCCCTCAGCATACCTTCTCCCAGACATCCCAGATCATCTAGTGGTGGCTGTAGGCTACTACTGGTCTTGAATAGGCT
This sequence comes from Trichosurus vulpecula, assembly GCF_011100635.1. Classification (NCBI taxonomy): domain Eukaryota; kingdom Metazoa; phylum Chordata; class Mammalia; order Diprotodontia; family Phalangeridae; genus Trichosurus; species Trichosurus vulpecula. The sequence goes on from NC_050574.1 coordinate 172,727,004, forward strand.
CTAGGCTGTGGGTCAGTAATCATTGAACAAGAGCCTCACCCTCTTCCATTTCCCTTTGTATAGAACAAAATGAGTCAGACGGGACGATCAGGTATGGATGCTTGGAGAAAAATCATACATCTCTTTGTATTATCTATTCCCCCAAACCCACATCTCCTATTACTATTATCTCCAAACTCCCCTATTACTACTGAAGGCACCACCAACCCTGACCAAGTTCACACTCTTATTGTCATCTGTTGACCCCTCAATCTCCTTTCCGCCTATTGAATCTTCCTATATGCTGAACCTTGGTATTTCCCTTTCTACAATATCTCTCATATCCATCCCCTCTTTCTACTCATACAGCCACCACTGTAATTCAAGCTCTTATTGTGTCTCATGTGGATTAGTGAATTAGCCTCTAAGTAATCTACTATTATCAGCTCTTTCTTCTCTCTTCAATCCATCCTCCAGACACAGCTGCCAATATAATTTTCCTAAAGTATAGATCTGATCGCATGACTTCCCTACTCTGCTTCCAATGGCTTTCTATTGATTCTAGAATCAAATCATTTCATCCCTATCTCATCCTTTAAAAGTTTTATTTCTGTGCACATTTATAATGTACATAATTTTTAGTAGAGCAGTCCCAAAATTTTTATTGCACTTAAAAAACTGCACGAAGATTTTCAAGGCACCCTTGAATTTATAAATAAGTAACTATATACAAACTGGTGAGGTGGGGTACATGTTTAAAGTATTTCATTGATAAGAGTATATGATCAAAAAAGTTTGAGGACTCCTGCTCTAGGACATATGATGGCAATATAAGACATTTTCTTCTGAGAATTTTACAGTCTAGTTTTGGAGACAGACTTGAATATGCGAAAAAATTACAAACTAATATAAGATAAAATATAACTAAGTACTAAACCATGTGATACAGATTTTAAGAGTGTTGGGCACTTATAGAAGAGGGGGAAGGATCTTTTCCAACCTCTTTAGATTTCTTAGAAAAGGGTTGGAGTATTCTAACCAATATTCCTCTCCAAAACTCCACAGCTTATAATGGATTTGGTGTCAGGGGAGCTGGGTTCAAAACCTACTTCAGATCACTTTGAGTAATAAGTCAACAAATCTCTCTGGCCCTGAGTTTCCTCATTTGTAAAATTTCAATTCTAAAGTCCCTTCAAGCTTTAAATTCTAGGGCCCTAAATCTTAAGTCAGGATCCTTTAATTTTGTCAATAATGCATTTTGGCAGTTCACTCTCAATATGTCACAAAAAAGGTGAGTATCTCTATCTCTGTAGATATCTACCTAAGCATATAAATAGGGATAGATCAGGGATAGCTCATGTAAAACATAAAGACAGGAAACGGAATGAGGAGGTAAAGAGGCAAACAGAGAGTAGTCTGGTTTGACCATAAAGTAGAGTAAATAAAATGAAATAATAAGAATAAAGCTATATCTATATAGATACACAGATACATAGATATACATATATCCATCCATCCATCCATCCAATCATGCATCCATCCATCTGTCCATCCATCTGCCCAACCATTTGTCCATCTTTCTGTCTCTGATAATTGAAATACAACCCATCTCTAAGTCCATAAATTTCCAGCATGGTAGACCCTGCCAGCATTTGCACTCTTCTGATGGTGAAATGAAACCTATAAAGGAAAGAGAAGAGGAATTCAGAGGGGAATTTAGCGTCCATAACATTAAAATTTACATCAATTTTGTTTTTGTGTCATTTTTTATGTCTCCCTTTCTTTGTTTTTGGAATTGGGATAAATTAGCACCTATTTCACAGGGTTGTTATGAGGATCAAATGAAATGATGTAAACAAACTTATTAACCTTAATGTACTATAGGAATATGGAATTGCACCGAAATCAAGGACCTGCCTATCTTTACTAACCCTTAGTCTCTTCCTTATTTCTAATATAGTGATCCAAGTAAGTCATGTTTGCGGAATTTAATTGAATTTTGTCTTTATTTCCTAGGCAGTAGACACTTTCATTGAAGAAATGAAACGCAACAAATTTTTAACTAGTTCCCTTCACAGTCATGTTAGATGCCATATTTAGTGAGCAGACTGACCAAAAGAAGTTGAGAAAGGCACAGAGAAGAGGTGAGATTTGAGTTGCGTGTTAGAGGATGCGTAGGAAGAAGATATTCCAGGGGGTGTAAGAGTATGTATGTATGTATGTATGTATGTATATATATATATATATATATATATATATATATATATATATATATATATATATAAAGGGGGCAACAAACACTATTTTCATCCCCCTCAAAAATCTCAGTACACAATTCAGTTTTTATTAATTCCAATTCCATCCAGTAAGCATTTATTAAATTTTTCTCTATGCTAGGCACTGGAGATCCAAAGACACATATTTACCAGTCTCTGCCACAAAGGAGCTAACATTTGACTGGGTTTATATAACATGTACACAGACAAGTAAATATAGGGTAATCTGAGGAGGGCAAGAATGCTAAAAATTGCAGGATCTAGAAAAGACTTCATGTTAGAATTAGTGCCTGAAATGAGCCTTGAAGAAAGCTAGGGTTTTTAAATGGCAGAGGTAAGAAGGAATCAGGGACAACTTGTGTGAAGGCATAAAGACAGGAAATGGAACGAGAAGGTAAAGGAGCAAACACAGAGTAGGCCAGGGTGGCTATAATGTAGAGTAAATGAAGTGGAATGATATGAAATAAGCCTAGAGATATAGGTTGGAGTTAGAGCATAGTGGGCTTTCTGTGTTAGACTGAGCAGTCCATGTTTAATCCTAGAGGCAAGACTAGATGCCTGAGCAAGGGAGTGAAATGGTCGTAGTTAGGCCTCAGATGATTTTGTTTTAATTTTGTTTTTTATTATTAACTTAATGATCATGAATATGCATGAACTTTTCAGCGTAGAAAGAAGATCAGAAAAGAGGACTGTATATGAAACTATGAACTGTTATGTTGTTTTGGTTTTTTAGGTATATTTTATATTTAATCAGGCAGTAACAAAATGCTCCCTTTGTCTTAATCCTTAGGAAGGTAATTTTGGCAGCTCTATAGAGAATAGATTGGAGAAAATTAAAATAGGGAGGCCAGTTAAGAGGCTGATTCAACAGACTAGGTGAGAGGTGATGAGAGACTGCAACATTGCTTCTATTGTTAGAGAGAAGGTGACAGAAGTGAAAAGATGTAGTGGGAGTTGAATTTACAAAATTTGGCAGCTGAATGAATATTACAAATCAAGGATTTGGGAAAGTTGAAGATGACTGCAAGGTTATTAATCCAAGTGAGTGGAAGGATGGAGATGCCTTCAACAGAAATGGAGAAGTTTGTAGGTGTATTGGGTGGGGACTGTCACCAAAAAAAAAAAAGCATATGTGAATAGGGTGTCACAGTCCAACTGTACCTCAAGGGTCTGATATTTCTTTCACACGGGCACCCCCTCCAACAGTACAAACCACAACCCCCTGTACCAGGCCCTATGCCTGGGAAAGCCATTGCCAAGCAGCCCATTTTCCGGTGCTGAGCCTCCCTGTACTTGGCTAGGTGAGGCTCAGAGGGAGGATTCAATCCGTCATGAGGCACAAACTCAAAGCCATTGCAAGCTTGGCGGTAGCCATCAGAGTTTACGCACCCCTCGCTCAGCCTTTGAGAAGCCTGGGTCACCTCCATGTCATGGTGAGTCATCAGAGGCTCTAACGAGTTTGAAAACTGTTTCCTGTCTAGGCCCCATGATCACATAGTTATGTAAGATCCTCTGAGAGGAAGGAGCATCGCACAGGAGAAAAGCCAGCAGATGATTAAAGAGTTAGAGCTGGAAAGAGACCTTTCAAAAGTTATACTGATATTTTTTGTTTTTACATCACCTTCATTTCCAAATATATCATTCCCTTGTCTGCTACCCAGAAAGCCATCTCTTGAAACAAAGGGGAAAAAATAGAGGAAGTAAAAGCAGTTCAGGGCAGCTAGGTGGCACAGTGAATAGAGTGCTAGGTTTGGAATCAGGAAGACTCATCTTCCTAAGTTCACATCTGACCTCAGGTACACATACTATCTGTGGCAACTCACTTAACCCTGCTTGGCTCAGCTTCCTCATCTGTCAAATGATTGACATAGGAAATGGCAAACCACACTAGTATCTTTGCCAAGAAAGCCCCAAAATGGGGTCATGAAAGAGTCTGACATGAGTGAACAATGATAATGTTTTCCAATATAGCTTGTAGAGGGAAGGGGTGGGGAAAAGATAGAATGGTATTTTAAAAAATGTTTGTAAACAGCGCTTCCTCCCTCTCCTCTTTTTGTTGGCAATTATGACACAGAGGACAAGGTGATACTGAAAGGGTCCCAACACAGAGTTTAAATTACTCTTGATGGAGCCTTCATGGAACTTCTCGCATTAGGGAGTGAAGATGGAGAGAAAGCTTGGCATTTAGCTTGCCTGGGGTGCTTCTGTTTAGGTGATAAATAAATGAAAGATTTAGTCTTCTAGAGAGCTGTTGAACCACCTTCCCACAGCAGCACCGGCTTCTCTCAAAAATGTAATTAATATCTTCCTACCCTCCTAAAAATGGAAAGGAAGAAGGAAAATCAATAAACATTAAACGGTTATCATGTTTAGTTCACAGTAATTCTAAGTTAGTGCTATCTGCAGATGCTACCTAACTAAAAGGCTTGGTAGAACAATTCTTTTAACTCCTCAGAAAGGGCAAAATAAAATGGATACCCTAACCTGAACAGACACTGCGTAGAGTACAAACTGTCTCAAAAAGTGCCGGGTTGTGTAGCCTGGGTTTGGATCTTGGCCTTGTTATTTGCTACTTGTGTGACCTTGGGTGAATCACTTAATCATAGGCAGCTAGGTGGCACAGTGGATAGAACTCCAGGACTGGAGTCAGGAAGACTTGAGTACAAATTCAGCCTTGGACATTGACTAGCTATGTGACCCTGGGTAAGTCATTTAATCTCTGCCTCAGTTTCCTCCTCTGTAAAATGGAGGTAATAATAGCACCTACGTCCCAGGGTTGTTGGGAGGATCGAGTGAGATAAAATTTGCCAAGTGACTGGAATGTAGTAAGTGCTATGTAAGTGTTAGCTCTTATCCTTTTTTAGCGTAACTTATTAATGTCTCTGGGCCTTGGTTTCCTTAGCTGTAGAAGAAGGAAGTTGAACTAGTGGAGAGTTCATTTTCCTTCTAAGTCTGATCTCTGAAATAGCTATGATTGTATCATTTCCTTTAAGTGGCTTGGAAATAAGCTGGATTTTTAAGATCACGTTTGCATTTTGGTTGCCACCCCACCAAATGCCTTTGCTCCCCGGTAACTCTAGAAATAAGATGCCCTTAATGAGATTAATATTTAGGGATGATAAGAGGCTTGTGACAAACACAGGCAGAGGGAACTAACTATTCTGCACAACTAATTCGAGGAAAGTGCAAGGTCCTCTTGTTTATTATTGTTATTATTCAGTCATTTCAGTTGTGTTTGATTCTTTATGACCCCTTTTGGGGTTTTCTTGGCAAAGATACCAGAGTGGTTTGTCATTTCTTTCTCCAGCTCATTTTACAGATGTAGAAAGTAAGGCAGACAAGGTTAAGCAACTTGCCCAGGGTCACACAGCTAGTAGGTATCTGAGACCAGATTTGAACTCAAAAAGATGGGTCTGCCTGACTTCAGGTCTAGAACTTTATCCATGTACCACCCAGCTGGTCTTATAGAATATACTATCTCAGTATAGTGTAGTTTCCCCAAAGGTGGGGATGGGTTTCTGTTTCCTTTTATTTTTGTTTTTGTGTCTCTAGGGACTTGTATGGTTCCTTACACATGGTAGTACGTGCTAATGCTTGTTGCTTTGAATAGTTCTGCCACTATATGTTGTAATTCATACTTGTAATACTTGTCCGCCTGTCACCCAACCCTCCCCTGTGGCTATAAGAAGCTGTAGGGGGCACACCTGGGTAAACCATCTCAGCACACGGGCAAGTTGAAGGTAACGAGCAAGCCACAAACCTGTCGGTGAGCTAGGGGGCTGTCTACTTTAAGTATGTAAAGACTTCCCTCAGAGAATGGGTCCACGAGAACAAGTTGTTCCAACATCCATGAAGGTGGCTGAAGCAGCGTTGTGGAACACCTAGAGCTTGGTCAGACATCGACGACACCAAGGTCATCCACTGCATCCCAAGCCATCACAGGTCTTCTTGACTTTCGTCCTGCCACTGGGTATCAATGGTTCTGGAAAAGAGAGTTAAACAAATATGCATAGTCAAACAAAACTAATTTCTGCATTGGCCCACTCCAAATAATATACATTTAATTTTACACCTGTAAAGCTGATGACTTTGTCCAGCTCTGCCTCACTTAAATCCAATTCACACACAAGTCAAGATATCACCCTGCGATGTCATTGGTCCTCTTCGAAAATGAAGGATGAACAGCACAGCGGAAAGTTTCTGAACCTCCCCAGTGCTGGCTGCCAGTTATGGATTATGTGCTATTTACTCCACATCTGGATTTCTTCAGCCTGGCGGGTGTATTAAACCATCTCTAAGACTTCCCAGGCTCAGATTCCACCTAAATTGGTCCTTACTTTGCTAGGGATGAGTTTCATACAATTTATCACATAAGGTCTGTTGATTGAAATTGTTTAAATTGACTCAGTACAGATATTATAAATTCAGAGCAGAAAGCTCTCTGACCTGGTTTGGGAATGGAGGGCTACAGCTTTTCCCTGAGGACTTTCAGGGAATTTGCTGCCCTATAAAAATCAGAACACTGGGTCTCCCTTCCTGCTTGTTTCTGTCATGCCGAAGGCCAACTTTATCTTCATTGCTGTAGTCAATGGAGTGTGGCCAATAGCCCCTGCGCAGCACCGTACAGGAGAGTGACAGGAATCTATTAAGGACTAATTCAGTACCTACCTTGTTATGCAATGTATAAGGCACTGTCTGAATTCCAATCCAGCATCAGATACTTACTAGCTGTCTGACCCTGGACGAGTCACTTAACCTCTACCTAACCCATTTTTCTTAACTGCAAAATGGGGATAACAATACCTTTCCTCCCAAGGTTGTTGAGATCAAGATCACTTTGCAAACATTAAAGTACCATGGTATTATTAGTTGTTATCACTAGCTATTATTACCATGCTAAGGACTGAGACAAAAAAACAAACCAACAAAATGAATCTGGCTCTCCAGGTGCTCACATTCTTTTGAGATGAGGCAGAGACAAAATACACATCTCTAAGAAAATACAAATTATTAACAAAATAACTACAAGGTAGTTAAAAGCAGAGATAGGGAGGAAGGAAACTAGCAGTTGCTAATGTGGGGTGATATCTGATCCAAGTCTTGCTAGAACTGAAAGATTCTTGGAGGTGGAAGGCAGTTATTGTTCATCCTTTGCTCTTGAAGAGGATCGATGACATCATGAGGGTGATGCCTTCACTTGCAAGTGAACTGGATTTAAGTGAGGCAGAGCTATGCAAAGGCATCAGCCTTTCTCCTCCAGAGTCATCAGAGTCCAGTGGCAAAACAAAAGTCAAGATGACGGATGATGGCCCAGGATGACCTTGGCCTTTTTACACTAGTCTTTCTCAGGCCTCAGTTTATCTGAAGCAATGCCCATTCAGCGCTCAAGGGCAGCCCTGTGTAATAGTTCAGAAAAGGAATGGAAGGCAGTGAAAGCATGGAAGGTGGCCACTATAGGAGACAAGAGATGGACTGCTACGTATGAAGAACAGAGCAAAGGCTAGTTTGCCTGGACTTTAGATTGGCTTCTATGTTTTGTCTTCTGTAAGTTCTTTCATTGGTAAATCTGCATCTTCTCAGATAGTTTCTTCATCTATGGCTTTTCATTGACCCTGCTCATATATAGCATATATAGCAACTAACCTCAATCTCAGGTTGAAAAACTCAAAACACATATTTCTGTTAGATCTGTTAGATGCAAATAGTCCACATACAATTTTCCCACAGCCTACAAATAGTTCTTTGATTCAGATTTCTCAAATATTAAAATCAAAAGTGCCGGAAAGTCATATTTATATTAGCTATTTGGAAACAATGAATTGTAGCCATCTCTAACATTGGTCAGTAGGTTTTCTTCTGAGTTGCTTTTTCGCAGGTCCTCAAAACTATCTGTTTTTTTCTCAAGTTGATTTCTGGTTTTTCTCACACAAAAGTCATTTTTATGCCCCATTCACTAAATACAATGTCTACCTAAGTAAAGGGCAGTATTTCACACTGTGATTTGCCTTTATGTCAAATTAAACACAATAGAAGTCATTCGGATAGTGATAATTTGAAAAAAAAAACTACAACAGAAAATAAAGGACAAAGGTAAGATCTATGGGATGAAGTAAAACAAGTCCATTAGTTTAAGTGCTAGAAGAAGGGAAAAAAAAAACATTTAAAGTAGCATGGACATAGACATAGAAAGGATGAATAGAGAAAATTGAAGCAATGACAGGCAGCTGGTTGAGAAGGTAAGAGGTTTATAAGAGGCCCAACATCAACTGAGGTAGACAAGCTGGAACAACATAGAAGGAAAACTAAGTGGGAGGAGGCAATCTTATGAACATATCAAAATGAGAATACATGTTCAGTAGAGAAAACCATTATGTGAAGTTGACACTGAAGCATGTCCATTTCAAGATAAACCTTTGTACTAGATTCCTGTGTTGAATCCTCTTAGCTTCATCTCTGAAGCAAGATGGCACACAAATCAGAGATTAACAAAATTGAAGGAAAAACAAAAGAAAGATTGCATTGATAAATAAAACTAGAAGCATTAAAAATAATCTATTAGTCAATAAAAAGAAAAAAATGAATTGATCAGAATTGAAAATGAAAAAGGATAATGAAAAACAAGAAAAAAAGAAATAAAGGAAACTTTTAGAAACTATTGTTTGCCCAACTAAGTACCAATAAAACCGACAAATAAAATAGAAAATATCTTAAAATATGAAACTCATAGATTCATAGAAGAATAAAAATTCAAATAAATTGATTATTAGAAAAGAAAACTGACTAAACCATAAATATTTTTAAAGAAACCAAAAATAAGAAAGAGATGGATTTATAAGGTAATTCCACCAATTTTTGTTGATTTAATTTTTTTTTCAGTGAGATGTATGTGTGTGTGTCTGCGTGCGTATGTGTATATATATATGTATATTATATATATGTGTGTGTGTGTGTGTGTGTGTGTGTGTGTGTGTGTGTGTGTGTATATATATATATATATATATATATATATATATATATATACACTCTGACCTATCCTAATTTAATAGGGGAGGAAACACATTTATGGTTAAACAAATATGCAGTCAAACAAAACTAATTTCTGCATTGTTCCAGTCCAAATAATATACATTTAATTTTACACCTGTAATGGCAAGCAGAGTGAGACATTTTTCTGGTTTTTTTTTTCTTTTGGAGTACTTCTCAGCACCAAGACAATCAAGTGCCTTAGAGTCTTGCCTTTGTTTTAATCAAGAGTCTTTGAATCAAGAGACTTTGATGATCTGCTTTGATGAAAGCCTAAGTCACATGAGTTTGAGTCAATGTGGCTGTGACACTCTCTGACCCTGAAGAAGTGTATATATAGTCTGATGTTAGCATTTTGCTTGGGGCTCACTTATTGGAAGAGTGTTCATGTGAAGACTCAGGGTAGTCGTTATGGAGCCCCCTGGCTATGAAAACTCAGATGTTGTATTTCTCTCTCTGGTAACTATGTATGCATTGCTATGGACAGACAGAAGCCCTGTCTGATCATTTGTGTTGTTTGCTTTGTTTGTATAACTTCTGCTTGTAGCTTCTGTTTGTGTTTTCTTTGAAGTTCAGGGTGCTGACTTTTCCCCCCAAACTAAGTGAAAGATATATGTATGTTTAATTAAAGTGAGATGCTATACCCCTTAAAGTTGCTTTCCTTAGAAAAGCAGATCAAAGAAACTGTGCTAGCAGCCCTTCTGTGTGCTTTTGTTGTTGTTCTTGTTGTTGGTCTTACACCTCCACAGCAACTGCTAGCAGCTTTGTTGTTACAACACCTTGAATTCAACTCCTCTCTATCAGGAGATGGGTAGAATGCTTCATCCTTGGTATTCTGAAAGCATGCTGGTCACTGTATTGATCAGAGTTGTTAAGTCTTTCAAAGTTAATTGTCTTTGCAATGTTATTATTATATAAATTATTCCCTGTGTTCTGCTCCCTTCACTCTGCAATAGTGCATACAGGTATTACCAGGTTTCTCTGAAACTGTCCTTATCATCATGTCTTATGGTATGATAGGATTATATTCCATTAATATGAATTATTGAACATGAACATGTTCATGGACATGAACAAATAGAAATTTCCTCATTGATTAATACCCCCTTGATTTCCAGTTCTTTGCCAGCACAAAAGTGTTTTTATGCATGCTTTCATAAATATGAGTCCTTTCCCTTCTTCTCTCTTTTTTTTGGGGGGGGGGGGTTCAGTTATGGTAGTGGCATTGCTGGTCAAAGAGTATGCACAGTTTAGTAACTTTTCAGGCATAGTCGCAGTTTGCTTTTTAGAAATACTTTATTAATAGCCTTTTATGTATATTTTCCCCCAGTCTCTGCACCATTTGTTGTCTTCCTTTTCTATACAGTTTGCCAATCTGATGAAGACCTCAGCATTGCTACCATTCCCACTTCTCTAATTACTAGTGATTTGGGACTTTTTAAATATAGCTATTGATATTTCTTGCTTAGAAACATACCTGTTAATATCTTTTGACCATTTATCAATTGGGAAATGGCTCTTCTTATTAAACTGAACCAGTTTTATATATATATATATTGAAAATGCAAACTTTTTCAGAGAAACTTACTGCAAAGATTTCCCTCTATCTACTTTCTAATTTTAAGCAACATTGTTTAAAGTAAAACTTTTAAAATTTAATTAATAAAAATATTCATTTTATCTTATGTGATTCTATCACTTATTGGTCATATTTTTCCCATGTCCATAGACCTGAAATGAATGTTTTTTCCTTGCTACTCTTTTTTTGATTTCACCCTTTATGCCTAAGTCCTGTGTATATTTGAAGCTTATATCATGTGAATTGTTCCTCTATACCTAGTTTCTGCCAGACTGCTTTCCAGTTTTCCCAGAACTTTTTGTTATATAACAAATTCTTTCCTCATTAGCTGAGGTCTTTGGGTTTATCAAACAGTAGACTACATTTGCTTCAGTATGCTGTATGCCTAATCTGTTTCAATGTTAAACCTTTTTTTCCTTCACCAATACTATATCATTTTGGTGATTACTACTTTGTACTAGTTTGACATCTGGAATTTTCCATGTCTCCCATTTCCCATTTGATTTTTCATTCTTTCCTTTAAATTCTTCACACTTTGTTCCTCCAGATAAATTTGTCGTTATTTTTCTAGCTTTATAAAATAATACTTTGCTAGTTTGATTGCTATGACTAAATAAGCAAATTAATTTAAGTAGTAGTGCCATTTTGATTAGACTATTCCAACCTAGATTAATTATTCTATTCTAATTCTATTCTAATTAATATTCTATGTTTTTAGGTTTTTTTATTTACATAAAAAGGTATATTCTTACAGTTCTAGTGGTATGTTTTGACAGGTAAATTCACAAATATTTGAATAACTAAACGTTTTGTTATCTGAAAGGGAATTTATTTGTCTTTTCCTGCTGCTTTTATTAGCAATATACATAAGTGCTGATGATTTAAGTGGATTTATTTTATACCTTCCAACTTTGCTGAAGCTATTAATAGCTTTAATTAATTTTAGTTGACTTTCTAGGGTTCTTTAAATAAAATGTCTTTTGATTTGCTCCTCAACTTCTTTCTCGTTTATTTTTGGTTATAGTTGTAGAGGTCTGAAAGGGGTATTTTGAGTCCCCACATTATTATAGCTTTATTGTTTATTTCTCTCTTTAACTCTTTGAGTTTTTCCTATAAGTAGTTAGATGCTTTGCCATTATTTGCACATATTTAATGTATTGATATTAATTCAATGTCCACAATATCTCTCAGAGTAACATATTTCCCTGTTAATCTCTTTTTAATCAAGTCAACTTTTGCTGTTGCCTTGTGTGATATCATGATTAGTACTCAGCTTTTTTACATTTTTCTCTAGTCTCTCATTCTAACTCTCTGTGATCATTAATTTTTTAAAGTGTGTTTCTGGTAAATAACATGTTGTTAGAGTCTGTTTTTAATCCATTCTGCCATCACCTTTTATTTTATGGGTGAGTTCATCCTATTCACATTCACAGTTATATTGGTTAATTATGTATTTCCCTTTATTCTGTTCTTTTATTTTTTTTCTTCTCTTTGATCTCTCTCCCCTCTTTACAGAGAAGAAGAGTATGGTAAAAGACAAGTAATAGCCTAGGCCAGGGGTGGAGAACCTGGGGCCTCAAGGCCATGTGGCCCTCTAGGTCCTTGGGTACAGTCTTTTGACTGAGTCCTTTTATTAAGGGGATTGTTCTGTGAAGTTTGGATTCAGTCAACTATGTCTCCATTCCCAATAGTCAACATATGCAAGCTATATGAAAATGGGTGGGGAGAAACTTTCAAAATATGAATACCTGACCAAAGACAACAAAATCGTATAAAAACATGATGGGGTAGGAACATAAAATCCCTGTGGAAGCAGTAGCCTATGGGTAAGACAAAATCTGTTGGTATCCCAGGGAACATACACTAATGCCATATAAGGGTGAATTACTATGGTCTTAGTGGCCAGAAAAGTGGCTCTCCCCTGACAACTTTCCTTAGCACCCCTTTTTTCCTATTCTTTTACCTGTTTCCCCTTGAGTTCAGATTTATTCATTTATCAGGCCAACGCTACTTATTCTAGGAATTTATTGGGATCAGAAATAGTGGCTAGAGAGGAAGACATACGTCCATTCAAACTGATTGTCTCACTCTCCTGTATTCTAATATTATTTCCGATGTATCCTGGGTACATCTCGTTTTCAGATTATTTCTATGTTGTCTCCCCCATTGGACTGTAAGCTCCTTGAGGGTGTTTTTGTCCTTTTTTGTATCTCTGTTGCTTAACTAGCACATAGGGGCCAATTAACAAATGCTGATTTGCTCAGTTCAGTCAAAGAGTTATGGTGTTTTATTCCACTTTTTCTTCTTCAATAAGACAAGCTTACTTGGAGTCCTGAGAGAACTGGGTTTGAATTCCTCCTCTCAGGTTTATAAAACATGACTATCCAATTAGTAGTGAGAAAAGACACCTTCATTCCTCCTTCACAGAGGTGGGGAACTATGGTTTAAAGCACTACAAATTCTCCCCCTCCCCCACTCTGTCTTTCTCTTTCTCCATCTCTCTGTCAATGTCCCTGCCTACCCATCTCTATCTCTTTTTTCTTTTTCTTTCTTAATTACAAATATTAGCTCTCTGGGGGGGGGGTTAGGAGGAATATATTTGGAAATAAAAGTTATATAAAAACAAAATATATTAATAAAAACATTTAAAATATCCAAAAAATCTAGATGTATCCAGGCAGAATTAGTTGGTATCTTAGGCATCCTACCTACATTATAGAAAATATCTTTTTTCATAAATGATAGAAGATACAAAAAGTTAAATCAGATTAAAAATCAAAGAAACACATACCTGAGATATGAGCATTACTTTACACACAAAAAAAAGAAAAGACATCTATAGTGTCTGCTCCACTCATACAGAATTTGCTCCTTCATCTCTCTCTGTCTTTTTTCTCTCCTATTTCTTGATTTCTTTGTCTCCTGCCTCAGGAGATAGAAATGGAAGGGGGTGAAGAAAAATAGTCAGAAAAAAGAGATTGGGACAGAAAGGATTAGGGAGTAAGACACTGGTAAAGTAACAGAGGAAGGTGAAAGTGAAGTTACAGGACAAAAGGGATGAAGTAAATATGAGGGGTATTGATTAGTTCTATATCATGTATTCTCAAGGTGGGGGGAGGAATCTGTATATATTACCTTATGGCAGGAGTGTGCTTCAATCAGCTTGTGAGAGATCCCATTGTTAATTTTCATTGAGAGCATTTACACCCAAGAAATGAGCAAATCTTACAAATAAGAGTTGGTTTTACTGTTTTCTTGGTTGCCTTGACTTAATAACATGTTAATAATGCAAATTAAACTTAAAAATATATAAATGGTGCAGTGGATAGAGAGCCAGGCCTGGAGTCAGGAAGACTCATCTTCCTGAGTTCAAATATGACCTTAGACACTCACTAGCTGTGGGACACTGGACAAGTCACTTAACCCTGTTTGCCTCAGTTTCCTCATCTGTAAAATGACCTGGAGAAGAAAGTGACGAACTACTCCAGTATCTTTGCCAAGAAAACCCCACACAACTGAACAGCAACCACAGAAATACATTACCCTTCCCCCCAAACTTTCTAGTCTTCCCGTTAAGCATGTACTATCATACTGCTTCATGGGTATAAGGAGTTCTCAATGTGGAGTGTGTGTCTGTGTTTGTGTTTGTGTGTGGGAGAGAAGATGATGAAGAAGGAGGAGGAAGAAAAGAAGAAGAAGAAAAACAAAGGAAAAGAAAGAGAGGAAAAGAAAGAAAAAAAGATTTGGAGAGGAAGGAGTGGAGGTTCTGGGAGGTAGAACACTTTTAAAGATGCAGGGGAAGGTAGAGAGTGTTGGTTGCTATAAATAAATTTTGTCTAATTTACTATTTTGCCTAAGACCAACTTTTTTTTTAACACCTCAACATCTGGGAAGAATAGCTCGATTAAACAAGATTCTTGGAATCACCTGAAGGATCAGAGAATCAAACTCTCTAGTTCATCTAGGCCATTCCTCTGACTTTAAGTATGGCTATCCCTGAATTATCTTAAACTGAAATTTTGGTGGTTACAAGGTCAGTGCCATCTCTCTCTGCTAAAATTGCTTCCAGCAGGGGAGAGAGTATAGTGTGATCCCTTCCCTACTTCCCAAAGAGGCTGATAGGAAAGATAAAAAAGCTGATACTAGTCTAACTCTCAATGATCCTAGTTCTTCTAATCACTCAATGATGCAGTATGTTTGCCATCTAATTTCATCCCAAATACACTAAACTGAAAATAATGTGCTGCTTAATAGGCAAGAGAAGATGTCGTTTCATTTTGCTGAATGCTCTGGTCGCAACTGCTAATTATTTCAATGTTTTTTTTTCCTGTAATTATTTGAAACAGACTATTCAGAGCTCCCCCATTAACTTCAAAAATATTTCGGTGTCCTACAGAAATTCAATCGTATACATTTAAATAGCTTTTCTCTCCTTCTCTTCAATTTGCTGATGATACAGCTGCAGGAGGCTGAGGGAAGAAACACATCTTATACAAACAGAAAAACAAGCGGTGGTGAGGGGTGGGGGCAGAAAGCACCCCACCAACACTACCACCCCCGTCTTTGAGCCCTTTCCTTGTGCTGTGGGTCTCTTGACAAGGTCCAGTTTCTTTACTCCATTCAATCTTTCTGTGATCCTCATGGGAATCTCATATTGAACTATTCACCGCTTGTTTTTCAACAGCCAATAAGATCTGGGGAAAAAATAGAAAAGAAAGATTGTTCTGGGACTACAATTGGCTGGAGATGGTAGTACAAAGGTATTATCTCTGGTTCCCTAGGGGTTAGGTTTTCAAAGGATTCACACCTTGAACGGGTGAATTCTAGCTTCTATTGAAATAAATCTGAGGAACACAGAGATAATCATCACCTGTGGGTGTATTGCCTGTTTCACCTAAGGGTCTTGGATAGCTTAGCAAACATAATCCTGTTAATGGTCAAAACATTCCTCTGAGACAGATGGCAAATACCATTACCCTTGCCTCTCAGGTAAATCTTTCTACTATGATAATAACAATAACTAGGATAACAAAAATAATAAATTAGAAATTCAGTAAAGCACTACTCATTCAGAGTATAATTTAGAATAAATAGGTTCACCTTGTACCCAATGCAAGAAAGTTTAGTACTAAAGAAGCAAAAAAAATTCTTAATTGTTGGGGGCGGGAACGGGAGATGTTGGGGGCGGAACGGGAGATGTTGGGGGCGGGAACACTTAGAGCTAGCTTGCTGCCATATTAGGAGATAAAGTAGGACTCAGCCTGTGATTGGACGATAGAGCTCGCATAGGGAGGGGTAAAGCTATAAGGGCACTCGCTTCGGGGAAGTGCGGCGTTCCAGGATGTAGTCGCGAGGGAATAAAGAGCTCCCTGACTACCTCAGGTGTTCTGTCTGGTTCTTCCTCCACGAGGGTCGTGGAGGCCGGTGGCGCCCCGAAGACTCATCATGCTGCGACTTGGTGAGTGAGAGGACGGGCTAGCAGTGGGGGGACAGTAGTGCGGGTGCTGTAGGTAGAGCACTCCGCACTTAATATCCCTAGAAAAATTAGACATATGAATATTGATAAACATTTAATAAGGACCTACAATGTTATTATGTGCAAGAAACTGAGATAAGCACTAGGATACAAAGACATGAGGGCGTGTCAATTAGCCCCTGTGGACCTCAGTTTTCTTATCTGTAAAATGGGAGTAGAGGAGAAGATGATCTTTAAGGTTCATTCCTGTCTAAAAATATAATTTCGTAATTCCATGGCATGTCTCCTACCCTCAAGAAGCATACAGCTTGGTTGGGAAACCAAGACATAGAAATAAGATAAAGAATTCTGGGTAGCTTACCAAACAAATGGTTATCACTTTGACACTGTTTATGGGTTTATGATTTCATCCCATGTATTTTACTTGCCTCTTTATATGTTCCATTCTCTAGTAGAATATAGACTCCTTGAAGCAAGGATTCATTTTCATTTTAACTTTTGTATCTCCAGTGAGTTCTTAGTACTATTAAATACTTTCTCAATTAATATGTGTTGAACTAAGAAACAGAATTGAAAAATGAAAAAAACTCATAAAAATCTAGTTAAAATTTTGAGCCCAAGCACTTGACATTTATCTTTATTAAATTTCATATTGTATTTTCCCCAAGTTCTAGGCTGCCAAGATCTTTTGGGATCATGATTCTGTCATCTAATCCATCCCAACTTGAATTACCTGTGAATTCAAACACATCATCTATGCCTTTACTCAAATCTTAGCTTAAATAAATGAAACAAATAAAGCTGACTACAGATCCCAGAGACCTCCTAGAGCACTCCACTACAGACCTCTTTTAAGATGATCTCAAGTCATTAATGACTACTCTTTGGGTTTAGCCTTTTAGCATCCCCAATTCCAAGAAAAACTAAATAACTAATGTTGAATTCACATTTCTTGAACTTGACCACAGAAATGTCATGATTTATTTTGACAAATGCCTTATTAAAATCCAGATAAGTTATATCATTCCCCTGATTTACCAGTTATTAACCCAGTAATAATAACTGATTTTAAAAATAGGTTAATCTTCTAAGGCCGATTCTTGATGGGTCTTTGAGGTAATGTCCTCCTTTCCTAAATGTTCACTAACCATTGTTTCAGCAGGAAGTCATTCAGAACTTCCCACTTCATGGAGAAATTTCTCTTATAGTATCCCTGATGTGTGGTCACCTAGCCTCTGCTCAAACATTTCCAGTGATGAGAAGTTCCCTTCCCCACAAAACAGGCCATTCCATTTTGGAACATCTTGAGTTATTAGACAGACCTTTATTACACTGAGCTGAAATTTGCCTCTCTCTGAGTTCTGCCCACTGGTCCTAGTCCTGCCTGAGGAGCTACACTGAACAAGCATATTCTTGCTTTGGGATGACAGCCATTCAAATACTTGAAGACAGCTAACATGTCCCCACTGAGTCTTCTCCCCAGTTCCATGTGCCCTATTATCCCTTTCCTGTGCAGAGGGATACTAATGAAATGCCTTACAGGGTGCCTGAGAGAAACAGAACGCATACCCTGCAATTCCTTCTGGCATTCTTTCCATTCAAGAAAAATCTTGGCTCACATTGCTGGATACAGAAAAGCTACTCAATTCAACTCAAAAAGAATTATTAAGTACTTTACTCTATGTCAGGAACTGAAGAACACAGAGACAGAAACAAAATATTCCCTGCCCTCAAGGACAGTATATTCTGCTGGAGGGAAATAGCATGTACAGAGTTAAGTAAATATAAAATATAAATGTATATGATATACATAAATGTAAAATATATACAAAGTAATTTCAAGGTAAGTAGAATTAACAAATCAAAGAATCAGCAAAAGCCTTTTGTGGTTGGGGAATGGAGAGTGGGGAGTGTATTTGAATTGTACTTTGAAGGAATCTAGGGGTTCCAAGAATCACTGATGAGGAGGGAAAATGTTTTACATGTGAGAATAAGCCTGCATGAAGAAACAGAGATAGGAGATGGAATGTCATGGACAGAGAAAATAAAGTATGCTGTTTGGGCTAAAATGCAGAGTATAAGAGAGGGAGTGGTGTGTAATAAGCCTGGAGAGACAGGGTCAGGAAAGATAGCTACAACACTGATCATCCTCTTACCCTATTGCTGCATTCCTTTTCTTACTTTCCCCGACCTGACACATGTAGGATGCAGTGGGGTAGCACCCTGAAGGGTAGCTGTGATGGTCAGATGAATGTATGTATATGAATGTGCTTTTTAAACTGTAGCAAACTTTATAAATGTGAGGGATGATCAAAGAATCCTGCTGTCTACGTGACTTGCAGCTGGATGGACAACCCATAGAGCTTTTCCTTTAAGCACATATATCTTGGAGAGACATTGTGAAAGGAATGAACTGGAAGACAATTGAACATGGGGAGAAGAGTAAGATGAGTTGCCTTTGGGAAATCGTGCAGGAGTTTTAATGAGACCAAACCTCTCTGAAACAAAGGCCCATCTTTTTTTGGAAACAATATTCTTCTGGTAGCGCTCGATAGTTGTGAGTCATAGAACCCCAGAAGCCTTCAAACAATTAAAGTTGTGGGTCACCTACAGGGCAATTAAGAAATGCGTGGTGGGCATAAGAAGGCAGCAACATATTCCCAATAAATAACTGTGCAAAGAGACATCAGAAAGGTTATCATCTGAGATATTTGCATGACTGGAAAAAAAGAGGTGAACCAGTCATGCATTAGAAGGAGAGACAACTGATAGACAGCCAAGGCACTTCAGTGCTACCTATGCAATCCCAAAAGACCTACAGTTAAAAACTCTATGACATTAGGTTGACTCCCTGCTGAGGTTTTGTGGGATCTGGACGATAGTGGTTCAGCACTGGAAGGTATGGATTGGTTTCCATATGTACTGCTGATTGTAGTAAGCACATGGTTGAGACTATTGATCAATTGCACATTAGATCATCTGTACATTTCCTATCTGGGTGGCAGGACCAGGTGATTACTTTTAAACAACCAGAAGAATTCAAACATTTCCAAGATGCCCATCATTCTCATCTATGCTATGGGAAGAGAAAGTTCCTTTATAAGAGTATCCCAAAAGTCTTAATAGAATTTTAAGCTATGTCTATATGTATATGCAGAGACATATTTATGTGCATACCAACATTATACATATATTATATATGTGTGTGTATTTATAGCCATTAATAGGGGAACTGGAAGTGGTCAGCAAAGACATTTGAAACATTGAAAATAACCACCTTAAGCCTAGGCTGAAATATACACCATTTAGAATTCATTGATTTCCCTTTTCTACCAATCGTTTGCTTTTGTAAAAATAATTCTAGTCTTTCTGTTACTTTTAATCTAATAATCCCTCAAAGAACATGTCTATATACAAGGGAAAAGAGACAAAAAGAGGATTATATGTTTAAAAAAGAAAGAAATCTTTGTTATATACATCTAGCTATTTTATCTGCAGTACTTAGACTGATTGAATTTTGGGACATAGTTCTAAATTCCATTCCAGAATGGGTAGATGAATTCACAGCTGCACATATAGTAGACCAGTGTGCTTGTTTTCCCAAAGCCTCTCTAACTATTGCTATTTTCCGTTTTTTGTCATCTTTGCCAATCTCTAATAGGTGTGAGGTGGACTTCAGTTGCTTTAATGTGGATTTCTCCAATTAATACTAATTTAGAGCGTTTTTAGATGGATTGGTTTATTCCCTTGGATAACTACTTATTCATATTCTTGGACCATTTCTTTACTGAGAAATGGCTGTCAATCTTATATATTTGAATCAGTACCTAATATATCTTGGATATCAGATCTTTAACTGAGAAAATTGCTACAAAGTTTATTTTTTCTCCCCGTTAACTATTTCCCTTCTAACTTTAACTGCATTGGTTTTATTTGTACAAAATATTTTTAAATATATTTAATCAAAATTGTCTAGTATATCTTCTATGATCATCTCTGTTAATTGCCAGGTAATGAACTCTTCCCCTATCTACCCCAGTGAAACAGACCTTTCCTGGTAACCTTCTAAGTTGTCTTGGGCTGAAATACTGTTTCACCCTATCCTTCTATTGGTTTTGCCACTCCAGAATTCATTCTGAGGCATCATTTTAAAGTTATTTTCCCCTTTTTTTGGAGGGAGGGGGAGGGCAAGCAATTGGGGTTAAATGACTTGCCCAAGATCACACATCTAGTTAAGTGTCAAGTGTCTCAGGCTGGATTCAAACTCAGGTCCTCCTGACTCCAGGGCTGGTGCTCTATTTACTGCACCACTTAGCTGCCCCCTTTTATTTAGAGGAGAATTGAGCAGGGGCTGCGCGAGTCCACTGCATGAGTCCCTACATTTACTCTGCCATCTTGGCTCTGCTAAAAACCAAGATTTTTTGATGAGAAAGACCAGGTTGGTTTGAATCTCTGCTCTCTGGGTAACATCCTAATGAACTGTTTTTAAAGTCAACTTACAGCAGGAAGGTTTTTTTTTTCTTAAATGATCAATAATGCATCAACTTCAGGTTGTAATACAGTCCATCAGTCGATCCCTTGAGCTAAGCATCCCCTGACAATAGCCCTGAGCTGGAGGTGTGTAGAGTCTCTGAGAAGAGAAAATACAATCATCATTGCTATGAGAAAATGTTCAGCATAAAGAGGATGAGGGTGAAGGACACTGAAAACCTACATACACACTGAGAGTGATCTCAAGGTAAAAATTAATGCAATTTTGAGTAGTAAATAACCTAAGGGTAGGGATGAATCTGCAGAAGGTCAGGAGTCAGGTGGAGTTGGACAAGGTAGACTTTTTGGAAGAGGTAAGATTCTTACCTTTGTCCTAAAGAAGGGGAGAGACTCTAATTGTCAGTAAACAGGAAGAAATTACAATAGGTAAGAATTATCAGGGGTTCAAAAATTAGTGGAGTCAGAACCATTTTGTGTATAATTCTTGCAAGAATCCAGGTGAAAAACAGTAAAGGAGGATTCTCAAGATAATGGTGTGAGAGGAAGAATTGGTCCATTTCTCTCATAACTGTGCCAGTCAGAATTATAGAAAAAGTACTAGACCATGTAATAGTCAATAGTCAAAGCAAAATTACAGTAAGTGTATTTTGTAAGTCCAGGTCCACACAAGGATAAAGTCAAAATCTGTGGGCACTACAAAAGGGGCCCAGGAAGAAAAGCATGGCCTATGAATGCAGTACAAGGAAGCCTTGTGATTGGTGAATTAAATGCATTTCTGGGATTCCTGCAGCCTACAACTGTAAGCTAGGAGTTGGAGGACAGGAGACGTTATCAGGATTTAGCCAAGGATGCCTGGAGCCTGCAAGTAGATTGGTCTTGCAGCAAACTTGGATCAGAAGACCATGAAAGCAAGGATTAGGGCATATCTTAGATAAGGCCACCCCACGATAAGCCATATAGAAAACTCCAGCCAACGATGACTAAATGAGACAACAACAACAACAAAATAGGACTGAATTGAAATAATGAAAAAATAACAGAAAATATCAGGTATCTCCTATCAAAACAAATGACCTAAAAATTAGGTCAATGAGAAATAATCTAAAGAATCATTGTGAACTTTCTATAAATATCAACCACTGCGGGGGGGGGAAAAACATTTAGGCACTGTAATTCAAGAAATCATGAATGAAATTTTCCTAGGCCAATTAGAACCAGAGGAAAAGGTGCAAATAGCAAAATATATGGGTCCCCTCCTGAAAGGAATCCAAAAATAAAAGCCCCCAGGAACATCATAGACAAAATTGAGCTTCTAGGAAAAATTATTAAGTTGCTACAGTCAAAATCACAGAAGACATGGAAGCTACCATTATAAATGAAAGGAGAGCTTAGAATACAATGTTCTGGAAGGCAAAAATATAAAGTTTTATAATTAAGGATTATCTACATAGCAAAGCTAAGTATAATCTTGAAGAGGAAAAATGAACCTTTAGTGAAAAAAGGACCTCCAAATATTTCTGTTGAAGTGATCAGAGCTTACTTTGAATTATAAACTCAGAACTTAAGAAGAACAGAGCAAGATGGGTACATTTGAAAAATTGGAAGGGCCTATCCAATTATGATGTGTTTATATTCTAATAGAGGCACAAGAAACAAATATTCCCTCAAAACTTAATGTCTTCTAAAGGTCACAGAGGGAGAAGACTGGACAGAGGGCCTGGGAAAAATTTTGGTGTATTGTAATAGCAATTTAGATTTGAAGATCTTTCCCACCCATTAATAGGGCATATGACCTGCTTACATCACAGGAAGCCTAAGTCACATGTGGTGGGAGGAGCTCGCTGAGAGGAAAAGGAAGTTGTGTCACAGGAAGTACTGAGAGGGCAGTTACTACAGTTAGAGCTGAGGGAAAGAGCAGACATGTGTTGCCATGAGTGAGTTTGTTTGTGGGAACACGGATGGTTTTTGGATGGCGAGGCTCCATGCTGCGATGTTGTATATTGAATTCTTTGCTGCTGTGATGGATTGGGCGGATGGCTTATGGGATCTGATCATCTGGTGTCTGAATAAATAGTTTACTTCTCCTACCTTCTATGTGGAGAGTCTCATATATTTTGCAATACAGAACCACATAGGCATTTTGACAATTATCATCTATATTGTGATTATTGCCTTGTTGTTATATGTATTCAGGTAATCTTAAGAAAAAGAGAATAAAAGAAGAGAAAAGGAATACACTAAAGAAGATGAGGGAATGAAGGGGAAAAAACTTACTATCTCACATAAACAAAGTATGTGAGGAGACTATAAAAACATGGATGAAGGAGACGGACAAATGCTTCCATACATGAACTGAAAAGAGGAGGAATGAATAACCTCATGTAGAAACACACACACACACACACACACACACAGTGTTTTGTGTGGAAATACATTAAACTCAAAAGGGAATTGGGCAGTCACAGGAAGAAGGGGAGGAAGAGATCAGAGAAAGCATAGATTCAGAGATGGATCAGGCAAATGAGGTGCAAAATATTTGGTTATAGCAAATGTGTCCATTTGTTTCGCTTGCTGTTCTTATGTATTACAAAGGTTGTGGTGTTTTTTTTTTCTTTTCTTTCTTTTTTACGGTGGAGAGGGAAGCTAGCCATTGAGTTGTCAAAAAAGAAAAGAAAGAAAAAAGGGAATTGAAGCATTTTTAAATGACCAGAAGACATCAGAAAGAAATTCGAAAGGAAACATAAAGAAGCAGCACAGCTTTGAAGAGAACATTGTGAACTTATTATATACTTTTTTTAAAAAAAAGAAGATATTAAGTGTAGACCAAGATCTTACACAATATATTATAATAAATTCCAAATG
Organism: Trichosurus vulpecula; assembly: GCF_011100635.1. Classification (NCBI taxonomy): domain Eukaryota; kingdom Metazoa; phylum Chordata; class Mammalia; order Diprotodontia; family Phalangeridae; genus Trichosurus; species Trichosurus vulpecula. Next base: position 172,750,690 of record NC_050574.1, read on the forward strand.
GATACATGACCTAGATATAAAGGATTGCGTCATAAATAAATCAGGGAAATATGGGTGAAACATACCTTTTGCAAAAAAATCTTTTACGAAGATAAATAAAAAGTTCATTATTTGAAAAGTAACAGAGAGGATCACATACAATAAAATGGACCAATTGGATTCTCAGGCAGAGCTCTTTACAACTATCATGTATCTCATCCATGAGGTTTTAGAATGTTCTACACTTATTGTAATCCACAATATATGATGTCACCTGTAAATAGGAGTCTACAGAGGACTATTTAACCCTTGATAGGGAATATGTCTTGAACTTGGACTCTACAGTGAATATCAACCATGACAGTTGCAAACGTTATGAAAAAAAAATTTGTGATATTTTATACCATGTCCCATAACAACGATTAGCCTGTTATTGAACAAGGTTATTTCTGTTGTTAGAGTTTCAAAGGATCTTGTATAATTTTGGCAACTTCTTGGGAGGTTAGAGTACAGCCTTGAGGGCGGTCTTTTTCTCCAGAGAATCAATTACTTTTTTTAGAGTCAATAAACAAAAAGGAAGGTGGAATCTTTCAATCTCCACATTTTTCTGTCAATTGTGATGGTAAATAAGTGGACTACTGTGGGCAATCCTGCCTGTTCTTCCCTCATATACTTATTATGGTTACCTTTAATGCATATGTAGGCTATTTTCATTTAAAAAAAAAGCTTCATACAGATAAGAAGGCAGGCATATGAGTCAGTAGTTATTGATCTCTTAGTTGCTATTTTAATAAATAAGTACAAGAATTTTTATGCCTCTGGCATCTTTCCTTCTTTTAGAAAACTCGAGAATCAATCTTTCAACACCCTCAACATAGACCTTTTCTGTGTATACTTGGTCTAGTTCAGCTGTTTTTTCCAATCTTTTCTCTTTCCTTTTTTTTTCTCTGAATTTTTTTTATCTAATATATTTAGTTTTCAGCATTGATTTTCACAAGAGTTTGAATTACAAATTTTCTCCCCATTTCTACCCTCCCCCCACTCCAAGATGACATATATTCTGGTTGCCCTGTTCCCCAGTCAGCCCTCCCTTCTGTCACCCCACTCCCCTCCCATCCCCTTTTCCCTTTCTTTCTTGTAGGGCAACATCAATTTCTATGCCCCATCACCTGTGTATCTTATTTTCTAGTTGCATGCAAAAACTTTTTTTTTGTTTTTGAACATCTGTTTTTAAAACTTTGAGTTCCAAATTCTCTCCCCTCTTCCCTTCCCACCCACCCTCCCTAAGAAGTCAAGCAATTCAACATAGGCCACATACGTATCATTATGTATAACCCTTCCACAATACTCATGTTGTGAAAGACTAACTATATTTTGCTCCTTCCTAACCTATCCCCCTTTATTGAATTTTCTCCCTTGACCCTGTCCCCTTTCGAAAGTGTTTGTTTTTGATTACCTCCACCCCCATCTGCCCTCCCTTCTATCATCCTCCTTTTTTTATTTTCTTCTTCCTCCTTTTTTCCTGTGGGGTAAGTTACCCAATTGAGTATGTATGGTATTCCCTCCTCAGGTCAAATCTGATCAGAGCAAGATTCACTCATTCCCCCTCACCTGACTTCTCTTACCTTCCTACAGAACAGTTTTTTCTTGCCATTTTTATGTGAGATAATTTACCCCATTCTATCCCTCCCTATCTCCCTCTCTTAATATATTCCTCTCTCATCCCTTAAATTTATTTCTTTTAGATATCTTCCCTTCATCTTCATTCTTCTCCTCATTGGCTTTTTGGAGCTCTTTTGCCATTTGAGTTAGTCTATTTTTTAAGGTGTTGTTTTCTTCAGTGTATTTTTCAGCATTTTTAGGATCTCCTTTAGCAAGTCATTGACTTGTTTTTCATGGTTTTCTCGCATCCTTCTCTTTTCTCTTCCCAATTTTTCCTCTACTTCTCTAATTTGCTTTTCCAAATCCTTTTTGAGCTCTTCCATGGCCTGAGACCAGTTCATGTTTTTCTTGGAGGCTTTTGATGTAGGCTCTTTGACTTTGTTGACTTCTTCTGGCTGTATGTTTTGTTCTTCTTTGTCACCAAAAAAGATTCCAAAGTCTGAGACTGAATCTGGGTGCATTTTCGCTGTATGGCCATATTCCCAACCAACTAACTTGACCCTTGAGTTTTTCAGCGGGGTATGACTGCTTGTAGACTAAAGAGTTCTATGTTCCACGCTTGGGGGGATGTGCCAGCTCTGCCACACCAGCACTCCTCCTTCCCCAAGAACCCCCAACCCGGACTGGACTTAGATCTTCAGCAGGCTGTGCACTCCTGCTCTGATCCACCACTTAATTCCTCCCACCAGGTGGGCCTGGGGCCGGAACCAACTGCAGCTGTAGTTCTATAGCTGCCCCCAGGCTGGTAGCCCAACGGCAAACTCCTTCCACTCCTACAGCTTTTCCCACTAACCTTCTCTGTTGTCTTTGGTGTTTGTGGGTTGAGAAGTCTGGTAACTGCTGCAGCTCACTGATTTAGGGCGCTAGGGCACACTCCGCCTGGCTCCTGGTCTGGTTGGTCTGTGCACCCATGCTGCACTCTGCTCCGCTCTGCTCCCAGCTCTGTACAGGGTAGACCTCACCCAGAGACCATCCAGGCTGTCCTGGGCTGGAGCCCTGCTTCCCTCTGCTCTTTTGTGGGTTCTGCAGTTCTAGAATTGGTTCAGAGCCATTTTTTATAGGTTTTTGGAGGGACTCCATGGAGAGCTCACACTAGTCCCTGCTTTTCAGCTGCCATCTTGGCTCTGTCCCCTCTTTTTTTCTTTCTTTTCAGTGTCTTTGTTGTTTTGGTCTTTTTCATAGAATAATATAGTTTCACCACCCCACCAAATTGAAATCAACCACAGTCTAAGGGAAAATGGAGAGCTACATGGTGGTCATGCATAGGCTGTGTCATATAACAAAGAATTATGAAGGAAGACCTAACAAAACAGTGGAAAGAGCACTAACTTGAAGTGTTGAACTTGGAGTTGTCAGACTCACATTTGAATTCTGACTTTGTTGTTTACTACTTGAATGACCTTGGGCAGACCATTTAAGCTCTCTGTGTCTCAGTTTCTCCATCTGTAATATGAGGTAGTTGGACAAGATGATATCTAATATTACTTCCTACTCTATATCTATGAATCTATGGTGTCTTTTCTAATTGCTTAAATGGAGGAATCAAAAAGAATATAGACTGGTCATATATCTGGAGTGAGGTATTCCTCACTGTCATAGCCAGTGCCCAATCTGTATGCTCTAGTAGTACCTCTTGAAAGTAAGAAAGGCCCTAATCATGTTGAATGAACACCCCATGGCATATTTTTGAGAGACATGGACAAGTATGTCACAGGCACGGATCAATGAGATTACAGAACTAATTGAATATTTGAGCAATAATATATGAGGGCTATCCCAATTGCACAATTATCTAACATTTACTACGGTAGTCAGTATTAATGGAATCAGCATCATGTTGTATAACAAGCATTGGCCTCTCTGTAAAGAGACTTGGTTTCAGTTTGTGGCTCTGACACTTACCTACTGCATGACTGTGGACAACCTTCTTGACTGCTCAGCCTCAATTTAAATACTTGCATTACCTATCTCCCCTGCTTTTGTGAGGAAAATAATGTAGAAATAGGAGTTCATGTTAGTATTCCTGTGTCACATTAAGTGGTTGTCCAAGATAGGGACGGTGAGACCCATAGTCCAGGAATTATGGAATTTTATCGCTGGAAATAATTTTTTTTCCTCTGCCCATCTGCATCCAAATCATCGCAGATATATCTTGTCACATTTCTGTCAGCTATCAACCAGGCAGTTTTGGAGGGTGTTTTTGTTTGTTTAAGTCTAAATTTTAGTGGAATTTCCCCAATGTACTCTGTAAGGCTTATAAGTGGCTTCATTAATGTGTACCAGAGGAAAAAAAAGCCAGACTAGGGGTAAGGTACATAAGGCAGAAAAGAATTGAAATAGGTTGGCAATCAAAATGCATTTTAATCACCTACTATGCACTAGGTGCTATGCTAGAAGTTGGGAATTTAAAGACAAAAAATGCAACAGACTGTTCTCTTGAGGGGTTTAGATTCTACTGGGAAAGGTAATAAGTACATATACAAGTGTATACGATAAATAGGAGGGAGTTCAGGGAGAGAGAGCACTAGCCATTGGAAGGATCCATGTACATCATGGCACTCAAGTTGAGTGTTGAAGGAAGTTAAGTATTCTACAACTCAGACTGGAGAAAGGAGTGCATTCTAGGCATAAATGGAGTCTAATTTAAAAACGTGGAGACATAGGAGATGGAGTGTCATTTGTGAGGAATATCAAAAAAGATCAACTTAGCTGAATCCTGTAATTCAGGAATGGGAGGGGGGAGTCCAAAAAAAGGAGTTTGTTTATTATTCTTGAGGCAATAGGTGACCATGGAAGTTTATTAGGTAGGAGAATTAAATGGTCATATCTGTGCTTAAGACAGTCACGGTGGCAGCAGTGTGGAAGATGGATTGGAGCAAAGCAACTTCTGGCAAGGAGACCATGGCAATAATACAGACAAAAGGCAATGAGGGCTTGAGCTAGGGTGATGTGATATAGTGAGAAAAGAGATATGAGAAATGCTATTGAAGTAGCAGTGGAAAGATCTAGCAGGTGGCTAAATATCTGAGATTAGAGACGGTGGTGAGTCAAAGATGACCCACAAAGTAGAGAACTAGAAAGACGGTAGTACCCTCAATAGAAATAGGGAATTTCAGTAAAGGGTTGGTTCAGAGGTGGATGGGATGATGATGAGTTCTGGTTTTGATACATTTAGTTTAAGAAACCAATAGGACATTGAGTTTAAAATACCCAAAATGCAATTGGTGAAGGACTCTATCTCAGGAGTTAGACTGGGTCTAGATATCTGAGAAGCATTTGTGTTGTGTAGAGATTTGATTGAACTTGTTGGAGCTGATGAGGGCACACCATGCTGAAAGGTCCTGTGCCAGCGTCTCCCACATCTCACAATCAATTCCAAAGTTATTTGGAGAGACTTTGAGAGTGTCCTTGTACCAGGTCTTCTGACCTCCATGGCAAGGCCTGCTTTATGTGAGTTCTTCATAAAATAGTCTTTTAGGCAAACATATGTTTTGCATTCAAACAACGTGGCAAACCCATTGGAGTTGCACTTTCTGCAGTGGAGTCTGAATGTTTGGCAGTTCAGATTGAGAAAGAACCCCAGTGTCTGGTACCTTATCCTGCCAGGTGATCTTCAGAATCTTCCTAAGACAATTCAAATAAAGCGATTCAGTTTCCTGGCACTGTGATGGTATACCATTCAGTTTTCACAGGCATACAATGATCAGCTCAGCACAATGGCTCTGTAGGTCTTAAGTTTGGTAGGCAGCCTAATATCTCTTCTCTCCTGCACTTTCTTTCAGGGCCTCTCAAACACTGATCTAGTTCTCTCAATGTATGCATCAACCTCATTATCTATGTGTACCTTCCTAGAAAGTATGCTGCCAAGGTAAGTGAACTTATCCACAACATTCAAACTTTCTCCATTTGGTAGTGGGGACAGGAGTAGGAGGAATCCACTGTCTTTATTTTCTTCAGCTCAGACTTCTTCATAGTGTAGTGGAAAGTGTCTTGAATTGGGAGTAAGGGTAGTTGGGTTCTGTAGCCATAATGGCTTTTGTTTTCTTTGAATGGCTCAGCTTGCCTCATTGAGCCTCTGGACACTGTGGCTTGCTCTTCCGGGGCAGGAGGCCCGGGGAGCATGCCGGGAGGCAGACGGCTTCCTGTGTGGGGAGTCATGGGGCTGGCTGAGGGGAGGTGTTAGCTCCAGAACCTGGTCTACCCTAGGGGGAGGAGCCAACTCAGGAACCAATCGGCCCTGGTCATTTGGGCGGAGCTTGATGATGTCAGAAACCCTATAAGAGGGGAGAGGACAGCTTGAAGATTCTTCCTCTCTTTCCTTTTCCGGTTGGAGCCAGAGGCAGTTACAACGACCGTTACAGAGGCAGTTACGACCGTTACATCGTCAGTTTCAGTTGCAGCTTCAGTTTCAGAAACAGACACAGCTGAGGCAGGAGCTGCCAGCAGCAGAGCTGATCTACGGGAGGAAGCTGAACAAAGACTTCAGTCCAGTGGGTAATCTTATTACCATCAAGGGGGAAACATGATTTTGCTTTACGCAATCATGTTTCTCTGTAGCCTCCTGGTTACTCTTTCAAGGCGTACTTATTGGGCCTGGAAGATTATGACCAACATATCAAAATGGGGCTTCTGGTTCATGGGTTGGTTACTGTGGAGCCTAAATAAATGTTTTGATTCTTCTGCCTTCTACTTTGAGAGTTTCTTCTATCCGGCGATTCCGAACCTTTCAGACATGTTTATGATCTTCTTTGAGATTATAAACTCTGCCCTCCTGATACATTTGGCGTCACGAACAGGATCGCTAGGTATAAGATCTCTATTTAGAAGCAGAACAATTCCAGAGGAAGAGATAAATATCCCAGGATGGGAGGATCCATTTTATTCCTCCCTAGCAAAAGAATTGGCTAAAAAAGCTGGACCCTGTGAAAACTGGGAACCAAGGCTACGGAGAGGAGATCCTAGGGATTTGGAAAAGTGTTTACGAGAAGTTGGGATTCAGTCAGGGGCATCACTATCTAGGCAAAGCTGGATAGTGTTATCAGCCTACCGGCTAGTATACGAAAGATTGAGATTAAGTGAAAGACATGGGGGCACTCCTACCCCACAGGAAGAAGGGAAATCTCAGATAGCAGAAGACCAAACTGACTCAAATGAGAACTTTTCTATTAATGTGGCTAAGAGCAACAGGAGACCAAAAAAGCCCAGAGTGCATTTCAACCCAGCCCAGAAAGAGCCGGCTGAGGCACAAAACACTACTGGGGTTCAGGATGTGCCTCACATAGAGAATAGGAGATGGTTAAATGATCAGACAAGGGCTCGACCCATACAAAGGAGGAAGACAGAAACCCGAGGTGAAGATTCAGTTACAAGGGAAATTCAGGAAGATTTCTCACCGCAAGAGGTCACAGATATTTTGAGTAGATTCAGCCAAAGAATAGGAGAACCATTGATATCTTGGATGGTAAGACTCAGTGATCAAGGGGCCGGTGGAATATCAGTAGATGGGACAGACTGCATGAGATTCATAGGTATCAGCCATGATCCTCTAGTTCAACAAGCTTTTAGGGAACATCATCAGCAAGGAGATGGTGATAGCAAGACTACTCTGTTGGCATTAGCCGCTGTGGGATGCAATAAGAGATATGATACTGATTCTATGTGGCCCACTGAGCACAGACCCTGGTATTCACTTAGAGATTGTATCATGAGACTAAAGGAGGAGGTAATGAAGACTGCCATTATGATAGGAACTGCAGACAAATATTACAATGATCCAATGGGACTGTCTCATAGGAATTTAATAATTAGGACAGCTCCCCCTGCTTATAAACAACTAATTTTGAATTTATTACTTGGAGAAGTAGGGAGCCGTCTTACAACAGTGATAAATAAGATTTTACAGTTATATGACTTAGGTGACTGGGGAAGGGATAGATCTCCTCGAGAGAGAAGGGTGAATAACCAGCAAACTTGGCGCCAAAGGAGAGTAACAAGGAAAGAAATGTTTACTACTTTATTGAGAGCAGGGGTAGGTTTTGAAATGATAGATGGAATTCCAACCAATGAATTATACAGAATGTATAGAGGACTTGATAACACGAGAAATAGGGAAATAAGAACTGCTCCTGCAAGCCCACAAGCCACTCAGACTGAAGGTGACCTTGTGTGATTAACGGATGAAAACTTGTACATCTGGGGAAAGGCTGAGAGGACAATCTTAGTCTATATCTAGGGTGGGATCCTCTTGGCTTCCTCATTATGTTCCTTTTGAAAAGAAACATTTCCCACCTGAGTTTGGCTCTGATGTTGGATCTTTGCATAACTGAAATCTCAACCAAACTTGAGATGATTTTATTTGAAGAATTATAGTCCATACTTGTCTATTCTTTTTGTCCTTTGTTTTGGCTAACCTTGTTGCTAGTTTTGTTTCCTTCAGGCTTAAGCACCCTGCACTTTCCGGTGACTGCCTAAGCATGTAGCATTCTTGGAATTCCTGCCAGCTTGTTAAAGAAATGACCTCTGGAATGGGACTTTTTGGGGGCAGGGCCATCTCTACATCCAATTTCAGCATGAAGAAGCTATGGAAAATGAGACCTTCACCCCTCACCCCAAGATTTTGAGCCCCAATCGTTCAAGGGGGGTGGAAATGATGATAGTGTTCTGTTTATTTATTTTGTGTTATCCTTGCTGTGTTGTTTTATTGTTATGATATTATTGATCCTATGTAATGGATACAAGGATTTAGGGGTGGACATTTGAATTATTAATAATTATTTTGGGGATGATTGATTGAAGAGATTATCTTGCTGGGACCTAGGGGTGGATCGCATTTGAATCGTTAAACCAATGTTTAGGAATGTCACCAAATGATATGTTTTGCTTTATAATGAATGATATGTTTTAGTTTCCTTTGTAATTGAATCACAATGTATGTTCTAGGATACATGGCTGATTAGATTATGTATCCTATAACAAGGGGTGGAATGTAGCCATAATGGCTTTTGTTTTCTTTGAATGGCTCAGCTTGCCTCATTGAGCCTCTGGACACTGTGGCTTGCTCTTCCGGGGCAGGAGGCCCGGGGAGCATGCCGGGAGGCAGACGGCTTCCTGTGTGGGGAGTCATGGGGCTGGCTGAGGGGAGGTGTTAGCTCCAGAACCTGGTCTACCCTAGGGGGAGGAGCCAACTCAGGAACCAATCGGCCCTGGTCATTTGGGCGGAGCTTGATGATGTCAGAAACCCTATAAGAGGGGAGAGGACAGCTTGAAGATTCTTCCTCTCTTTCCTTTTCCGGTTGGAGCCAGAGGCAGTTACAACGACCGTTACAGAGGCAGTTACGACCGTTACATCGTCAGTTTCAGTTGCAGCTTCAGTTTCAGAAACAGACACAGCTGAGGCAGGAGCTGCCAGCAGCAGAGCTGATCTACGGGAGGAAGCTGAACAAAGACTTCAGTCCAGTGGGTAATCTTATTACCATCAAGGGGGAAACATGATTTTGCTTTACGCAATCATGTTTCTCTGTAGCCTCCTGGTTACTCTTTCAAGGCGTACTTATTGGGCCTGGAAGATTATGACCAACATATCAAAATGGGGCTTCTGGTTCATGGGTTGGTTACTGTGGAGCCTAAATAAATGTTTTGATTCTTCTGCCTTCTACTTTGAGAGTTTCTTCTATCCGGCGATTCCGAACCTTTCAGACATGTTTATGATCTTCTTTGAGATTATAAACTCTGCCCTCCTGATACAGGTTCCTTTTCTGGTTCTGATACTAACTATGCATGTGAACTTCCATGAGTCATTTCCCTTTGTTGGAACTTTGAGAGAAATTATGGTAAGGGCATGAAATCCATGGAGGTTATGGGCATCATTGCTGAGATTTTATCACCTGGGGAGTCCAGAGGTATCAATTTGCCTGGGACCCTGGCTTTAGGAAACAATCAACAAATATTTATTAGTAACATTTGTAGTTAATAATTTATGTAATAATACTTTAATATTTAATAGTATTCAATAATTCAGTTAATTAATTTATATAATTAATTCATTTATGAATACATTGATCAATTTGTTAATATTAATATTTTTTAAGGCTTATATAGTTGCATAAGTAAGTCTGGCATATAAACTATATGCCAAGATCTATTTTAGGTGCTGAGGAGACTGATAAATAAATGGGACATCCCTGCCTTTAAGGAGTTTGCATTTTGCGGTGGGGAGTGGGGGAGGACCATAATAACAATCTTTCCACGGGTAAGCAAACAGTAGTATATGTAAATTAAGTCAACAGTGATTTGGAGGAAGGGAGGGATCACTGACACCTGGAGAAAGCAGGGGAGGCCTCTTGAAAGAGGGGGTCACTTAAGCTGAGCCTTAAATGGAGCCAGAGATTCTAAGAGATGCAGATGAGTAGGGAGTGTCCTAGAGACATGAATAACAGTTGATAGAAAAGTAAAGGGAAGGCCTTGGACAGGGAGCAGCAAATAGGTAGGTCTGGTAGTAGCATAAAGTACAGGAAGGAGCATAATGTGTATAGGCTGGAGCCAGATTATGAATTTATATGCCAATCAGAAGCATCTGTATTTTATCCTGAAGACAATAGGGATCCATTGAGACTTATTGCACAAGGAAATAACGTGGTCAGACCTATGCTTTACAAATTTCATTTTGGCAGCCATGTGGAGAGTGGAGATACAGGAAGAAAAATGAGGAAGCTATTGCAGTAGCCCAGGTGAGAGGTGATGAGGCCCTAACCTAGAGCAGATGTGCTGTGAATGTGGAAGAGGCAGAGATGTTGGGAAGGTGATGTTGGTAAGACCTAGCAACTGATCATGTGGTAGAGGGGAGGGAGAAGAGTGAGGGGGCAGTCTGGGATGACACCTAGAAGGTTGAGAGGGGCTTCCACTTTGTCACTTATTGGAGAAGGGGTAACCAGAACCTGTCGTTTCATCAGTATTGGGGAATTCCTAATGTGGAAACCATCCCCATAGAAAGCAGATCATTGACATCTCCTCTCTAGCCTGGCATCTTAGTGTCATCCCGAGCAGTGAGAGAAAATAGAACTTTCTTTTTCTTCTACCTACAGCTAAAATGTATCAGACACAGGAATTGAACATGTCTTCCTGATTCCAAGGGCAGCTTTGTATCCTCTACAACACATAACTTCTCCAATATAAAGGAGGCTAAACCTTGCCCTGCCCAAAGTGCCCAGACACAGTTAAAAAGATGAGAACAATTTATTTTCCCATGGAAGACATCTTGGAAGAAATACTCATTTCTCTGCCATTCAAGAGAAAAAGCATGGGACTGTGGCTTTAGGAAACAATCAACAAATATGTATTAGTAACATTTGTTGTTAATAATTTATGTAATGATACATTAATATTTAATCATATTCAATAATTTAGTTAATTAATTTATGTAATTAATTCATTTATGAATACATCGATCAATTCATTAATATTAATATTTATTAAGCCTTATACAGTTATATAAGCCTGGCATATAAACCATATGCCAAAATCTATTTTAGGTGCTGAGGAGACCGATAAATAAGTGGGATAGTGGGATGTCCCTGCCTTTCAGGAATTTGCATTTTGCAGTGGGGAGTGGGGGAGGACCATAACAATAATCTTTCCACAGGTAAGCAAGCAGTGATATATGTAAATTAATTCCATGGTGATTTGGACACAACAGCCCTGCAAGGTAGGTACAATTATTATCCCCCTTTTACAGCTGAAGAAATTGAGGCAGGCTGCCGCGTTCCCCCTAGGCCTCTTCCTGGGCCGGGGGTCGCGGGCAGTCCTCCCCGGGGGACCTCTTCTGCTCCTACACCGAGCCTTCGGTCGTCACCGGCCGGCCTGGCCTCCACCCAGACCGGAATTCACCAGACAGAACGCCAGAGGATCTCGCTCACGGTCTTTATTGGTACATCTTCCACGGCGACTGCTCGACTCTGACTCTCTTCCCCTATCCCCGTACATTATATAACCTATTGCAGCCAATCCAGTGGCGAGAGCTATAACATTGCCTTATATGGACGGGCTTCATCCTAAGCCGGCACCGCCCAGCGATATACCCGGAAAAGCGTTATACCCGGAAAGCTGTAGTCCCTGCCCCACCCTCCACCCAGCCCTAAGCGGCGTCCCACCCCCACCCAAATCCCAACAATTCACCCCTTAAACTAAAATTAAAAGGAAGAAGGGGAAATATAGGGCAGTGCTCACAAAGCGGAATCAAGATCCAACCAACCTGAGGGGTCCTCCCCCACACCTACGGCCCGCAGGGCGCGGTAACCAACCCGCTGGCGGCGAGAAAGCAGGGAGATGCGGGCGCAAAGAACGCGGACCGCAATAAGCAGGGCGAGGAAGGCCGCCGCAGCAGCCAGGTAGGGCCACCACCGCAGTCGGCGCAAAGGAGCCATTCCAGCAAGGGGAGAGGTAACATTCAACCTTTGAACAGTTGAGAAGGGGGTCGGAGAGAGATGCGTTGATGAGGAGCCAGAAGAAAGGGGGTTGGACGCAAACGTCCTGGGGGGGAACAGTCTGAGGAGTCAAGGTCCAATTTTTTCCCTCTTTCTCCCAAGAGAGAACCGCCGCTCCTGGTGAACGATGAGGAACCCCCAGAGCAGGCGAAGTCCAGGTGTCGGGCACATGGCTGAAAAAGGAAAGAAAAGGAATTAGTCAGGGCTGCTCTACCTCTTCAGAGTCACTAGGGTCCGTCCTGACGAGGACGTCCCGAACCTGACGGAGAGGGACCCAAAAGGGTCCGTCCCCGGCCTGGGGGCCCTGTACAGCCAGGCACCCGCGGCGTCGGGCCACAACCCGACTTGGGCCGTGCCATTGTCCTTGGGGGTCTCTCCAAAGAACTGAAGACCCCTCCCGGGCGCGAACCGGAGGCGGAAGTATGGAGGTGGGGTCTGAGTGTCCGACGAGACCGGCGTAAAAACGGGCCGCCGGTGTCGTCCCGTCTGCGCGAACAGACAAAAAGTTTAGGGCAAAGAGCACGCGAGCGAGGTCTGGGGTCGACGGTCGACGAGGGAGTTTGCCGAACATTTTAGTAAAACAATCCTTCAGGCTGCGGTTGGTGCGCTCGACCACCGCCTGTCCCTGCGGATTATAAGCGATGCCCGTGGTATGTAGGATGCCGAACTCACGGCAGAAGTCCTCGAAGGCCTTTGCGACATAGGCAGGGCCATTGTCCGTCTTGATCTCCGTAGGAACGCCGATGTGTGCGAACGCCTGGTAGAGGTGAGCAATAACACAGCGGGCCGTCTCCCCAGGCTGAAAGGAGGCGCTGACAAATCCCGAAAACGTGTCCACTGAGACGTGGAGAACCCGGGAGCCAATGTGCGTCATGTCCATCTGCCAGAGAGCGTTAGAACTGTCCCCTCTGGGGTTGCGAGCTCTTTCCGGGATGCGGGGCTGAAAGGGGGCGCAAGAGGCACAAGCTTTGACAATGTCTCTGGCCTGCTGTCGAGATATTCCGTACAGATGACGGAGAGATCGGGCGGAGAGGTGCCAACGGGAATGGGCCAATTGGGCCGGATCTTCGGAAACCTCATCCGCGACAGCAAGGAAAGTCTCAGGCGGCGACCGGAGGGCGGCGTCCACAACAGCATTCCCCGAATAGATGGGGCCTGCGGTCGTCCGGTGAGAGTGGACATGGAGGAGGTAAACGCGGGCCGAACGAGTCTGCAGAGCCTGTTGGACCTGTGAAAAGAGTGGGTGGAGCGGTACACCGGGAGAAATAAAGGAGTCTGGGAGGCCAGAAACAAGCTCCACGGCATATTTGCTATCTGAAATCACATTAATAGGCGTATCAGGGAACAACTGGAGCGCCTGAAGGATTGCCCACAACTCACTGGGCTGCACCGAGGGATATGGAGAGAGCAGTCGCAGGCACTGTTGCAAATGGGGGATATACAGCGCCACTCTGTGGTCCTTAGAAGCATCGGTAAAAATCTGGGGCCCCTGTACCGGTTGCGGGCTCACCGGGGACGGGGCGAGGGAGATGGGGAAAAGGGGGATGGTCTCCAAGAGTTTGGGCAAAGGGCCGCCGCCCACCGGGACGTCAAGCAGTGTCACCGCCCACGCCCAGGACGCCTGCATCAGTTCAGGAAGGACGGGAACAAGGTACGGTGCGTCCAGGGTGGGCACACAGCCTAGCAACGCTAGGCAGCGACGCCGGGCTGCTATTACAAGGCGAGCCAAAGCGTCCAAGCGCCCCTCCAGCGAGGAGGCCGCGCCTGAAACATAGATCCACTCAATTACTCCATGGGCCTGATACAAGGCACCCCATGGTAATAGGCCGTCTTGCAGGGGCCTAAAATAAACTGTCTTATTTGGCTCATATCGTGTCAGCGCGGACGTGGCTCGAGCAATGATGCGATGCAGTGCATCGCGGGCTGCAGGGGTCCAAGCTCGAGGAGATTTAAGGTCCGTGGGTCCTCTGAGAAGGTCATAAAGGGGTTGCATATCCCCGGGGGGAATAGGAAGATAAGAGCGGACCCACTGCACCGAGCCCACAAGTTTTTGAAAATCATTAAGAGTCTTGCAGCGCGCCTCCTGTAGCACAGGAAAGGGGCGCCGCACGGAGGTCTCCCCCACCACCGAGCCAAGATACTTAGCCGGGACCGTAAGTTGGACCTTCTCAGGATCCAGGAACAGGCCCGCACGGTGTAGCGTCCTCCGAACATCTCTCAAGCAAGGGTCCAACAATTGCTGAGTAGGCGCCGCCACCAGGATATCATCCATATAATGAAGAAGGAGAGCTGAAGGGTGGTCCCGACGGACCGGTTCCAGCACCCCGTCCACATGTCTCTGGCACAGCGTAGGGCTGTTGGCCATTCCCTGCGGGAGAACCTTGAACTCGAACCGCCTGTGGGGACGAGAAACATTAGTAGATGGCAGAGAGAACGCAAACTTGGGGGTGTCTTTCGGGTGGAGGGGAATGGAGAAAAAGCAGTCCTTTATGTCCACCACGGCCAAAGGCCATCCAGCCGGAATGGCCGTGGGAGAAGGAAGCCCGGGCTGGAGCTTCCCCATTGGTAACATAATACGGTTGATGGCCCGCAAGTCCACCAGGAGTCTCCAGCGGCCTTTTCCACCGCGTTTTTTAATGACAAAGGCAGGAGAATTGTAAGGGCTAGTGGAGGGCCTAATTTGGCCCTGAAGGAGCAGACCCTGGACAATCTCCTCCATTACGACGAGCTTTTGCAACGGGAGGGGCCACTGGTCTACCCACACTGGCGTGGTAGATGTCCAAGTGATTCGGGGTGTGGGGGTGCCCGTGTCACGATCAGTGGCCCTCAAGAGTTTAAAGTATCCGGGCCGGACAAGGTAACCTCGAGCTGTGCAAGGATGTCACGACCCCATAGTGCATAGGTGAGACCGGGAACGCACAAAGGGCTAAACTGGCCCTCAAGCGCGTCCCGTCTCCAAGTCATAGGCCTGGCGGCCTCCCATGCCTCCACTACTCCTCCCACTCCCTTTACTGGCTTGCCAGCTCGTCGGCGTGGAATTTGAGGAGGCCACTGGTTGCGGGGCAGCGCGGAGCGATCGGCTCCCGTGTCTACGAGACCCCGCACTGGCTGTCCCTCCACCAGGAGGATCATCATGGGGCGGTCCATTGTGATCTTCTCCATCCAAAGGCAAGAATCAGCCTCTGTGTCCTGGAACGGCACTGCCTGAGCGAGGACCTCACCTGGAAAAATATCAACTAGAATAGGGTGTGGGTTAACTACCAGTAACGGGTCACCGGGGGCCAGCACCTGGGTGGGAACGGTATAGCGGGACTGAAAAGGGTTCCCCGTGGCCAGGAGCACTCCTGCTGGCCCTTGGACCGGGATTTCTATTGCCCCCCACGAGGGAAGGGTGGTTGAGTCTCGGGCCGTAAGGACTGGACCCGGGGGGGGCGAGTTGCCCGCTTTCTCGGCCCCCCGTGCTCGTTTCCCGACTCCTGGGTGGGGTTCCTTTGGTCGGAGCGGCAAAATTTCGCCATATGGCCAGGCTTTCCGCAGCGGAAGCAATTTGGGGTGCCTCGTCCCGACCCGCAGCTTTGTGGACACTGGGCCCGAAAGTGACCCAGCTGACCACATTTAAAGCACCGACGGTCGGATCCGGAGTCCCGGGAGACCGCGAGGCGGTTCAAAGCCTCTACCAGGGCGTCATTTCTCGCGGCCTCCTCTTTCAAGCGATCCCTCCGGTCCCGTTCTATGGCCGTCGCCAAGACTTCCATGGGACAGGGAGGAGCGAGGGATATCACCTTTTCTATCATTTGGTCCGGGGTGGCGTCGGGGGGCAAGGCCGCCAGAGCTGTCTTCGCCTCCCCCCGGAACCCCTCTCGGAGGATCTGCTTAATGATGAGTTCCCGGCCCGGCCCTGCAAACGTGCTGTCCACGTATCTCCGCACTCGCGTGGCAAACTCAAGTGCGCTCTCCCCTGGCTTCTGGCGCATATCGGCCAGGCCAGCTGGGGTTCCTGCAGAGGTACGCCCCAGCCTTTGCCATGCCTGTTGATGCACTACCCGCACATCCTCCAGCTCCTGGTTACTAAAAGTGGCCTGTACCCGGGGATCACTGTATTGTCCCCGGCCCAACAACAGGTCTACCCGCCCCGGGGGCCCCCCGGTGCGCGCTTGGAGCGCTCTAGCCTCCGATTCTTTGATAGCCTGGAACGCCGTGTAGTCCACAGGGCTCAGGACCCCCAACGCGAGGTCATCGAAATCACGCGGGGTCCAGACTGTGGAGACAGTCATATTAGAAAGAAGGCGCTGTGCCAACGGGGAAGCGGGGCCATTCTCCTGCACCGCCTGCTTAAATTCCCTAATGGTCTTCAGCGGCAGGGGCTGAAAAACTCGGGTACCATTATCCAGAAATAATGGAAATGCCTCAGAGATTTCTGAGTCCACCACCTCTCCGGACCGCATAGCTTCGCGGATCGCGCGAGGTATCAGAGGAAGGTACCCGCCTGATCTATCCCCCGGGCTGAGCCGCTCATAGCGGCTTTCGCTTTCGCCGTCAGAGTGGGGAAAAGAAGAAGTAGATCTGCGTTCCTGTTCTGGAGGGCGGGGCAGTGGGCGGCCCTCTGGCACACCACCCCTCCCTCGCGCCTCCCCTTCCCCGCAGGAGGGAATCGCCCGCGACTCCTCCCTCGGCCGGAAACCGGCGCCATCTTTGCTGGGTGCGCCCACCGCTCCAAAAAGTCGAACTGCGCCTGAAGCGTGGTAGCAGTTCTCCGAGACTAGTCTTTTCGTCTCTAAAAGGGGCCATTGTCCTGTATGTTCCGCCTGAGGCCGCTCATTTCCCGCCTCCTGCATATCCTCCCAAGGGTACAACGGGGGAGCAGAGGCCGCGGGCCTTGGCCCAGTTACCACCACCTCAGTCAGATCAGTCTCTCCTCCCGGGCCCCCACCGAGCGGCCGGGTCTCCGTCTGAGTCTCTGCCGTGCTGGTGTCCGGAGGAGGCCTGGGGTCGAGCAACCCCTTAATGGCGGCCATCAAGCCAAAGTCCTCCGGAAGAAGAAAACCCGGGCACTGTTTTTGATAAGACAGCATTTGCTGCTGTAAGACCGGAAAACGGTCCGGCTGAAACCCCGAGTGTATGAGCCACGGAGCCACCACCAGCAACTTTTCCACGAGCCGCTTCAGCTGCTCCGTGGAGGCGGACAACCCCCGTTTAGACAAAGCAGTTCTGACCTGTAAAGTTAATAAGTCCCGATCCTCTGGCCGCAGCAAAGGGAGGCTGCGCGCTTGCCCCATCTCCGGGCCTTTCCCCCGTTACCTGCACGGAGAAGCTGTCTGGTCCGCCCTAGTCGGGCTAGTCCCCCCTATCACCGGGGCTCTTCCGGAACTCTGCAACGGTCCAGCCATCCTAGGCCGGTCCCTGTTCGGGCGCCAACCTGCCGCGTTCCCCCTAGGCCTCTTCCTGGGCCGGGGGTCGCGGGCAGTCCTCCCCGGGGGACCTCTTCTGCTCCTACACCGAGCCTTCGGTCGTCACCGGCCGGCCTGGCCTCCACCCAGACCGGAATTCACCAGACAGAACGCCAGAGGATCTCGCTCACGGTCTTTATTGGTACATCTTCCACGGCGACTGCTCGACTCTGACTCTCTTCCCCTATCCCCGTACATTATATAACCTATTGCAGCCAATCCAGTGGCGAGAGCTATAACATTGCCTTATATGGACGGGCTTCATCCTAAGCCGGCACCGCCCAGCGATATACCCGGAAAAGCGTTATACCCGGAAAGCTGTAGTCCCTGCCCCACCCTCCACCCAGCCCTAAGCGGCGTCCCACCCCCACCCAAATCCCAACAGCAGGCAGAAGTAAAGTGACTTTCCCAGGGTCACACAGGTAGTAAGTGTCTGAGGCTGGATTTGAATTTGTCTTCCTGACTCCAGGTTTGGTGCTTTATCCACTGAGCCATCCAGCTGGCTCATATACTACTTGTATGACCTGGAGGGAGTTACTGCAGCCTTCTGAGCCTCGGCTATGAAATAGGGAGTTGGACTAGGTGAACCCTGAAGGCCTCTGCAACTCTCCATCTATGATCTGTCTCCTTAGCACTGACGTGCCTAGTTAGCTCCTTGTCGGTATGTGCTGATTTTTACTTTATCTGTGCCCCTAAGACAGTTCCTAAGTCAGTAGCAGTCTCACCAGGTGGTTGACTCTTCCAGGGTAGAGAAACGTGAATTCTCTTACACTCTTCCATGCAAACGTGTCCACTCTTGTTTCTGCCCCCTTGTTCTCCTCACCCATGGATTCTACATACACTGATCATTCAATGAATGTCTCTGACTAATTGAAAAAAGCGTAATATTCTATCAGCATCATCCAGTGTTGTTTACCTGACCCCTATTCTGCACTTAGTATAGTAATCTATGGTTTTTTATAAGAAGCACTTGGGGCAGCAAGGTGGTGCAGTGGATAGAGTGTTAGGCCTGGAGTCTTCCTGAATTCAAATCTGGCCTCAGATACTTACTAGCTGTGAGACCCTGAGCAAGTCGCTTAACCCTGTTTGCCTCAGTTTTCCTTTCTGTAAAATGAGCTGAAGAAGGAAATGGCAAACCACTCCAGAATCTTTGCGAAGAAAACCCCAAATGGAGTCACAAAGAGTTAGGTGCAACTGAAATGATTAAACGTCACCAATAACAACCCAAAAAAGCAAAACACAAAACACTTGACTTGTGGTCAGTAAGGCCTCAGTTTTGATCCTGCCTCAGACACTCATCAGGTGCATACGGTCCTGGGCAAGTCCCTTGACCTCTCTGAGATTCATTTCCCTTGTCTGTAAAATAAGGAAGTAAGGTTCAATGATTTCTGAGATGCCCTGCCAGCTCTCAATCTATGACCCTGAGGCCTACAATCCTCAGGAAGGAGTGGCCTTCTGCCTTCTGTCCAACTGGACAGCCATTTCTGTGTTCTGAATGAATGTCAGGAATGAAGTTTAGGCAGAAATGCTAGATGTTGTTTGCTATCTGAGCTTAGGTGTCTTCCCAGAATAGATGTCTAGATGAGGGGGGAAATTGCTCTATAAATAACAGCAATTATTACCCAATGGTTTTTCCATGCTGTAGAACTCTGACTGCTGAAAGCAAATAATTTGCCCTTTCTAAGACCCTCTCTCCAGTCTTTCTCCTCACTCCCTCCCCCGCCCCATGCCAGTGAGTAAACTACCCCTTGTTTATTCTTTCTTTAGAATTTTCCTCTTTTATGCAGTAGAATGTGACAGGTGGCGACATATCCTGGGGATAAGGGCTCATAGGTGAGAGCAGGAGGGGGACATGCTACAATTTGGGAACAGCTCGCTGTCTGCATAGGTAATATTTTAGGCAACATTTCCAAGGACCAAAGGAGTGTGCGAAAGAACAAAGCATGCTTAAATAGGAAAACGTCTACTAATGAAGAGAACATGTTCCAAAGACAGCTTTGATGAGAAATCATTTTTATCAAAGGTAGAAAAATGTAGAAAACATAGGAGACTCTTCTAGGCTATGGATCCTTTTTACTTCAGCTCAGCTAAGCTTTCCCAAATTTACACATAGTATATGAGACAGAGAGAGAGCACTAATGTGCCGGATATCAGAATTGAGATCCAAAAAGATTTCAACAGACTCGAATGCTGGGCCAAATATGATAAAAATGAGATGTAATGGTGATAAATGTAAAGCCCCAGTCTAAAATTCAAATGCAAAGTCTCCACTTTGGTTCAAAAAATCAATCATACTAGTATAGTCTTCTATGTTCATAAATAAGGGATTGTCTTTGGTCATGAAGGGTAAAGGAAAGAGAAGAATCAATCAGTTGCCAAGTCTCATGTTTTTCTACTTTTATAAAATGTTTTGCTTTCATCCCCTTCTCCCTAATAGATCCTATTGTCCCTCTCCTTGTGCTGGTCCTTATTTTCATCTACCGGGATTATTGCATTAATATCCTCACCTCTGCTCTGTGCTTTCTATATCATACCACATTGAGAATGATCTTTCTTAAATATAGATCCAATTTTTTCACTCCTCTGCCTCAAAGAAAATTCATAGGGTCTGTATAGCCTCCAAGATTAAATTTAAACCCCTCTATCTGGCCTTTAGATAGCCATGGCACAAAGTAGAATATGACACAAGATAGGACGCTTAAGACAAATGTCTAAAGTGCTTTGAAAAATTTGAGGTGGGAGAAGTCATTTTTATGAGAGAGAGAGAGAGAGAGGGAGAGCGAGGTAAAAATGTTGATGTGGTTGTGAATGAAAAAAATTATTTCTAAATCAATACTTTTTTCTTCCACCTCCCCCACATGGAAATGGTTTATTCACTATAAAAATAGGTGGCATGTCTAGTAAAATTAGTTATGGAGGGCCTACCTCCTTTTTTATTGAAGTCAGTTTGAAGCCTTGTATAGCCTTGGAACCAAGAAGATTTCATTCAAATCCCGCCTGTGACACATAACGGCCGTGTGATCTTCAACAACTCACCTAACCTCTCTGTGCTCTAGGCAGCTTTCTAAGACTGCAATTTGCAGAGGTGCCAATCTGTTTTAGTACAGGGAGTTTCGTTATGCAGAAATTCCTGCTATTATGAAATCACTGGTCCAGTTCCCATGACACCCTAAGTCAAGGACATAGTAATAGGCGTACCAGTATTTGCTGTTGATCTATGGGAATACATTCCACCTTAACACTACATGATAAGAACACAACAATGCCTAGAACTCTGACAACCCTGCCTAGGCACCATCATCACTGATCTGTGCCAATGGTAGAGATTTATCCCATTCTGTATAATGTCTCCAGTTATTCAGGGCATTTTTTTCCATTTATCTCAACCTATATAGCCCTCCTGCTCTGAATCCCAGAAAATCTAGAACCCAGCTACCACACTCACAATCCCTAGGGACCTGAAGATCATTTTGTCCCCAAGCACTTAATTCCTCATCAGTGAAATGTTAATGGAAAGCACTGATACGTGCTTCGTGCTGGTACTTCCAGTTAGCAGGTTTTTATCTCTGAAGCATTCTTTATACCGAATTCCACTGGGGCTCTTTCTTCATAGCAGCTGTGATCCAGGCCTGAATGCATAATAATGCAGTCTGGGTCCTTCTGTCAGATGCCCTTCTTTGCAATAAGATATTAAGCAATACCCAGATATAGGGAGGCATCTCTGTGTGTGTGCATGTGTGTGTGAGTGTGTGTGTGAGAGAGAGAGAGCGAGAGAGAACACACACAACAGAGAGACAGAGAGATGGAGAAAGGAGAGAAGAGAGGAGAGACAGAGAAAGAGAGAGTATGCGTATGTGCCTTAACCTTGCTCAGCATCCTTTGTTCAATGATGTCACAATAAACATGGATGTGGTTGGCAGGTCGAGCTGTGATAAAGCAACAACCAGACTGGAAAGATCAGATCAGTGCCATGAGAAGGAGATCAGAGGAAAAGACTTGGTAAGGTCAGCAAGAATTACAAAAGTGCCTTCTCTGACGTAAAGGTGACCATGGATTTTGAGTTAGAAGATCTGAGTGCAAATTCTGGCTCTGGTACTTTATGACTTTGGACTAATCAGATTGCTTCTTTGGGGCTCAGTATCCTCATTTGTAAAATGAAGCATGGAGACTGTGAATTCTGAGTTCTTTTCTGTTCTAGATCCCATGCCTGGGCCCTGGGTCCCTTTGAGTGTTCCATGGCTATTTCCATCTGCCTATTAGACTGCCCTGGGTAGCTTCTCAATAAGTGGTAGGCACAGAATGAATAGGCTTCTCTTGGCTGCCCACAGCTAAATGCTAACGAGCATAGGGAAGAATGAAGCACGTCTATCTGTGTATGTGTTGCCCTTAGTTCTGATCAAATTTCATTGACCCAGAATCTAGGATGAAGTAGGAATGATAAATCAATCAATCAACAGACATTTATTAATCTCCTACTGTGTACCAGACACTGTGCTAAGTATACAAAAAGAGGCAAAAGATGGTTCAGGAACTTATAATTTAATAAGGGAAAAACATGCAAACAAAGCAAGTTATATGCAGGATAAATAGGAGATAAATAACTGGGGGAAGGCATTGGAATTAAAAGAGGTTTGGAAAAGATTCCTGTAGGAGGTAGGATTTTATGAAAGCAAATTGAATATATTCTGCCATTTACCTTTGTGTCTGGTTTTCCTGTGAATCTGGTTAGGTGTGGGGGATCTCCAAGGATACTTGTTACAGGCAGATGTGCATGCCCTCCATAAAAGTGGCTAGAATATTAGGTGGCTAGGAGATATATGGAGGCCAGAGGTACCCTGGGAAATGTGGGTAGGAGTGTTGCTAAAATCAGGCACAAATTGAACATTTGTAACTAGATTTTTTGGGGGAAAACTCAACCTGTTAGGTTTTAGATTCTACCCAGGTTGCAATCTAACCCCTACCTGTCAAGGCTAATTGAAATGCAGCTTAGCCCATGGTCACAGAAATAGAGGGCCCTTCCATCCTTCAGATATGCTGCAGTGATTTTCAGAGAGGATATTTAAGAGGGACAATCAAAAGGCTTATGAGTATCCCTGAGCAAATCTTTTTTTTCCCCTTCGGTGCCTCAGATGTGCATCACTCCAATCACCTCCCTAACCCCCAACTCTCACCCCACCAAAAAAAGAAAGAAAAAAGAAAAAAATCTTATCTCTTTTCTGGGACCTAATGATAGTTTCTTCTGGTGTTGGAAAGTAAATTCTGCAAATTTTGAGTCTGTTATGACTTCTTAGCAATAGAAAAATGTCTCCACTTTGGCTTTCTACCCTGCTCCAGTTTAACTGATGGATTTTGGATCTGCATTTGAATCCTCAATAATTAGACACAAATAGAGCATCCTGTGGGGCTGACTCCTTTGGAGGACTTCATCATCATTAACTAGCACTCACCATCCAGGAAAGCCAGAGGCTAAGTGTTGTTGTGCAGATGGATGAATTGAGGTACAGAGAGGCTCTGTCCCATAAAAGAGTAAGTCAAACAAAGGCCCCAGGAATACTGACTCCCAATTTTCCATTGTCCTGGCCAGGAGATGCATAAATAGAATGGAAGTATATATGCTTAAAATGTCAAAGAAAATATTTACTACCTAATGCAACCTTCCCCCATGCTCCCTATCTCCCCTCCCATGCCCCGTTCCTTCCAGCTGTGTGTTTTCCATCTCTCTGTGTCTCTCTCTGGAAGCGGGTTGTATTAAGAAATTCTGGGATCAGGGCACTTAGGAGTTCAGGGATCCTTACATTATCATCCATCTTCATAAAATCTCATTTTAAATTAGTTAAAATTAAATTAAATAAATTTTTATTGACGTTAATTGTTTTCATGATGAAATCACGTGTAAACAACTAGTATAGACGTAGAAATTGCTAGGTTACAACCGATGTTAGAACTCAACCATCCCTCTTCTTTTATTCTCATTCCTAACTGTTCTCGTCATTAGAACAAAGCTCTTTGAAGACGGTATTATTTCCCTTTTTCTAGGTGTTACCAGCACCTGGCACAGCGCAAGTGCTGAATCGGTGACTAAGTCTTGCTGATCGATTGACTGAGTCCCTGTCTGATCTGTCGTTGGGCGACCTATCCATTCCCTCTTGTCTGCCCTTTACTCATCACCAGCAAGTAGTGGTTGGACCTCCCCAGGCCAGGCGTACCTAACCTGGGATCTACGGACAGTCAAATGGTCTGTGGATAAATTTCCAGGAACGTAACGTGTCCATGAACTTGCATGTGAAAAATATTTTGATAACTGTATTTCAATACATTTGGTTTTCTTTGTGATCTGAGTCATTTTATTTTATAAATTAAAAACGTTATTCTGAAAAGGGGTCCATAGGCTTCAAACGTCTACCAAAAAGGTCCATGACATAAAAGTGATTAAGAACAAGGTAGAAACAATTCCTCCTCCTAGGAATTAGTTAGTATGACTCCCACAATCTAAACTGAAGTGAAGTTCTCTTCCTCCCTCCCCATCACTTTGCGCTGTGACCTGGCCGAGATACCTGTTAGGGTTTTGCTCAAGTGAGGCCAGATGCCACAGAAAGGGCCACTTACTGAGCTTTCAAAATAAATAAACAAAGGAGGCCCTTGAATTTGATCTTACCTTCCCTGGCCATCTCCAGTCATCCTGATCTATATCTTGCTACTGGACCCAGACGGCTCTAGAGGAGACAGTGAGGCTGGTGACTTTGCACAGCCCTGCCTCACTTAAATCCAACTTGCTTGCAAGTCATGACATCCCCTTCCTGATGTCATTGTTTCTCTTTGACAATGAAGGACAGACAGTGACCACCACCACCTTCCCTGGCTGTCAGTGGCACAACTTCTTTGGCCATCTTTTCTTTAAGTGGAAGTCTTGGGGGAAAAGGTATTAATGCTACACTGACTTCTGCCAGATGTGGGAGGCTTTAGTGACGGTGCCTTGATGCTATTGTCAAGAAGGAAGGAATATCAGAAAGGGCAATTCAGCTGAATTACAACAGTAAGAAAGGACAAGCCTTCCTAAGAGGATTGTTCATAGATTAAAAGCTACAAGAGGATTGCAGAAACCATTTAGTTCAACCCTTTTGTTTTATGGAGGAGAAAACTGTGTCTCAGTAAGGTTGGGACTTGTCTAAGGTTACTTTAAGTAGTAGAAGTAAGATTTGAACCTCAGGATTCCAATTCCAGAGCCCATCTTCTTTTTGTTGTATCATACTTAATTCATGGAATCCAGGCAAATAGAAGCAGCAGGCCGCCCTCCATGTGCAAGTATCTCATCCAGAATTTCTGGAGGGCTAGGGTATCTCTCCACCAAAAATCACCTGGGTTCCATTCTTTCTTGGATGCTTAAAAAATCCTTGCTCAACCCAATCCCCCTTCACAGGGTGCCTCTGGCCAGAAGCAATGTCAGTGATGAATCTCCTACAATTACCCTGGTGCTTCCCAACAGAGGAAGAGAGGAAGGGAAGAAAAAAATGAAGAATGTGCTTGGAAGGCATCATGGAGTGAAGGCTAAAGAAGTTCCCCAGTCTGTACTTATGAAGAATTCATAGGGATCCTTGCTGCAGTCACTTCATTTAGCCAGATCTGTCTCATAAGACGCATGCATAATTGAAAGATTCAAACAAGCTGCCTCCTCTGCTGCGGTAGCTGGGAGTGTGAGGGCAGAGGAGTAGAGCATGTGTTCATTTTGTGGAATCCACAGTCCACAGTGTGTCTGCATCTCCATGCAGCATCTGAGGAAGGGTTGACATTTTACACCCACAAGCAAGCAGTCTTCATTCAATGGAATGAATGAATGAAATGAATACTTTTGTCTTTAACTTTTGTTGTGTGCCCAGTGTTGTGCTAGGTATTATGAGACTCAGAAAAAGTTAAAGAAATGGTCCCTATCCTCTTGGAATTTCTAGTCTCGGTTGGAGAGAATGGATATACACGTGTGAAACAGAGAACAATACAATATAGGGTAAGAGTAAATTCCCAAGAGTTGGGAGACTGGTTACAAAAAATTGTAGAATTCTTAGCCTTTGGACAGCCTGAACCAGATTAAAACATAATTAGGAAATGTTTAAAGAAACAAAAGCATAGCTCAACATAGATAATGTTAATTTGTGGTTTTCTAAGTCAATATGCTGCCTACAGGGATCTGTGTCTATTTGAATTTGACACCAGGTGCACAGAGCATTGCATATACCACAAGAGTTGGATGATGTGTTGATTATTTTATTTGAGCTGCTTTGTTCTTTCTTTGTTTTTTAATTCTTTCTTACAAGACAACTTCTGTTAATGAAGGTGACATTGAAAACATAGGCTATTAATAACAATTAAAATTGAAAAAAATGAAAAATCAAATACCCAATCATGTAATAGTATAGACAACAAGTGTTACTACAGAAAGAGTAGAGAAAGAAAAAAAAATATGAAGAGGCTTGGTGAAACTTGGGCTGGGCTGTGAAGGAAGAATTTTTGTTATTATTATTGAGTCATTCTTCAGCTGTTTCCAACTCTTTGTGACCCCATTTAGGGTTTTCTTGGCAAAGATATTGGAGATGTTTGCCATTTCTTTCTCTAGCTCATTTTGCAGATGAGGAAACTGAGGCAAACAGCATTAAGTGATTTGCTCAGGGTCATGTAGTTAGTAAGTGTCTGAGTTCAGATTTGAACTCAGGTCCTTCTGTCTCCAGGCCTGGTACCTACCTTCCCTGAAGGAGGAGTAGGACTAATATAAGCAGGGAGGTGATAGGAAAAGATCCAAAGTAAAAAGAGTAGCAAGAAAAAAAAAGAACAGAGGCAGGAATAAATATGGCATGTTCAGGGTAGCATCCCTCATTTTCATATCTGATCCATAATCTTCAGATGGTTGAACTATTCTTGGTTCTGAATAGGATTTTCATAAGGAATATTGAATCTTTTAAACCATGGGGTTGCTGCCTTTAATATGGAGTAACTTTTCTTAGTAAAACATGATTATGGTTTGGGTCATATTTACTTATTTTCTATGTTCCAGTTTTCTTGATAGTCTTCTGCCTCCTCATCCATGTCCAGAACCTGCTAAAGGACCCCTGCATGTTTCCTGAAAGTTCATTATTTTATCTCTATCTCCCTATTGTCATTCTATCATATTGCTAATCAGAAAACGTATGGCACAGCTAAATAATTACATCATATCATTATAGAATCATGGGCTTAGAGTTGGAAGAGACCTTGCAAGAAATCTTTGACTTTACAGCTGAAGGAAAATGTACAAGGTCATACATACAGTAAGAGCCAGAGGCAGGTTTTAAACCAAGGTCCTCCCCCATCAGGGCTAGTGTTCTTTCCATTTTCTTTTTCATACTTAACTGACTCATCCTGTATTTCAGTCCTTCCTCTGGGCTTAGGTCCTTCAGCTCCCCTGCAACATCTACGTCTTAAACATATCCTGTGATACCAGCAGCTGCAGCCAGTACAGGATGGGTAGAACATGTCCATGCTGTCCTTCTTTGTCTTATTACTAGAAGAAAAGTACTAGAACTGAGGATGCCACACCTGGGAGTGATTACTAGTCCAAAGCCCATGTCAAAACCCTGAGTGCAAAGGAAGAGCATAGAGCTACAAAGACAAGTGGAATGGAGATTTCAGAAATGCCTCAAATCATAAATCCAGAAAGAGGCTAAATGTAAAATGGACATCGAAAATGCCCAAAGAGTAGCTCTATGACAAGCACTCAGGTAGGTCATTGGAAATTGCCAAGCATGGCATGTTCACTTGTAGGTTTATTTTAAATGGCAGGAGCATGGTAATAACACACTATTTCCAACACAGACACACATACAGACACATACAGACACACACACACACAAACATACACGCACAAACACACATCTTTTCTGGAGAAAATAATGAAATTGTAAGGACTGGGTCCTCTATAAATTTATGATGTATTATCTCAATGGAGTCCCCACTGTGGCAAGGCAATCCTTTTATACTTCCCTAATTGACTCATTATTTTACTGACTGTAGTGGTTTATATAAACCATTTCCTTCCTTCTCAAACACCTCATGACTCCTTCCCACCACTCAGCTGAAAACCTTACCTTGTATTTCCACTCTCCAAGAGCTCCCTCTTCTCTCTTCCTCCTCATCTCACTTCACTCCATTAACTTCTGCTATAATCTCTTCCTTCCCCTTTGTCTCACGTGAAGAGGTGGCCCTTCTTATTGCCCAGGCTAATCCCTCTACATGCACAAGTGATCCCATCCAATGGTATCTTCGCTAGCAGATTTCCTCTCTATCATTCTCATTCTCTCTCTATCTTCAGTTTCTCTCTGTCCGATGGCTTCTTCTTTGTGGTCTACAAACAGGTCCATGTTTCTCGACCCTTAAAAATAATCTTACTTCATTTATCCCTTCCTGATAGCTATCATCTGACATCTCTTCTCCCTTTCATGACTGAACTCTTTGAGAAAGCCATCTACAATCAGCGCCTTCACTTCCTTTCTTCTTACTCTCTTCTCAATTCTTTGCAGTCTGTCTTTTGACCGCATCACTCAACTGAGACTGCTCTCTCCAAAGTTAACAATGATCTCTTAATTGATAAAGCTAATGGCCTTTTGTTGGTCCTCGTTGTTTTTGATGTCATTGCAGTCTTTAAACATTCTCCATCCCCCTCTTTTCCTTGATATTCTCTCTTCTCTAAGTTTTTGTGACACTGCTCCCTCTTGGTTCCCTACCTGCCAGGCCGCTCCTTCTCTGGATCTTCATCCAGGTCATGTCCAGGCACCATGGGTATCCCCCCAGGTCTATTTTGGGCTGTCTTCTCCTCTCCCCCACACTATTTTTCTTGGTTATCTCTTCAGTTCTAATGGATTCAAATATCATCTTTATGAAGACGATTCTCAGATTTATTTGTCTATCCCTAACCTTTCTCCTGACCTCCATTCTAGTATTTCCAAATGCCATTGGACATCTCCAACTGAATGTCTCATAGACATCTTAAACTCAACATGCCCAAAATCTGTTGTTTCCCCCTCCAAATCCTTCCCTCTTCCTAACTTTCCTAGCATTGACCACTTTACCATCATTGGTGCCAATCAATCAGTTGTCAAGACTTGTCTTTGTAGCTCAGTGATGTTTCCTATGTGCCCCCATATCTCTTCTGACCCGGCCACAATCATGAGGCTATCATCTCATGTGTGGACTTATTGCAATAGCCACCTGTTTGTTCTCCCTGCCTTAAGTCTCTCCCCACTCCAGTTCATCCTCCACTTGGCTGTTTAATCAATCTTCCTAAAGTGCGAGCATAACCATGCTACTTCTCTATTCACTCAACTCCAGTGGCTCCCTATTACCCCCAAGATCAAATATAAATTCCTCTCTTTGGCTTTTAAAGTCCTTTTTAACCTGGCCCCTTCCTACCTTTCCAGTATTCTTACAATTTACCCTCTTCCACATACATTTTGGTTCAGTGACTGGCCTCATGGCTCTCCCTCACACAAGACACTCCAGTACCAGACTCAGAGAATTTTCATTAGCTATCTCTCATGCCTGGCCTGCTCTCTCTTCACTCCTGCCTCCTGGCTTCTCTGGCTTCCTTCAAGACTCAGTTAAAGTTTTGCCATCATGCCTAGTCTTTCTTAATCTTAGTGCCTTCCCTCTGAGAGGATCTCCAATTTATCCTGCCTGTATCATGTTTGTATATGGTTGTTTGTATGTTGTCTCTCCCATTAGACTAGAAGCTACCTTGGGTGCACCGGATTATTTTTAATTTTTTTTCCTTTTTCTCCCCAGTGCTTAGCACAGTGCCTGGCACATAGCAGGTATTTAATAAAACATTTATTGACAACTTTTTTTGTCATGGACTCCTTTGGCATTCTGGTGAAACCTAGAATAATGCTTTTAAATACATAACAGAAAATTGCATAGAATTACAAAGAAACCAAATATTTAAATTACCAAAATATTAAAAAAATAAAAACTTTTACAGAGCCCATATTAAGAACTTCTGCACAAATGACAAGTTCCAATGAGTATGGCTTTATGCTTCTTTTCTGTATATTTTTGTAGACTGAAAAACCTCAATTAAGTTTGCAATTCAGCTAGTACATGGAAAAGCTTAACCAGTATTTTATCCCAGAAGTCAATTGCTTCTTACCAAAGGTATGATCAAGTTCTTTAAGTTTTCAGTCTGTTACCTTATGGGTAGTAACCAATAAACAATGAGATAGGATCAGGTTAAATTAGTTCAACAGACATTTATTTAGAATCTACCACATTCAAGATACTTTCATAGATCCTAGGGGTATACTGACAAAAAATGAAATATCCCTGCTCTCAAGGGTCCTGCTGGAGGACACAGCATGTACACAGAGAAATACAAGGTTAATTTGAAAATGAAGTGAGTCCTAACCCCCCAGGAATCAGGACAGCTTTGAGTAGGAAATTTGAACTTAAAGGCTCAGGACCTAGTCTAATACCTGGCATGTCATAGATGCTTACTAAGTGTTTATTGATTAGGACATGTCACTTGGGCAGACCCTCAAAGGAAAGAAAGAACATGGATTTGGGGAGGCAGAGGTTAGGTGAAGAAGGGAACATTCCAGGCAGAAGGCCAGCCTCTGCAAAGGCCTGGACACAGGAGATAGAATGCTGAGTTCAGGGAAGATTTAGGAGTCCAATTTGGCTGGAGAATAGAAACAGGAAGGAGAATGAAGTAAAATAAGTCTGGAAGGGGAGGTTGGAGCCAGATTGTGAAGGGTTTTAAATGCCAGGTTTGCATATTATCCTAGAGGCAACAGGCTGCTGAAAGTGTTTTTGAGCAGAGAGATGACATGGTCAGACCAGTATCTTAGAAAGATTATTTTGGCAACTGTGTGAATGATGGATTGGTTAGTGGAGAAATTGATAGTAGGATGGTCAATTAGGCAGTTGTAAAAGTGCAGGTGAAAGGTGATGCGAGAATAGATGTTGTAAGTGGATAGATGAGGATATAAATTAGAGCTGTGGAAGTCAAATCAACAAAACATGGTTACTGATTGAATGAGGGGTGGGGTAGAGAAAGTCAAGAGAGAAAACCAGACCCCTAAGAAAGATGGTGGGCCTCTTAGCAAAATAAGCAAGTTTTGAAGAATGGAAGATATGGAAAGGAGGGGAGGGAAGGGAGATAATAAGCATTTATACAGTGCCTACTATGTGCCTGGCACTGTACAAAGCATTTAATAAATATTATATCATTTGATCCTCATAATACCCCTGGGAGGCAAGCGCTGCTTTTCTTCTCCATTTTACAGCTGACCCAGTTGAGGCAGACAGAAGTTAAGTGACTTGCCTAGGATCACTCATCTAATAAGTATCTGAGGCTGTATTCAAACAATTCTCTATCCACTGTACCACATAGGGAATGGTTCCTTTTGGACATATTGAGTTTGTGATTTTGAAGGTGTGTCCAGGTGAGGGAATGCAGAAGGCGGCTGGTGATATTCAGCAAAAAAAAAAAAAAAAAAAGGCCAGTAGTCATCTCATCTGTAGAGAAATGATACTTGAAACCACAGGAAAAATTCACCAGATCATCAGCAAGGGAGAGGATAAGAATAACCCTAATAACTAACACATATACTGGTTTAAGCTTCACAAAGCACTTTACATACAAAATCTCATTTGATCCATGCAATAATCCACACAATACGATAATTGTAAAAATCCTGATTTTACAAAGGAGGAAACTGACACTGAGAGGGACAAAATGATTTGCCCAAGGTTACCCAGCCAGAGAGTGTCTGAGGTGAGATTCAAACTCAGGACTTTATAGACAGAGCCTTGAGGATATCCATCCGTACTTAAGCCTAGGATGTCCTCAATGGTAATGAATAAGCAAGAGATGTTAGAAAGCAATAGATAGCAAATGACTTAGATGAGAAGAGAGTCATGGGAGGTAAAGGAAGAGAGACTATCTAGGAAGATAAGGACACAGAAATCTGTTATCAGCCTCAGCCATTAAAAGACCATTGGTAAATTTAGAGAGTAGTTCCATTAGAGTGGGAGAGCTAGACGCCAGACTGCAAGAGATTGAGGAGTGAGTTGGAGGTGAGGAAGCAGAGACTTTGAGTTTAAGTGTTTGAATTTTTGTTTATTTTGGAGAGTTGGGCTTTTGTGTGTGTTTTGCTGTGAAAGGGAGAAATAACATAGGAAAATAGACTGGGGGGATGGCAGGACAAAATGAAGGCTTTTTAAGGGTGGGAACACCTAGCAAGTTTGTATGTAGTGAGCAAGGATCAACACTTAGGTCAGGGGTTTGTTATTTGATGTCTGTGAATTTGGGTGGGATATATTTTGATAATTATATTTCAATATAATTGATTTCCTTGGTAATCCTATGTATTTTACACATTTCTGAGAAGGGGTCCATAGGCTTCACCAGACTTCCAAAGGGGTCTTTGATACAGCAGAAGAGATTGAAAATGAGAGTGAGAGTGAGAGACAGAGAGAGACAGAGACAGAGAGAAGGAGAGGGAGAGCAAGAAAGAGACAGAATATTCTTCTGGCCATAGAGCTGTTTGAATGAAGAGGCTTCCTATCATGAACAAAAGCAAAAGGCAGGACCATTTTGATTCAATACCATGGACCATGAAGAGGGAGATGGATATCTAGTCTCTTAGTGGAGGTCCTTCCAAAATTACTACTTTCATTTGCTGAGCATTTAAGGCAAACAGACATCTCCTCATTCTAGGAGATGAAGTTGCAGACACGTATGACTGAGAAAGAATGGAGTTGAAGAGAGCAGTCAACAATATTGGAGTAAAAAAAATTAATTAAAAAAAGATAAATGAAAGATGGTTGGGGAGAACTCAGGATTGAGATCTGGTTAAACATAAGCAGTGATATGACAATGATTCAAGAGATTAAATTACATATGTGTGTGTATATATATTCACACATACATATATGTGTGTACATATGTATGTATATACATACACATGCACATATACATGCACATACACATACACATATACATATACATATACATATACATATACATATATGTTGTTTGATGTATGATTGAACTGGTTAGCTTTAGGATCATGAAATAAGAGGGGAAGAAACAGGTTGAGATAGGGACGATGGACTGAGGATTTTGGTAAGGAGGAAGACTAGGCTCTGGAAGAGTGAAGCAGAGGGAAATATGGATAGATAGGAGGTTATGGTCAGAAAGAGGAATTTCAAAGTTCATTTGCATGATGATAGCACAATTATGGGTGATGATAAGATTTGTGGCTGTGACTGAGTGGCTTTGTTGGATGGATGATAGAGGTCATGAGAGTTAAAAGTTTAATGAATGGGAGATCTAAAGTATTTGAGAGGACATTGTTAATACATGTTTTGAAGAGTAAAACTATTGCCCAGGTACTGAACTCTTTGTAAAGGAGGAAGAGTGACTCTAGAAGGTAGTAATGGAGATCTGGGCTGGTGTAATGGCAAGCAAAGTGGGACTTTTTACTGTTTTTTCTTTTGGAGTTTTTCTCAGCACTAAGGTAATCAAGTGCCTTTGATTGAGCCTTACCTTTGATTGAATCAAGAGTCTTTGATGACCTGCTTAAGTCACAAGAAAGCCTAAGTTACATGAGTTTGAGTCATGTGGTTGTGACACCCTCTGACCCTGAAGAAGTGTATATATACTCAGGTTAGCATTTTGTTTGGGGGCTCACTCATTGGAAGCACATTCCAGTGATATCACTAGTTGAGACTTTGGGTAGCCATTACGCATGCCCCCATCCCCGCTTTGAAAACCCAAATGTTGGTGCTTCTCTCTCTGATAACTATGTATATATTGCTATGGACCAACAGTTAGAAGCCCTGTCTGCTGATTTGTCTTATTTGCTCTGTTTACATAATTTCTGCTTGTAATTTCTGTTTGTGTTTTCTCTGAAATTCAGGGTGCTTACTTTTTCCTCTGAACTAAGTGAATGACATATGTATGTTTAATTAAAATAAGATTGTAAACCCCTTAAAGTTGTTTTCCTTAGAAAAGCAGATCAAAGACCCTGTGCTAGCAGCCCTCCTGTGTGCTGGTCTTACACCTCCACAGCAGCTGCAAGCAGCATTGTTGTTACACCTGGATAATACGGAAGGCTGAAAGAAAGAGATTGCTAAAAAGTAGAAGGGGGATCTGAAAGTGGCAGTGAGAAGCAATGAGTATATCTCTTTCTTCTCCTGGACCAGTGGGTCTGGGGCCATCCAATATTGGAGAGGGCAGCTAGGGATGCAGTTTCTTTGAGAGAGCAATATATCTGTGAGTGAAAGAAGATAGAAATTTTCTGATTTTCAGAAGGTACTACAGTGGAAAGAAAAGTCAGGGGAAGATGGGATCTGGGACTGAGCTAGACAAGATATGAAGAAATCCAGTGAGTGAGGCAGCAGGAGAAAGTCACCTTGGTGATTTGGAATAATTGAGATTGGGGGAGAAAAGAGAGAGATATTTGCTAGTTACATGATAGTGAAAATATCGATTAACTGGAATACCCACCATCCAGAGTCCTGTGAGGACAGACAGTGGTATCTATGTCAAGATAGTTGAGATCATCATATTCTCTTTCCAAACACCAGGGAATTGAGTTTCAGAGGCAATAGAGAGCTTAGATGAGATGTCTGGTTGGGTAAAAATCCTTGTGTTGGATCAAAGTGACCTATCTGTCTTTATACTTAGCACTCTTCCCTTTGCATCGTACCAAGATGGCAGGTGATAATGCTCACCCAGAAGATTCCACCTATGTATGGAGCTGGGTTCCTGGCTGGACCTGATTTTCTAAAGTCCTAGTCCTGGACAGAGTCCTTGCTGCAGAAGGCCTCTGTCTGGGTACCAGATAACTATGCTCTATCATTGCAACGCATAACTTCCATGGTCAAGAATCAGCAGGAAAAAATAAGGATAATAATACTTGCATATCTACGTCACAGAGATGTTGTGGAGAAAGTGTAACTGCGATTTGCCTTTGTTGTTGGTGGTGGTGCTATTGTTACAATTTTTTCTCCTTTCAAGGCCTACTATGATGCCTCATTGTGGTTTGAATATGCACCTGGTATCTTGAATGACTTGTTAGTAGAGCAGAAACCCTGACAAGTGCTACCAAGTTAGAAAGGCATGAAATGTAAGTCTAGTTGATGGATAATGTGCCTGCCAACTGAGGACCAAACTTACTAAGGTCACAGAGACTCATCACAGGCTTGACCAAAGAGTGATAAGTTCTTTAACCTCATTGACCCACCAAATCTCCCCTACTTTGTGGAAAGATTGTGATTTGGGATGGTAGTCATTCAGTAAACTAGTTTTTAAGTCCTTACTATGTGCCAGGTACTATGCTAAGTTTGGAGATATGAAGAATAACAGATAGAGAGATAGACAGACAGACACATATGTGTGTAAAAGAATTCATAGTCTAATGGAAGAGACAACATAGAAGCAACTATGTAAAAATTATGTATACAGGATGTTTGGGGTAGTCTGAGAGAGAAGGCACTAAGACTGAGGGGAATTAGGAAAGGCTTCTTATGGAAAGGGGAACTTTAGCTGAGGCTGGAAGCCAGGAAAGGTAGTAGATATAGATGAGGACAATGAGCATTCTAAGCTTGGGGGGTGGGGGAATGTGGTCATCCAGTGAAAACTGTAGGAGTTGGGAGATGGAGTGTCCTATGCAAGGAACGGCAAGGAGGCCACTGTCCTTGGATCATAGAATATGAGGTGAAGGTATAAGACTGGAAAGATAGGAAGGGGGCCAAGTTATGAAGGACTTTGAGACAAACAGAGGATTTTATATTTGATACTGGAGGTAATATGGAATTTGTTATGGTTGTTGTTGTTCAGTTGTGTTTGACTCTTCATGACCCCATTTGGGGTTTTCTTGGGAAAGATACTGGAGTGGTTTTCTGTTTCCCTCTCTAACTCATTTTACAGATGAGGAAACTGAAGCAAACAGGGTTAAGTGACTTGCCCAGGGTCACACAACTAGTAAGTGTCTGAGACTGGATTTTGAACTTAGGAAGATGACTCCAGGCCCACCATTCTATCCATCATAGCCATCTAACTGCCCCAAATATGAAGCTACTGGAATATATTGAATGGGAGAGGGGGGTGGTGTCACAGTCAGACCTGTAGAAGATCAGTTTGACAGCTGGCTGAAGGATAGATTAGAGTGGGGAGAGACTTTGAGCAGGAAGAACAACCACTAGTGAAGTCCATTACAGTAGTCCAGGGTGATTGCAGTGCCAGGGGAGAGGAGATTTTCCTTACTAATGAAATGTCAGATCCCCAGCAGTCAGGCCTGTTTTCTGGGTATAGAGGCCTAGAGGGAAAACCTACCTCCCACCTTCTCATAAGGCTCCTAGACTGGCCTGAGGGTATAACATAGCTCAGGGCTGCCAAATTGGGGACAAAATGCTTCCCTAGGCCCTGAGGGTGTTCCCCAAGGCTCTTTCCTGGTTCTACTTCTCTTTTCTCTATATATTATCATACCTGCTAATCTCATTAGCTCCCCTTGTTTGAATTATTTATTCAGATGATTACCAGACCTCTTTGTCCAGCTCTAGCCCTGAGCTCCAGGAGGGAGACTATTTCTTCCTATTGGATTTAGAACAAGAACTTAATGTCTTTTCCCCAAAACTCTTCTCTCTTCTGAATTTTTCTATCATTTTTCCTGGTACCACCATCCATCTAGTCACCCATGTTTACAACCCAAGGGGTTATGTTCAATTCCCCTCATTCATTCCACATATCCAGTAAGTTACCAAAAATTGTAATTTCTTTCTCTACAACATGTCTTATATATGTCCTCTTCTTCCCCACTCACAGTCACCACTCCACCAATTCAGTCCCTCATCACCTCTTGCCTGGTCTATTGCAATGGCTTTCTAATTGAAACCCTCCAGTCCACCCTTCACAGAGCTGCCAAAACAATTTTCCTGAACCATGGGACTCTTTGCCTCCTGGATCAAATATAAAGTCTTCTGGCATTTAAAGCTCTCCATGCTCTGGACCCGTCTAACTTTCTAGTATTCTTACATCCCACTTCCCTCTACACACTAGATATAGGTATATTATTGTTCAATCATGTCTGACTTTGGGGTATGGTATTTTCTTGGCAAAGATACTGGAGTTATTTGTCATTTCCTTCTCCAGTAGATTTAGGCGAACAGAGGTCAAGTGACTTGCCCAGGGTCACACAGCTAGTGAGTGTCTGAGGCTGGATTTGAACCCTGATTTTCCTGACTCCAGGCCCAGTGCTCTATCCACTAAGCCCCCATTTGCCCGCTATACTGGCTGTTTTGTTATTCCTCACACATGTCAATCATCTCCTAACTCTGTGCCTTTGCAATGGTTATTTGCTCTGCCTAGAATCCTCTACTTCTCAATCTACAATTCTGTAAATACCTGGCTTTCTTTGAGATTGAGATCAAGTACTACCTCTTCAGGAGGTCTTTTCTAGCCCTCCTACCATGCTATTCTCTCCAATATTATTTTGCATCTGCTTCTTATGTTCTGATTTGTGTGTGTTTTTCTCTTCCATTAAAATACAAACTTCTTGAGAGCAGAGGCTGTTTTTGCTCTTTCTTTTTATCTCTAGCACTTAGCACAGTGCCTGGCACATCAGTAGTGCTTAAAAAATGCTTGCTGGTTGGTGGATGGATTGATCTTTGCTATGCAATAATAGTTGGGCAGCTAGATGGTGCAGAGGTTAGAGCAGCAGACCTGGAGTCAGAAAGATCTGAGTTCAAATCCTGCCTCAGATATTTGTTAGCTATGTGACTCTGAGTGAGTCCCTTAACCCCTGTTTGCCTTAGTTTCCTCATCTGTAAAAAGGAAGTAACAATACGGCCTACTACCTACTATTGTTAAAAGGAGTGAGATAATAAATGTGAAGGGATTAACATAGTGTGGTCAAATAGTAGGCATCTTAGAAATTTTAGTTGAGAGGATGATGATGATAATGCAGAAGAGATTTAAACCAGCAGCCCTTAGCTTACAACCCGGTTAAGGGTGGGAGGAGACCCATATAGACCCATATAAAAAGCCTCAAGCATGTGCCATAATCCTGTGAGCAGCAAGCAGAATTTATAATGTCCCATTGATTTACTTTTGCAGATTTTTATTTTGGCAACTCTCTCAGCCTGCTCTCTCCCTCCCTCTCACTGTCTTCCCATGAATTTTCAAGAAATGTCCCTCCTCCACCCATTTTCCAGTGGTGAGCTTTCTGAATTCCACTTGCTCCCCTCTGCCTACCCCCAGCAGAAGGTACCCCAGAACTAAATAAGGAAAGTGGATTTTTTTTAACCTCAAGCTACAATCTGACAGCAGTAGCAGAACTATTCCAGGGTGTCAGCAGCTCAGAACAAATGCCGAGGGTATTAATAATGCAAAACTCAATTCCCTTAAAAAAAAAAGAAGCCAACAACAACAGAGACCCAAGCACTTCATGTTTCCTCGAACATCTCTGTTTCTTTTAGGTCAACAAACCTTAAGACAATCTAGCATACTTAAGAGTGTTTATACAACTAGTAAAATCTGCATGATGGGCTGCATTTTCCACTTTGAATTGTTGTCATGAACCTGATGAAGCAAGAAAGCTCACCCATCTAATACTTCCTTCCTAACCCCATGACCTTGTGTTTGGTAAATAAGAGCTAAATGAATTGTTTCAACAAAGACTCTTTCTTTCTAAGGATGCAAGGGCAGTGACTCTGATATTCTCCTAGGAAGTCCCCTTTTCCTTGGTTTCTATGACACACCCTACTTTCACTAGGGAGGCTGAGCCAGTGTGTCCTAACCAGGACACCAGACAGAGAGTCTGGACTTAGTCTTTTGACTTTATCACAGACTTTCTTGTTGACCATTGGTTAAATGGACAGCAACATGGAGAAAGAACCACAGTATTTGACTGTAAAATAGGAGCACTTATTGCCTACTTAATTTATGTTAACATTCATGAATTATCCCACCATAGTAACCTACCCCTCCCCTGTATTGCTGTAGCCCTTATCATCTTTACAATTCATCTGGCAGTTCAACAATGGAAGAGAGCATGCGTGCTATTACTTTTCCCAGGTGTTTACTTTAAAACCAACATTTTCAACAGACACTTATTGGGTACTTAACTATGTAGGACACTGTGTTACCCTCTGCCTCCCCCTAAATTACATGTTCTTGAAGAGCATGGGCTATGTCTAACTGGGGTACCTACATATAGGGGATACTGAGTAAATGTCTTTTGAGTGATTGATGGCCTATGAAAGAATATTGACAAAGCCCTGTAATTTGGTTTAGAAAGACAATGAATGCTATTTCTCAGTCATGTTGATTCTCTTTTTATGGGTTAGGATCATGCTATATGCATGAATATCTCCTGAACCTGCATAATTCTTTCCATAAATCTTAGCCATGTTTTTCCATAAACCTTATGTAGAAGATCTCCCAAATGTTAGATCTCTCCCTCTGGTTCTTTTCAATATTTCAATGGTACCATTACAATCCTTATACCATATGTATTCTCAATGATGTCTTTTCTATGACTAAACACATGAAAGTCATTAAGTATAATATATAATACTCTGCTTACATCCACTAACTTTTTTCACTATCGCCCTTCAGGTGACCTATAAATTTTGTTTCTTTGGCAATCACAGCATTCTCTGATCCCCAACCATGCAGCATCACCCTGAGAATACTTTCATTAAAAACAAAATGGGATTTAGGGGCAGGAAGTAGTTTCTGGTCATTGAATGACCTGCGCATGATCCCGAACATTATCCAGCTTCATTTGTTTCTTTATTTTCTTCTGAGCTCAGCCCATTGTCAGCCAGCAATCTCTGAACAAGATATATGAACTGATGAAAATCAATTGACTGCTCAACCAATTGTATCTCATAGTCTGGACAATATTTGTTTTTAATATGTTTGCTTTTTACTTTGTAGATTTTTAGGTTCATGGATCTCAATGAGAAAAGACCATGGTTTTCCCAGAATTAATGCAATTAACATGATATTCCCCCAAAAGTTGAACACTTGGAGAATGTTACTATCTATAGGAAATCCTTCTTCTATTTCAGCATCACAAAGGACATTCAACATGATATTGGAAAATACTACTGGTGAGGAAATATCTCCCTTTTTATTCTTTGCTTGATGCAGATACTCAGAATTATTGAATCATGGTATCTCAGTGTTCATCTCTATAGAATTTTTTATGATCTTAATACATGCATGGGAGAAATGTTGCTTGAAAACATGCGTATGGCTTTACTTTGTTGCAAAAAAGTCATGAACTTTTTTGTTTGTAATAAATAAGCAGTAATCAGTAAAGGATCTTATATTCTTTATACTTCTCTACCCTGTCAAGATGTGGTCTATTATAGAAAATGAAAACCTGACAATTCTTATCTCATATTTTCATTAAGGATATCTTCAGTTTATTTTTTTTTGTTTTAGATTTTTTTTGTCTGAACCTTTTATTGAATTAGTAGAGGAAACTGGTGAAAATAACCAATGCAGATAACCAGCTGTCTTATAAAATAAGGCTTTAAAAGTTTCCTAGAACACTGAATAGCTAAGTGAGTTGCTTATGGTCATACAGTTCATATACGTCAGAACTAGGACTTGAATGAATGTCTTCCTGATTCTAAAGCCAGTTCACTCTCTTTTATGCCCTCTTGCCTTTCACTCTCACAAAATATTCATGGATCATTCTAGTAGGCACTTAATAAATGCTTGTTAATTGATTGACAAGAAGTAGTCATAGGTATAGTTCAATATTTCCTGATACCTTTTGTGAAAGGTTTTTTAGAGTAGCCATCAACCAATTAGAAAAAAAAAATCAAATTACAATTTAAAAAAATCAAAAGGTAGAATTCATATTGAGTGGAAAGAAATTAATTAAATGATAATAATTGAATACTAATAAAACTTTGAACTTAAATGAATAGTTACAATGCTATAAAATATCTGAATTAATGAAACTGGAAATAAGCATCTTATGATTTCATAGAAATTGCCAGACCATAAACTCAGTCTCCCTACCCCCACAAAAAGCCTCAACTAGGTGAATTTACACATTAATTCCACTAAACATTTAGAGAACCTACATGTGCTATATGTCATAAACTCTTTAAAAAATAGAGAAAGAAGCCACCTTACAAAACTTTTTATATGATAAATGTGATGCTGATAACTAAACCAGGAAAAGATTAAACAGAGAAAGGCAATTATAGACCAGGATCATTAATGAATAATAATACAAAATATAATAAGTGAAATATTACCAGGGAAATCAAAGAAGAACCTTGTACAACTATTTGTCATAAATCCATCAAGTTGGCCAATATTAGGAAGAATATGACCATAATCATAAACTAGATAATAAAAGCATGATCATATCAGTAAGATGTAAAAAGCTCAGATAAAAAAAATGCTCATTTATGTTTTTAACAAAGCTAAGACAAGAAAAAAAGATATTAAGGATTTGATTATCATAAATGCTCAAGTCAACCATAAAGGACCTATGAAGGAAGATGATATCCACCTTCAGAGAAAGAACAGATCAATAGAACTGCGTGTGTGTGTGTGTGTGTGTATGTGTATAAAATGGTTTTTCCATATAAATACACATTTGTGTCTAATGGATAGCTTTGAAAATGATGAGTAGTATTTACTACATAGTTTTTTTTAAGTAAACAATGTGGAATGGAAATTCATGGTTTTATATTGAATCCCCTTCATGTTGTGCTGTGCACATGAAAATGTTCTTTTTTGTGTGTCTTTTTTATTTAAGTTCAAAAATTAAAGAATTTTTTTTAAAAATTAAGGAACCATGCCTAGGAAAACAGAAGGTTAAATTACCTCTCTTTGTACATAGCTTACTTAGAGAATCATAATCAATGAAAAAAATTGAGGAGGCTCACAATTTAAGTTATCCTGTTAAAAATAACAGAATAAATGAAACCAGAAAAATATTTAGCTTTCAATATATTATTATCCAAACCCAAGAGGAAGACTTGAAAAGAGAAATTTCATATATAGTAACAGCAAAATGAATTAAATATCTGAGAATGAAACTACCAAGAAACTTGCAAGATACGTATATATATGTTATGTATTATACGTACATATGTATATCAACATATAGACACATATACCTACAAATTCAAAACATTTCTTTTCATAAAATAAAAGCTATACAAAGGTGAAGAGACAGTGTTCATAAGAGAATCATGCAGTTAAAATGAAAATACTGCCAAATTACTGATACAGTATTGTACCAATCAAATTATTAAAGAGATGCCTTAATAATAATAACAATACAATTCATTTGGAGGTTAAGATAAAGAATATTACAATATATTATGAAGGAAAGGAAGAAGAAGAGAAAGTTTGTCTTACTAAATTTCAAACTGTATTACCAAGTAGTAATTACCAAAATGGTGGCATAGACTATAAAAAAGTACAATAGCAATATAGACTTAATAAACAACATCAAGAAACAAGACAGTAGTCCAGTCTTTGATAGCCTCAAGAACAGAAGAGTAAAGTTCTCTTTATTTGATAAGAATCATTTGGAAAGCTGGAGAGCAGTCAATGAAAAATAGGCCTAAATCAGCATTTCATGTCTTACAGTTTGATAAATTCCAGAGATTATATAAAATAAATTTTCATCATGTTTAGAAATTAGAGGAGAGTAGAAGATTTTAGCTCTATCTAGAGACCATTTGGCACAAGTGGTAAGAATACTGCTCTTAGAATCAGAGTCGGAACCCAACCTTTCACATTTATTAGTAATGCGACCATGAACAAATCAATGTAATACCTCAGTTTCCTTATCTATTAAATGGACATAATAATAACACCTACCTAACATGGTTGTTGTAAAAATCAAAAGTGATAAAAATTGTAAAGTACTTTGCAAACATTGACATGTTACATAAATGTTGGTTACTATTATTAGTAATACAAATACATAAGATGAAGAGCCATTTGCCTGCATGGACAAGTATTTCATTTTCCAAAATAAAAGATATAAATTATCAATAATCATATATAGATATTTTTTGAAGAGTGTTCCAAATTACTACTCATTAGAGATACTTGAAGGAACATTGAATTATTACCTCGCATTCATTAAGCTAATACAGATGATCAAATATGAGAAAATGTATTTTTGGAGAGATTGCTGGAAGAAAGGAATGCTAACAATACTGACAGCTGCATATTGTTTAAATTGTTCTCAAAAACAATTTGAAATTATGCAAGAAATATTTCTAAACGTTTCATGTACTTTGATACATAGATTTCACAAGTAGAACTATATCCAAAGGAATTTCTGTCAACAAGGAAAGACCTATTTATGCAAAAATGTTCACAGAATCATTATTTTTTATAACAAAAATCTGGGAACCAAATATTTACTACACAATTGGAAAACTTCTTAATGAATTATTGTATATGAATGTAATCAGTATTGCTATGCCATAAGGAATGACAAATGTAAATAAATTCAGAGAAGCAAAATGTGGGAAGACTCTCATGAGCTGATACAGAATGAAGACAGAGCCAAAAGAACAATATAAACAATGACTCCATTAGCATAACTGAAATCAGCATGCAAAGGCAAATACAAATGTGAATGTTAGTACTGTATTGTCAATATTAAAGGACACATCCCTTCATGTTAGCAAGTAATAAAGTTTTTATGAGAATATACTTGTGTGTGAATTAAGCAGTGTCTGTTACGTCCAAACATAATCTATAAAGAAATTCAAATAAAATTGCTTAAAATCACGTCAACTGTAATAACCTACAATATCCATGGTCCAAGACCACCTCTTCCTAAAAGAAAGAGGTTCTAGATATATAGATTAAGATTAAATTTAAATTTAAGAGAGATTAAGCTAGGTGGTACAGTGGATAGAATACCAGGCCTGGAGAGAGGAAGCTCTGGGTTCAAATCCAGCCTCAGAGATTTACTAGTTGTGTGATTCTGGGCAAGTCACTCAACCCTGTTTGCCTCAGTTTCCTCATCTGCAAAATGATCTGGAGAAGGAAATGGCAAACCACTCCAGCCAAGGAAACCCTGAATGAGGCCAGGAAGAGTCAGACATGATCAAAACAACTAAACAGCAAGACAGAGTTTTTCCTGTTTGTTTTTCAGTTCTATTTCAAGTTGTGTTACCATTGGGGTTGTAGAAAAAATAATTGCTAAAATTATTTACATGTGTTTCAATGTGCAAATATGTGTGTGTGTGTGCGTGTATTTTAAGTGTTTCACTTCATTCCACACTTGGTCTATCTATGGTTAAGTGATATTTCTGCAAACTCCAGTAGTTAAATGGCATGGTAGATTGAGGTCTGGGATTAGAATCAGAAAGACTTAAATTCAAATCCTGCCTGAGTCACTAGCTGTGGGCAAGTTATTTAGCTTCTCAGCCTAGGCTTCTTTATCTATAAAATGAGGGGGTGGGAAACTGTGATCTTTAAGGTCCCTTCTATTTCAAAATTTATAATATTATGCATTTTGACCCTGGGCAAATGACTTAACCTCTGTTTGTCTCAGTTTCTTCAATGATCCTCACAACACTGGGAGGT
This sequence comes from Trichosurus vulpecula, assembly GCF_011100635.1. Classification (NCBI taxonomy): domain Eukaryota; kingdom Metazoa; phylum Chordata; class Mammalia; order Diprotodontia; family Phalangeridae; genus Trichosurus; species Trichosurus vulpecula. Next base: position 172,794,882 of record NC_050574.1, read on the forward strand.
AGGAGCTATTACTATCCCTGTTTTACAGATTAGGAAACTGAGGCAAACAGGTGAGGTGGCTTCCCGAGGTCCCATGGCTGAGGAAATGTCTGAGGACAAATTTTATCTCAGTTCTTCCTGACTCCAGGTCTGACACTCTGTCTACTGCTCCACCTCACTGTCTCAAAATTTTTTTTGATAAAATGTATTTGTCCAAGAACTATGGGCACAGAATAATGAGTTTGAATGAGGCCTCAAAAATCATCTTCTCATAATATAACAGGGGTCTGGTGTGTGTATAGACTCCAAACCCCATTACAAATAGAGAACTTGGACATTTTGCTTTTACTGCCTGCCCCTGCTGCCATTTTTTCAAGGTAAGGAAATGAAGAAGCAAAATGTGGGAAGACTCTCATGAGTTGATATAGAATGAAGACAGAACCAAAAGGACAATATAAACAATGCCTACATTAGCGTAACTGAAATCAGCATGGAAAGGCAAGTACAAATGAGCAAGGTTACAAATCTCATAAGTAGAGGCAGGAGTCACGCCTGGATCCTTCAAACCAAATCTAGTTCTCTTTCTATTACACTATGCTATATCAACCTGGTAGTACATACACCAGTCACAAGTCTATACAAAATGGCAAAGGGGCCCCCAAGGACAACAGATAAAAGTTCCCACCTACATGAAGGATAAAATGCACAGAAGATTCAGAATCACAGGAATGTTGTGGGCCACCTCTCTGTGCCTTCCCCGTAGTGGGCATAAATCATGACTCCCAACTTCCTGGGCTGTCAATCCAATACCTTTTATAGATGCTTAATTCACTCAGAAATTTAAAATATATATACCCACAGACAGAAAGCTCCATTATTCTTCCCGGTGACATGCTGATTTGATTTTTAAGCCTTTATGTGTCTCCTTTTTATCCTACTATGACTTAGCAGCCATGAAGCTCTTGGGAGAGAAAGGCATGGACTTATTACCTTTCGTGAAGACTCTCTTTGGGAATGCTTCTTGAAGATTTTTCACCCTACTCTTTTCCCTAGCTCCTAACAGCATAACATTTGAGGGTAGTAGTGAGGGGAGATGAAAAAGATGGGAAAGACATTAGAGGATATAATTACTCCTTTCTCTTGTCACACATAGTGTTATTTCTGCTTGCTTCTCTCTCCTGTGATAGACCTGGAGCAGCCTTCCTCTTCAAATCTTAGTAATTTATCTTAATTTCCCTCAAATAATATTTCATTTTCCATGTTATCCAGGAAGCCTTTACTTAATCACTGGAAGATATGATACAAAATTGTCAAGTAGGTGGCTTGTTTTTTGTTAGTGGAGATCCTAACTTCCCAACTCAATGCCATTTCACAATATTCTGGGGCCTTGCCCCTTTCAGATATCTTCTTGTTTTCTACATACTTCTCACTATTCAGACTTGTGCTCAAGAAAATATTTGAAGTTAATTCACACCAAAGTGTAAAAGATTAAAAGTAGTTTAAAATGTTCTTCTCTTCCAAGGGATCTTTGTAGTTTATTTATTTATCTTTCAACAATTTATATTGGTAGGGTTTTTTTTTTTTTTAGTTTTTACGTTACTTATATTTCCCAATATATCCCTCCTTATGTCTCCCTTCCAGAGAGACATCCTATAACAAAGAAAAAAACAGTTCATCCAAATTAATGAATGCATCATAAAGACTGACATTATAGCCAATTTTTCACACCCATAGTCCACCACCTCTGCAAAGAAGGGAGGGAAGTATCTTTTTATATCTCTTCTTCGAGGCTATGTATGATCATTATAATTCCATAGCATTCTTTGTTGGGTTTTTGTATTTCAAAGGGGGTTCATTTCTTTTAGCTTCAGATGGAAATTTAGGAGAGTCAGTTGTCCTGGTTGTCATTTTTGCTGAGATTTGGGGGGAGAAGAAAAGGAAAAGCCCTTCCCTTTGCCCCTGAAATTAGGCTATGTTATACCAGAAAAGCACATGAATAGGAGTCAGAAACTCCAGGGCCTAATAACAAAAATAACAATATCTAACATTTATATAGCTCTTAAAAGTTTGCAGAGCACTTTATATATATTATCTCATTTGACTCTCAAGACTGAACCTATAAACGATAACACTTCTAAGGCAAGTACTATGGTTATTCCCATTTTATAAGACTGCCTAGATTAAAAAATTGAGGTAGAGAGACATTAAGCTACTTGCCCAGTCTGATACAGTCATCACCAGGATTTGAACTCAGGTCTTCCTGCCTCCAAGTAGATACACTAGCTAGCTTGACACTTAGTGCACCTGCACAGATGTCCCTTGCCAATTTGCTATGTAACTCTGTAGAAATCTGTGAGCACCAGTTCCCTTGTCTGGAACGTAGTGGGTTGGGGATATATAATCTCTAAGGTATCCTTCAGATCAAAAGTTCTGTGAGTGTCTATTTTCCCTTGGGGGTTAAGCCAGGTCTGGCATCAATTCTGAGTATTCGCCTAAAAAATCCCTGTATTATAAGATCCTTTAAAGCTAGAGAACAATCCTTCACACACTCTGTCCTTGAATTTTTGTTTTGTTTTGTTTTTACTAACCTCAAGGAAAAATCAGGACCAAAGGGCAAGTGTAAATAGGGCAAAAGAGTTAGTTTCATATTTAGGAGAAATTGCGATAGTGTCTCATTAAATCTTAGTTCCTTTTTATGAATTAATGGAAGCTGCCTCAAAGATACTTCTCTGGTCCTTTCACCTACTTTCTAGGCTTTGAGGCATCTACACTTGGATGACCTGAAATCACTTTCAACTCGATATTATATTAACTTTGGAGTCAGAAGACCTAGGATTAAATAGCTCCTTTGATGCTTTCTACTTGGATGATTTGAGCAAGTAATTTGTTTTTCTTTCTGGGCCTCAGTTCCTTAACTATAAAATGAGAGAATTGGATTGGATGACTTGAAGTTCCTCCTAACTCCGGATCTGCAGTCCTGTAAATTTAAACACCAAAAAGGGCATTCACATAGACACAGAAGAAGGCAGAAGATTGGATATGAAACCATGAATCTCCTTTTTTTAAAGTATGTAATAAATTCCAAATACGACTTTGAAGTTTGTCCTGCTTGCTTTTGAACTTGTTTTTATTCCATTCTGTACTTTTAAAACATATTTCAGTGGTCCCCTCTTTGGGAATATGGGTATCAGAAATGTTAATCTTCTCTTTCTTAAAACCCCCTGATGAAAAACAGAAAGGGGAAAAATACTCTGAAACAAATATACATAGTTAAGCAAAATTAATCCACAGAGTAGCCATATCCAAAAATATATCTATTTCCTGCACCATGAGTGCATTTTCTCTATGTTAGGAGGTGGGCAACATAATTTTATCATAGGTCCTTTGGAGACATGGCTGATTATTTTACTAACTGGAGTTCTTAGGTCTTTCAAAGTTTTTCTTTACAGTGATGGGAGATCACTGATTTGAGGGGAAGAGTGGTTCAGTTACTTCCTTAAGCTACACAAGTTGCGCCTTTTTTCTTTCTCTGTCAGTGAGACTAACTCACTTCTGACAACTTGCGTTTTGATAGTTCTTTAAGATTAACAAAGGGACAGCTCCATTTTGTCTGAAGAACATCGAATCATGCTCCTGTTGGCAGCAAACGTAGGGCATCTTGGAGAGAAAGATGATATGGTAGTGTGGATGTCTTGGGGCAGTGGTTCAGTGATGATAAGTCACTTGTACGTACAAGGGAACAATATTTTCCTCATCTGACCTAGTCTCCTGGCTCTGCTCACTTCACTTTCTGTTACTTTATACCTCTCAGGATTCTCTGAAATTATCTATTTTTGTCATTTGCAATAATATGTTACATTTATATATTTATATGCCACAATTTGCTGGGTCAGTCCCCAATTGATGGGCATCCCCTTCACTTCTAGTGCTTTTCTTGTATTTTTTTTTGCCCCTTTCCCTTCCCTTTCAGCATCACAAATGTGCTTTGCTTTCTCTACCTGATATTATCCTCTCTACTAAGTGCCACCCCACCCTGAACCCTACCCTGCCTCCCCTACTTGTTTCCCCATTAAGTTTGATGTGTTTTTATACCCAACTGTGTGTTGTTTGCTCATTTCAAAGGAAAGAGTTTTATCTGAAACCTATTCCCTCAACTCCTTCCTCCATGTTTGTATATACTTCTTCTTATGCAGCTCAAATAATGAGAAATAGCAAGTTGTTCCCACTTCTTCCTCTTTTCTACACTAATATATTACTTTTATCCTTTATTTTTTCCCTCTTAAAACTCTCAGATAAGAACCAACCTACTTCCACGTCTTCTATTTTTCTTCTCAATTCCCTCACTACCCATTGGAAGACACTGAAGTTTCAAAAGTTACTTATTTTTCCCCTTCCCCATTACAAGGCTCGTGCTGTTATAAAATAATACTGCCCCATTCTATGATGGGTCTTGCTTTTCTATTTCATGTATACTATTGGCAGACTTTTTGTGTAGTTCTGGGATGGAAGAAGGCATTTTGTGTCATTTTTCTTTGAATTTCTTGATAATTATTCAATCTGGTGCAAGTTTCAGATTTTTGATGGAATTTGTGTTGAAGAGTAGAGTAGCTCTCATTAATTCTGTTCTGGCAGCCATCTTGGCTTGTCACCTCAAAGTCTCTTTCTAACTACCCACTTCTATCTACTAGTTTCAGAATTTCCTAGAAGTACTAGAATAACCTTTAACTTTCATCTCCTTTTTTTTCCTTACTGATAACCAATCAGTCAATTCATCAACACATACTTTTTCTACTACTAAAAATAAGATCTTTATACAATGCTTTTGGGTATAAAGCACTTTGCTTACAACAGCCCTATGAGGAAGGTAGTACAGATGCTATCATCCCATTTTATAGATAAGGAAACAGAATCAAAAAGATTAAATGACTTTCCCAAGGTCACACGTGTAGTAATTGGAGGAACTTGGATTTGAACCCACTTCTCCAGGACTACAGGTCCAATACTGTGTTTCCTGTATATAGGGCACTGTGTTCGGTAGCTTGGGAATTAAGATACAAATATTAACAAGACACAGATCCCTGTCTTCAAAGGACTTTGATTCCACTATTTCTTTCTTTAAACATTATCAGATTCACCTATTTTCTATTCCTACTGCCTTTTCCTTTATCGACGCCTGTCCTTATCACTTTGCTGTTGGGTTGCTGCAGTAGCCTTCTTGTCAGTCCCATAAACCTTTACTGACAAACCTTCCTAAAGCAACACTTCCATCATCCACTCCACTTCTCATGAAACTACAATGACTCTCTCTTGTCTACTTTATCAAGGCTAAACTCCTTTGCCTGACTTTCAAGGTCCTTCATATTATTAGCTTACGTTAATTTTGCACTTTTAGATTTGAAAAGCATATTATATCTATTATGTCATTTAATCCTCACAACAACCTTGCTAAGTAGGTAGTGAACACATTTTTGTTCCGTTTTACAGGCAAGAAAACTAAGGCTATTTCTACGGTACCATAATACCTCCTTGATCTGGCTCTATTCTGACTACCCGACCAAATTTCTCATTCTTCTCTAAAATACATTCTTTATTCCATTCCAACTCAACTCCTCAACGTTTTCTCATTTCCATATCTATGCTCTCTCTACATTTGCTCTAGAATGCCTTTAATTTTCCTCTTCAGAAATCCAAGTCTTGCCCTCCCTTCCAAGCTCATCTCTAGTCCCACATCCTCCATGAATTCTTTATCGGCTGCTGTGGTCCACTCTGGTTTCTATGGTCTGTGCCTTTAGTTGTAACTATCACATTTTATCATTTGATCGTTCTCTAATTATTTCATGTCACTCAGTCAATAAACACTTATTAAGCCCCTACTTGAGCACTGGGACCATGGCTTTTGTTTCTCTGTTCCCCACTCGACACCTATCCTAGCACTGATAATAGGACTATAGCCAGAAGGTTATGGAAGGGCACCTCACTCATTTTAAAGATGAAGAAAATGATGCCCAGGAAGTGTCATGGATTTCCCTCAGAAGGTAGTAAATTGGAACCCAGGCCCTGTGAGTCCAAATCCAGCCCTTTCTGATGATACAGAAGCACTATTTTGGGGGGAAGAGTGATTCAGTCACTTCTTTAAGCTATTTAAATTGTGACTTTATTCCTTCTCTGTCAGTGAGACTAACTCATTTGTAACAACTTACATTTTTATAGTTCTTTAAGATTCACAAAGAGACAGCCCCATTTTATCTGAGGAAACATAGGGACATACTCCCCTTGATAGCAAATACAATATAACTTGGAGAGAAGGATAGTGTGTGGTATTGGTAGAGGGGTGGTAAGTTCCTAAGCTCCTTGAGGTCAGGGACTGTCTTCTGACTCTTTTTGTATCCCCTCTTTTAGCACAGTGTCCAGCACATAGAAGATGCTTAATCAATGTTTATTGATCTACCGATAAGATTCCTAGGGGCTGATAAGCTCCAGAGAGCTTGGAAACAAGTGATCCTACTGAAAAGAATTTACTTAGATTGTAAGCAGTTCAAGTTTAGAGAATCAGCCCAGGATGTCCTCATTTAATGGTGCCTTATATATTACAACTAGTGGCTTATGAGTGTTTTTAATGCATGGGATCATAGGACCTGGAAGGGACTTTAAAGAGCATGGAGTATAACTCTCTTTTATTTTGTGGATGAAGAAACAGACTCAATGAGGTTAAGGAACTGGCCTAAAATCACACGGCTCCTAAGGGATGATGATGATGCAGATTTTAAGATAGCTGTCTAAGTTTACCTCACTGGAAAGCATGGCCTGGAAAGATCACTCTGGGAACACAAGAAATAAACTCTCATTTATCTGCCTGTGGATTATTTGCAATCCAATCCCCAGCTGGCTTTTCTTTGCTGCCCAGTATGCGTCTGAGCCACCTTGCCTCATCATCAGTCAGTGTGTGTGCTCAGGGAATGCAAACTCATTTCAAAATCAGCTTAAGGAAATCATCATTATAATAGAAAATCTGCTGCCCCCAATCCTATACCTCATTCTCCAAACTGATCTAAATGATTCCTGGATTAATCACTCCTCAGTCCCATTGGGTGAACATGGAAAAGCGACAATTGACTGGAGAGATGTCCAAGATGGCTGCCCTGACTGACTTTATCCATGGTTTCCATCGATGAGACGAGCCCTTAAAAAAATGGGCAGGAGGTTGTCTCCTCCATGCCAGGGCATCCTCCTTGCTCACGGTCACATTCTAAGTCAGAGTTGAACCTTGTTCAAGTCCAGATGTGAAGAGGGCAGACTAGCTCAGTTCTTCCCACAGTGTCTGGGTTCAGCCAAGCATCTGGGTATATAAGATCACCCACTGTACTAAGCCTCTGCAGTAGCAGGCCACAGCAGGTGGACAGCAGAGCAGAGTGGCAGCTTTTGTTAAGTCCGGAACATTAGCTTGTTTTTGCTCTTTAGATTTAAGCTCCTGCCGTTCCTTCCATAATAGCTGAGACAAATGAAAATACTGCCCCCACATCCCCCCTACATACACACCCACCCTCTCTCACACACATACCCACACGCATGTGCTGCATACTCCTACCTCTCTCCTCCTCCTCCTCATGGTAGCATTTTGTCTGGCAGTCCTCCGGGGCCTGGCCTGCTGTGCATGCAATTGTTCACCTCTTTCTCATGGAGCCTAGAAGGTCACTAGCAGGCCTTGGCTGGGACTTGGCCAGCAGGAAGATCAGGCCTCACATGGACCTCTGGTTGGATTATTATCTCTAGTCAGGTGAATGGAGGGAGGAGCAGCAAGAGTTTTCCTGAGAAATCCCATTTAATGTATAGTGCAGAATTTCAATCTGCAGATTAAAAAGTATAGTGAAAAGCAACTCCAACTGCTATATCCTCAGAAGTTAATGACCTCACCTGTTTCCTTCCTTCCCCACTTCAACTCTTGACATGCTAATAGAATATGACAATTGCTAGAACAGAGGTCTCTTGGTTCCAAGAGGGACTGGGAACTCTTTGCTGATTAGAATCAAGGTCTCTCAGCTGAGGTTGTTGGGTCCTGGAGCTATTCATTCCCCTTTACAGGATACTTGGCTGATGGGCTAAGAGCAGACTTGAGAGACACATAACCACCTGGCTGATCCAAGAGGGTAAGTGGCCCCTTAAGATGCATAATTAAAGACAGTGTCTAAATCTCATAACCCAGAGGAAGGGAATCACAAAAATCAAGGTCAGTCACTTGTAATCACTGTCCTTCCTGTTTGTTCACACCTCCACTGTCAATCAATTAATCAACAGTCATTTATTAAATACCTACTGTATACTTGGTTCTGTTCTAGGTGCCAGGGATATAAATATAGAAATGACGTCATACTCTCTGCCCTCAAAGGAATTTATATTCTGGGGCCTGAGGTGCGGAAGGACTAGAAAGGAATACAATATGTTCATAGATAAATGCAGATATACAAAAGTAAATAGAGAATGTGGAAATAAGTGCAAGGTGATCGGAGGGACAAGAACACCCAGGGGAATGAAGAAAGGCCTCTTGAAAGAGGTGGCATTTGAGTTGAGTCTTCAAGGGGATTAGAGGGAGTGAAAGAAATGGAGCCAAGGAAGAAGAACACATCTGGCATGGGGCTGCAGCTGGTCCAAGGGCATAGAGAGAGGATACAGAATGTCTTACACCAGAGTCAGATTATTTGGATGGAATGTGGAGTATGTGAGGAGACGTCAGCCTTGAGTATAAATTGTAGCAAGAGAAGGAGAGTCTTTAACAGCAAAGACAAGGATTTCTATTTTATTCTGGAGGCAATGATGAACCACTATGGTATAGAGCAGCTTGAGCAGGTGAGTCACATGGTCAGACCTGGGCTTTCCCAATATCAGTTTGGCAGCTATGTGAAGAACAAATTGGAGGGGATACTCTGGAGACAGACAAATTATGACACCACTCCAATAGGATGTTGGTGCCCTGAGCAGAAAGAGGGCAGTTGAGAGACAGAGTTGGATTAGTGGAAAAAATAAATCCAGTTTGGGATATGTTGAGACATCCACGTAGAGACAGCCAGGTAGAGATAGCCACCTAACAGTTGGGACTGTAGCTGTGGAGATATAAGGGACTTGATGTGTAGATGTGAGAATCATGTCCATAGGTGTCATAGCCAAATCCGCAGGAGCTAATGAGATTCTCAAGAGACTCTAGCGAGAGAGAAGAGGATAGAATCCAAGGCACAGTACTGGGCTACGCACATGAAGAGAGGGCAGGGCATACATAATGTGCCTGTAGACAATTTTGGTGATTGGTCTGGTCAACAGGAAGGGAGCCACAAGGTAGAGAGCTACAAAAACTCTGGGAAGGGAGAGTGTCCAGAAGAAGGGGGTGGTCAACAGTGCCAAAATGCTGAAGAAGTTAGAAGGATGAGAACTGAGAAAAGGCCTCTGGATTTGGCAATAAAATAATCATTGATCACCTGGAAGAGCAGTTTCACTAGAGTGACGGGAATAGAGTCTGATCACATGGGCTGGTGAGTGCTTAGGAGTTGAGAAAGTAGAGAGAATAAGTAGTTCCAATTAGATCCAATTTCAAAACATAGCCCCCCACAATCCTAAATAATTAAATTGACAACTAGTATAGTTACATGCACAGTAATTGAAATTTCCATCTTCCATACCTGCTGGGGCTGAAGCTAATGTCACTTTGGTAAGGAAAGTTGCCATATTACTCCAAACAAAGTATAGTTGGGCTATTCAAGAAAGGTCCAGTTTCACTGCTTGTACCATTGATACGGTTATCTTGGTTCATTCTGTGTAAAACTCTAGGTGGTTCAGGACTTGATGTCCTTTGCTATGGAGAAAAAGCTGTTGAGACATTATGCCTGGACTTCCGAGTTAGGCCGCCTCTTTCCTCTCACTCAGTTAGGCACTATTATGTTGGACTGGCGTTTAATAAATTATTATTGTATTGAATTGAACTCAACCGAGTAGGACTAAATTTAACTATAGCCATTGCAAAGGAGACCCTGTTTATTCTCCCCAATTCGGAAGGGCAATAAGACTCCCCCCATGTATTTTGCATTTTGAATTTTAAAACCTTATTCTGAGAAGTCCTCAGGCTTTATCAGACTCAAAAATACCCATGAAACAAAGAAGGTTAAGAACACCTTCCCTAGAAGAAAATGAATTTGTCTGTGGCACTCATAGAATCATTTGCTTAAGTTTATTCTATGTGCAATATTGATTGGTAATTAAAAAGTTAGTTTCTCACTGGCAAGTGTGCATTTTTGATTATAATTGGATTTTGAGCTCCAATATTCCCTAAAGATGCCTTATTTTGTCATCTTTATTAAAGACACTAGAGTTAAGGTTTTATTTTCTAGCTCCATGCCTTTGCATGGATTTTCCCTCCTGCCTGGGATATCCTTCCTCTTCACCTCCACATCCTAGAATTCCTGGATTGCTTCTAGACTCAGTTCAACCAGAACCTTCTATGTGAAACCTTTCCTGATTCCTTGAACGGGTAGTGTCTTATCCCTAAAATTATCTTCTGCCCATTTTATATTTTAAGTCAGCTAAGTGGTACAGTTGAAAGATGATTCATCTTAAAGTCATGAATACATGAGTTCACATTCTGCCTCAGACAATTAGCTAGGTTATCACTGCACTTCCAAGCCTCAGTTTCCTCATCTCTAAAATGAGAACGATATTTACTTTACAGGGTTATTATGAGAACCGAATAGCATGTAAAGCATTTTGCAGCTCTTTAAATACTATATAAATGCTTATCTCCTCCACCACCAATCATCATCACCATCACCATCATCATCATCTATCCCATACATGTACTTGCTATTTCACTTTAGAACTATTTCACTTTATTTTTTATCTTTGAAGCAGGCACAGTGGATAGAGTTCTAGACTTGGAATCAAGAAGACATGAGTTCTAATCCTACCTCAGATGATTATTAGCTATGTGACCTTGGGCGAGTCATTTAACCTCTCTGTGCCTAAGCTTCTTCGTCTGTAAAATGAGGAGGTTGGATTTCGTGGCCTCTGAGGTTTCTTCTAGCTCTGAATCCATGATCCTCTGTTTTATATCCCTGGTATCTAATACAGTGCCAGTGGTAGTCACTTAATAAAAAAATGTTGATTGATTGCTTATATTCTACATAGCTTCTCCTAGATTGAGTAATGTCCTTCCACTCATGGGGTAAGTTGAGATGTCTAACAATTGGAATGACAGTAGGTGGGAAGCCTGTCCATCTTTTCTATCATTATCACTGCCACCATCATAATCCTAAAACCTTTATTAAGGTTTTAATTACATGTGGCCTGATGGTGGACACAGAACAAGGAGAATTACAGACATGGTGATATCCCCAGGAACTTAGTATAAAAGAGACAACATTTTAGTGAGCATAGGAGGAAGGACATAATGACAGAATAAAAACATTCTACCAGTGTGCAAATGGGGACAATAAAATATTTCTATTACTTGCAGGTCAAGGGTCAGTGCATTTCAGTGCTAGTATGGTTAAGTGAGAATAAATATAGAGTTGGTTTAGCAGTAGGAAGACTATGTAATAGGGCTTTAATCTAGGCGGGGTAGAGTGGGGAACAATTCATTACTCTCATTAAAGGAGAATTTGTGGAAGGAGGGTCATAAGAATTTTCAGAATGCGTGTTCCCATTGGATATCCAGTTTCTCATAAAAGGTAGTCAAAGATTAAAAATCATAAAAATCAAAAGACCACAAAGTATATGAAGAGCCTATAAAACCCAACTCTTTACTAAAGTATAGATTATACCTCACTATCCTAGAGAGATGGGTGGTAGACCACATCCCTTGGTGATCCACTCCAGTGTTTCCTTTAACAATTCTTGCAGTCAGAAAGCTCCTTACTTTGTCTAACCCGAATCTATCCTGCTGCCACAAGATAAGTCCTCTTGTTCTGGTCGCATTAGAGAATGGACACCCTGAGGATGACTTCCTTCACCCCTCTAATAGGGAGAGTCCCCCAGTGGTCAGATGCAGGCTTCTATAATCCAGGATACATCATCCCTTTCTATAGTGTCCAATAAAGATATATGGGAAATTTTATAAAACAAGTGCCTGATAAACAGAGTAAACAAAGGCTGACACAATGAGTGATTAAAAGGAAAAAAAAAGAAAGTTGCTACTTTTGAAGTGATGGTCATGATTTAGAAAAGGGGGAAAGAAAATTGTTACTAGGTGGAATTTCCATCAGTGAAGAAAATTAGGTGCCAGTGAATGAAATTTGACTCCTCTTTGTAAGTTTCACTCAGTATGAAAATGTCTCCTTTAAAATTTCCTTTAAGCATTTGCAATTAAGAGGATATCTACCAAACCACCAAAAACACCAAAACCACCACCCTCCCCCAGGTTAGAAGGAATCTGAGTTCGGGAGGCCGGGGGATGCCAGGAGGAAGGGGAACATTTAATGCTTGAGGCACAGAAACTGACAGTGTTAAAAATGAAAGCAATATAGAAGGGGTAGGATGGCATTTATCTTTTCGTCTCTCTGGGCTCCTGTCTCTTTAATCAGCTAGCCTGATTTGCCCAGTAAATGATTCCTCAGTGTGTGTGAGTGAGTGTGTGTGTGTGTGTGTGTGTGTGTGTGTGTGTGTGAGTGCGTGCGCGTGTTGTAGCTCTGTCAATCCTTGGATTAGAACCAATGATTGCAGCGTGTAGGAGGGCTGTCTGGGTCCAGATTGTACAATGTGTTTCAGTGCCAGAGTATGAGTAGAGATAATTACTGAGAAGTCACACTCTCTCACTCCCTCGGCTTTTCTTGTGTCCTTCAGCAAAACACTGGATTTAAATCTCCTTCCACGAGCTTGAGAGCAACGCAATCTGTCAGGAAAGAAAGGAAGAAAAAACCGAACCTGACAAAAAAGAAAAAAAAAAGAGGGAGGGAAACCAACATGAAAACCATCCAGGCAAAAATGCACAATTCTATCTCTTGGGCAATCTTCACTGGGCTGGCCGCTCTGTTTCTCTTTCAAGGTAAGAGGTTACTATTGATTTGCCTACAGTAGACGCAGGATTTGTGCAATGTGCTTTTTATATTATTCGCAGACTCCCCAAGTCTGTCTCTGTTGCGCGGGTTTGCAGGTGGAGAGGGGAAAGCATTTAAACTGCATGACTGAGGCTTAATTCTCTCTTCCAGGTTCCGTAATATTGATTCAATCCTGGATTACTATAGGAAGGGGGATGTATATGTATTTGTGAAATAATTTGCGTGCTGCCAGGGTTTGGTACGGGCTGTGCACTGGGCTATGTGGCTACATATTTCACAACACACACACATACACACATACATCACACCGCACCACACCACACCACACCACACCACACCACACCACACCACACCACAAATGCAAGGACCAAGTCAGAAGCACGATAAAATAAAAGGAGACTGGATGGCTTTTGCATGCATTATTGAGAAGAAATGGAAAGGAAAAACTTTAAATATCGGCTGGCAAACTTGAATGGTTGCTCAGTGAGGAAAACGTTGAAAATGCAGGTCCAATGTAGTCAGGATCTCTATGTCTTGTGTTAGGTTTTGGTCAGCAGCCCATCACCAAGGGGATGAATCAATTTGCAGCAGCAGTGAGCAGTGATATTAGTTTGGAGGGGTTGTGTTTTAGGAATGGGGGCTACTGAGGAAGGTGATGATCCAGAGATCAGCGGAGGAATAGTGGGCTATTCAGTCACGGCAAGATTTTCAAAGTTAAAGGGCGACACGCATTAAGTAGGGAATGCTAATTCTCTGTTTATTTATCTGCTGAGAAGCAGAGCCACGGGGCTGCAATCTAGACTGCCGCTTTCTCTCAGAGTATGCTCTTTGATGTTCTCTTCAGCTTTATGCAGTGTGCAGGGCAAATTCAGAATCAGCTTCAACCTTGAATGCATTCTCGGTGCTATTTATTCTCATTTTGACCCTACCCCCCACTGACCCTGGCTCCCATATTTCATCAGACTGTCCTCTCCACCTTTTTGGCTGCTCACTCGGTCTTTGAAGGCTTTATATTACCTTTTTTTTTCTAATTTAAAGTATTCAAACTCTTAGGGGTTCAGGCAAAGAAACTTTGTTAGGTGGTCCTGTGGAGTTCTTCAAGAAGAGCTGGCTTAGAAAACATATACTTCGATCAAGAAAGTTGGGAGCCTAGCATCATAGATCTAGAGGGAGAAGGAACTTGTGAAGTCAGCTAATGCAGTCTGCACCCCACCCCCATTTTACAGATTCCATAACTGAGTCTCAAAGAGGTTAAGTGTGTTGCCCAAGGTCACAAAGGTAGTAGTCAGCAAGGCAAAGTCAAGATTCAAACCCAGGTCTCTGGTGCCAAAACCAGCACTTTAATTATAGAAACTGGAGGCATCAGAAGGACAAATAGAGAAAATGGGAAGGACACCATCTCCCCATTCTGACATCTGTCAAAATTTTTATTATCCTTATGATCCTCCCTCATGTGCACCTGTGCTAATGAAGTCATAATGCAGCCCTTTCTTTGGGTTGAAGACCTTCCTTTGGGGCAGGCTGCAGTGGCTGCTGTTAGGATCCAAACCAGGCAAGCAGAGACACTTGGAAAGAGTTGTATGGAAAGCAATTAAGTGGAGTTAAAGAACCAAAACAGGGAGGGGGAGGGGAAGGCCCCTGGGAGGAGGGAAGGGCTGAGTCAGTTGGTAAGAAGGTTAGTCCTCTCTGAACTTGGCAGAGGTTCCTCTGGCTTAGCCTGTTACACTCAATTGAAGAGGTCAGTCTTAGAGACCCCTTACCATCCCCTTGAAGGTGTATCTGGTTTACAGGAGGCTGAAGGTGACAACTTGAATATATTATACATTTTTCCTCATATAATACAGAACATCATTCAGTAAAACTGTGTATATGTAGAGACATATCTTTGGGACACAGAAGCCCCCCATGAATATGACCAAAGAGTACTGTCATGGGAATGGTTCTGGGGAAATCAAACCTGGAACACGTTGCTTAGAAGAACAGGGATCTCTCTGTGCTGACAACAGAATTGAGGAGTAAGTGAAAGAATCAAGACAGATGAAGAGAATGGGCTGTGGGGAGTGGGATCCCATGGGTCCCCAAATTATACTTGTCTAAAGCTGGTTCCTCTTCTATGCCTTATCATTCTAAAGCTGGTTGCTCTTCTATGCCTTAATATCAAAACAGAGAAAATGGCCAAACTTCCTGAAGCTGAGAGCCCCACTGGCAGCATGCCAGAAGCCTGGGGGCCATACTGAATTTACATATAAATTAGCATACGTGATTTTTTTTATCAGAAATAAATGCAGGGAAGCATAATATTTGCTCGTACTTTGAATCTTCCCTGAATAGATGAGTAGAAAGTGCTGGTGCAAAATTTTCTAGTGTGAAAGCCCTTCTGGCTGCTTCATGTGGGATTGCTTCCCCACTGATGAGGATAAGAAGGAAGAAGCATAAGGCAAGGTTTGATAGTAGTAATATTGGTGAGAATGGAGTGGGGGGAGGTCTCTGGCCTCGTCCCCCCAACCCAATCTATCCATTCCTGCATTTCCTAAGGAGCACAATACCCCTTTTCTCTCTATACCCACCTTGAATCAGTTCTGGCCAGGATCAGATGTATCCGAAAAGAACTTGAGGCTGTCTAATTTTAAGTCACGTCAACCCCCAAACCTAACTTCAATCTGACGCTGCAAAGGTGATGACTGTTTTCTCTTCCAGGGGAAAGAATCCAGAGTCTGCCAGCTACCTCTTATCAAAGTTACACCATTACTAGGCAGCCCAGGTCTTGCCTGCAATAATCCACCCCCATTGCATTGACCCAGTGGGGCTAGTTAGAATGCAGTGCACATTCTAAGACATTTTTCCCCTTTCCTTGGTTTTTGTTTTAAGCTGGCTCCTTTCAGAGCTGTTACTTCCTGTGTTTTCTCCTTTTTGAAAAGGTGCCTGGTGCCAGTAGCAGGTTATGAGCCCTCCCTCAACTGCCCCTCACCCCTGCCTATAACCCGATTCAGTCTAGGAGAGAGGGGTAATGTGGGAGGGAGCAAATTTCCAAAGGAATCAGTACTGATTAGTGAAGAGAAGAAGGGGAGGGCGGGGAGTGATTAGCTCCCTGGGGCTCTTGCCCTAAGATGCACGAGAGGTTGATTAAAAAGCTCCTCTTTCTAAGGAACAGGAGCTGTCCCTTTCAGCACACCTCCTACCTCTAGCACCCATTTGGATTTGAAGGAGGTGGCTGGTTGGTGGCGCTGCTTTTCTCTTTCTAGAAACCAGGGCTATTTCTTTTTCTAAGGATTATCTATTCCTTTCAACACCTTTTGATAGGTTGACTTGAATCTTCTCTCCTCTCCCTGGCTTTCTGTGATCCTGTTGGGGGCCTCTTCTGCTGGCCTGCCCAGCTGAGGCAAAGGTGTAGAAGAAAGGAAGCAGGACAGATCTGAGCACACATGCTCCATTCCTCCACTCCTAGGGAAAGAGGAATGATTCAGACTGTCAGACATGCCAGATTCCTGTCCCTCGAAGTAAACATCTTGAGTGCTAGTAGCAATCTGGGCTGGTCCTCACCTCTGGGCTGTGCGGGCATCAGGAGAGAACATAACATTTCTTTGAAAAAGACAGTCAGCCTCACTCTTACTGTCTTGTTTGTAAAGAATGGCCCCATTTAATATACAGAGTCCAAGGGCAGTTACTGTACTGTACCTTTTGTCTGGCAAAAGGACCAGAGGAACCTTGGCCGAAGTCATCACTTGGGGTGAAGTACAGATAATGGGGTCTGGGCACCTCCCCCCACATAGCAACTTAAGAAGTGCTTATTTCCCTGTCCTTTGCACGCCAAAGTGCCACTGCCTCCGTGTACTAGTGTGATTGAGGAGGTTCAGGGGTTCTTTCTACACTGTACATGAATACAATATGGCTTTTTGACTTGCAGCTTCTATTTGGAGAATCCAGCACTATTGGGAATTCTGCCTTTGAGGTTTGAAAAATTTTGGCTACAAAATAAAGGAAACAAAAAGAACCTCTCCTCACTGGCCCCTGGTTCCTGATTGATGCTGACTAGATTGGCCTGTTGGTGCCTGTTGTTTGCCAGCAAGCCACAGTTATGCTACTTTGTTTAAAGATAGACTTCAGCATTTCCCTAAGGCATTTCTCCCACTCTCCCATGATTTTGTCAGTATGAGTACTCCCTCCACTGACACAGATTGGAATCCCTCCACCCCTTCTCTTCCCACAATTTCTTGTTCATGTTTCCCAATATACTCTCCAAGGAGAGTCTGCTAACCATACTAGAGTCTTTCTTTCCTCTTGGTCTTTTAGTATCTCAAGAGTACTACTATGTTACTCCTGCTGACTTATTTCTCAGTCTCCATTCATGACCAGCTCATTTCCTTATCCTGCAATAAGTCAGTTCTTGCATCTAAATTATATTAGATTGCATACTTATCTGCATTTCCCTTTTTATTTTTATTTTTGATTTTTGATTCTTCTGAGATCATGGTGGTTTAGGGTTTGAATCTTTGTAGCATGTCTCAGAGGATACCGGCTTTAAATGGAGGTTTTTGCAGCAGTGAGCAGAAAAATAGTAGACCAGGAATTCTTAACCTGAGGTCCTTGAATTTGCATTGTTTAACATTTTATAACTGTATTTAAATGTAATTGGTTTCCTTTGTAGTTCTATGTATTTTATTTTGTTTTTATTTTGACCAGAAAACCTGAGGGTCTTCCTCTCCCAGACTGATTATTTTTGAGTAGATAAAAGAGGCCATTCCTTGCCTCATTTCTTACCTAGGCTTAATCACTGAATGGGTGTTGCCTCAGTCAAAATCAGACCTGTTAAACACCTTAGCTTAAAAAGGCCAAGGTCTCCCACTGCATCCAGGGCCATCTCCAGTCTTCCTGACTGGATCCAGATTGCTTGGGAGGAGAGAGTGAGTCTGATGACTTTGCATATCTCACTTAAATCCAATTCACGTGCAAGTTGTAACATCATCTTCCTGATATCATGGTCCTCTTCAAGAATGAAGGGCAAACAACAACAATGAATTTTATTTTATGCCTTTAAAAACCATTATTCTAAAACTGACAAAGGGATACATTATACAAAGCAGGTTAAGAACCCTTGTTCTAGATAGTGTAACATAATATAGTAGAAAGGAGCCAGGAGCTAGGTTCAAATTCCTGGTCTTCTACTTACTTCTTATGTGACACCTCCTCTGGGCCTCATTTTTTGGTCCACTGTAAGATTAAGTGTTTGGATTTGATGATCTCTAAGTTACCTTCTGTCTTTGAATCCATAATTCTATGAATGTGATCTAACCTAATGTCCTACTGTGATTTCCAGGTCCATTTCATTATCTACCTACTGAGTTTATCTAAATGCATAAAAACATATATGTGTGTGTATATATATATATATATGTATATGTATATGTGTGTATGTATATATGTATATACATATATTACATGTACATGTGTGTCCATGTATACATTTATATATATATATATATGAGAGAGAGAGAGAGAGAAAGATATGAAAGAGAGACAAATTACTAACTTTATTGTTTCCTTATGTAGTCATACATAGCTGAACATCATAATTTGGGCAATTCTTTTTCATCCACTTTGTTTTTAAAATTCATATTGTTAGGTCAGTTGTATCTGCTAGGGACTTCACTTAGGAGGTTTTGTGGTATGTTGAACATTCATATAGTTAGTATGGTGTCATCTTCAAACAAGATCATTTGGAAATCTTCAGCATCAGTAGGGAAGCTTTCTTTTGTTTGGATGCTGATTTTCATTAAATATTCTTTATGCCATTCATAGTTCATTTAAATCTGTGCCAGGAAGTCCTCTACATGAATTACAGAATCATCTAGAAAATTAGGGTTAAGCAAGACTATTTTCTGTCCCTGGACTTCCCCATTTTAAATCTTGCCCAATTTAGACTTGTGCCAATCTTCATAAGGTGAGAAGAAGGTGGTGAGACATTTATCCTTAATACCACCATTTTTGCTATGTGTTGATCCCCTCTGGTTTGTTCAGCAGAGCTGCTCATTACATTCCTGATGGGATGAATTATCTGCCAAGATAAGAATCAGTAAGCATTCTTTCAGTGTTGGTAGCCTGGCTATAGGCCGGAACCTCATTGTATGTCCTATGCTCCTTGGTGCCAACCTTATCTACTGGACATTTTGGCATAAGGTCAGGGTCAAGGTTCCCTATTGAGGAGCAGGGCCAGTCATATGTTGGTACATTCAATTCTAAGGACAGAGCAGATAACAGAAAATGGTTGGGGAAAAAAAAACTTGGGGGGAGGGGCCAAATCTAGGTTGTGTTCCACAGCACTAGGTTTAATGTGCATAGGATTCAGAAAGACCAAGATCATTTCATTCTGACCACAATGATAGAGACACTATGAGTTTTGGAAATCTGGAGAGAGTATCTTCAGGGGGATTTAAGTAAAGTCCAGAGGTTTGAACCTATCCTCTGAATCTGATCTCCCTTAGACTTTTCCATAGGGAAAAAAAGCCTCCCATGTGAGTTTCTGTCTCTCCACCTGCCCGCCAGGCCTCAAGTGACTCCCCTGGGTGTTTCCAGGACTCATTAATGCATGTAATGCTCTGAACATGTGGTGCTAAGTGGAACTCCATGCTGAGAATGGCGGTATTTATGCTGTTTACTTCCTTTCTGCTCTACTGGCTTGTTACGTGTTTACTTTATGTCGACAGTCATTTGAAATTCAATAAAACAAATTAAACATGAAAAAAATCAAAACATGTAAAAATAAGGTAACAGATGGAATACAGGTGTTGTTCTCTCTGCCCTCCCTTTCTTTCCTTCCTTTTTATCCCCACAACTCCTATGACTATTTGCATCTTAGTAACCTTTCCTTTACCTATATATTGGACATTTGGAGCAGGGAGATGGGGTAGGAGTATTGACTGTGGATGGGTCAAAAAAGAGCCGAGAGAAATTTGTATACAAGGCCACCTATGCAGAAAGGTATTTGCATGAAGGTGCAGTGCAGTCCTCCTAACAGTTGGTAAGAGAGGAGGACCTGGGGTAGATTGGAGATGAAAGCAGGCTTTAGTCAGAAAAAAGACATTGAGTTTGGAAAGCACGAGGTCAAAAAAGAAAGTACCTCATTCGCTTTACTTATGAGTATGTCTGGATATCCTGTGAAAGCTATTGTTTGGTAGATTCAGGCTTCCAAACTGAGCTTACTTTCTGCTGTTTTCCTGCTTAAATTTAAAAAATGCATGTGTTCTCTCCCACTCCTTCTTCCTCTTTCTTTTTCTCTCTCCCTCTCTTTCTTCCTCTCTATGGGAAAAATAATTGATCAGTTGACAGATCTAGGTCAGGCTGGAAGAGCTGGTTCAGTTCCATGCTGGCTTCCCTAAGAGTAGGGGGAGAAAGTCTGCCTAGTTCATAAGGATCCTCAGAGTGCACGGCCAGACAGGAGAGAGGCAGACCCCAAAGGCTAATACAATTGCTGATCTGTCAGTGGGAAAACTATCTTGGAGGATTTTTTTTTTGAGTATCCAACTATTCTATGTTTACAACTTTGCAATGTTTTATCTCTATTTTTATTTTATTTTTTTCTTGATTTCCATTTTTCCCTTCCTCCTCATTTTCCCAACTCTTCTCATCTCTCCCATCCTTTCCCTCTCCCATTTTAATTTCCCTGATCACCTTTATTCCTTCTCTGATCTCCTCCCTCCTTTCCTTCCTTCCTTCCTTCCTTCCTTCCTTCCTTCCTTCCTTCCTTCCTTCCTTCCTTCCTTCCTTCTTTCCTTGTTTCCTTCCTTCTTTCCTTCCTTCCTTGCTTCCTTCCTTCTTTCCTTCCTTCCTTCCTTCCTTCCTTCCTTCCTTCTTTCCCTGTGCTTGTGTTTCCCATCCTCTTCTGGTGATCATAAAATCTTCCTATTTAAGGTATATCAGAAAGTCAGTCTTTTGGTTTATTTGGGAGAAGGAATGCAGACACCTGACTAGAAGTACCCTGTAAGTCATTTGCATGCTGTGAGACAGACCAATGAAGGTCTACATTTACATTGGTGAAAAGAAAGGTATTTCAAGGGAGATTGTCAAGCTGAGAAATCAAATATTGGAAAATATATTCCTCAGCTATTTTACTAAGGACATGTTAGGTTACCAAATTTATTTTTTTAAGTTCTGTCAGTGTGTTGTCCTTTTGAGTAACTAAAAAACTAGTCATTTTTATTTTAAATCTACAGTTAAAATCATGCCCTAGTGTTTACACTTTACCTCCTCCCATTTCCTAAAGTTCTTTTCCTGATACAGTCAGATTTCCTACCCTTAAATGTCCTAGCTCTACAGTCTAACATGATCCTCAGTTCTTGGCCTCCACATTCCATTGCTGCTGACTTTATTTTCCTTCAGTTGCCATCCTCTTTAAAGCACTTAAGATCACCACTGAAAACATGGGGAATAGGGGAGAACCCTTAGTACCAACAGCCTCTCTCTTGTGGGTTGGCTATTAGGGCAGCAAGAAAACCACAGGCCTGCTGTCCTTGCTTTTAAAAACCACACACCTCAGCTCTTTGTTAATAATAAATCAGAGGCAATGCCTTTGCCGCTCTTCATTCTCTCCTGCCAAGAAGGATCTCATGGACATTTGATGTGCTTACAGTTGGTATGACCAATAGAGAAAGCTGTTGTAAATTCATTGGTCTCCTGACCCTTTCTCCCACTGACGTTTCTTACTCTAGACATCATTTGATTCTTAACATCACTGCCACCCCTTTCTTTGTCTTACCATCTCCTGCATGGGTTGCCTACTAATGAGAACATACAGCATGAAGGGGTCAGTGAGAAGCAAGGGAGACAATTTCAGCTTTAGTCTAGGAGAGAGCATTTCTTTAGACATCCAGTCCAAATGGGGCATGTACCAAAAGGCTGGGGAGAGGTATGTGGGTCTGTGCACACTGTGTTCATTGTATAGGGGTTTTTATTCAGGGCTACCAGCAACATCAAAAGCCAATTTCCCGGGGAGGAAATTCCTCCATTCATACTTCCCTCCTCTAATTACACATCTGTAGGCTTCACTAGGGTCCTGGATTCCTGCAATAATGTGGAAGATTCATTGAAATCATTGGGTACATTTGCCACTACCTGTATAATGATTGACATGTATCCTTTCTTAATCTTTCTATGCTATTGCTACCTTGTTTGATTGCAAGCCTCCAGAAGGCAAATTACTTACCCCAAGGTAGAATGTGTATGTATATAATAGGTAGAATATAATATGTGTGTATAATGTTTGTATGTAAATGGTTGTTTTCATGTTGTCTCTCCCATTAGAATGTAAATCCCTTGAGTGCAGGAATTGTTTTTACATCTTTTTTTTTTGTATCACCAATATTTAGCATAGTGCCTGGCACATGACTCTATGCCTCCAACCAAAGCCGAATAGAATTCCTCTCTACTTCTCAATCTCTCCTCTGAAGTGAGATGTATTCCTGGGAGAATTTTTTGGTGCCACAGGATTTTTGTTTTCTAGGGACTTTAAGACTCAACTCTACTTTGCTATTGGGATCACTTCTCTTCAGAAAAAAAGTATCTATTGAATATGATGCTACAATATTGCCTAGAGTCACCACAATGATGATGATGATGATGATGATGATGGTGATGATGATAATGATGGTGGTGATGGTGATGATGATGATGATGATGATGATGATAATGATGGTGGTGACGGTGATGATGGTGATGGTGATGATAATGATGGTGGTGATGGTGATGATGATGATGATGATATGTGCTTTACAAAGTAATTTAAAATATATTATTCCTTTTATCCTCATAATAACTCTATGAAGTAAGCAAGGCTTATCATCAGTGTCAGGAAGACCTAGGTTCAAATCCTGCCTGCCATTTATTAGTTATTTTAACACAGGCAAGTTCTTTTTACTTCTCTTAACCTCAGTTTCAATACATATAAACATACATGCATAATACATCTTCACACAAATTATACTATATATCTATATGTGTATATGTATATTTGTAGTATACAGCATGTCAGTCTTATAAGGCTGGTATGAGATTCAAATGAAATGATATTAAGTTCGGTTCTTTATAAATGTCAATTATTATTACCAAGAAACTAAGCCTGAAGTTAAATGACTTAGTCAAGACCTTGCAGTTATCAAGCGGCAGAGATGAATCTCAGAACTCACTCTTCTAAAGTCAGATCCAGGCTCTTCCCACTGCTCTAAAGCTATTTTTCTCAGTGTAGTTCCAGCCCACCCAGACTATACAGTTTAAAAATTATTATACTGAGGTGGATAAGTGTGTGGGAAGCTAGATGGCACTGTGGATAGAGTGCTGGCCCTGGATTCAGAAGGACCAGAGTTCAAATCCAGCTTCAGACACTTTATAGCTGTGGTACTCTGAGCAAGTCACTTAGCTCTGTTTGCCTCAGTTTCCTCATCTATAAAATGAACTGAAGAAAGAAATGGCAAACCACTGCAATATCTTTGCCAAAAACAACAACAATACAATTGGGTTCATGGAGAGTCAGACACAACTGACAAACAACCAAAAGGCAAATATATAAAAATTATAGATAAGCATAGGCACATGCTAACAGATGTAAAATATTATTGCAACTTGTGCCATAGAAGGTACAATTCAGAGAAGAGGGCTTCTGAATATGCCATGTCCATTTTTCTCTTTTTGCTCACTTTTGTTTTCTTCTTCCTTTACCTGCTTTGACACATTTCTCCCATCATTTTCCCCTTATCACAGTTTCCCTTTCTTTATCTTCTTTCTCCCCAGGTTAAGGTTAACTGGGGCTAAGAACATAGTCAAAATTCTATACTTGTGGGAGTCTTTATTTCAGCCAAGGAAACGTTTAGCTCTCATCTGATCGATCTAAACACTTCCTGGAGGAAGTATAAGTTCAGGAGTTTGAATGACGGAATAGAATCTTCTTGGAGGAGAAAGAGGTGGAGTTGAAGTGTGTTCAAGTCATATCCCACAGCTTTGGAGGGGTTCAATTTACAAGTCCCCAGATTGCTTATTTCCCTACCACCCTAACTTCCCAGGGGCTGGTTATCGAGCAGCATTGCTTCCACTTCTCTTAACCTCTTGGGCAATAAAGATTCCACGCTCAGAACTTCTACGGCAATTTTGTCGCTAATGTGCTCTGCAGGAGTGATGCTGGCTCGCCTCTCTTGGAGCTGGTTCAGTTCCTACAGTGCATGCAGGAGCAAAAACTTGTTTGTTTTTTGATAAAGTCAGCAGATCCAAAAGGCACATGGGGAGTGGAATTGTCATGTAGACATGTACCACAGTTAGTCACTTGGTACCCTCACTCAACTACCCTGCCTTCCCAAAGAGTCCAGACTCTTGAATCTATGATTTCTGGACAGAGTCCCCATGTTATTCATTAGAGGGACAGAAGACACCCAGGTAAAGAGAATATAAAGTTTATGGCTATTGCAGGGAGATTAAAAAAGTGTTAACTGGTGCAGCCTCAGAATGGCAACCTTGGCCACTCACCTGTGGGTGAGTATGGGAGTCAAAAGGGTGCAATGGATTCAGGAGGAGTTGAAAGTAAGAAAGAAATGTCACTGGAAAGGATTTATTTTATCCTTGAGCAAGCAGCAGCTGAGCCTCTCTCATCTACTTCTTTTTTTCCAGTCCTTTCTTTCCTTTTTCCAACAAAGTTTTATACCAGATTAATTTCTGCATCTCTAAAATTCAGGACTGAATTCTTGGCTCAAAAATACAAAAGGCCATATAGTTCCCTGATCCTGTGGAGAGGTGGGCTATTCCTACTTGGGAAAGTTGTTGTCTGGTTAATTTTAATAAAAGATGAACTTCTGGCATGATGACTAGTTAAAGGAAGTTGGAAGGGACCTTACCTGCCACTTCCTCAAGTGACCCCTCTCCTCCCAGCTAAACATATCATGCTACTTCTACCTTTCACTAATGGGTTTTAAACCATTTTTTAAAGACTGGGTCTTCCTTTCTCATCCATGCTGGAAGATTTCAGGGACCTGTTCCCACAACTGATTGTCAGGATGCTTTGACCTGCCCTGTTTCCAGTCTGGGCAGATTCACCTCTCTTGGTCAACCTAGTAACTGTCCACTCCGAGAAGCTAACTGTAGCAATCCTCAACTTCATGAGAGCATCCAAACAACTTATCCCACTTGGTTTAGCCCAGCAGATCAGCACTCCAAACTCAAGAGATCTGCCAGCCTTAGCCTCTGCAGTAGATGGGATTAAAGGGATGAGCTACCATACCAAGCATAGTATAGTTTTTGGAAGGATAGATAACAACATTCATGTGTTTCAGAGAATAAAATAATCTCAGATCTAGAAAGATATCAGATACATCATGTCCAAATGATATCAGGATACTGATCCCTGCACTCCAAGCTCAGTTCAAATACCGTGTACTACATAAAGCTTTCCTGGTGCACCCAGATACTAGAGCTTTCCCTTCAAAATTATCTAATATGTGTGTATATGTGCACATATACATATATGCATATACATATACTCTATCGAAAGTATATATATGCATATATATATACATGACTACATGTATATATGTATACACACATACATATATATATATACATACACACACATAATTTTGGGAGTGCCTGTTGTCTCCCCCGAAAGAGTGTGTTAAATGCAGAAATTGTTCCATTTTTGTCTTTCTATTTCCAGTGCTTAGCATGGTCCCGGGGATGGAGTAGGTATTTATTAGATGTGTGTTGGTTGATTAAGTGATTCCCAGCAAGTTGCCACCCAGTTTTAGCTTGTAGACCTCCACTAAGAGAGAAACTACTCCCTCCCAAGGCAGCACCCTACAATGTGGAATACCTTTAAATGTTAAGAAATTTCTCCTTACTTCAAGTCTAAATTTGTTTATTTTCAACCTCCACCTGAGGCAGTTAGGTGGTGTAGTGGATAGAGGGCCAGGCCTGGAGTAAGGAAGACTCATCTTCCTAAATTCAAATCTGGCCTCAGACACTTACCAGCTGTGTGTCCCTGGGCAAGTCACTTAACCCCATTTGCTTCTGTTTTCTCATCTGTAATGTGAGCTGGAGAAGGAAATGGCAAACCACTCCAGCATCTTTTCCAAGAAAACCCCTAATGGGGTCATTAAGAGTCAGACACGACTGAAAGTAACTGAACAAAAACAACAAATGGAAACTTCTACCCATTAATCCTTGGTTTAAACAGAATAATCCTAAATGCGCTTACATGTAACTGCCCTTCAAAAACTTGAAGACGGCAATGATATTCCTCTTAAGTCTTTCCTTCTCCAGGCTGAATATCCTCAGTTTTTTCAACCTGTCTTCATATGGTATTCTGTCAAGGCCTTTCACTATTCTGGCTACCCTTCTCTGGATCAATGTTCTCTGACTTATAAATCTCCTTTATAAAATGTGGTGTCCATAAGCAAACATAATGCTCAAGATGTATGCTGACCAGAGAAGAGTATAGTCATATTATGACCTTGTTAGTCCTGGACATTATACCTCTTGGTGCAGTCTAAAATCAAATTAGCTGGTATAGCTGTCATACTGTCACACTTCTGACTCGTATAGCAGGGAAGTCCACCTGCTGATGGGGAATGGAGCTGGCATGTAGACACAGGCCACAGTTAGTCAGTACCCATCCAACAACTCCGTCTTCCCAAAGCTTCCAGGCTACTGAATCCAAGACTGCTACATCTTGCTGATGAATTCAAACCATTAACTATTCCCTTACTTACAAAAATCTCACCTTCCTTGTCTTCTTTAACATTATTCCTTTTATTTCCATCCTTACTTCTCTGTTTCTTACTCATCATCTTCACTGGATCCATTTTCTTTTCCCCATAAATCTAGATATACCTTAAAGATCAGTCCTTGGTCCTCTTCTCTTCCCTCTATACACTTTTTTCTTTCAGAAATCTCCTCTACTCTTATGGATCCAAAGACTGTATTCCATGATATCACAAAATTTACATCTTCACCCCAGACCTTTCTCCCGAGCCTCGGTCCCATACATGGAACTACTTGGTGGTTAGTTCTACTTAAATGTGTTGCCATCACTTCCAATTACAAAAGTCTAAAATTAAAACTAGGTCCATCTCCTGAATTTCCTGTTTCATTCAATAATGCCGTCATTCTCCCAGACATTCAAACTTGAAACCTTGGAGCTATCCATGACCTTTCTTAGCCTCATCCCTTACTTTTAGTTAGTCATTAAGGTCTGTGTATTCCTCCTTTGGAAAGGATTCCTAAATCCACATATGTAACCTTAATCTCTCTCGGATACCAATGTTACACTGCCAGCCTGTTGTTATAGAGAACAAGGGGGCTATCCTGTTTTTCTATCAAGCTCTATGTCTAAATAAAATTTTAAACTGATTGTCTTTCTTCCACCAAGGTATAGTGGACAGAGAGTCAAGAAGACCTGGATTTAAATCCTGTCTCTGATAATTTACTAGCTTTGTGACCATGGCCAAGTCACTTAACTTTTCTGTGCCTTGGTTTCCTCATCTGTAAAAAGGAGTAATAATTCCTGTAATATTTAGTACTGCAGACTATTGTGAAGCTCAGATGAGCTAATTAATGTATGCTTTACAATCTTGAAAGTGCTATAGTAATGTTAGTTATGCTTCCAAACTTCCCTATATCTATTTAGGGTATGGCCATCCTACTGCTTACTAAGGTATGTAACCTTTTCATCATTCTTAACTCTTCCCTCTTGCTCACCCCCATCCACCTACACCTAATCAATTTTCAAATCCTGTGGATTCTGCCTTTGTGAAATCTTTCACATCCATCCCATTCTTTCTAGTCTTATAGTCTGAACTGTGCTGGTAAATGTTTACCAACCAGACCAATAAAGGGGAAAAGTATATGTGACACTCTTAAGTTTAATTTGCTTTTTTCTCCATTACTTTTTTCCATTTTTTTAAGATTTGTTTTTTTCCATTTTTCTTCATTACTTTCTTAAGTCTAGACAATCAACAGAACAATATATCGAGCCCTGATTTGTAGCATTTGGCAATTTTCAAAGTGTAAATGCTCACACTGAAAATTTTAAAACCAGCTCTAGAGACAGTTAGAGCTGGCTCCAGCACAGCCCTGATTATATTCAACACTGTAGTTCAGGCCCTCATCCTCCCTCACTTAAACAATTGTTATAGCTTCTAAATTGGTCTCTGACTCCAGCCATACTTTCAAATCGTTTTACTTTCTGATACAGTAATACATCAGCAATCTCTTTAATGTACAATAGTACAGATCACAGCCCATCCATATCTTCCATTGTATGTGACTCCTTTCCATAAATCTTCCCCTAAATCCTTAATGGGAGAGCAGAGTGCACTTAATGTTCTGGGGGTCTTCCTCTAAATCTTTTGAAATTTTATAAATAAATATATATTTGAAATTTTATAATAAATTATAATAAATTTTATAATACAGCATATTCTTTCATATGATTGGCCCGCCTTCTTTTCCAATAAAATAGGTCTCTGATGACATCTTTTATGCTACTTCTACTCTGCATTTCTTCATTAATTGTACAGGGTATCCCAAAAGTTATGGGCGATTTTGAACTATTAAAGCTCAAAATTGCTAGAAGACTTTTGGGATACCCTGTACATTTCAGACAACTCAGTCCCAATGCATTTCTCTCCATTGCCCTTTGGGAGAACTAAAACAATCATTCTTTTGAGACTATGGGGTTCCATGATGTTCAGCTATACAGCATTACCAGAAAAATATTCCTAAAATGGTGGGCCTTCATTTCAGGGAGAAATTCATACTCATTAAAAAGATTACAGTTACCCAGGGGAGAGGCAGTGTGATATAGTCAAAAGAATGTTGGGTTTTGAATCAACCCATAACCTGGGTTTGAATTCTGGTTCTTCCACTAACTACCTCTATCATCTTGTAATGTTATTTAATTGCACAGTGCCTCAGTTTCCTTATTTATAAAATTAGGTTGAATTGGATGATCTCAAAGGTCCTGTTCAGCATTATTTCTATGATCCTCTGGGCTTATGATAAGAGTAATACTTCACAGAGTCTTCCTAAGGCACAGATCTGACCACACTCTTCCTCTATCCAAAAGCTGGGCATTTGAGACCCACTACAATCTGCCTCCCACCTAATCTGCCTGCCTCACCTCACATTACTTCCTTCCAAACTTCTTCTTCTAGCCAAACTGAGCTAAGTGTTCCTTGAATCTGTCATTTGATCACTTATCTCCATATATTTGTACAAGTTCTCTCCCATGTCTGAATATACTCCACTCCCACCACCATTTCTCTATAGCCTTGCTTTTCTACAAGGCTCATTTCAAGTGCTACTCCCTCTGCTATACTTTTCCTGATACCACCTTTCTGGCCTTTGTTATACTTCCTTGCTCCTCAAATTACCCTGCATTTACCTATCTGCATATATGCTATATCTCTACTCTTAGTATAAAATAAGTTCTTTGATGACAGAGACTATTTCATTCTTGTCTCTGTATGATTAGCACTTAGCATAAATAGTTGACATTTAAAATATGTGTTGATTGAATTGGACACCTCTCACATTTACCAAATCTTTTGCATTGCCCTCCACAGTTACTCTAATCCTCAATTTCTCCTCAAGGGCGTATTATTACAAAGGTATCTCAACTGATCGCCATGTCTCCAGTTCCTCCCTTCTTCAATCCATCCAGCAGAACTCTCCAGAAGTGATCTAATAATGTCATCCTCCATTCAAAACTTTTAATGGTTCTCTATTGCAATGAACTAAAGTCCAGTTTTTTAGCCTAGCATTTGGCCTTATCTGGCCTCAATCTCTTCAACTGATCTTTCACTATTCCAAGATATGAACCCTCCAATCCAGCAAGAATTGGTCTACTTTGAATGTATTGTGTTTATTCTGGTCCCTCAGTCCTTGCTGAAGACTATTTTCCTTGCCGACAATGCCTCTCCCCACTATCACTTCCGCTCTGATCTTATAAGCACCTCCCCCACTTCTTCAAGGTCCAGTTCAAATATTACCCCCTCTGTGAACCCTTGTCTACTCTATATTTGCTTGAATCCATCTCCAAGGATTCCAAACAGCAGTGTCTTCCTCTGGATTCCTGCAGACTGTATAGTTCATATCACCTGTTTGGCACTTATAACATACTACCCTTAATTCTTCTCCATCTTTTTATGGACATGTCTCATCTCCATTAGACTTCAGGTGGCTTGGGTACAGATACTGTACCATAATTCTTTCTATCCCCAGGACTTAAAACAGAGCATGACCGTAGTAGTTGCTTAATAAATGTTTGTGGAACAGGAAGATTAATTTCATTCAATTCAATTCATTTCAAAGTGCTTCCTGTTCTTGGAGCTGGAGATGCAAAAGTGGAAAAAGAGATAGTGTTTGCCTTCAAGGGGCTTTTATTTTATTACAGGAACTCACATTCTTTGTAAAGACAAATAGAGGAAGAACAAAGGCATTCAGGATCAAAAATTAATAGTTCAAAGAGAGAAAGCACTGGAATAAAGAGGGGTCAGGGAAGGTTTCCTGTTGAAGGCAGAATTTTGGTTGGGACTTAACAGAAGCTAGTGAGATCAGTAGTTATCAATAGAGGGAGAGCGTTCCAGGCATGTGAGACAGTCAGAGATAATGCTCAGAGCTGAGAAATGGAGCATCTTGTTCATGGAACATCCAAGAAAACGGACAGTGTCATTAGATCAACGAGTATGTGTCGGGGGTAAAGTATAAAAAGACCAAAACAGTAGGAGGGAAACAGTTATGAAGGGCTTTGAATGCCTAATAGGATATTTTGTATTAGCTCCTAGGAGCAATAGTGAGACCCTGGAGTTTATTAGAAAAATCACTTTAGTGGCTGAGTGGAGGATGGCTTGGAGTGGAGAGAGACTTGAGGCAGACAGACCAACCAGCAGGCTACTGCAACAATCCAGGCATGAGGTGGTGAGGGTCTGCATTAGAATAGTGGTAGTGTCAGAGGACAGAAAGGGGCAGTGGGAGAGGCCTGCAAAGGTGAAATTGACAGGCTTTGGGAGGGGGTGAGAGATAGTGAGAAATCCAGGATGACTCCTAGGTTGCCATCCAAAGCGCCTGGGAGGTTGGTGTTGCCTATTTATCCTATATATAGCTTGCCATATATATTTATTTGTGTGTTGTCTCCTCATTAGATTATAATCTCGTTGAGGGCAAGAACTGTCTTTTGCTTCTTTTTTTGTATCCACAGAGCACAGTGCCTGGAACATAGTAGGTGCTTCATAAATGTTTATTGATTGATTGAAAAAATGCTTTACCAGGGATGGGGAACCTGCAGCCTTGAGGCCACGTGTGCCTTCCATTGTGCCTTCCATTGAGCTGCACTTGAGGACCTAGAGGGCCATATGTGGCCTCAAGGTTCCCCACCCCTTCTTTAGACTGATCCCTTTTCTTACAGAGTCTGTACTCACCAGAGGTCAGGACATCATAGTGGGTGGGTTGGGGACAGTAGTGGAGGACAGAGCATTTCCTTCAGTTGGAGAAAGGGTTACAAAACATGGGGGAAATCTCAAACTGAGATTTGATTGGAGAAGTCATGGAGGCCAGAGTGGACAAATCTGTTCATTCATGTGAAAGGAATGGATTCCTCATTGCCATACCAGAAGGTAGACATACTGAAATTTAAAAAACAAACAAACAAACAAACAAAAAACTATGACATTTAAAAGATATTTCCTCTGTTGGGATTATTAAACAGGCATGATGACCATGAACAGCCAATTAACATCTTTGAAACCTCATTTTATGCAGAGTTCTGTCCAATTCCATGTGGGGAAGAAGACATTTTCTGACTGGAGGGAGCTCATAGTCTTAAGAGAAATATCATTTCATCTTTTCTCTCTCTGTCTCTCTCTTTCTCTCCCTCTTTCTCCTCTCTTTTCTCTCCTTTCTCTGTCTCTCTCCTCTCCTTTCCCTCTCTCCTCTCTCCTCATCTCCTCCATTTCCCCTCTCCTCCTCTCTTCTCTTCTCTTCTCGTCTCTTCTCTTTTTGTCTCTTTCTGTCTCTCTGTCTCCCTGTCTCTGTCTTTCTCTCTCTTCCTCCTCCTCCTCCTCTCCTCCTATCTCTTCTCTCTCTCCTTTTCTCTTCTCCTCTCTCCTCTTTTCTATTTGTCTCTTTCTGTGTCTCTCCCTCTCCCTCTCCTTTTCTCTTTCCTTCTCCCTCCCTCCTCATCTTTCTCTGTGTCATTTTCTCTGTTTATATATGTTGCTGTCTCTTTCTTTATGTATCATTATCTCTCTCTATCTCTATCTCTACGTCTCCTCCTGTCATCCCCACTCTCTCTCCTTCCCTCCCTTCCCTCACCCCATTATTGCTCATTCTTTCTCATGCTCCTCCCACTCTTTAGACTATAAATATTAGATCTGGACAGGACCTTAGAGATCATTTCTCATTTCACAGATGAAGAAGTTGAGGCCTAGAGAGGGTTCTTCATCATCAAATCATTATCCTCAAGCATTTATCAAATACCTACTCTGAATATGACTCTAGGGAGACACAGAATATAAGGCGCAGGGAAAAATTACAAAGAAACTCATGAACAACAACAGCCATCATTTATACGCTATCTAAATAGGTGTTCAAAAAGTGATAGCATGATTAGAATTAAATGAGATTTTATAAAAGAATTTATATTTTTAACTATCTTTTAAAGAAGAAGAGTACATGTCAGTGAAATAGGACAGGAACAGGACTTTTTGATTGCTTGTGAGGACATATATTACAATAGTGTCCATTCAGATAATTAGCTCACTTTAATATAGCATTTTATGGTTTACAAAGCACTTTCCTTACAACCACCCCATAAGGTACAGTACTGCCATTATCATCCCCATTTTACAGATCATTGAATCATAGATTTACAGGCCTAGAGAGATGAAGTAACTTTCCCCATGTCATGCAAGAAGTAACTAGCAGGACTAGGATTTGAACCCAAGGCTATTATGGTACAGTAGATCCAGTGCTGGACCTAGAGTCAGGAAGACTCAACTTTGTGAGTTCAAAATTGGCTACTTACTAGCAGTGTGACCCTGGGCAAGTCACTTAACCCTGTTTGCCTCAGTTTCCTCAGCTATAAAATGAGCTGAAGAAGGAAATGGCAAACCATTCCAGTATCTCTGCCAAAGAAACCCAAATGGGGACATGGAGAGTTGGACACAACTGAAAAATGACTTAACAACAACCGTTACTGAAAATCCAGTATTATTTTCATTGCCTCAGGAAAATGCCCAAGGTGATTCTGTTAGAACAAAGATAAAACTTGAGTCCAGGCCTTCTCAGCTCCAACTCTGAAGCTCTTTCCATTGCCATGCTGCCTCTGCTAAAGAAGGATCAAGATGACAGATTTAAGTGGCTTGAAGAGGACCACCAAATTCCTCTCCTAGGTCTAGTCTCCCCCTACTACTGTTGGTAATTCAGTGCAAATTCTTTCTTCTCTTCTTTAGTAGACATCTTCCAGAGCTCCTCGTCCCTCCTTTCCATTTTCCGTTGTCATCTTTCTCTAGTGCTCAAAGACATGGATGTCCCTGATCCTTCCTGGGATGGTGGGACCCGGAGCCAAACAGTGAGTGGCATGCCTCCTAACAGGATGCAGCTGAGGGAGCGGCTCACTGACAGAGCAATTTGCTGGTGCCCAGAATATCCGCCCAGCCTCAGTGAAGCAGCAGCCTGGGCGTCAGGAGAAATTTCAGGATTTATCATTTGCCTTGGTGTCAGGTTTTTCTCTAAGCATGCACACTTCCCATTGTACTTTTCTCCCTTAGACCTCTAGCCAGGACTTGTCATCCACTCAGGTTCTCAAGGTCCCCAGAATAACATGTACAACCACTCTCTTTTTTTCCCCCCTGATCCGCTTGTGTTTATGTAAATGACTGGAAAAGCAGTTTTCGGCTTATTTCTGAAGCTTAAGGGCTTCGTGAGAAGCCTATTATTGAAAAATCAGAAACTGAAAAGGAACGTCTTAGACAATGAATTAGCGGCTCCATGGCTGTCTGGGTAACTCGCTGCTGAGTGTACTGTATCTGGCGGTATTACAAATAGGAACTCCCCTGGGATTCAGTAATCAAACACGTGGCAACAGGTTGTCTGTTTCAACAGCGACTGAGTAATCAAAGGAGATTTGCAGTTAATCCAAATATAACAGAGAAACCATCCCGGAGAAGCCCAGGAAAAGGAGAGACTAGAAGAAGGGAGGGAAAAGAAAAGGTAGGCTGGAGGTTTTCTACCATGGAACCATGGTGGTGTATGGGTGTCATTACGTGGGCTGCTTGGAACTTTTAGGGTGGGTTAAGACAGGTCAAGCCTGACCTATCTGTGGCCTTGTAGCATCTTCCTGAAATAGGGACATTGAGCTTTGACTGTATCATCTGGCACCACTAGAGTAACCACAAAATAGAATTCAGTGACTGCCTTCTGTACCTGACCTGGAAAAGCCACTGGAAGGAGAATTAGACAGTTTGGCATGAGTTAAGTTAATCTTGACCTTCAAGATTTGGAGTATTGGTCATGGTGGTTTGGGGGAATGGGGGAGAGGCAGATAGGAGAGTAAGGCAGAGCAGGGAGGTGACCCTGGTGGACTGGGTATTACAAATCCACAGCTGAGGAATGTAGTTGTATTTGTATTCTCAGTACTTAGCAGAGCGCCTGGCACATAAAAGTGTTTAATGAATACATTATCTTCATCTATATAATGTCTATCATTTAAATCTCTATAATCTATATCCACACCTACATAATCTAAAATTATAATTGATAGCTATATAATCCATATTTATATAATCTATATTTATATATGATCTTTATCTATCTTTTTATTCCGAGACAGTATTTCCTATGTATTGACTGATGGTTGATGGTCTCCATATGGGACTCTGTGTGTGGGGGTGGCGGTGGGGGGAAGGAGGCGGTCTGTGTGCATGTACTCAAACATGGTTGAGTGTAGTTAGTTATAACTATAATTCTGGGAGAAGGACTCTGCCTCCTTTCAGAACTTGCTTCCTCACATTTCAAAACCAGATCTTCTGATTATTGGGTTCTGCTGGCCTATCTATGGCGTTCACAATACTACATCCTCAGGTTGAGTTGGGGTGCTATTCACACAAAGCAGCTGGCAGCCTGACAGGTCCCCTCATTCTATATTTTCTTCCCTTCCCCCCACCTCACTCCTTGCCTCATGTTAATTTCCCACCTGAGTACTGAGTACTTTATAAATAGCAAATCTAAAATGAATTTTCTACCAGCGATCATTAGCTCCCTTGACATCCATTAAACATTCGCACAAGCAGAGTGAAATGACAAAAGGGATTGATTTTTACAGTATGCTTAATAGGGAAAAAGAAAGGAAGGTGTTGACAAGTCCTTTTTTTTCCATCCTGATATCAGGAGGAATTGGAAATCAGTCAAATGACTTTTATCTAGGGGAGGGGAAAAGAAAGCAAGCCAAGATTGGGGGTGGGAAGTAAGAGGGTGGCGAGAAAGACTGAAGCAGCTTCTTCTCCATTCTGCTTAGCTCATTTCAGCATCTGTGATGGGTAAACATAAAGTTAGTTACCCAGTGCCAGCCACTAAGATGAATATGTCAGATTTAATGCTTCAAAACATATAGGGCCCAGGCAGTGGGAGGAGGGATTCTGGGGTGGGGGTGAGGTAGGGAGGGAAAAATATCCAATCTCTTGTTGGCACCATCTGAAGAATAAATGTGTTGACGCAATAGTTGGAAGCCAGAGAATGCTGGCATATGAGGCACCGTAGCTGAAAATTTAACTTTGATTTCAATTTTCATATTTGTCAGCAGTAATTAGATTCAAGAAATGTTTTGCCACTGTTCTAAAATACTAATAAGTAGAGGCCTTTGTAGTATGGCTAATGGAGTCTTTTTTCCCCCTAGTGTTCCAGAGAAATTCCATTAAAGCGAAAAGTCATACTATATTACAGCACCTCCACATACATTGACTCTGTTGCCACAGTAATATCATTGCTAGAAACTGAAGCCCTCTATTTAACCATGGAGCCATTGGCTGGAAAGGTGGCTCAGGCTTAATACGCCTCAGCTGTCCATCATTTCTGACCTGAGGAGACCTCTTGGTACATGGGTGGGGGCTGGGGAAAGTCAAGAGAGAGAGAGAAGCAAATTCAATAAAGGTTCACTGTTTGAAGGATGGGCTTTTATGAGCATTGCCCCCTGAGGCTGGGGTTTGGAAGGAGGGGGGCGTTGTTGATGGAAGAAAAAGGGGGTAGCAAGGATAGCCAAAAGCCAGGGGAGGTGCAGAGGCTGAGTTGCAAACTTTGCTTTATATCTAAGCACACCAGATGCATTCTTCTTCATTTTGTAGCCTTGAAGTCTTGCGGTTTATTGATGAAGCTGCTGTGGCAGAGACTACTCTGTCCCTCTCTACCAATTCCCATTCCATTCTGGAAAGGCTTGAGTTCCTAGGAACTCAAGATTTGATTAATAGACCCAAGGTCTGCTGTATTTGTACCACACTTTCCCTGGGGGCTGGTCAAGTCTCCCTCAAATATCAGTTAATT
Organism: Trichosurus vulpecula; assembly: GCF_011100635.1. NCBI lineage: Eukaryota > Metazoa > Chordata > Mammalia > Diprotodontia > Phalangeridae > Trichosurus > Trichosurus vulpecula. Next base: position 172,831,451 of record NC_050574.1, read on the forward strand.
CACTACTGTCCTATATATTGTGGCTTGAGTTTAATCCCCTCTGGTAAGGATTAAACTGAAGCACAGATAGGGTTAAGTGTTCTCAGTTCCCACCATCCATATAATGGGCACAGATTAAATGATAAATAAAGCATTCTTGGTCCTTCTTCAGCTTTGTTTAAAACAACAGGTCTCCAATCCATTCTTGGGGCTCCCACTTACCTAGGCTGAGGTTGAACATGTCCAGAAAGGGCTGGTGAGTATTTTCTGGGGTGTAACATTCTAGATGGACTCTCTTTATGGGGTGAAGACATCCCACTCTATCCATAACCAGTGAAGTCCAGGCAGGGCTTTCTGAACCTCACACTCACATTCTTTTATTTTTCTCAAGTCATAATAATTGGAAGCGTCATAAAGTCAACTCCTGGTTATCCACACTAATTAAAGAAAGCAGTGGTGTGGATAATCCAAAAGTCGGTTCTGCCCAGCTTTGTAAATGTATTATGTTTCCCCACCCCCCAGAAGATTTACTTTTCTAATTATGTTTCCCTTATTAAATTTAGTTTGAATTCACTAAGCACACACAGAATTCACTAACGACACACTTGCATCATGGAGCATAGGGATCCAGAAATGCGCTACGTGGTGAAGGGACACAGGAAGGGGATCCAGACTTTACCCTGGAAAATCCTCCAAATGGAGAAGCCCTACATGGACCATTGGGAGTTGAAGATACTCTAAGTATAAGTGACATCATCAGGGTATCTTCCAACCCTGGGAAAGATTTCCTTCTGCCCCTTTCTACCTTTCTTTCTGATTCTGTCACCGTCTCCCTTCCTTTGACCACCTTCCTCCCTTACCCATACCTCTCCCAGAGGGGTAGGAGAAGGCTGATGCTTCTTCCAGAACAAAGGGAGGGGGGCCTTTCTTGGGCCCGAGTCCCTCACCTCCCAGGCCGATATCTCCTATCTCTGCTTCAGCTGTCTCTTCTGTTCCCCTAGAGGCATGTGCCAGATCTTATCCCTTTGGAGCAACACTTCAGGATGAAAGAAGGAAGGGGATATTAAATCCACCAGTGATATGCGTGGCAATTGGGAGAGCCTTTTGTTGTGCCATTTCCTAGCTCCTTCAGCCTATTAAGCAAACAAAAGTGCTTGTGGAATGAGAAATGTAAATGGGCAACGCAAGCCGATTAATCCTGGATGTACAATTCCATTAATAAGGCTGCTTTTTAATAGGCGGCTCTGGCGGCAGCAGCAGCAGGCAGGCCCAGGAATTGATGTATTCTCTGTAATTGTATTGCAACTAATAGGATATGAAGAAAATTGTACCATAGAACCAGGTCTTTCAACACTATTTTCCAATCAGCTGAAATAATGACTTTCAGTGGAAAGGAAGGCCTAGAAAAGTAGCAACACTTAAAAAAAAACATTCACATACTCACACCCCGACCCAACAACAAAAACAACAATATCCAGGGAAATCCATTCTTCCGATCCAGATGTGTTCCGATTTCTATTCCTGTTGCTTCTCTTCCCCTGCCCCCTTTAAGTCTCTCCTCTGTCATAGATAAGCCAACCCCATACAGGCTCGACTTTTCGTAAGATGCAGCCCCTGGTGGCCTACAGAGCTTGGGTTCAGCTTGTTCTTGGCTCACAGCCTCGTCTGTTCGATGGGAACCCAGGGCCACAGACTGGCTGCTTTGTTTGCTTGCTGATTTAGAAGCCAAAGGTAGTTAAAGGACAAGCAGTTCTTTAATGTGGGAATCTGTGGGACCTGGATTCTAGTTGCTGCTCTTCCACTGACGAGCTTCATCACCTTAGGGAAATCACTTTAACTCTCCGCCTTGATTTCCTCTTCTATGTCCTCCAAGGTCTCCTCTGGCTCTCAGATCCCATGTCTATGGATATGGCTTCAGAGCATTCCAGGGATCAAGCTTGGAGTAAGAAAAAACTTAGTCCAGGAGGGTACAGTTAAAAGATGCCTTCAGAGGTCACAGAGAGTGATCAATTCATCCCCTAACTGGGTTCATCCGCTATGAATTTATGTTATCTAATCCCAACTGGAAGCTAGGTGGCACAGTGGATAGAGCACCAGGCCTGGAGTCAGGAAGACTCATCTTTATGAATTCAAATCCAGCCTCAAACACTTATTAGATGAGTTACCCTGGGCAAGGCACTTAATCCTGTTTGCCTTAGTTTCCTCATCTGTGAAATGTGCTGGAAAAGGAAATGGCAAACCGCTCCAGTATCTTTCCCAAGAAAACCTCAAACAGAGTCATGAATAATCAGACACAACGGAAATGACTGAACAATAATGATCTCAACTGGGTCTTCACTTAAGCAAGGCAACGTAATATCTCTACTGTCTAATTCCTCACTCTCTCTTCTAAAACCTCTGTTGTCTGGCTCCTAACTTCCTCAGTCAACTGAAAGTGTTCTCTCCAAAGTTACCAATGATCTCTTAATTGCCAAAGTTAATAACTTTTTGCTCAATCCTCTTCCTTCTTGACCTCCCTGCAGGCTTTGGCACTGTCAGCCACCTTCTTCTTCTACATTGTCTCTTTTCCCTGGGTTTCCATCATGCTCTATTCAATCATTCTTTCTTATCCTCCTTTGTTGGTTCTCATGTATTACACATCTGCTAATTGTGAGTGACTCCCCAAGGGTCTGTCCTGGGATTTCTTCTCTTTTCCCTCTATACTATCTCATCAGCTCCTATGCATTCAATTACCGTCTCTGTGCATATAATTCATAGATCCATCCAGCCCCTACTCTCTCTCACAAAAGTCCTACATCTTCAACTGCCTTTTGGACAAATCAAATTGGAAGTCCTGTAGGCATCTCAAATTCAATATATCTAAAGGAGAATTTATCTTTTCCTTCTAGGCCTTCCCTCTTCCCAGCACACCCAGGGCACCACCACCCTCCCAGTTACTCAAATCCGCAACCTCAGTGCCATCCTCAGCTCCTTACTTTGACACACCTATCAAATCTGTTGCTAAATCTTGTTCTTTCTGCAGTTAGAACATCTCTCATCTTTTCCCTTCTCTCTACTCATACAGTCTCTACTTTAGTTCAGGCCCTCATCACATCTGCCCTGGATTATAGCATGGGCCTTCTAATTAGTCTTCCTGCCCCATGCTTCTCCACTCCAATCCATTCTACACTCAACTGTCAAGGTGATTTTTCTAAAGCTATGTCTGACCATCTCCTCCTCACCAACCTTACTTCTCCACTCCCTGCTTAATGAGGGTTTTTTATTTAAAGCTCTTCATAAACTGGACCATTCCTATATTTTATTTTTTTAATTTATTTTATTTTTAATTTATGGAATAAAACAATCATTTCCATAACATAGTATAATAATAAAAAAGATGATTGCACATGAAGCTGCAAATCTATTATGTACAATTTGCTATTCCTTTTCAATACATAGTAAAATTATCATGTAAATTTTTTTTTTGCTTTTTTCCCTTTTTTTCCTTCCCTCTCTGACCAACCCTAGAGATGGCTTCCTATATTTTCAATATTCTACTTCTCCCTCACCCACCAGGCTCTATGACCCAATTTACTTGCTGTTCCTCTCTATCTCCTGTCTCTGTGTCTTTTCCCTGGCTACCCCCCATGCCAGAGATACACTACCACTTCACCTCAGGCTTTTAGTTTCTCTGCCTTCCATTAAGGTAGCTAGGTGGCCCAGCGGATAGAGTGTTGGGCCTGGAGACAGGAGACCTGAGAATTCACTTCTAGCCTCAGATACTTATATGACCTCCAGCAAGTAACTTCTTGTAAATTTGTAATTTCCATCTAGCTCATTTTCTTCAGTTATAAAATAGGACTAATAATGATACTTATCTCAGATTTGTTGTGAGGATCAAACAAGATAATATTTTTAGTACAGCATCTGGCACGTCCTAGGTGCTTAAAAAATGCTTGTTTCAGGAGTGTTCCAATTGCACCTTCTGCAGGTAGGATCAGTCCCACAGGCCAGACTCTCTTCTGCTGAGAACTTCCCAGTCCCACAGCTGCTAGTGCCTTCCCTTCTGAGATTACCTTCCACTTGCTCTGTGGCTATTTTGTAAACACCTAGTTATTTATATATTGTCTCTCCAAATAGATTGTGAGTTCCTTTAGGTCAGGGCCGTTTTGGATTTTTTTTAAATTTTGTTTAACTTTCATTTTCAAAAAGGACTAATGACATTATATGTGATGTCTTGACTGTGTATGAATTGGGTGTGAGGCAGAGCTATGCAAAGTCATCAGCCTCACTCTCTCTTCCTGAGTATTGAAGTCCAGTAGCAGGGCAAAAGTTGAGACTACTGGTGATGGCTTGGTAGCAGTGGATGACCTTGGTGTCACCGATAATAACTCTAAGCTCTAAGTGCTTCACAGTGCCTGCTTTAGTCACCTTCATGGTCATTCAAACAAACTGTACTCATCCACCCATCCCATGGGGGAGAAGTCTTCACATGCTTTGGGTAGATACCCCCTGAATTCACCGATGAGTTTGAGGCCTGCGGGTTACCCTCAACCTGGTTTAGTCTTTCTGCAGAAACAGTTTTACCAGGGTGTAGCCACCATGGGTTCTATAGCTTCTTAAGACAACAGGTGAGAAGACAGGTGGACACCAAAGGTGGATGAACAGCCTTGAAAAGGGCTTAGCAAGCCCTCACACCAGAGGTCTCAGTCCTCCCTGAACACCCCACACACAGCATCTATAATAGGCTATTTAAAAAACGCTTTTTGACTAATTGATTCTAGTCATTCTTATGCTTTAGCCATTTCAGGAAAATATGTACCTAAACCATTCACTGTCTCCAGATAGCACGGCACAGTAGAAAACAAAAACAAAACACATTTATTTGAATTTTGAGGACTTTGGTTCACATCCTCCCTTTGCAACTTACTGTTTGTGTGACCTTAGACAAGTCACTTCCCTTGGCTTCAGTTTCCTGACCCCAAAGACAAGGATTTTGGAACAGATGACCTCCGAGTTTTCTTCCAGCTATCATGTGTAATCCTCACCACCTATGGCAGGGATTCCTTAACTGAAGCCTGCGAAGTTCAATCTTGTTGTGTCTTACTGTGAGCTCCACACAGACTTCTCCAACTACAGCCTCTGCTCAAGCCCACCTATCTAACAGGATCCCAGGTGGTGGATTCACAGGAAGGTGAGCCCTTGCTTTCAGAAGAGGGCTAGCCCATCCAGAACCCTTGTTCATCCCACAGGCAATACTTCTCCTTCTTGCCTGCCCACCTCCACTGGTCACTGAGTCCTTCTCTCCTGCCCATTTGTATGCTGGCTCTGGCCCTTCCTTAGTAGCAGGCTAGAGAGTAAATAGGGAAGCAAAAGCAAAGCACATTTCAGTTGAAATCCCCAAGGAAACTGATGTGATTGCTGTACAGAAATGGTTCCAATAAGGGCAGAAAGGAATATTGCTTTTATAGCTTTTGGGACATAAAACATTTAGAAAATGTGATTGACTGGCAGGGTCTAATTTATCATTTATCCCCTTCTCTCTGCTCTCACACTCTCAGTCTCTCACTCTTTCTCCCCTGCCCATGCACACACTCACATGCAAACTTTTTTCACCCTCTTTTCTTTCTTTCTTTTTTTCTTTTCTCTCAGAGACTCAGATTTATCATCATTCGTTTAAGTAGGAGAACTCCTGTGGCTATTTATAATTAATGCTCAGAAACCTGCCAATCCATTTAATGACACTAGCAGGTCATGGCCCCCTTATAGCTCTCCATTAATCATCATTAGAACAGTTCTGAGTTTTTACATTCTTTTTAAATGTTAATTCACCTCTATAATGCTCCTTTTAGTTAAAACTGTAAAAGGGGGAAATCGTTGCTGCCTCTGGGCTGTCTGGCTTTCCTGTCAGAGAATGGCCTGTGAGGACTGATAAAGCATCCTTGATTTTCTAAACTCATTCTTTTTTTTTCCATGCACACTACCAAATATCTACACAGGAGGACCCCTGATTGCTTATTTGCAACTCAGGAAGAAAAATAAAACTTGCTCAGACACTAAAAAGTTTTGGGCACAGCCAAGAATGCTGTAAGTCAGATTGTCTCAGCTACCTTCTGCATGAAACCATATTAACTTTACCTGGCACAAGACTTAGGAAGTGGCTTTATTCTTTGAGGTCCTTTTCAGCAACTCACCAAAACCAGAACCATAACTTGGAACTTGTGTGCCTGGGGAAGGTATCACAAGTGGAAAGAAGCAGACCTGGAAGATAGATACTTAAATTTCAGTTTACCGGCTTCTAGAGAGAAAAAGTATAGAGCAAGTGTGGGCAAACTGTGGCCTCAAGGCCCTCTAGGTCCTTTTCAAGTGTGGCCTTTTGATGCATGGCCTCAAGGCTATAGGTTCCCCACCCCTGGTATAAAGCATGAGTTAGAAGAGGCCCTCAATCCAGTGAATTACCCACTTAACTACTTATCCTTATTAAGTCATTGCAAAAGTCTGTTGTTTCTACACTACCAATGGATTTAAAATATCATTAGATCCCTCTAAACTAGCATTCTCTAAATTTGTGCCCTGGTACAAATCTTTGATTACCCCACCCTAGTTATGGCTTCTGACAGAAGCTACTGAAGGTGCCTCTATATAGGGCACACATGAAATAGATTGCCTGCTGAACAGTTCATATCCTTTAGTGGACTGTAATATTTAGGAATATGCTACTTGTTAATTTATTGTTTTTTTTAAATAGCAAGAACAAAAGAAAATACTGATTTATAAACCAAGAGACCAGAGTCTGAGTCTTAGTTCTGCCACTGATACTCAGGATGATCTTACATATGGTACTTAATAGGTCTATATGTCATCTGGAAAATGCAGATAGTAATACCTGACCTATCTACTTTGAAGAATTGTGAGTATCAAAAAGGTGCTTGACCAACTTAAAAATATGTGAAATGTGAAATGTGAAGTGATTACATCGACTCATCTCCTTTTTGGTCTTTCCGTTCACATATCATCAGTTCTGTTCATCTTTGTATCTACATTTATTTTGTTTTTATATTTGAACCCTCCTAAAGATTTGGGAAATGGATACCTCCTCAGTTTTTCAGCATTTCAGGGTGAGTAAATTAGTCCATCAGCAAGATATAATTAAAGATTACTCCTCTAGGAGTTGGGAAACTTCAATTCTGGTCTAGGGTCTGTCATTAATTAGTTTTATGATACTGGGCAAGTCACTTTACTTTTCTGTGCCTTAGTTATTTCACTTAGTAAATAATATGGTTGGATTAACATAATCGGGAAGGATTGTCCCTTCCTACTCTACAACTTTAGGATTCCATTGCTTGAGTACTAGTCAACCAAAATGGTGGTTATTTGTGACCCATTCAGAAAAAAAAGACCCCATTCTTCTAGCTCAAAAATTCTACTGTATTCTATTCAATTCTATTCTATCCTATTCCATCCCAACCCATCCCACACCACCCCTTCCGTTCCCATTCCATTCTATTTTATTCCATTCCAACCTGTTCTTAGAACTTTCATTGTTGTTATTTTATAGCTTTATGTTTAGTTTGGCTTTGGTCATGGTTAGAATCTTTGGTTCAGCTATGAGGGAACTCTCAGTATGGAAGCACTTCCCACTGATGAAGCCTGGCTATTAATTTTTAATATATAGTCCTAAAGTTTTGCCTGGGACAGAGATGGGGAACCTGTGACCTCACGGCCTCATGTGGCCTTCTAGGTCCTTGAGTGTCGCCTTTTGGCTGAATCAAAGTTTTACAGAACAAATCCTTTTTTTTAAGGGGATTTGTTCTATGAAGTTTAAATTCAGTCAAAGGGCTGCACTTGAGGACCTAGAGGGCCACAGGTAGCCTGGAGGTCACCTCTGGCCTAGGGTAATGAGAGATTAAGTGACTTGTTCATAGCCACACATAAGTAGGATAAAAGGAAAGACCTGAATCTAATCCTTCCTGATGGGCCCTTTATCCACCATATTATGCTGCCTCTCTGTTGATGGTCTTATTATTTTTTCACTTTAAAAGATTTTATTGATTTTTTTTAACATTAAAAACATTTCCAGATTACCTTCATCCCTTGAGAGCTCTTTTGTAATAAAATAATTAAGCAAAACTAACAACACACCAATCTCACCTAAAAGTATATTCAATGGTCCAAATCTGGACCTGTAACTTACAGAAGTATGGTTTTCTACCTTCTACAACTCATTCTGTCGAAAAAGAAAAAAAAACTCTGTAACATATATGCATCGTCAAGTAAAATAAATTCCCTCTTTGATCATTGCATCGATCAAAGTTCTTAAAGATTTCAAAATTGTCTTTATAGAGTTGTTATTGTATAAATTGTTCTCTTGGTACTTTTCATTTCATTCTTTGTCAGTATTTAAATGTCTTCAAAATTGTTTATTTTTATAATAGTCATTTTATAGTATTATTTTTTCTTCTGGTTCTGTTTACTTCACTCTGCATCAGTTCATAGTCTTTCCATGTCTCAATGAAATCATTTATTTCTTTACTTCTTATAGCACAATAACATTCCATCACATCATTATACACAATTTATTCAGTCATTCCTCAATTGATGGGTATCCTTTTCCTTTACAATTTTGGTTTTTTACTTTTGTTACTACAGCGAAGAGAAACAGTAAAATGGGAAAAATCATTGCAGTAAATTTTCTCTGAAGGTCTCATTTCCAAGAGTTACAAGAAACTGATTCAAATTTATAATAGGAATCATTTCCCAAAATGATAAGTGGTCTAAGGATATGAATAGACAATTCTCAAAAGAGGAAAAGCAGGATATTTACAGTCATATGAAAAGATGGTCTAAATCACTACTAAATGTTGTTGTGTCCATGTTTCAATCTTCATGACAACATTTGGGATTTTCTTGGCAAAGATACTGGAGAAGTTTTCCATTTCCCTTTCCAGCTCATTTTACAGGTGAGGACACTGAGGCAAACAGGGTTAAGTGACTTGCCCAGGGTCACACAACTAATAAATGTCTGAGGCCAGGATGGAACTCAGGAAGATGAGTCTTCCTGACTCTGGGCTCAGCACTCTATCCACTGTGCCACCTAGCTGCCCCAACTACTAATTAGAGAGATGCAAATTGAGAGTTCTAATTTTCCACTTCACACTCATCTAACTGGCAACAAAGGAAAATGACAAATGTTGGAGGGGTTGTGGGAAAACACCACACTGATGGCAGACCTTTGAATGGGTACAACCCATTCCCAATTCCCAAATTAGAAAGCAATTTGGAATTATCAACAAAAAGTGACTAAACAGTATATGCTGGTTGATACAGCTATGCCATTGCTAAACCTATACCCACAAGATATTAAAATAGGAAAAAGTTTCTATATATTGCTATTATTTAATATTACTCAATAATGCAGATTTCCAAGAACCCCTCCAAAAATAGAATACAGAGAAGAGAGCCAAAGTATCCACTATCTACTAGATATTTTCTTTAATTTCTATAAGTACTACTATTTCTTCTTCTTTTTATTAATTTATTTATTTTCAGTTTTCAACATTCATTTCCATAGGTTTTAAATTTTCTCCCCCTCTTTCCACCTTCCCTCCCCAAGCTAGCATGTAATCTGACATGGGCTCTACACATATATTCCTATTAAACACATTTTCACATTAGTCATGTTACATAGAAGAACTATAACGAAAGGGAGAAGCCATGAGAAAGAAAACAAACAAAACAAAACAAAAGAGGAAATAGCCTGCTTTGCTCTGCATTCTGACTCCACAGTTCTTTCTCTGGATGTGGATGGCATTTTCCATCATGAGTCCTTTGTAAAAGTTTTAGTTCCTTGCATTGCTGAGAAGGGCTAAGTCTATCAGAATTAGTCATCATACTCTGTGGCTATTACTGTGCACAATGTTCTTCTGGTTCTGCTCACTTCACTCAGCGTCAGTTCATGGAAGTCTTTCCATGTTTTTCTGAAGTCCACCTGTTCATCATTTCTTATAGCACAATTGTATTCCATTACATTCATATACTACAACTTATTCAGCCATTCCCCAATTGATGGGCATCCCCTCGATTTCCGGTTCTTGGCCACCACAAAAAAGAGCTGCTAGAAATAATTTTGTACGTGTGGGTCCTTTTCCCATTTTTATGATCTCTTTGGGATACAGCCCTAGAAGTGGCATTGATGGGTCAAAAGGTATGCACACTTTTATAGCCCTTTGGGCATAGTTCAAAATTGCTCTCCAGAATGGTTGGATCATTTCACAACTCCACCAACAATGAATTAGTGTTCCAACTTTCCCACATCTTCTCCAACATTTATCATTTTCCTGTTTTGTCATGTTAGCCAATCTGATAGGTGTGATGTGGTACGTCAGAGTTGTTTTGATTTGCATCTATCTAATCAATAGTGATTTAGAGCATTTTTCATATGAGGTAGCTTTAATTTCTTCCTCTGAAAATTGCCTGTTTGTATCCTTTGACTATTCATCAATTGGGGAATATTATTTCTTCTTTGTCTTTGAGACTATGACAGTATTTATTTTCATGGTATCACTAATTCTTCTTTTAATAGGGAACAATTTGGGAGATGGAATCCCTCCTCACCTTCTAGTCTGTCAATCAATTTAACAATAAACATTAAGCCACTCATTGCGTGCTAGATGCTTAGGGGATAGAGAGACAAAAATGAAACAGTTCTTATCCTTCTCAACCTACCATAGTTGAAGACATCAACACTTTACTGGTTTTTTTAAGTTGCTTATGCTGGACTAATTGGAAAACTTAGCTCCTTACATGGTTGGAGAAAATCACAGAATAGGAGTCATTTCAGGTGGAGCTGAAGAGCTCACCCTATATATTTTATAGAGATATTGTGAGCAAAGCATTTTGTAACTCCAAAGTGCTACAGAGCTGTGTTGTATTCTTATGGAAATGAGTAATAAGTAAAAACACATCCCATCTGCATATTGCTGGTCTGTTATGAATTATGCCGGGCGTCTTACAACTTGAGACAAATAATCCCTGCTCATTTTCCTATTTCCTTTTTAGATCCTCACTGTGCTCAAGTCACTTCTGACAATTGAGTGTCTACATGAACATCTGGACCATTCTTTTGTTTAAATCTCTAGACTTTCATATAGTTAGTCTCCTTATTCCTCCTTGCTATAAAACTCTACTATCCATGATCCTTTGTGATTACTTCTTTAAAAAATATTGTTTTTACATGACATTTATTTCTGAATATATCCTGACCTTCTCCTTCAAAAAACCATCCCCTATAACAAAGAATAAAAAAGACAGAGAAAGAAAAAACAATCCATCAAAACCAACCAGCACATCAACTGAGTCTGACAGTGTATGCAATATTCTATACCTATAGTTCCTTGTATCTGCAAAGAAAAGGAGGTGCATTTTTCACCAATCAAATTTCTTAGTAATAAATTAATTACCCACTATTCATTTAATTTTTAATTATTTTTTCCATTTGTATCACTATAATTATCATGTACATGGTGTTTCTTGTTCTCTTTATTGTATTCTTTGTTGTTTCAAGGTGTTTTTTCAGTCATGTCTCACTCTTAGGGATCCCATCTGGAGTTTTCTTGGCAAAGATACTGGAGTATCTTCAACCAATATACATAGTCAAGGACAAACAAATTCCCACATTGGCTGTGTCCAAAAATGCAGGTCTTATTCTCATCATCTCTTTCCAAGAGCTGGGTAGTATTCTTCATCACTGGTCCTCTGGAATCATGGCTGGTCATTGCATTGATCAGAATTCTTAAATTTTTCAAAGTTGTTGTCTTTACAATGGTGTTGTCTATGTATAAATTGTTCTCCAGTTCTACTCACTTCACTCTGCATAATTTTGTACGTTCAGATGCATTTCAAATATCAGTTATTATTATTGTAGTGTGGGGATTTCCAGCTATTTTCACTCAGAGGTGTGCAGGAACCAACTCATACTGGTTTGTAAGAGCTGATTGTTAAATTTTCATTGTGATCACCTCAGAATTTTCATTGTTTATACCTCAGAAATTGGCAAATACTACAAATCAGTACTTTTCTTGTTGTTTTGTCGATTGTCTAGATTTAAGAAAGGGATGGAGAAAAATGTTAATAATGCAGATTAAACATAAAGGTGTACCATGAATCTCTGTATATATATATATATATATACATATATATATACACATATATGTTTGTATATATACATATGTGTGTATACAGTTTTTAAACATTTATCAACACACCCACATACCAAGAGTTCATGAATTTTGCCCCAAGAGTAGATTGGCAGAGTCATGTGGACTCAGTAAACCTGAATTTTAGCAAGGTTCTTCAGAGAGTCTCTCACAATATCATTGTATTTATATGGTTTGATGTGAATAAGATGATAGTGCAGTTTGGTTGGTGTAGTACTAGCTGACTGGCCAAATCCAGAGTACAGTTTAATAGAGCTCTATCATACTGATAGGAAGTCTATAATGCAGTGTCATGGGATTCTGTCCTTAGCTATGTCATGCTGAAAATTCAACAGTCTTAAGCCCCTACCACTGTTCTAGGAATAAAGGACATATAGACAAAATATTAAATAGTTCCTGTTCTCAGAGAGCTTGCTAGTGGATGTAGGAAATTGTTGGGAGAGTGCATATGAAGAAATAAATGCAATGCAAAATGGGGAGTGAAGAGGGAACAGGAGTCATCAATTAGAATGCACTAGGTATATTTGAGAAGAGAAAGGGGACAGATAGCTGGAAGATTAGAGGAGGCTTTTTAGAAAAGCTAGCTTCTGAGCTGAATCTTGAACAGAAAAAAAAGGAACCTGAAAAGGAAAAATGAGGTAAGTCAGTTTCAGTAAGGTAAGTCAAGTCCAGTTTGGTTGGGATATAGCATATATAAAGAGGAATGATATGAAATAAATCTAAAAAGGTAGGTAAAGGCAGAAACATGGCTTAAACTATAAATTAAGAAGTTTATTTTATTTTATCTTTAAAGCAATAGGGAGCCAATAAAGTTTTTGAGCAAGAGCCATGCTTTAGGAAGATTCTTTTGGCAGCTATGTGAAGGTTGTATTGAAATAAGGAGAGATTACAAGTAGAAAGATAAATACAAAGACTTCTTTAATAATCCGGACAAATGGTAATGAGGCTACAAATCAGGACAGTGGGCATGTGAATAGAGAAAAGGGGGCAAAAGAGAGATGTTCTGAAGGTACAATCACTAACACTTGACAATTGGTTTGATTTGAGGAGGTAAAAAAGTAAGAAAAGATGATTCTTATCTGTGATTGGAATGAAAGTATAGATTCTTATCCAATTTGGGAATTGCTTGAATCTTGGAGAGATAAGCAATACACAGGATGACAGCATTAGGAAAGCCAAAGATCTCAATGGGCTGGAATCATGGACTAAAATTAGTAAGATGAAATTCAATAGTGAAAAAGTAAATTCTTGAACTTAAGTTAAAAATGCCAACTGTACCAAGTATAGCAATTTGATATGGCTACCAACAGAGCTAATATGTACCATCTTAGGCTGCATTGATAGAAGTATAGTACCCCAAACCAGAAAGATAATAGCCCTATTATATTCTGTCCTAGGCAGACCACATCAGCAGTACTGTATTCAGTTATATATTCCACATCTTAGAAGGAATAACAACAAACTGGATTATGTCCAGAGGAGGGTGACACAGGGATGGTGAGGAAAATCAAAATGGTAGCTTAAAGGGATCCATTTCAAGGAATGAGGATAAGTTGCCTGGAGGACAGAAGACTTAGGAAGGCCACGTTAGATATTGTCATATACATGAAGACTTGCCACGTGGAAGAATAATTATCTATAATGAGGACCAAAGGATCAAAGCTACAAGAAACCAGTTTTGGGTCACCTTAAGGAATGTATTTCTGCAAATTGGGAATGTCAAAAAGTATAATAATTTGCCTCTTGAGGTAATAAGTGCCCTATCACTGGAAGTTGTTAAACAAAGACTGAATGACCACTTATTAGGGAAGTTGTAAATGAGATTGAAGATTTTTAGTAGAGAATGGACTAGATGACTTCCATGATCCTTTAAAACTCTATGATTTTGTGAAGAATCAATAAGAAACCTTTCCTGATCCACCTTAATGCCGATGCCTTCCCTCTGTTAATTATTTCCTATTTATCTCGTATACATCTTATTTGTATGCTGTACTTCCACGTTGTTTCCATCATTGTACTACAAGCTCCTTGATAGCAGGGACTATCTTTTACCTTTCTTTGTATTCCCAATGTTTGGCATGGTTCCTGTCATCTACTAGGCCCTTAATAAATGCTTGTTGATTGGCTGTTGACAGAAGAATCAGAATATGAGATTCAGAATGTGAAAGGAAGCATAGCACCATGAAAACAGTGCTAGACTTGGAATCAAGAAGATCTGGGTTCAAATCCTGTCTCAGACATTTACTAGTTGCATAAGACTGGACAAGTCACTTAATTTCTCTCATTCTCAGTTTCTGGCTTGGATTACATGGGCTCAAAGATCCCATTTTTAGCTCTAGATATCAAACCCCATGATTCTATGACTTGAATCATTTCCAGGATGCTGTGACTCTATAACCTGAAATTCATACAAATGGGTTGGGATGGAATGATTTCCTAGTTCGGAAATACAGATCCAGGTGCCATTTTGTGGTCTCCAAGGAAAAGAAAGAAGACTCCAGGGTAGGATTTGGGTCCTTTCCCTTTCTTTTTGAGCAAATATGCCAATAGCATTTGGATTAATGAACTGTGCCTTTTAATAAATGGCTCTTATCTTGCTGGAGTCATGCTAAATTGTCAGGATTTTAAATTAACTAATAGTTTCATGGATGGTGTTTATTCACTGGTTACTCTGAAAGTGAGCTACATCTCCAGCCTCTTTTCACCCCTACCCCTACTGAATTATGCAACAGTTAGTTATTCCATTTGACTTTAAAAGGGAATGTTTAGGATTAATGTATAATGCCTCAGTACTTCCCTTAATGGACATTTTTAGGCCTATCTCAAACTAAAAGGCAATTATTAATCACCATGTCACTCAGTTTTCAGTCAACTGCACAAGAGTCTTTAAATGTTCTAATAGCGAAGGGCTACTAGTAATGCCTTCTCCTGACTCAAGGGGGAGAGAAAGCAAGTCCCCATTCCCTTACTTCTGATCTTGCCCCAGCCAATACAGCCCATCAGGACTGGTTTGTGAGGTGAAGAGAGTGAGGGTATTACCATTTTCCTTAGGGCCTTGTGATTTCCTCAACTATCCAACCTCTCCAAAGATTTTCGGTATCCAGCTAAATACTGGATTCTTCTGCAAAGGCTTTGACAATAACAGTGTGCTGTCCCTACCCAGAGGCTGCATTGTACCCCACAGCTATTTGCATTTCCAAGGTGATTACCATATGAGAAATCTTATTCCTATTGAAGCATGAAGGAATGTTATGTGGAAAAGAGATTAAATTTATTCTGTGTGACTCCAAAGGGGAGAACCAGGACCGATTGGATTACAGGGAGGGAGATCTAGGTTCAGTAAAAGGAAAAACTTCCTAATGACTTAGGGTTCTCTAAGAAGAGGTTGTGTGTTGAAGTTGTGAATTCCCCCTAACAAGAAATATTCATTTAGAGGTCTGATCACATTTGATTGAGGATGTTTTAGATACCACACATTACATTTAATTCATTAATCAATATATTCATGCAATGCACTGTTAGCTAATGGAGGTGAGTGGGAGGGTACAGAAATAATTATGAAATTGTCCCTGTCCTCAAAGGGCTTATAATTCAGTACCAGGAAATAAAATAGGAACATGGATAAATATAGTACTGATTAGAATATCATAAGTACATATGATTAGCATAAAGTTAAATGAGATGAAATGAGGAAGGAATCACTTTATGGAGAAAGTGGCATTTGCCTACTCATGGTTCTTTCTGACTCAAGGATTCCAGAATGTCATGATTTGTCAGCAGTACAGGAATAAAAAAGTGAATTTTTAAGTGGCTATTTGTATAATATATAAAGGAAATTACACAGATCCTGCTTCTGCCTGCTAGAAGATCATAGTCCTAGGCAGAAAAGACTGATATGGGCAGGTAGGGGAAAAAGCAGGCATAGGACCAAATTAAAACAATAGGCCAGCACATAACAGTCTTTTGGCTATTACTTTAAGTTCTACAAACTAATGGCCTCAATGACCCTACAGGATAGGTAATGCATATGTTAGTATACTCATTTTACAGATGTCATGACTGGAATCAGTGGGATGACTTGACTTGCCCACAGCCACAGAGCTAGCAAAATGTCTGAAAAGGAATTAAAACCAAGATCTCCCACCCGCGCATCTCTACTGTACCAGGAAGGGAGACAAACTAGGGTTTGAGGGCAAAAATAAATATATTATCTAGTGCTGAGAATACAAACATATTCACATTTTCATTTATTACTTAGCTTCTTCATTTAAATCCTCAACTATGATGCTTAAAAAATGATAAAGAAATATGAGGCTTGTTAGTTAGACAAAATAATGCTTTGGGTTTCTGCCCTGTAGGAACAGGAAGTTTCCTCTCCCTGCTATAACCAACTCAGCTAGACTGCTGGGAAATGCAGGTGCCCAGCGCCCTGGGGCAAGGCCTTTGAGTTGAGTGAGAAGAGGCAGAAGACAGAGCTTGGGCACTCTCAGTTTTTCAGCTGGTCCCTGAGAGGGTGACTGCTGAGCAGAGCTGTGACCTTGGGAAGGTCAGCCTGGCATTTGAAGTGGTGCCGACAGCACGAGGGCAGGATGCGCAGCATCAGTCATAAAGGAAATATTGTATATAAAAGATAAGTTTTCCCTTTCTTCTGGAAGAGGCACAAGGCACTCAGTTCATTTTGCATTCATAAAGTCTTCCACTGGAAACGCCTTTAAGTACTGCTGAGGGAGGCTTGAAGAAACATGTTGGGGAGTCAAATGCACGTCTCCTTGGGCTTCCTTTCATCTGCCTCAAAAAACACATTCTCTTCTAAAATAAGAAAAAACAAAGTATCTCTCCCTACATCTCCCCTGCTAAAAATGCTAATCTTTTTGTTAACATCAGTCTCCCATGGTGCAGAACTTTGTCAATTAATAGAGAAACTGGAGAGAACACCAAGGCCAGTACCTCAGTCCTCCAGAATGAAGACAGGATCTTGGGGTCAGAAAGGGAATATTGAAGGATGGGGTTAAAATAGGGGATTATATATGGGTTGCTTGTCAATTAATGAAGATATGGTTAAGAAACACATAGGATCATAGACTTAGAACTGGAAGGTATCTTAGATTACCTAGTCAAACCTGTCATTTTACAAGTAAAGAAACTGAACCGTGGTTTAAAAGACTTTCCCAAGACCTGTATTACTGCATCATCCTGTGTCACTTAGCCTCTCTGATCCTCATTTTCCTAATTCATAAATTAGGGGGGAGGGGGTTTAGGGAAGTCTTCTGGTTTCTTTTGAAGCTCTAAATTTACCCTGTGGTCACACAGGTAGTAAGTAGCAGGGGTAGCATTTAAGCCCAGGTCTTTGGACTCCAAAGACCAACTCCCTAGAACTTGGGACTACAACAACTTCCTTCCTGTGTCATTCCTACAAGGATAAGCCCCCAAAGGAAAGCTCTTATCAGGACCCAGAGAGATTTCATAGTTACAGACTTGGCCAATGAGTCTGAATAGCCTTCCTTTAGTGAGAAGGGGGTAGTAGATTAAAGATGGGACTAGCGCCTTTCCTCAACTGTGCTTTGTCTTCATTTCTCCTCATTTGTTCTCACACTGAAGAAATATATTATACCAATAAAGTTGTCTGGGAAAGAAGAGATTTTAGCATATTAAACTCCTGTGATTTCCACCTGCCATCATGTTCTATGTCTATGAATCAAGAGGGGAGGAAAAAAAAACCTCTGAAACAGGAAATCAAATTAACACATACACATATGCATGTGAAACCTTGTTTCAAATTTGTATGTATCATTAGTGATTTGAGGCCATTTTATATGGTTATTGATAAAGATTCAGTTATTTACATCTTTTTTTGACCATTCATCTATTGGGGAATGGTATGTATGTGTGTGTTTCTGTGCGTATGTCTGTGTAAAACATACATATCATTCCTTAATAAAATGAATGATCAAAAAAGATGTAAATAACTGATTCTTTATTATAACCATCTGAAAGATGGCTTCATATCATTAACAATAAATACAAATCAAAGCAAGGTTTCTTATCACCTCCAGTAAATTGACAAAAATGACAAAACATTGAAAAAATAGTTAATTTTGGAGGGGCTACAGGAAGGTAGAACTATAAATTAGTCCAAACATTCTAAAAAAAATTTAGAAATATTTGAAAAAAGTGACTTTTTTGTTCTGCATTTTCTTTTGCAACATGGCAAAAGAAAGGAAGAAAGGATGAAAGAAGGAAGGGAGAGAGAGAACTTAGAACTCAATTTTAAAAAAAAAAAGAATGTTAAGAATTTTTGTTTATATGTAATTGAAAAAATAAAATAAAAAAAGAAAATAGTAACTAAACTTCATAGCCTTTGATCCAAAAATACAGCTATTTGTCATCTGTCACTAAAGGAGGTTGAAGAGAGAAAGAAAGATTCTGTCTGACCATCTGTTTATATCTATAAACAAAGTAGGTACCCACTAATTGGAGAACCGTGAAACAAATTATGTTATATGAATGTAAGAAATGAAGAGTATGATGAATTCAGATTAAATCAATCAATATTTACTAAGTCTTTATTGTATGCCAGAAAGTATATTACTCACTAGGGTTCCAGATGCACAAGTAAAAGGGTTCTTGCCCTCAAAAAACTTACATTTTACTGAAAACAAACATAGAAAGATTTGTATAAACTAATACAGCTAGAAATAAGCAAAACCAGGAAGACAATAGACACAGACTCCAAAAGTATAAATGAAAAGAACGCTATTATAAGACAGATGCTTTACAATTATAATGATCAATGTTGGCAAAGAATAGGAAATATACCTTCCCCTTTTCTTTGGAGAAATGGATAGCCATGAATGAGGAGTGTTGTATACTGTTAGACTTAGTTGTAATGTCAACTGATTTTGCTAAGTTGTTATTCTCAGTTACAAGGGAATCCTTGCTTGGACTGGAAACATCCAGAAATGACTATGGTATGAAAATTAAAAAGATTGATAAAAAATTTAAATAAAAGAAAATAGAAAAAAAAAGGAAAAAGTGGATGAGGAGTAAAACAAACAACATAACAAAAACCTGGTTTTGAGTTCCCATTAGCTAGATCTGTGACCTTAATCAAGTCATTTAACTTGAATGAGCCCCTTTGTCTTTATCTGTACAATGGAGAAAATGAAATCTCTCCTCTTTGATTTCTCAGAATTGTTATGATGACCAAAATAGCATAATGAATGTTAATGTTCTCTGCAAACTCTGAAGTGCCCCATACCTGTGATTATTAATAATGATCACAATCAACCTAATGTGCCATCTGCAAGGTGGTTTTGGGGTTTCATCCTTGATTTGAAGAAGTTAGCTGCTCTCCCATTGTCGCTGTCTTCCCTACCCTAAAATGGGTCACATTGGAGGTAGCTGTGATATGAACATATCCCCCTAAACTACACATGGGACAGAGTGGGAAGGGGAGTTTCCTAAGATAGAAGTAGTTTCTATATTCATTCTAGTACTTTTGGATGGAGCAGGAGGGGTTTGCCTCAACCAGATGGAGCCATTCTAGGCTTTCTGTTTGCTTGGGAGTTGGGTTGTATCCATTGGGAGATGGGTATGATTGTTCGAAGAATAGGAGTAACTAACTTGAAGAAGGATGAGAGGTGTTAACACTGGGGACTTTGGTGGAGGAGAAGTATTGCTGTGCTGCTATTCTTGGTGAAGGGTGTGGTTTTGGTGATCCCAAATCTCTGGTGTGAGTGGGGAGCCCCTGAACGTGCTAAGCCAGATGTTGAAGAATACACCAAGAACAAACACATGTATTTTTAAAATTCAAGGAAATCAGAAAGTATTTCACTGCTCTCCATCCCTCCCAATTACTGCCCTGAACAGAGCCCTAAGGACAGTTTTATGCACCAAAGGGAATCAAATTCTGTACGATACTTTTCTCACTTGTACGAAATTAACTTCTATGGAAACCCAAAATGGCCAAGTTGGAAAACAGAGATAACTCTTTATTCTCAAGCAATGTGTACTTATTGGATCCCCTTTCTCTGAGGAAAACTAGTAGGGAAAGAACAGATGTCAAGGTACTCTTTATCAAACCATTAACTTAGAGATCTCACAGTATACAGTTGGACACCCTCTCATGGTATTTTTATTTCATAGGAATCAGTTTGGTTGTGATGAGAAGGGAAGGGTAGCATTCTTCTTCAATTCCCTCTCAAATCATGGGGGATCATTTTGTTGCTCAAAATTCTCAAGTCATGCAGAATTGTTTCTTTTTACAATATTGTTGTCATGGCATAAATTGTTCTCCTACTTCTGCTTACCTGACTCTATACATACCTCTGATAGAAAAGTGATGGGCTTAATATGCAGAATAAGACACATTTTTGAACTTGGTTAATTTAGGATTTTGTTTTACTTGACAATACTTATTTATGATGAGGGTTTTGTTTTCTTTTTTTTTCATTGGTGGGAGGAGATGGAGGGACAGAAATCAATACATTTTTAATTGAAATAAAATGTAAAAACGAGAAAGCAGGGAAGCAGGGAGAGAATAAGTGAGTAAGGGGGAGAAGGAAGGAAGAGGAAATCTGTTTAACCATTTCACAATCCCAGGTATAAATTGGTGAGTAGGTGATGTAGGCGTACGCGACTCTGCCTTCCACCATTTTGTCACTCTTACCTAACTTTCATTTGCCCAAAAAACCCAGCTCAGCAGCATACACCTTTGTAGAAGTAAATGCCAAGGCTGGTCTTTTTACTGTAGAAGTTTTAGGGAAGAGGATTTTGGCTCAATGTAAGGACAGTTGGAGCTATTCAACAATGAAACAGACTGCCTGGTGAAGAACTGCGTGCCCTCTCTCTAGAAGTTTTCAAATAGATGCTGGATGACAGTAAGTCAGGGATGGCATACAAGAGATTCCTTGTATGCCAGGTAGGAAATCCCTTATATGCCTATACAAGATAAAAGGTCAAACTTCAAACACCAGTTATTAAACACTTACTATGCATAAGAGCATTGGGGGAAAAGCAGTGAATAAATAAAACATATACCCTGCCCTCATGGTGCTCATAGTTTAATAGGAAAAGTTGACACATATTCAAAAAGTGATATACAAAAAGGTTGGACAAGATGACCTTTATCTATGTTCCTTTCCAAAAGTACGATTCTTCTACTGACCATGAACACTGTGCTTTTCCAGAAAGATTAACTCAAGTGAATGTCTCTAGTTGTTAGAATGGTAGGTACCCATATTTGAGCACTCGGTTTAGAGTCAGAAAAACCTGAGTTCAGATATGGCCTCAGACATTTAGTGGTTGTGTAACCCTAGGGAAGTGACTCAACCTCTGTCTGTCAATTTCCTCAAATGCAAAATGAGTATCGATAGCACTATCTCATAGGGATGTTATGAAAATCAAATGAGATAATATTTGTAGATCTATTAGCACAAAGCCTGGCACATAGTAGGCACTTAATAAATGCTTGTTACCTTCCTTACTTCCTTATATTGAGCAGAAATTTTCTCACTGAAACTTCTTTTTATCTTCATCCTTCTCTCTGAATCAACCCTGAATAAATCTATTCCATCTTCTATAAGATACATCTTCCAATATATGAAGACCACTTTCATATTTCCCATATTTCCTACCTACATCATCATTTTTATAGATGACCAATAAAGCTAGCAGGAAGAGATAGAGAGAGAAAAATTCCATTGAAAATAACTGCAGACAGTATAAAGTCTACCTGCCAAGACACACCTGAGACTCTAAGAACACAATTACAAAACAGTTTTCACAAGAACAAAGATAAATGTAAACAATTGGAGAAATCTGAATTGCTCATGGATAGGCTGAGCCAGGAACTCTACAAACACAGTTGCAAAACAATTTTCACAGGAACAAAGACAGATCTATTGTCCAGTGTCTCCAGTGCCTTCAAGCATTCCTTATACAAAATGGTTTACAGACCATTAGAAATTTTTTGGTTTGTCAGTGTGCATCTTAAAGTGTGGTGCCTGGAACTGGATACAATATCCCAGATGCAGCCTATACAGTAGGATTATCTCCCTTCCCCCCATACACACCATAGACTATTAAAATGTATTCTGAGTTTGGATTAGTTGTTTTTTAGCAACCATGTCCCGTTGTTGGCCAATATTGGCTAATAGTTGTGGTCAACTAAAATCTCCAGATCTTTTTTCCTCCATGAATTATTGCTATCAAGCAAGGTCTTTTCTAGTCATATTTGTATAATTGCTTCCTTTAACCTTTTACCCCTTTTACTTGTCTTTGTCCTGGATTATATCTCAGTGTTTAGGTCTCTTATGGAAAGTTGAAGGGATCTGTAATTGGCCTTGTAATGTTTAACATTTTTACCTTTTCATAAAGACTTAGATGACATGCTCAACCAGTTTAGAGCTAGAAAAACTGGGAAGAATTGCTAGCACAATAGATGGCAGACTTGGGATCCCAAAAAGAGAGCATTGGGTTGAATCTAATGAGACAAAATTCAATATGAATAAATGCAAAGTCTTACAAATGGGTTCAAAAAATCAGCTTCACAAATGTAACATTGAGATGGAATAATTAGATTAGCAGTTTTTCAGAAAGAAAGAAAAAAAAGATTTGAGAATTTTAGTAGATTGTAAACTCAAAATCATTGAGTAAATGTAATATATTAGCCAAAGAAGGCTAAAGTGGGCTGTTTTGAGGGGAAGAGCATTTCCAGGAATAAGGAAAGCATCTGAACTCTGCCCTAGTCAGACCGCATCTGCAGTACTGAGTTTAGTCTTGAGCGCCATAATTTCCAAAGGTTGGTTAGTTGAACACCCAGAGAAGGACAAATAGGAAGGAAAATGCTGTGACTCCGTGCAATATGAAGAACAGTTGAAGGAACTGGGGATATTTAGTCTGGAGAAGAGAGGCCTTAGAGGAAGGGATCATAGTCAAGGTCTTCAGGTATATGAAAGGAAGAGAGATTAGAGTTGGTCTGCTTGGCCCCAGAAGGCAGAATCAGGAGCAATCAGGTGGAAGTTGTAAAGAAATGCATATAGGTCTGATGTCAGGGAAAACTTCCTAATAGCTGTTGAGACAGCTGTCTCAAAGTAGAATGGGGCATTTTAGGAGGTCAGGAGGTCTCACTACAGTTCTTCAGGAAGAACCGGGATAGCTGACCCCTTGTATGTTCTAGTGAAGGTTCCTTTCAAGTGTGAGTTGGGCTAAATTAGCCAATGAAGTGCCTTCAACCTTTAAAAAAAAATCTGCGATCCCAGGAACCGTTGTTTCAGCCCAGTAAAATCATTGTAAATCCTGTTTTCCAGTGTAGTAGTTCTCTTTCTCAATTTTGTGTCATATTCAAATTTAAAAAAAGAGTGTGGACAGCTGTTCTCTATCTCTAGTGAGGATCAAACAAAAGATTTTGGTCCCAAATTGCAGCAGACATAATTTAACTAAGAGATAAGCATGGGCTGACTGACCTAAGAAATTAGTCAGTAGTTGGAAAAGGGAAATTGGGGGTAGTGTCATTTCATTGCTTAGTGATCTCTCTGAGATGGTTGGATTGAAATCCTGCAAAGAGGGAGAAGAGTGACCAGGGTGGACTTCCATAGGGTTCTGATTTTCTGTTGACATTTGGCCTCATTCATCAGGATGTTGGCCCAAGAGTCAGCCACCCAATAGCAAAGACCTAAGTTCCCTTTAAGAACAAGTCAACACTCCCTTTGGATCCCATCCTGCAAGTAAGAATCTTGCTCCATAACCTGTCAATCAAGTTAGGAAGGGGGAAGGAGCTGGGGAGAACTAGACAGTGTAGCAAACAAATCATTGAAACACTTAACAAAAATGAAAGACCTGGTTAATTTTTCCAAAATAATTGATAATAATTAATTTGTTTGCTGAGTAATGTGGCACGTTGAGTGTACATGTGCCTGATCTGCTCTTTCTTGCTCCTAAATAGAGTATTTGTGCTCAGCTTGTTGAGTTAATAAAATGTTCAGTGGTTTCAAGAAAGAATATCTATTCCATGTAAAGCTAACTATAGCAAGTGGGGTTTTAGGTGGAGACTATCCATTCATTCATTTGCTTATTTGTTTATTCATTCATCTATTTATTCACTCATTTATGCATTTAGTCATCTATCCATTTTTTGATTCATTCATTCATTTATCCATCCATGCATTGATTGATTGATTCATTTTATTTATTCATTCATTCACCCATCCATCCATTTATTTATTCATTGATTCATCTATTTTTAATTTATTTATCCATCTACTCATCCACCTAATCACCTATCTAGTTTTAATCCTCATTAACAGCAAGAATATAGGTAAGTCCATTGTTCTTTGTAGTTTGATTTGACTGGAAGAACATCTGAGAGAGAAGAATCCTACAAAGATTTTCAGATACTGAGCAGTACTTGCCCTTAGCACATTTGGAGAGGTCTTGGGTCAAAACAAGGTTTTAAAAATTAAAGACCAGGCAAAAATGTGCGTGCTGAGTTTGGATGGTGTTAAGGCAGATGTCCTAATGTCTTTTCCTGGAGCTATTTGTGTGGTGCTGGGACACATCCCCTCCTTTCCTTTCTAAGCCAAACTCTCAAATTTGCAAAGGCAATAGATGGTAATAGTTTTGCTGCGGCATTTGAGGTTCAGTGTCAAACAAGTGAGGAAGAAGGTAGCAAGGTGGGGGTGAGGAGAAGGGGGATGAGGCTGTTGGGGAAAGCAATGGTACCGCCTCATGAGCTCAGTGCAGAAGCCACTGCATGCAAAAGATTGTTATCAATGTTAGCAAAGTAATTAAAATGTACTAATCATTTCCCACAATATTTATGTATTGAAAGTAATTCCAACTGATTGCCTTTAAATAGCATTTTATTCTGTTTCAGTAATAAACAGTTGTGAGCATGCTTCTTGTTGCTTCCTAGAACTCCCAGCCCACCCACTGTGGTAATGACACAGGAAAGGACACATCCCCCATCTCAGAGCACAAGTTCAGAGTTGCTCTTCTACCAAGCTGAAGCCGAATCTTTCAATATTTTTTTTAAATGATCTCTCCACTTTTCTCTCCCCAGATCCAGCCAGGCTTTCTCTATCACTAATTCAGGGCCTCTGAGTATCCTCTAATCTCAGAATCTTTTCCATAAAGATCAGGATTTTTTTTTACTATCCTCCCTTTGCTACTATTGCCTTTGAGTAGCAGTCATCCAATGAAATTAAGACAGACAAACAAAGAGCTGGGTTGCAAAACCCTGGGATTTTATTAAAAAATATATTGTTTACAGCAGTGGTAGCTTTTGATGTTATGTGTAAAACAGCCTTTTCCTACAGTGCAGGCAGCAGGCTCTCGGCAGTGCAGGCCACTAGGGACAGACAGGAAATGTTGTGGGGAGGTGGGGAGGTAGCAGAAAGAAGCCAGGACTGCCATTACAGTGTTCTAGATGAGAAGGAGAGAAATAGGAGAAAAAAGGGGAGAAAGGAGCCACTCTGGCAACTGGGTGAGGAAGTCTGTCCTCTAGAAAAATGAAGGAGGATACTAGGCTGGAAAGAACATTGGTCCCCTGGCTCCAAATCCACTGTTGTTTCCATTAAACCACTCTGGGGAATTGGGAGACCTATGTTTTAGTTTAGGGACTGGCACTCCTTGTGATAATGTCTCTGGGCCATGTATTCCTCAAATACAGAGAAAAGAGCTGTATTAGATGATTGCTCAAGTGCATTCTAAGCTGCTATTTTTAAATATATATATTATTTATATCTTTTATTTTTATATCACCTAGATATCCTTCTGGATCTCCCCTTCACTCTTTGAAAGGCATCCCTTATAACAGAGAATTTAAAGAAAAAAAAGAGGAAGATGAAAAAGATCAGCAACATTATTCAAATATATAGAAAAAATATGTTTTGCGCAATGTTCCACACCCTTAGATTCTTCCCTGTCCCCTCCTCTGCAAAGAAGATACGAAGCGAATGTCTTCTCATATCTCTTTTTTTGGGGCCAAACTTGTTCTCTTTAAAATTTCACAACATTTATTTTTGATTCCCTTGTCGTTGCTGTTCTGTCCATTTACATTGCTGATGTCATTAAATATGTGTGTGTGTGTGTGTGTGTGTGTGTGAGAGAGAGTGTGTATAATTATGTATATATAGTGTTCCAGGCTCTTCTCCTATTTCTAACAGGAGGTGATTTTAGTTCCAGGGCCCACGCAAATAAAAAGGGAGCAAGAGACAGTAAGGATGTCAGGTCCTGGGCATCAAATGTAGACTTTTGCACAGGGAATATTTATAGGTTCACTATAAAACAAAGTTTTTAGAAGCTTGTTTTCTACTGGAGAGGTAGAAATGAGGTAGTTCAAGGAGATCATCTTCCCAGCCTTATTTTCTGTTGCTACCCATCATGCATACTAGGGTACAGCCAAACTGGCTTTCTTATAATTCTCTACACACAATCACTCCATTTCCATCTGAGTTCTCTGTTCTTCTGCTGCCCTCCTCATCCCCTCAAATGCCTGGAATGCCCTCCCTTTTTTAACCTGTAATCCTTAGAAGTCCTGGTTTTCTCCAAAGATCAGTTCAGGCTCAATCTTTGACAGGGACTACCATTCTTGATGCCTACTCGCCCATTGACTAGTGCCTTCTGCTTCAAACTAGCTTGTATTTATTTTGTATATAACACACACAGGCATGTGTGTGTGTATGTGTGTATGTAGGTATGTATGTGTGGTGTCTCCTCCAATAAGTTTCCTTGAAGGCTTTTGTTTGCACATAGCTCAGTGACTGACACGTAGTCACCACTTAATAAAATCTTGTTGTTTGATTGTACCCAGACTTCTGTGGCAAGACGTTCCAAGGCCAGATTTTCACCATCCCTAGAGCTGGTATGACCAATTAACCACAGGACTTCCTTTGCTCAATATCCCTGTTTAGAAACATATATCAGGGAGTCCTGTGAAAGAAGTTTATTCTGCCAGGGTCAGGCTATATTAATATAATACTGTGAAATGTATGAAGTATTTTCCTTATAGAAAATAACGAAGTACATGTATTATGTCTTTTTGAGGTTGGCAGAGGTTTGGTGATGTGTCCGAGGTCATGTAACCTATTCGTGGCAGAGCCAGGAACGAAAGCTTGTCCTTGTAATTTCTAATCTGGGCCTATTTCCAGTAAAACACGCTCCCAAAAATGAATTATCTTGCTTATGTCATTATATGATTGACGGGTGGGGGTTCTACCTTCACCAACATCATTGAAAGAATCCCTTTCTGACCTTCATGTGTCCCCAACACAAATAAGCATCCATTTATGTAGGATCCTGCAAAGTCATATCTTTGGAGAATTCACTGCAGTCAGATTTCCCTGCTTTGCCAAAAGTCAGCCAGGTCAGTATTTCCTAAGCTGATCTGGTCATATAGATCATTGTTTTTAAAATCTCTCAGGGGCCCTGCTGGCCCCTTGCCAAGACTCCAGTGGACAAACCTAATCTGCATGCACATTTGCATGAATCTGCATGCGCCTTTTGCAAGTGATCAATGTAAGTATATATTTAGTCTCCCTTTCTTTATATCATTTGACTAAATTTATCTTCTCTCACTCTCTCTCTCTCTCTCTCTCTCTCTTCTTTCCCCCACATTAGGATGCCCTTGCTTTCCCTATTACTAAGTGGCAATTCCTCTATCTGATAGGCTTATTCCACTGTGCCTCCACCCATCCCCTTCTTTTCTATTCCCCAATAGGAAATATCAAGAACCTGATGCTTTTATGACCTTTGAGGTACTTACCATAGGCCTGGGACTACCCTCTGCTTCTTTCATAGGATCATGGATTTAGACCTGGAAGGTACCTTTAATGCCATTTAGTCTAACCCTACATTTTACATATGGGGAAACTGAACTTAGCATTGGTTAGTTGCTTGACCAAGGTCATAGGTAATAATAAGCAGAAGTGGGCTTTGAACTCAAGAATCCTATATTCTTTCCATCGAATCACAAAGCCTCTCTGCCATGACTTGCCATGACTTGAGACTCTAGGATCCTACTTCTCATTGCTAGATCTAGTGGCCAAAATGCCAAGGAGCTCAACATGGTAGCCAGGAACCTTGAGAGCTCTCGGGAGGCAGTTAGTCACTTTTTTTTTTTCCATAGAAGTCAAGAGCCATACCAATAGGGAAGCTTATCTTAGGAATGAAATCTCGTCAGAAGTTAGGTCAAGATTATAGAATTTTAGAGCTAGAAGCAATTGAAGACATCATCTTATCTTACCATTTCAGATGATGAATCCAAGAAACTGAGCCCAAGGAAAGTGAACTACTAGGTCCCACAATTAATACACATTAGAGCCTGGGATAAGAATTTGTCCCCTGATAACCAAAAAACAAGAAGACTTCTTGTTCAGGGTCGTTTCTACTATGCCATGCTGGGTCCTTCATTTTTTCCCAGCATTTCAGCTTTTCCCCGTGGGGTTGTGGATTTAAATTGGATTTTTTTTTGTTCTTATTTTTAAGCAGTCAATTCTACACGTATTGTGTGCATGTGTGTGGGTGATGGGGAGGGAGGGTGCTGTACTCAACATTACAGATGCAACAACATTAGGCAAAGATCCTTGCTCCTGGGGAGATTTTGAGGAGCATCCCAGCTGTCTTTCTATCTCTGTTCTGGCCATTGAGGGTACACTTCTGTGCTGCCCTGTGCTATATTCTCCCATTCCCTTACAGAGAGCCAGGGAGAGAAACAAAGTGGTGGGGAGGGTGAGGGAAAGGGACCAAGGTGTTTGAAATGAAAGTGAGCTTAACCTTCAAGCTCATCATTTTTCAGCATCATTATTTCACTTGTTCATTCTCTGCATTTCCAGAACTGCTGAGTAAGTGGCCAAGAAATCCTTTGAAAAATGCACAAGGCTACTCCTCCCCTCCCTCAGCAAACACCACCTCCCTGCCCTGCTGCCTCTAATGTTTGCTGATGACTTCTTTCCCCTTCATCATGCTAGCGAATGAACTGCTGGTCTCCCCAACTGGGCTTTAGTTGCAAATAAAGCCAAGTCAATAACCACAGAGAGATGCAGAGTCAGCCCACATGACCAGAGGAACTTACTGGGCAAATCCTATGCTCCCATCACCAGGTTAGAGGTGATACAAAGATACAGGGCTTCCTTTCCCAATGCTCATCCAGGTATGCTCTAATGTAGGAGTGTGTGTGTGTGTGTGTGTATGTATGTGTGTGATCACATATCCTTGTCAAAACACACTTTTAGCATGGGGTAGTGAATAGAATGCTGATATTCTAGTCAGGAAGACATGGGATCAAATCCAAACTCTGACCTTAGTAACTAGGTGACCCTGGGCAGGTCATTTAATCTCTGGGAGATTCAGTTTGATCATTGTAAAAAGAGAGTTATATTAGATCATCTTCCAGCTCTAAATCTGTAATCCTCTGTATCTATGACCTTGAAACTTCTTTGATTTTTATCCTGAGGAAGGGGAGAAAGTGTGTCATAAATCCATGATATTTTCCTTTTCAGTAGAGGCAAGAGAGGTACATTACTTAAAGAAT
This sequence comes from Trichosurus vulpecula, assembly GCF_011100635.1. Taxonomy (NCBI): domain Eukaryota; kingdom Metazoa; phylum Chordata; class Mammalia; order Diprotodontia; family Phalangeridae; genus Trichosurus; species Trichosurus vulpecula. Next base: position 172,861,154 of record NC_050574.1, read on the forward strand.
CCAAAGACATTCATGAGACCAAAGGGCTGATTTCTACTGGGTAGGAGAAAAACACTGAACTGGGAGTCAAAATTTTCTACGCCAGTAGAATTTAAGCTTCTTGAAGGCAGGGACTCTTTTCCATTGTCTTTACAATCTCCAGTGCCTTACATGTAGTAGGCACTTAATTAATGCTTGTTGGTTCAGTTTGGATTGGACCTGGGTTCAGTGCCAGATTTACCACTAACTAGCTGTATGACCCTGAGCAAACTGGTTAACCCTCTACATGCCCTAGTATCCTCATCTATAAATAGATGAAGGTGGACTAGACTTACAGAGGTATCAAACTCAGGCTGCAAAATTCTATGTAGCAGGGAACTAGATTAAAATATAATTGGGAAATGTTTAACAAAAATATGCAAAAAATACAATAGAAAATAGATAATGTTAGTTTGTGATTTTTTAAGTTAACATTCAGCTTCATCTGCTTCTACTTTCTCTAAAGGACCTCTAAGGTTTCTTTTGGCATTATGGTTCCACATTATTTTATTTTCTCAAAGGACCCCTCAATGTTGCCCCCTCCAACCCCCCTACACACATATACTACCATCATTATCACTACCACATCACGCAACAAACATCTCATACACAGACATACACATTCAACGTTAGTTTATCTTCATGGTGACTTCTACCTACTTGGTGAACTGATCACCACAAATAATGAAATATCATTCTTTCCACCAAGAGTTCCACATTTTTAAATATGAGAAAGGAAAAACTGCATTTTCTCCTCCGGCACCAATAGAGCAAAGCCCACACATTCCTCTGGCTGCAGGCAGAATTTTGATGGTGTTTTATTTTGGGATAGAGAACATTTTAGTGCTAATAAGGTAACCTACTCTGCGGAAGTTAGAAGACTGGATTTTCTTGGCCTAGTAAAGAAAGTTAAATTTCATTAGCTAGGAAGATGTTATCAAATGAGATAAAAGTTATTAAACCTTTAGCACAGTGCCTGGCTCAGAGAAGGTACTATCTAAATACTGTAATTATTATTTATTATTATCATTATTACTGCTACTACTACTACTACTACTACTACTATGTTTTAGAGTTGGTAGGAATTGAGGAAAGAGGTCCTTAGATCAGACGAAATCTCATAGTTATATGTAACCCTTTTGTGAGTTGGATAAAAACTTAATTGTGGGAAAAATAAATAATTCTTTAGCTTTAGCAGTGCATGGCATGATAGAGGACTCAGTAGGAGAGTGGAGCAGGTGTATTTGTATTTTTTGGCATGTGCTTGATGGGCTTCAGGCAGCCGGCTTGGAGCCATGACAGTCTGCCACGTGAAATGTCCATTGTCTGATGTTCGTCTTCTCCTGAGCAGTCCTTCTTAATGTCAGGAACTGGAAATGGCCACTCCTTTTACCAGCTGGACCCAGATTCTCATGCCACATTTAGGTATTTGAAACACAGCATAGCCAAAAAAATCCAAAAGATTTTTAATCTAGGAATTAATCAGGTCAGAATTTCATTTTGCCAATGAACTGAAAGATGTGACCTATAAATCCAATCCCTCTGGGCATTCTATAACTATGCTGGAGACATTTATGTGAGGAAGCAAGTCCTAGGGTCACTGGCTAAAATTTTGGGCACTGGGATGAATTTTATGTTATTTTATTGCTTAGCCCATTTCAAGTATCTAGACTTCCTCCTTACCCTCTCTTCATCCCCCACCTTCATCGCTGGACCTATGATTTATTTTATTGTCATTCATCCAGGTGAGGAAATATCCTTTACTAAGGTGATCAGCACTGGCTTGCAATTTATAATCATAGAGGGCAAAGAAAGAGTGATTTTCCCAGGGTCACATGGCCAGAATGGGCCAAAATAGGATTCAAAAATAGGTCTTCCTGACTCCAAAGCCAAGTTTCTATCTACTGTGCCATTGCAGCTACTCAGCATATCAGTATGGTAACCAGAATGGGGATTGTGAAAGACTCTTAAAAAAAATAAAGTCAAAGAATCATGAGTGGGAAGGTCCCTCAAAGGACTTTTGGTATGTCCTGCTGTCTCCAGTCAGGACTGAATATATTAACCTATCAAATTCCAGGAGCCTGGAGTCAATTTATGTTCTTAAAACCTTTGAGGAAAAGGAAGTACAGTTATCCCTTCTATATCACAACTTTCCTCATTGCAACTTTCCCCATTAAGGTTTAAATATATTGTAGGTTGATATAAAAAATAAAATGGGAATTTGGGGAGTTTTGTGGAAGTTACAGACAACAGGTGAAGGGCAGCAGACAACATAGAGCCTATCACCAAATACTTAATCAAAATTTTTCAAGGTATTGTAAACAACCCACAAAAGAAAAAGAAAAAAAAAATCAGACTTCTTCTCTGGTATGATAGGAGGGCCAAAAAATTTTACACAGATTTTCCAGATCATGGGGGTGCCATGTCCCTAACCCCCTGTGATGTAGAAGGGATAACTGTACAGTTGGAACAACCTGTGCCATTAGGAAGTTCTACTTTGTGCCTCTCTTAAATCTCTCCTATAATGTGAGCCTTTTGGGAAAGGAGCCAAAAAGGAAACTTGGTGGAGCAGCTGGGACCCTTCCGGGGAATTTAGTTACAGATTTCATTTTCTCTTTTAATAGGATCTTATTTGAATTATTGGCTATTGAGAAGGTTCAAATCTCTGACCAAGGAGAAATTTTCCATCCATTTTTTCCATCCAGACAGCTTGCGGGTTTGTCCCAAAGTTCAGCTGGGAGGTAGTGAGGGAGCTTGCGACTTTCTCCGGCCTCCTTTGCCACATGACTAGACTGATGGAGACCTTTAAATGTCAACAAAGCAATTTTGAATGGAATACAGAGCTCAATGGGAAGCTGGTACCAGGCCTCTTATGTTAGAGGAATCATATGAACCAAATGGCATGTTCCATTCCAGCTGCGGCATTCTGTATGGGCTGGAGCCAGAGCCTGCTGCAGGCGTTATCAGTGAGGAAACATCGAGTTGCAGTAATACAGGCTGGAAGCTATCTGTGCAGATCTCTATCTTAGTGGCAGAGGTCTGACACTACCTCCAGATACCCAAATCCCCTTTTGTTTCCCATCTCCCACTCGAGGAGGTGGTAGCTGTGCTCTCAAAGACTGATCTGGAAAAGAATGGGGCCAGCAGAAGCAGGGATAAAACATGCAGGCATTCAAAGCTGGTTAATGTTGATGGGGGTGGGCTTGGAGATTATGGTGCAAGGTTGCCCCCCCCTCCCCCAGTTACCTGGTCTACCAATTTAGACACCAGAATGTGATTTTTTTCCTCGTCTCTTGTACAAAGCCAAATGCTTGCTTCCTGGCAGAAGCTGTTTGCAGAGGTTAGAAGAAATGAAGCCGAAATAGAGATTTCCCTGCTTAGTCTATTGATTCTCTATTAAATTGCAAGAAAGGAAAACAAATCACCAAGGTCTGGCCCAGCCGTCTGCCAGGGTGTGTGTTTTATGTATGTGTGGGCATGCGGATGTACTTGTGGAGCACATAGGTAACACCTCAGCATGTACAGTACTGAATCCTCCTTCACAGTACAGTCTGAGAAAACTCTCATGAGCCCTCAGACCTGGGAGATCACACTGTTCAGTCCTGTAGAGCCAAGTGCCAAAGGAATGAACACATGAAGCCTGCCTGTTGACAGAGATCTGTAGGTATTTTGCTCAGTCATGGGGAAGCGGGTAGGTAGGGAGTGGATGGCATTTTCCTCTAACTCTTCTGAGTAATACCTAATATTTGTTTGCAAAGCACCTTATATATGCAATCTTGGTAGAGCCCCACAATGACCCTGTGAAATAGCTGATACAGGTGTTATGAGCTTCAGTTGACAGATGAGGAAACAAAGGATAGCTCAGGAAGTGAAGTGATTATGGGCTACCTAGCTACTATCAGGAGCAGCTCGTCCTGGCTAAATAATGCATCTTGGCTCAATATAAACACACACACACACAATGATTTCAAATTCTATCTCTGATCCTCTGTGTGTGTTTGTGTGTGTGTACAAGTGAGAGAGACAGAGAGAGAGAGAGGTTAAATCACTTAACCTCTATAGGCTTCAGTTTCCTTACCTGTAAAAGGCAGAGGTTAGACTAGATGGCCTCTGAGGTCCTTCCCAGCTTTAGATATATGACCCTATGTTTTATCAATCAATAAACATTTATTAAGCAACCAGTATGTGCCAGGCACTGTGCTAAACAAGCACTGTATCCCTTCATGCCTAGATGAGTGCACTACTTTAGCCCTTATGCCAAGCTCCCTCTCAGGATTCTATCAGAGGATGCCCTCACTCACCTTTCTTTGCCCTTTATGTGTAACACCCTAATGAGCAAGGCATGTGCTAATCCCTAACATAGTCGGCCTGCTTACAGCATCAGATGCTGCTTTCTTTTCTTAGATCTGTACCCCATTTTCATTCACATATCAGCAGCAGGAGACCACCCTACTTCCCTTCCTCATCAACACTTAGCTTCCTCCTGAGCCATCCAAGGCTTCATCCCTTCACCATTTGAGAAGCCAGTTTTTAAGTACTTAGGTGAACGGCTGCAGGACTGGACAGGCCCAGGAGATGCAGTCCAGAAAGCCAAGCTTTCTGTAGTAGTCGATTATTTTCTTCCTTGTTCAATTTATTTATTTGTTATTTGTCAATCAAAAAGCTTTTACTAAGTGCCTGCTATGAACTGGGCACTGTCCTTGGTGGTGGGGAAACAAATACAGAAAAAGAAATGGCCCTCGATGGGGCTTACATCCGTTGAGACAGAATGTGCATTTACGTAAGGATATCTACAAAGCAGGCATAAGGTAACCTTTGATGGGAAGGCCCTAGCAGCTGACAGGACCAGAGGTCCTGCAGCAGAGAGCAGCCCTCGGAGCTGAGTCCTAAAGGAAGCCTCGGTCACTGAAAGTACAGGGCAAATATAAAATCTTTAGCCTGTTAGCAAGGATAACAGTCAACTGGTCAAATCAGCTTTGCCCAATTCTCTCGTGTACTTCCAAACACCTTCCCCATCTTCCCCTGTCCAATATCCTTGAGAAGAGGCATGCCACTTCATTGCATTTCCTCCTCTTCACTCTCACTCCCAATGGTCCTTCTGTCTGAGCCTGCAGTCTATTAGATTAGAAACTCCTCAAGGACAGGAAGAATGTCTTCTTCCATCTTTTCTATCCTCAGAGCCCAGCACAACGCCTTGCAATACTACACTTTCAGTAGATTTTTTTTTTTAATTTGAATTGAATTGCAGTCTTTCCATCTATTCTGTTCCTCTCATCTCCCTGGAGCGGAGCCTGCCATCCTGTGTCGAATGTAAGATGAGCTTGAAGCTCGGGGAGGAAGCCACCTGGCAGGAGGAGACAGACACCCAGCACGCTAATTGCTACATCTTTCGCTTCTAGAAATCTGGGCTTTCTCTGATAGAAAAAAGTGTGCTTGCTGATGAGTTATTAATTCGTCAGGCTGCAGTCACTCTCTCGCTCCCTTGTTCAGGGGCAGGTCTGTCTGCAGCTGCTACACAAACTTGAGCTCAGTGACACAGCCAGCTCTGGGTCTGAGTGACCTAAGGATTTTGTCTAAACCCTCTCTGACAGGGTGACAAGTCCATCAGATGAAGAAGCTGGACATGAGCAAGGTCTAGGGAGGATCTTGCCCTTTGCTGCATGTTTACTAAGGCCTCTTCTTCCTTCTGGGATAGTCAGACTGTTATCCTGGCTGGAGGCAAAGGGAAGGGGTATCCCTTAGATGATCTCTCCCCAGGTTCTTCCTAATGTGGGGTTTCTTGATCGTTCGACCTGTTTTCTACAAGGATTCTTTCCTTGAAACCCAGACTCCTCCAGACAGTCTTCCCAGAGCAGGCATTTAATTAGGTCTCATCTATAGGAAGTTATTGCACGAATGAGATAAATTCTACATAGGTCAGGATTTGGATGCTCTTAGCAAATTCCCCTCGCCTCTCTCCCCAGCCCCCAGGGAGCCTTTCCTCTTTCCTATTTCACTCAGGTTCTTCTGTGTCATCCTTTCACAGTTCCTGTGTTCAGCCTCCGATTACACAAAACAGCCACTGCCGGATGACTAACCTAAACATTGTTATTAAGAACTACCCACCTCAGTCTCTGCAAAATGCATATTGAGCATCGCGCGCTTATTTGGTGTTAGCTATTTCATTGTTCTTATGAATACACATGAGGATACAAGTGGCTGCATCACTAATGAAGCTCTGTGCTTCTAAACACAAAGCTTCTCCCATGCTTCCTGAGGGAATTCAAAGCACTTTTAACTGCCCTTCTGCTCTAGAACTAGGGCAGAATAAGAAAGCCAGAAAAAGTTGAAGAAGCAGCTTTTATTTCCCTATCAGTCCCACATCTCTAGCTGCCTGCATCCATCCACCTGGATGACACTGCAGACACCTAAAATTCAACATCCTTGTAAGTAAATGCATCACTGCTGCAGCCCCCACCCCACCCCACCCCAAAGTGCCCCTCTTCCAAATGTGTCTGTTTCTGCCGATGGTGATGCCAGCTTTCCAGCCAACCGGGCTTGAAAATGTCTGAATCATCTTAGACTCTTTTTTCTCCCTCCATTCCTACATCTGAGCAGGTGCTAAGTCTTGCCAATTCTATGACCACAATAATCTCTTGCACTGGCTCCCTCCCCTCCACTCACATAATCACCACTCCAGATAAGGCCCTCATTATTACACTCCTGGTCGATTCTAATAGCCTCATAACTAGTCTTCCTGTCCTAGTCTCTCACTTCTCCAATCTATCTTTGACAAAGTTGCTTTTAAAAATATTTTTGTACCTTAGTTTGATTTCTTGCTACTCCTTCTGGGTGGGCAGTGCTCCAATGCCTTCCACAGGGCAACTGTGTAAGCTACAAGAGGGCAGTGGATCTTTTAAGATGAAACCAGCTTCTTCTACCTTTAATATCTTCTTAATGCTTAGGTACATGTTTTGTTCTTGCTCAGAACCTTCTGTGGTTTCCCAGTGTGTGTGCCAATGGAAGTGGCCCAGAATTTGACTCCAACCTCTCTCTCCAACCTTGTTTCATTCTCCCTCCCCTTCATATATACTCCAGCCAGGCTGGCCCATTGTGATCTCCCATCACTCTCTCTTGCACTTGTGCAGACCGTCTCCCATTCTTAGAAGGTATTTCTCTCCTTGTCTCTGCTGCTTGAAATCATTCTCTCTCTTCAGTGTCCACTTTAGGTGCCGCTTCCCACAAGAAGTCTTCCTGGATCATTTCCAGTCGAAGGACTCTCTTTTCATATTTCTTATGGTACTTTCCCCAAATGATCCCTTTTCTCCTCCCCATATTCAACTTTGTACCACATATATTTGCATCAGCTCTTTTTTACCTAACATTTGCAAGCACAGTGGAGGAGGGGGATGTATTATTGGGTGATGTTTAAAAAGTTCTAGAGACATAATTTCTGGGTAATTAATTAGTCATGTTACTAATAATGCCAGCATTTTTAATAGTTGGTCAGTGGTGCTCTTGAATGCCAAAGACAATCATGGCTGTGGGCTCATACATAGCTTATATTTCCTGGAAAAAGGGATGTTCCTGAGAGTGGCAATCAACACCAAGTGGTTAATGAAGTGAGATAATGAATATTACAAGGAGGAGCAGAGAGTGACATCATGTCATTCTTGGATGGAGACACTATCCCTATTCCCAGACCACCCTAGCCTTGGGCAATATAGACCAGGGGTGGGAAACCTGTGGCCTCCAGGCCACATGTGGCCCCCTAGGTCCTCAAGTGGGGCCCTTTGACTGAATCTGAATTTCAGGGAACAAATCCCCTCAGGGCCCCACTTGAGGACCTAGAGGGCCTCTTGTGGCCTCCAGACCAAAGGTTCCCCACCCCTGGTCTAAACAAAAGGATCTATCTTTACCCAAGCTTGATTGAGTGGAATTCATCTTAGATTAGAGATTCCTTGTAAGGTTGGGTAGGGACTGATAGAGGAGAAAGCTAGTTCAGCCTTCAGAGACTAAGATTTTGAAATGAGGACTTCAGAAAACTGAAAAACTCTGGATCTATCCAAATCATTGGTTATTAATAATCAGTTGTTATCTTTCTATTTAGGGCCACCATAGCACAGTGGAGAGAAAGCTGAGCTTGAAGCCAAAAGGCCTGTGTTCAAGTGTTGCTTCTGACACATTCTGGCTATGTGACTCTGGGAAAGTACTTTAACCTCTTCGTTCTCTAGGGAGCTTTCTTAGAATATAAGTGGCAGAGAAGGCGCTGACCTGCATTGGAAAAAAGAGGTTCCTCATCTGGGATTTTCTTATATGAATGAAATCACAGCCATAGTTCCTATACCAAGCACTTAGCACTAGCGTGTATTAAGTACTTAATAAAAGTTTCATATAATTGAATTTGAATCAGAGGACTGGAAGAAACTCAAGAGCTCTTAACTCCAGTATCTTGATTTAACTTTTAGACATGGTACAGAAATATTCTGAGTCATCTACTTGGGAAGGTGAGAAGGGCTTTTTCTGAAATTACCAAGAGATAGGACTGGCTGGACTTTTGGTAAATCATTCTGGGTGTTGGGGGAAAGCAATGTTGTTTATAAGTTAAATCAGCATCAGCCATGCAAAAATACATGCAGCCTTCTTTGTGTAGCATGGCTTAGATTTATTCCTGTACCCATCCTCACCAACAGATATCCCTCATCTATAGCTCTGTGACTTTGTGCCTAGTTGACTCTCCACATAAGGCTCCCCACCTTCAGCCTCTTCCCCCATCCAATCTGTCCTGAATGCTATTGCCAAAAATACGTTGTGTGATTGCCAGTTTAACCATCTCCTCCTGCCATGGTAACTTATTTCCCTATTGGAGTCAATTCAGCCTTCTGACAGTATGATCCTTCATGATTTTTTTTTTGGGGGGGTCACAATTGCCACCCATTTCTCTGTCTCTAGGACATACTTATTAATAATTTTTTTTTAAAGTCCTTGGCCTACTCATTAGAAGCTCTCTAGCCTGCCCTACCTCCCAGGATTTGGAAAGCAATACTATATTAGACTCTCTAGTAGGAAGTTCTTAACCTTTTTTGTGTCATAGACCCCTTACACACTTCTCAGAATAATATTTTTAAGTGTACAAAATAAAATATTTATGCTACTAAGGAAGCCAATTATATTGAGATATGGTTATCAAAACACTTTTTTTAAAAGTTCACAGACTTCCTTCCAGGTTAAGAATCCCTGCTAGTGGTATCTGGAAGTCAGGACTGATAATTAGAGCTCTTCCACTAATTCTGTGTGACCTTGGCAAGTTCCTTAACTTTTCTTTGTATCATTCCTGAAAGGTGAAATAGAATTAACTTATTTATTAATGTTAAAAAGTGGTCAAAACAACTTTGCCTGGTGGAAAATGTTAAAGAAAAAAAAAAACTTCCAGTAAAGTAGGAACATCCATTCTGGAGTCCATTCTTAAACAGACTTAATTACTTTTTGATGAAGGGTGGAGAGATTCTTCTGGTGAATATTTATCTTCATGATAAAGTCTTCCTTTCAGAAAGAAACAACCCTGCCTGAGGGTTTTTAGTATGCTAATGACCCAATCTAGAGAATGTGTTTAAGGCAAAGGAGCCACGGGCTCCCCAAATGTGCCTGAAGTTTGGGGAGAGGGTGGTGAAAGGTGAAAGAAAATAGCTGTTAGCCTGAGATTTTCAAAAAGAAGAGCATTAATTGCTGACTACTTCTGAACATACCAGTCATTCAGAAAGAACTTGTCATATCAACTCTGCCATTCATTTCATGGGCAAATCTTAGGATGTCAGCATCCCCAGAGCTGACAATGGCCTCCAAAGATCAAAGGATGGTAAATTTATAATAAAAAAGAAACCAAAGAGTCCATTTAGCCCAAACCTCTTCATTTTATAGGCAAGAAAATTGAAGGACAAAGAACCTTCTCAGAGATAGCTAATGACAGAGACAAGATTTGAACTGAAACCCTCAGATTTCAAAGCCCACCTTTCTTTCCATTGTGATATACTGCCTCCCTGCCCCACCCCAAAATTAAAAATTAAAAAATGTAGAAATGCATAGTCTGGGAACTGAATTGTTTGAAGGGTCACTATGCTCATCTCTTTTCCACCAAAAGATGAACTATTCCATGAAATTGCTTCCAGAAAATAAAGAACCTAGGGCACTTGGGTTCTTTTATTGTGGTTGTTTGCCCTTTGTTCTCCAAGAGGACTAATGACATCAGGAAGGTGATATCTTGGCTATCAAGTAAATTGGATTTAAGTGAGGCAGTGTTGTACAGTCACCAACCTCTCTCCTCAGGAGTCATTTGGGTCCAGTGGCAAGATATATATCAGCATGACTGTAGATGGCCCCAATGCAGTGGGATATGTTGGCCTTTTTAAACTAAGGTGAAGATTCTTTTAGATATTTGTTCTAATTAGAAAATCTCACAAATTCCCAAGAGGGTGTGGTGTGTTCCTTGTAGTCTCATTACCTTGGCAGAGAAGAAGTGGCGTCTAAATCCTTTTGCCTATGATTTAACCCCATTTGTTCACATGACACATTTTTATCTAAGGTGGTGAATAGAGCACTGGTTCAGGAGTCAGGAGTTCTAGTACTAAATTCCAATTTCCGTATTTGCAGCCTGTCTGACCTTGGGCCAATCACATCACCTCCATAGGCCTCAGCTGCCACATCTTTAACATAGGAGTAGAGAGTTGGAGTAAATGATCTCATAGGACCCCTCCAGCTCTAAATCTATCCAGCTATGAATCTGTGTGGGTATGTTTTACCAAATGCATACAATCAGATTTCAAACTCAAAGTCATAGACTAACTATATCTTTTCTTTCTAAGGTATCCACCCAATTCCTTATTTCCCACACTACACCATAATGGGTACTGTAATACTTTCCTTCCCATAAGCAAGTTAGCTCCCAGGGCCTTGTGAAGGAGCAGGGTCACCCACTCCATTTCCAAACGAGAGAGAATCAGACCTGCCTTCCTCACTCAGGAACTTACAAAAATTCTTAGGATGTTATTCTCAAGAAAATGATACCAATAATTAAACTTTCATTCTTGAATGTCTCTAGAATTTGCCTCTTACCCTCATCCCTGTGCAAATTGTGGGTAATCTGCCCCTCCCCCATCCTATACATATTGTAATCAAACAACCACTGAATCTCAGAGTTGGAAAGGATATCAGAGACACTTAGTAGCTGTATGACTCTGAGCAAGTCACTTAAGCTGTGTCTGCCTCAGTTTCCTCAACTGCAAAATGGGGTTAATATAAGCGCCTTCCTCCCAGGGGCGTTGTGAGGATCAGATGAGATGTTTGTAAAAAGCACAGTGCCTGCCACATAGTAGGTACTTAATAAATGTTGCCTGCCACACAGTAGGTACTTAATAAATGTTTCCTCCCTCCCTTCCTTCCTTCCTTCCTTCCTTCCTTCCTTCCTTCCTTCCTTCCTTCCTTCCTTCTTTCCTTCTATCATTCCTCTGTCCCTCCTTTCCTTCTCCCCTTCCTTCCAAAATCCCACAAAATTTTTCAGTTGAATTTCTGTTTCTATTCACACATCTGGTTTCTTCTTCTACTTTTAACAGTGACTTTTAAACCCTACTCTAACAAGCTTGCTTTTATTTGCATTAAAATTCATCTTATTGGATCTGGCTCAAGTCATGATCGTTTATGCCTTTTCATCCTGTCTAATTCTTGTCCAGATTTTCCCATTGGTACTTCATAGTGATCCTCTCTGAAATACTTGATTTCTTCCCCTTTCCTTTGTTATATTTCATGAGTATTAGTGGGCTGTCTCTTAACATTAGATCTTGCTACATGAATAGTCCACCTCCTTTTTCAGTCTCATATATACTGAATGATGTGCCTTACATTGTACCTTACACACAAATCATTAGTGGGAAGATGCTACAACTTAATTATACCTACCAGGCATCTCTCCATCGGCCTTTGAGTCATCTTCAACTTTTAATGTGGCAATATGGTACTCCAAGATTCACAAACATAGCATCAATGAGAAAACATTTGTGTTAAAAATAGGCTCTTGGATTAGGGAGAAACATGGATTATCCCAAATGCAAAGTAGACTGCTCTCTTCCCTTCATTCAATTTTGAACTTAACTCATTTTCTTTCTGCCATGCCTGCCCTAGAAAAAGAAATGTAGTGACGTACTAAGTCAAAGGAACTTAAGATTTTTTTTAAAGCTATGCTGTATTGGAGAAAAGGATGAAATCATGGAAGGTATACAGCTACTGCTTTAAGTAAATTAGATGAAGATGACAATATGGGAAGAAAGAGCTAGCTGCTCAGTACTTACATTGCTTCTTCTTTCTCTGTCAAAGAGAATGATTTTTTTTGTTAATGGAAAGAATGGAACTATATATATGTATATATGTATATACATATATATTTATATATTAGTATAGAAAGTTGATACTCAAGATAAGTAAAGAGACTGTATCAGTAAAGAGATGACAAGTGAACCTCTAAAAAAGGAAAAAGTGATTATAAAGAAGCTTCATCAAGAATAGTCAATGCTTGTTGTAACTGGCTTCCTGGGCTTGTGACTGAGAGGACTCGTTTCTCTGGATGACTGTTTAGATGGATTTTAGTAAATCATTTGACAAGTTTGTTCACGGTATTCTTGTGAAAAGATGAAGAGTTGTGGATTAGATAATAATTCAGTTAGGTAGATTTGGAACCACTTGTATGGCTGGACCTGAAGAGTTGTCACTAATGTCTCAATGTCAACTTGGAAGGAGGAGAGAAGGGGAGTGCCCCAGGGATTTCTGCCTGGCCCTGTGCTGTTTGACATTTTTATCAATGACTTGGATAAAAGCATAAATGGCATGCTTATCAAATTTGCAGATGGCACAAAGCTGGAAGGGATAGCTAACACACTGAATAACAGAGTCAGAATTCAAAAAAGACCTTGACAGGCTAGAATATTGGACTGAATCTAATAAGATGAAATTTATTAGACATAAATGTAATGTCTTAAACTTGGATTGAAAAAAATCTACTTCATAAGAAAAAGATGTTTGAGTGTATAGGCTAATTTTTATAGCTGTCCTCTCTGCTGCTTTTTGATCTTTCCCCCCATCTTTTTGTTGCTTTGCCTCCCTCAGATAGCTTGTAAAAAGCACCATAAGCTTCCAAGATTATATCATCTCCAGCATGGATTTCTATGTTGTGTTCTTTGTCGAGTGCACCTGTTCTCTCTGACTTTTTCTGCTAGAATGCCATTTCGGTATGAGGTGTTAGGGTCCAAATGAAGTGGTGGGTCCATTGGCACTGCTAACGGAACTAGATTGTTATAGATTGGCATAGACTACTAGAACCAGGAAAAGGGTTCTGGTATAGTCAAGGTTTATTTAGGTCAGAAAGTAATCTTGTATGGAATCCAAAAAAAATGACCCGATCAAAAATGATGAGAGATGGAGAACAAGACAGTGCTATAGAGTGCCCAAGTAAGTAAAAGAGAAAAAAAATAAGTTATGATAGTACAGGATATTCATGAATATTAATCGCAACAGGTTACAGTCATTCAGAAATCAACATATTGAGGGTTAGGCTAATGGTGTCAAAATAAGAATCTTGATGAATCAGTGTCAGAAAAGAAACCAAGGTCTGAACATCCAGGTGGCAGAATCACATCTCCAGGACAATAAAGAATAGGAAATGGTCCATAGAGACTTCAACAAAAGGATGCCTTCTCTTCCCAGAGCACTTTACTGAGACTAATTCTCATAGTCTTCTAATGACCAGCCAGGATTGAGAAGGATTTTCATCGAGATAACTGCATGGTTCTCAACAATGCATACTTACTGAATACAAATGCCAAGAGAGAACAGCTGACCACTGGCTACTAGAAGCTGGGGTTCTCTTAATTTTGAAATTGATGAACTTGCGCAGATCTTGTCAGTATCCTGATAGGATCTTTTTGAATATAGGAAGAGAGACAAGTCTCAATTGCACACAAAGAAATAGTAACTAACCTTGGCACCTCCATTGCATGTCTTGCCTAAGTAAGGATTCTCCATGTCCCTAGCATTTCCACTGGGCTCCTGGATGGATGGTCTTCAGTTGGCAGGCTGCTTAGGAAACCAGCCCTGTCCAATGCCTTCTCGATTTCACACTTAGAGCAGAGTAGAATGAGCTCAAAGCCGCTGCACAAATAAACTCTAATGACTTTCTTCCTGCATTTACATTATTAGGGGGTTCGTTTGACTGGCATTATGATGATAAATGAAAAATGCTTTGCCCCATTACATCAGGGACTAATGCAAAGTGGAAAGAATTTCTACTCAATTTTTTTTAAGGAAGAAAGAAAAAGGAGAGAGAAAATAGCAGATGGGAAGGCAATTGGCTCCTGGTGTCCTGCTAAGTTATTTGCATACAGTCAGCTGTGGAGGCTGTCAGGAGAGTGATGCTACACCAACTCTCCTCCCAGGACTGAGGTTGAGCATGGCCATTTCGTCTTCTCTGAGAGCTATGTCAATCAGAAGTCTCACTAATGCTGTAGTCCTGTAAGGCAGCATGGATCATTTATACCCATTTGACAGGCAGGTGGACTGAGGCTGAACATACCCTATATGAATCAATGGTACCCAAATCTATGCCAATGAGTAGTCAAAGCTGGAAATCTCTGTGAGCTTGGAATAAAGAGGTGGCATATTTTCATGGGTAGGAGATTGTCAAAGCTTTGCTGTCTATAGTGGGATAGTGGTGTTGTTGCATTCCTTGTGAGTTCTATGAAGAACTCTGGATTGTATCTGTTACGTCTGATATGGCTTTGTGTATTTCTCCATGTATAGCACAAAGTACTTTTCTCACAAAACCTGTCTGAAGTAGGTAGTTCAAGTACTATTCTCTTCATTTCTTCACATGCAGAAATGAAAGTTGGGAGGGGGTAAATTATTTACCACAATCAATCAGTAGATATGTATTAAGCACCTGTTGGGTCCTAGGCTCTGTGCTAAGTGTTGGAGATATAAAGAAAAAAGCTAAAGACAATTCCTGCCCTCAAGGACCTTACAATCTAATGAGGGAGACAACATACAAACAAATACATACAAAGCATATACACTAGACCTAAGAGCACATATTGGGGAGTATGGTGTAAGAAGACTGGAAAGGTAGGAGGAGCTAGGTTATGAAGGGCTTTGAATGACAAGCCAGCACTTTGTATTTGCTCCTGGAGGCAAGAGAGAGGCACTGGAGTATATTGAGTAGGGGCGTCTCAGGACTGGACCTTTGAAGTCGCAGATTTCAACCCAAATCTTTTGATGCCAAATCTGCTGGTCTCTGTCCTCTCTCTCTCCAGTTCATCACCATCACTACCACTACCATCACCATCATCAATATCATCATAGCAACAACAGACAGTTAAAAGATGGACAAAGCTTTACAAACAGCACCACCATAAAAGCACTAGCTGGAATTTACATAATGTGTTAAGTTTTACAAACCACTATGAATATATTATCTCATTTGATCCTCAGGACAATTTTGTGAGGTAGGTTAAAAATAAGGAAATTGAGGCTGAGAGACGTTAAGTGACTTTCCCAGGGTCACACAGCTGAGGAAGTATGTGAGGTAGTATTTGAACTCAGGTGTCCCTCCCTGACACCAAGTCCAATACTCAATTTACTGAGCTGCCTAGCTGCCCAACTTCATTTTTATCCTTGCAAGCCTTCAAAGGAGATATTATTATTATCCTTCTCTTACAAATGCAGAATTTGAGTGTGAGGAAAATTATGTGACTTGCCCAAGGTCACACAGCTAGTCTCTTAAGTGCAAATCAAATGCACATCTTCATGATTCAGAATTCGGTATCTTTTTACTATGCCTGTTTGTCTTAATTATGTTATCTCATGGCTCCTTATACCAAACCTCTGTTGTGGGGAGGTAAAGATGATTATCTCCCCCAAGAAATGGTGGGTTTCCTTCCATGTTGTTATTGATAGCTTGATGACAAAGAACCTACAATGATACAAAGGATTTTTCTTTGCGTGTTCAATAATGTGGTCCTATGCTTTCTCAAGGGTTTGCAGACTAACACAGTGTCAGGCCAAAAGTAACCCACCTAGTTTGCATGGGGAGTGTCCATCTGATTTCAGTTTCTAAGGGGCTGTTGGTGACAGGCTGTGGATTAAAAAAAAAAAACAATTAAATTTACTAAAGGTCTCCGGAATGGGATCTAATCTCCTCGGGGATCGGGCCAAAACAAGCAAACCAAAGAGCTGAGTTATCGATTGCTACATTTCAGCAGCCCCTAATCTGAAATGGAATCAGCAGAGACTGGGGCCCAGGGCCAGAGACCCCGATATCCATTCTCTCCTTGGCAGGAGGCCCTACCCGTGAGAGCAGGGTCTCCCTCGCGAATGGCTTTATTAGTAAGCAGGTGGCAGAGAACACAGATACAGCCACTGGGCCTTCTCAGGGCAAGGAAGGCAGAGGGAGACCTGGAATATTTTCTTAAGTTTAAAGTCAGTGAGCAAATTGAGTTCAGGAGGTCAACATTACTCCTCACCATTGCGACAGAGGCACCTAATCCGGTAGGCAGCGCTTTCCTCGGGTCTTTATATTTCCCTTTTATGAGGTGCTGTCACTCTATTATCTTCCTCCAAGTTGGTCTTTACCTCTTTGACCTATGGTGGTGGAGAGGGAGGAAGGTGAGTGGGATGCAGGCTAGATGGGGAAAGGAGAAACATGGGGACCTTGAATAAACTCAGGGTGGGCTGATCCTTCCTCTTAAGGCTGTGGCCGCAGCCAGGAGTCCCTCCAGGCTTCTTGCCCCAGGCAGGCAGGCTTCTTTGTCCTGAGGTAGGCTAACCACTCCTGAGAACGGGCAGTGATTTCTTAAAATGTCTACGAAATCCATGAAAGGCTCTAAACTATGTGCCTTAGCAAGCCAAAATGTAGTTTGTATCTGACGTGAAAGGTAACTAACACTTAGAGCCTTGTACAGTTGTTCTTGTTCAGTTATTTTCAGTCTTGTCCCACTCTTGGCGGAGATACTGGAGTAGTTTGCCATTTCTTTCTCCAGCTCATTTTACAGATGAGGAGACTGAGGCAAGCAGGGTTAAGTGACTTGCCCAGGGTCAAACAACTCCTAAGTGTCTGATGCTGATGAGCTGCTTGTGCTTGGACCCTAATTCTCACATCACATTTCCCCCTACCCTCTGGCTGGGTTCCTGTGCCTATGGCAGAATTCCAATTTCAGAACACATCTAGTTCTCAAACATATTCTTTCCCAGGCAGCCTCTCTCTAGCTAAAGGGCAGTGTGCCCCAAATTATCTCTCCTTCTTCCTCAGTAAGCAGCTATGCCCAATTATAGATTGATTCAGGGTGCTGATAATTGACTACACTAAGTCTAACATATATCTTAGACATAGACAAATGTATAATCCCTTACATTAATCTTGTCTAACAAGACACGTGATGAAATCCACCTGGATATTCCCAGTCAGCCATGAACTTTTGGTGACTTAGTGACATTTCACAGGCAAAACCACACCCCCGGTAGTCCCCCTGAGAGCTATTTCCCAAGGAACTCTGGGTAAGATACCTGTGCAGTAGATATAAAAAGTGCATGTTCCTTTAAGAAATGACCAACCCTTAATCATTCCTTGACTACTCCCTAATCCCACCCCAAAACACCTAATTGACAGACTTCATCCCTAAATCTTGTACTTAAACTTTCCCTGTAGCCCTGTATGGTTGCAGATTCCCTAAGAACTTTTGCCTGCTTTATTTATGTAAAGTGTAGTAAATCTTTGCCTCCTTGACTTAAAGAATGCTTGGGTGCGTGAACTCATTCCAGGTGGCCTTGCCTTGGGAATTTTGGTTTGGGATTTCTACATCCCTGGGTTCATTTCTCCCTCAACAATGCCAGATTTGAACTCAGGAAGATGAGTCCTCCTGACTCCAGGATAGAGCCCATCACTCTATCTACTGGGCTATCTCAATGCCCCTTGAAAACTTATAGCCTTATATAGCTGCATGCCAGTCCTAGTTCTGGCGCATACCAGCTGTGTGTCCCTAACCAAATCCCTTAACCTTTCTACTACAGAACAAACATATGCTGATCTGAATCAATTGAAGGGATTTCCTCCCTGGGAGTTCCCTGTAGAAATGCAATCACAGATTAGGTCTAAACCTACCCCCACACACACACACACACCAAACAACACATTTATAACTTTAAATACTTTTAAAATTTAATTTGTTTCATTAATTTAATAATAATTAATATTTAAATAAATAAATCTTTGAATATTACAGTACTTTACATACATTATCTCTTCACTCATACTAATAATTAAATATAAATATAAACAAAGCTCTCACTATGTGCCTGGCACTGCCCTAAGCAATCATTATCTCATCAGACCCTCACAACAGCTCTGCGAAGTAGGTGCTGTGACCATCCTCATTTTCCCCATGAGAAAACTGAGGCATACAGAGAAGTGACTTGCTCAGGGTCACACAGCTAGCAAGTGTCTGAGGCTAGATTTGATCTCAGGTCTTCTTGACTCTATGCCCAGTGCTCTATCCACTGCACCACCTAACTCCTTGAGGGCAGGGACTTGTCTCTTTTTTTCTTTGTGTATCCAAGCTTTGCATAGTTCCTGGAACACATTAAGGGTGTGCTAAATGCTCATTGGTTGGTTGGCCAATTGATTTGAACTTCGGGACAATCCAAAGTGGTATGTCCTGTAGGAATTACATAGATGATAAAAATCTTTATAAAGGGGAAAACCAAGGTCCAGAGAGGTTAAAAGACTTACCCATGGCTATATATCTAAGTGCCAGAGGCAGGGTTTGAATCCACATCTTCAGGACTCTAAGCCTAGCTTGCAATTTGCTTATTATACCATGTTGTCTCTCAGCAGTAGATGGCAGTTTGGGTGGGAAATGGAAATTCCACCTCCAGCTCCCCAGCAGGAAAGAAAGGGGCCTCTTGAATCTGTTGACTGGGGGTTGAATTCGTGAACTGCAGGTAGTTTAGAAAACTATATAGAAAACGAGCATTTCATGGTTGGGCTAAAGACTGAAAAATTTGAATCTTTGTTACTTTTTAAAATATGACGACGATGATGAGAAATTAATAATAAAATGCAAAGAACAACACAGACAAGATAAATAACTTTGTGCCTCAGATGGGGAAACAAATATTGGACTCTGGGAATAGAAAACCAGATCTCTCTGCATCTGTGACGGTTTCATGGACTCTAACTGAGCAGCTCTTAGATCTGGGAATCTATTATGTTGGTGAATGACTCAAAAGATGGCATTTCTAGAGACTGGCCGCGTTGCCCAGTGATTTCTTGCCCAAAAATAGATGATTGAAATGTGCTTGGCCAATAGGGTTGCAATACTAGAATAAAAGTATCTTGCATTTATATAACTTTTTTTTAATTATCAAGGCATTTTCGTATTAGTTTTTCTCATTTATCCTAATCACAATTCTCTGAAGTGGATAAAAACTAGGATTAAATTATTCCAGGGGGAACTAGGTGGTGCAATGTATAGAGTACTGGGCCTGGAATTAGGAAGACTCATCTTCATGAGTTCAAATCCAGCCTGATACTTACTAGCTGTATGACTCTGGGCAATTCACTTGACCCTGTTTTCCTCAGTTTCCTCACCTATAAAATGATGTGGAGAAGGAAATTGCAAGCCTCTCTAGTACCTTTGCCAAGAAAATCCTAATTTGGATTACAGTCAGACGTGACTGAAAGAACCAAACAATAACCACTTATTCCCACTTTACACATGAGAAAACTGAAGGCCAGAGAGATAAATACTTGCCCAAAGTCACACAGCTAATTAGCAGTAGAGCTAGGAATAGCCCCCCAGATTCCTGACTCAATCCACTGTTTTTTTCTATTAGAATTTGTCTATCTATTGGTAACAGAAATGGCCAGAAATGGAAGAAGTCATGGGAGACCAGAGAATGACAGTGGACAAAACTCTATGGAGAGGAAAACAGCAAGTTCATCCTGAAAGCCACATCCATTGTGACTGCATTGGATTTACTAACCATTCACGAATGTCGTGTGTCTTATCACAGACGCCCCCCAAGTGGCATGTGCACTGCTCTCTAACACTCACCAAGGTCTGGTATCTGCTGCTAAATATCAGCTTCTCAGGTCTCCAAATACACCCTGTCTCCCTGCCCACTGCACACCCAGTCCTCCTTGCAGGCTATGACAACCTGTTGCATCCCTTGCAGCATGCTGGGATAATCTGCATTCCCCAAATACTATCTCCCAGTAGGATCTTGCAGCCCGCTGCCCCTATGAGGCTCTTCTTCATCCTAATAGCCTGTCTCCCCACAGGCTATGGGAACCTGTTGCTGCCTCCATGTCCATATCTCCTCCACCTATTGAGCTGTCCCCTAAGGCGCCACAGTCTCCCACCCTGTGCCGCAGTGAGATATAGTATGGCAGTTCACATTAGCCCGATTCACAGCTGCACAGTGCAAAATGTCATGGAGAGGGGAGAAATCCCCATGGTGTTGATTATATTTGGCTTTTGCTGTTTGTCAGCTGTGCCTGCTTGCTTTTATAGCCACTCCCCAGTGGGGCCAGAGACAGCAGCTCCTGCCATCCTCATCATTCAAAGATTTCACTCAAGCCACAGTGGTGCTCGGGGGTGAAGGTTAGGATTGTGACTGGGGAGTAGAGAAGGGTGCTGAAAATTGGTGACATTTTTAGTGTATCCTTACACAAGCAGAAGGTCATCAAGATTGATCCTGCTGTGTTAAAAACACAGGCCTCTTGCCCCACTACTACTGGGGCAGCCCTAATAGCTTAACATAGTATGAGGGACAGAGAATAGTAGCTAACTGGGAGCTAAGTGCTCAGGGAAGGTAGGAAGATCCCTATCAAGCAAACTGGGCTCATCCCTAAGATCCCAAACTACTAGGAGAGTACTCAATTTCTATATCTGCTTTCTCTACCCAACCCCCATCAGCCCAGGGCACAATGAAAAAAATGTCATCTATTAGACCAAAGACTGCTTCACCTATAGCTGGATATGATGTAGAGTTGGAAGAATCGCATTTTGTCAAGAAAAGAAATTTGCTTCTCTCAATGGGTGAAAAGAAGAAATTATCAGCGAGCAGGGCTTAGAAACCTTAATTATTAATGTCATTATTAATTAATCATTAATCTAATAGTTAATAATCTGATTGTATTAATCTGTTGGTAATTTAGGTAAAGCTAAAGAAGAGTTTTGTACTTAGTGGCCCTTCTTTGAGGATTAAAGAAAATCTCAGTGTTGGGCAAAAGCTTCTGTAGGTGCAGCTAGAGTATATGGAGGAATTGGCATGTCGCTGTACTCCGTCAGGTTTGCTAAGGATCAAAGAAATATCAGGCCACTTTCAAGATGCTGTCTAGGTCACAGGATCTGGAAATAAAAGGGGTCTTGAAAACCACAGGATCATAGATTTACAAACCTAAAAGAACTTGAAATTCAAACAGTGGAAAGAGCACTAGATATGGAATTAGAAGCATTGGGTTCAAAGACTGTTTCTGGTGCTTATTACCTGTGTGACCTCCAGCAAGTCACTTAGCGCTACCTGGTCATTGGTTTCCTTATCTGTAAAATGAGGGTAGCTCAATTGGGACAGCTAGAGTGCTAGGCCTGAAGTCAGGAAGAGTCTTCTTCCTGAGTGCAAAGCTGGCCTCAGATACTTACTAGCTGTGTGACTCTGGGCAAGTCACTTAACCCTGTTTGCCTCAGTTTCCTCATCTGTAAAACAAGCTGGAGAAGGGAATGGCACGCCACTCCTGTATCTTTGCCAAGGAAACCCCAAAAGGAGTCACTAAGAATTGGGCAGGACTGAAATGACTCAGCAAAAACAACAACAAAAATGAGGGTGATAAACTAGATGGCCCCTGAGTTCTCTTCTAGCTCTTGAGCTAGTCTTAGGATCTCCCTCAGAGAGGTTAAACCTATGGCCTGAGGGCTGCAAAATGTTTGAGTGCTGCCAACCAGATTAAAATGTAATCAGGAGAGGTTTAAGAAAGCAAATAAAAATAGAGTGAAACATAACTAATGCTGATTTGTGGTTTTCTAAGTTAATATGTGGCCTAGAGAGATTCCTTCAGTGTGGGTTAGTGGTCCCAGCTCTGTCTGTTTGACACCATTGATGGAGATGTTTCTGCTCCTCTTACAGATGAGCGAGCTGAAAGGCATAGAGGTTAAGTCACTTGTTCAGGGCCGCCCAGACAGGATGCAGCAGAGCCTAGAACTGAACCCAAATCCTCTGACTCCAAATACAGTGCCCTTTCCATTGCAACACCTACTAGAATCCCCACATTTTACAGATGAGAAACTGAGGCATAGAGATGAAGTTAAGTGACTTGTCCAAGGTTACACAGGCAATAAGGAGCAAAATGAGGATTTGCACCCAGGTTCTCTAACTCTATGTCCAGTATTCTTTCCTAATACACCATTCTGCCTGTTTACAAAGGACCAATTTCATTCAACAGAAACTTCTTAAGGGCTTACCATGGGCAAGAGACTGTTTTAGGTTTCATGGACACAAAGATGAAATGGCGTTGTGCTATCAAGTCATGCATTTCGGCTTGTATGTCCTTTATCAGTGGAACTCTTCTTAGCCAGACACACTGAATGTATTCATAGAATCATAGAATCTCAAAGTTCCATGTGACATAAGAGGTCATATGCTCCAACACCATGGCCAGTGGATGATTCCCTTCCTGTATTCATACAATAACCAATAACCTCGGCCTCATTAATATAAATCCTATTCCTAAACTAGCTGCAAGTAAAACAACATATCCTAGAACCCAAATCTCAAACATTAAAAAAAGAAGAAGAAAAAGAAAAAGAAAAGACAGCTTGACATTTTCTCAATTGTTAGGAAATTTTTCTAGCACAACCGTTATTTATCTTGTGTTCTGGTTCTTATTGAATTAAGGAGGGGAAAAGAAATCAATTCACTCTCCATATGCTGCATGGAAAAAAACACCACTCACTAAACACTATGGAATATGTAGGGAAGGGGAAAAAAAGATAAATCCATCAACTAACAAGATAAGTGCCTTGTTCCCCCATCTGTTACTGCTGTGTCCTTATCTGGGATTGGAGCATGGCAGCCGCGATATATCTTGTGTCAGGTATTATATTCCAAACTCATATGAATGAATTTTCATGCTCGTAACCATCCATGATCTAGCCCAGCCATAGCTAAATTTGTCCTAAGGCACCAACTGTCTTTTTGCATTTGGAAGTCCATTGAATTTAGCGGCAGGAGAGGGGTTGGCTGGCTGCTGCCAGCCGATGGTATCTCGTGGCTTTTCAGGATGCTCTTCTGTTGCTGCTCTATGTCCCGTGGTGGGGACTTGGAGCATTTCCCAAGGGACCCTTCTTGTCCTTTTAGGAAATGGAAAATCTAACTGAAGGCCCAGAGAATGTGCACGGGGCCCACAGATATAGACATGGCATGGGTATTTGGTAACCTCATGTTGTTTGATTGATATGCATAAGCTGAAATCATGGGGTTTTCTGAACTTTTGTCCAGGACTCAGTTGAAATGCCTTTCTAGTCTCCTCAACCTATTCAATTCTATGGGATTATTTTTATTTTTTCTCTTTCGAAGATTTGCTTAGCCCTCACTACACACATATCCAGGTGCAGAATGCAGTGATAATGGCACATGGCATAAGAAGCTGTTCCTTTGGCACATCTGAAAAATATCTGTACCAGGAAGTGTTAGACGTCTCAGCAGAAATCACCGGCTTTCATCCTCAGGAAAGTCCAAGGCCATTCATTAAGTTCAGGGATTGTGTCTTCTTCATCATCAATAACGGCATCCCCACAAACTGTTCTTACAGAGCTTAGCAGATTGTGGATATTTAATCAGTGTCTATCATTTTTATCTTCCCCCACACAGCAATTGATGGGTAGCATGTGTATCATGTTATATCTACCCCCACTCCCAGCCCCTTCTCAAATGGGCCATTATTACTAATGAATTAGATTCTCCCCACCCATAAGCAGTTCTTGGTGATGAGAGGGGCTACTTTGAAAGATGTATAAACTCTCCTAGGCAACAATCTAATAAGTCATTTAGGCAGCAGAAGAGCCTGGAAGCATTCATGTTGCTTCCAAATGACCCCCTTAATCTCAGATGTGGGAAAAATTTAGCTTATTAGTATCAAAGAATCTCAGAGTTGAAAAGGACCTCAAAGGCCATCAATTCCAACCTGTGCCTGGCCAAGAATCCACTCTACAGTATCCCCCAACAAGTTGTCATCCATTCAATCTCTTTATCATGGATGTCCAAAGATGAGAAGATACTGCCTTCTGAGGCAGCCCACTGCACTTTTGGACAGCTCTATTTATTAAGAAGCTTTTCCTTACATCCATCCAATTCAATTCAGCAAGTTCTGATTAAGCAATTATGCTCTGCAAGGCACTTTGCAAGGTTCTAGAACCAAAAGACCAAATGAAAAACCATCCTTTCTGTTGAGGTTCTTTTATTCTATAGAGGAATACAATGTATGAACAGTTAAGTAAATACAAGATAACCTGAGATGGTTGTAATGGTAATAATGAGGGAAGTCAGGGGAGCTTCCCACTGAAAGAGGCACCCAAGCTGAAACTCAAAGGAAGTATTCTGAGATGTAGAGGTGGGAAGGGAGAATGTTCTAGGTCAGTGCGACGGGACAGTCATGGAAGATGGAATGGAAAATTCAGGAAACAGCAATAGGTCAGTTTGTGTGGAACCTTGATACATCACAGAATAATTTGAAGTTTGAAAAGATGGGCTGAAGCCAGATTGTAAAACACTAAGTAGAGAAATTTGCCTTTTATCCTAGAAACAATAGGAAGCCACTGAAGCTTCTGGGGAAAGACAGTGACATGGTTGACCCTGTGCTTTAGAGAGATAATTTTGATGGCTGTAGAGAGTATGCACAAAAGAGAGAAAAGACTGGAAGAAGGGAGACCACTTAAAAGGCTACTGCAGTAGTCTCTTCAAGAGACAACGAGGACCTTAACTGTGGTGGTGGTCTTGAGAATGGAACAAAAAGGATACATTTGAAAGATGTTGTGGAAAGAGAATTGACAAGACCTGGCAACGGACTCAACTTGTGTGTGTGGAAGTGGGGCATGAAGCAGAAGAAAACATTGACAATGACTTTGAGTTTGTAAATCTTCATTACTAGAATGATGGTTTTACTCTTAAAACAAAAAAGGAAATATAAAAGAGGGGCATATTTAGAGGGGAAGAAAATGAGTTGTATTTTGTTTATGTTGGTTTGACATGTCAAGATTCCTAGTTGGAACTTCTAGAAGGCACTTGGAGATGAAGGATTAGAGCTCAGGAAATAAAATGTCTACTGGATATCAAGATTTGCAAGTCAATTGCATATGTATGATAATTTTATTCTGAAAAAAACTGATGAAAATACCAAGAGAAAGTTCAGAGAACAGAGGAGAGGAGAAAAGAGCATGAAAGGGCTAAGTTCCTGAAAGTGACAAGAGAGAATTACACAGAAGTGTTTTTGAGGTGTGGTATAAGGAAGCAAAGAGAGCTTAAGATGGATTGTATCAATTTTCTCAGCAAATGAGATACTGAAATTTTTTGCTGACAGAAATGGAAGGGGAAGAGGATAGCGTAGGAGGCTTAAGGAGAAAGGATTTTGGGCAAGCCAATGTAGTGTATGGTAGTTAATCAAAGAAATATAAAAGTATTGCTGCGCAGCAGTGAGGACCCAGTTGAAATAATATTTACTTGTCTTTAATGGGCCCACTTTGAATGGCTATGTGACTTCCTCCAACTGATTTAACTAGCACTCAGACAAGGCAGGTAATTACTCCAGGGTTATAACTCTGGGGTAATAACTATGGGTTGGAGCTGATCTAGGTATGAATGGTGATTGGGGGAAAAAATTAAAAGTGATAGTAAACCAAACTGCCTTTTTAAAATTTCTTCCCATTCATCCTCTCTGTACCTTCTGAAGCTAAGTGGAACAAGTCTAATCCTTGTTCCACATGTGTAAGTGTCTTGTCATATATACCATGATGCAACTCAATGCCTTTTGATGAGAATACATTTCACTGCTGTTTCCAGTACTCTGATTACCAGTCCTGCTTGTTTCAGATAGTTGAGATACTAAGAAGACAGGATCAAGTTACAGACTTCTAGGTATCTAGGCTAGGTGACTAGCCTTTAGACTAGTAGTCTAAAGGTGGTAGATAGAGGGAGATTATGAACTAGCAAATGGACAAATGCTTATTTTTCATTTTTCCCAAAGTGCCTGGGCTGCATGGTATAGTATAAAGAACACTCCATCCAGAGTTAGGAGACCCGGTTTTAGTTCCAGTTCCATTACTTATTAGTCTCAGTTTATATATCCCTAAAATGGGACTAATAATACCTGAACAACAAATTTCACAGAGTGGTTGTGAGAAAAGATCTTTGCAAGACCATGAAGTGTTACCAAAACATGAGATATTAATGTTATTATTAGTAATAAGACTGCTATTTTATACTATTAGTAATAATACTATTAGCAGTAATACAATTACTAATTATAATAGTAGTAGTAGTAATATTGGAGGTAGCTAGATGGAGAAATAGATTTCTGAGTTTGGAATTGGGAAGATCTGAGTTCAAATCTGGCCTCAGACACTGACTAGCTGTGTGACCCTGATCAAATCACTTAATCCTATTTGCCTCAGTTTCTTCATCTGTAAAATGACCTGGAGAAGGAAATGGCAAACCACTCCAGTATCTTTGCCAAGAAAACTCCAGATGAGGTCATTAAGAGTTGAACAAAACTTAAACCATTGAACAGTAGTAATACTACTACTAAGGAGTACTATTAGTAGTAATACAATGTAACAGTACCACTCTTACTAATATTATTACAATCACTACTACTACTACTACTACTACTACTACTACTACTACAAGTAATGCAGAGATGGGAGGCTAGAGTCCTGAGTCTTCCCTTAGTATCTGTCTTAGATTGTGGTTTAACCATATGAAAGTTACTTCACATTTCATTATTGTTTCAATTTACTTATAAATGAAAGGAATGCTCTTTTAAAATTAAAATTCCTGTGTCTCAGAGCTCTTTTATGCAGCTCCGTAAATACATATGTCTAAGACATCCTGATGCGTTACTTGAATTACATTACAAGTACTTTAGGAAAAGGCTGTTGGTGTTTCCTCTGGAGGAGATATTCTCCCACTTTAAAGAATATATCCAGTCTCCTGATACTTAAACAAACCTGGTTTTTGCATGTTTCCCTTCTTTGAGCTGTGTGGTACTGGAGTGAGGGGAAGAGATTACAAATTATGGACATAGCATAGTACAATGGAAAGAAGACTGGATTTAGGGGTCAAGGGACTCTGATTCAAATTCCAGATTTGCCATGCATCACCTTTTTGACCCTGGGCAAATCACTTTCTTCATCTGTGGAAGGAAAAAAACAAGTTTTACTGAGAGATCTTTAAGTTCGAAATTTTCAGTTCCTAATTCATGACCCTCTTTGCAATAAATCTACCAACAACATTACCTCCTCACATCCGTCCCTTTCTCTTCACTCACACCATAACCACTCTAGTCCAGGTCCTTATCACCCCCTTACTTGGGCAATAGTCTTCCAGTCACTCCCTTCTCCAATCCATCTTTCATAAGGCTATCAAATTTATATGCCTAAAGCACTGGCTTGGATATATCACTCCCCTCTTCAAGAAACCTCAGTGGCTCCCTATTGTCTCATAGATAAAATATGTATCTCTTATTCAAAGCCAAAGTGGCTCCGGCTGATTTTCCAGGATTACACACTAGTACTCTGCCCCATATAGACACATTCTGCTTTAATAAACTAGTTGAATTACTGTTCCTTACCCACAATACTCTTCCTTCCACCTTTGTTCTTTTGCACTACTCCCATAGTTAGAATGCCCCTTATCTCTGAGGTTTAGCTCAAGTGCCAACTCCTTTAAGGTGTTTTATTTGATGCCCCTTGTTGGATCCCAACTTTCTCTTAATCAAACCACTTGGTGTTTACTTTTGTTATATATCTTTTTTTTATTCATCTGTTAAATTGCTGTCACTCCCCTCAAGCACAATGTAAGCTTCTTGATGGCAGGAAATGGCTCAACTTTTACATTTGTAATCCCAGTCCCAAGAAGAGTGCACAGCAATAGTCAAGATTTAGTAAATGGTTTTGACTGACTAATTGATCAAAGAGAGGTGTGTCTTTCTACTTAAGTTGCTTCTATAGGGTGCAACCATGAACTCTTCTCTAGGAATGAAGGAAAGAACCCTTGCATGGCATTAAACCACTTTTCTAGTATGATGTTGCATTCAAAAACACCTCTTTAACATAACCAACTACTTACTGAGAACCTATAAGATGTATAATCCTGTAGCAGAAATTCATAATATAGACTAAAGATTTTTTGGCCAGATTACTGCACTAGTGAATCAAGGAAATTCTGTGGACATAGTGTTAACTGAATTATAGCCAGCCACTTAATAAAGTATCACAGTTTCTTTATGGATATGGGAAAGCGGTATGGAGTTGATAATACAGAAGGATGGGTTGGGAATTGGTTGAGTAACTGGATTAATAGTGATTAAGATTGTCTAAAGAATTTTGATTCATTTTAACCTGCAAGTGAATTTCAAGTGAGTGGCCTCAAGGCTCTATGTTTGGTTGTGCTTTGTCCAACAATGTTACCAATGACTCAAAGGCATAAATGATACACTTTTAAAATGTGTGAATGGCATGAAGCTAGGAGGGAAAGTAGATACTTTGAATGACAGAATCAGGATCCTCACCATCCTCTTTAGGTTGAAAAAGTCAACTGAAGCTAATAAAACATAATTTAGTAAAGATAAGTGCAAAGTCTTATACTCGGCTTAAAAAAGCAACAGAACAAGTATGGGGGAGGTTGTGTAGACAGGTTGAATCGCAATTCATTTTTTACAAAAAGCCCTGCAAATTCAACATAGGTTGAATATCATATGGCTGTGGGTTTCATTAGAAATATAGTCTACAGGTATCAAACTCAAATAGAAATGAAAGTGGGTGCATATTAACTTAGAAAACCACATATTAACATCATCTATGTACTATTGTATTTTTATTTTGTTAAATTTTTAAATTACATTTTAAATTTTTATTTTCAAATTACATTTTAATTTGGTTCCAGCTGTATTTGGGAGTGTTGTAGGCTGTAATTCAGTCTCTGATGGCATGTTTGACACCTTTGGTCTGTAGAATAATGGAGGTGATATTCCCAATGGACTCTGCTACGGTCAGATTTTATCTGTTTTGAGTGCTATTTCTTAGAATGGACTTTGACCAATTGTATCGGACTCAGAGGAAGATAGCCATATGATGAGGGACCTTGAAATGGTGCTACATGAATAGCAATTGAAGAATATGGAAAAGTTTAACCTAGAGGAAAAAAATTGGAGCACAAACAACATGACAGTCATCTCCAGATATTTTGAGGACTGTCATGTGGAAAAGGGATCAGATTTGATCAGGAAGGCAGATTTTGATTCAGTATGGGGGTGAGGGAAGAGGGACAGTGAGAACTGTCCAAAAAGCAGAATGGTTTACCTTGGTAGGGAGTGGGTTTCCTATCATTGCATGCCTTTAAGCAAACATTAGACGGCCATTTGCCAGGCATGTTGTAGAGGAGTCATGCATGGGTACAGAGTTTGACTAGAACAGCTCTGAGATACATTCCGACTCTGGGATTCTATGATATATTTAATGGGAAAAGAGAGACTCAATAGATAAAATGAGATTTCTGTATGAGTAGTCCGTGGTGCTGCACAAGTAACATTGCCCTCCTGCAATACTCTATTTTATACAGACTATCTCCCAGCTTAGAATGCTCTTTATCCTTCCCTTTTCATTTTGGAAACTTTAGCTCCCATGAAGGTATAGCTCAAATGCCAAGTCCTTCAAGGAGTCTTTCCCCCTATTGTTTGTTTTCAACTTTTCTTTGCTTAGATAACTTTTTTATTTATTTTTGTTATGTAGACCTCATTTATTTATTTGTAAAAAATGATGTACCCTGCCCACTGCCCCCATACAAATTTTCAATTACAGATCAAAAAATGTATTCATCTACTGGTTATTGGGAGCCAGACTTGGCTTTTGGTCATATAAACAGAAAGAGAATACTCTGTTCTAGTATTATGAGGCTCTGGGGAAATTCTATAGCATTTTATGATCTTATTTTGGTTTTTATGGTAGTCACCTGGGATCATGATATCAGAACTGTTTCTGTGGCTATTAAGAGTAGTTTAAGAGCAAGATTATTAAGAGTATCTATTGGGGTATGATTTTAGGGGATACAAGGATGACAAGGGAGATAGAAAGGTAGCAGAAGTGGGAAAGGTAGTTGGAGAAGGAGAGGGATACATAGAGAGAGGGAGAAGGAGAGGGAGAGGGATAGGGAAAAGGAGAGGGACAGGGTCAGAGACAATTGGGTGAAGAAGTCTATAGAGTGAGGTCAACTGGGTATTAAAGTGAGCATGGCTAGCTAGTGCTCCTCCTGAAATGATGCTCTGGGTAAAGGAGTCCCTCCACTTCAATCCCCTGGCCAAAATACTTTCCTTATTACTCTGCCAGTGTACCTGGATTGCCTAAGTATCCCACAGGATACATAGATACCTTAGGGCAAGATATTTCCCACTGATAAAAAATGCAAATATGTTACCTGAGTGGAGTAACACATTATGCCATTAAAACCTGCTAACAGTTTTAACACAGACTAATTTATAAAATTTAGCTAGATCTCAATTAAAGACATGTCAGCTTGGGAAGCAGAGGGTAGGGCCCAGATGGAATGGGAGGGAGAAAGGAAAATGTTCACTGGGGAAAGAAAACTATTAAGCATACATTTTTTTTCCTGAAAGGTTAATGGGGGTAGGGAGGGGAATCCTGAACCTCCATCAGGCACTGGGTAACTGGGTAAGGGGAAGGGGGCACTGAGTCAAAAGACTCAGCCTACTATCCCATTTAACCTAGGGCTGGCTCTGACTGAATTTAGAAATGAGAAAATAGCCATCTATTAAAATTCAGGAGCATGCACACCATTCAGGCATTTCCTAGGAGCCAGTACAAAATTGTTCCCAACAAAGGCAATGTGGAATAGCAAGAACAATATGGATTTGGGGTTCAAGGTCATGTTTTTAAATCCTGGTTCTTTTTCTTAGTAGCCGTGTGATGTTGAGTTTTCACTTCTGGAATCTAATTTTTTTCTTCTATAAAATAAAAGAATTGAACTTGATCTCTAAGTTTCCTAGTACTTCTAAATCCTGTGTCTTACTCCCTGTCCCCCACCCCCACCTTTTTTCCTTTTTTCTAATTTTCCAATTTCAAAATGATTACTTCAGACCACCCATGGTAATGTATACAAGCAGCCTGATATCCTATAAATATTGGCCAAATTTCCATTTTCCCTTAACACCTACACCAACTTATATCTCAGTTCTACCAGCATATTCCTAGATCACCAGGGACAGAGAGTCTTTTGAATCATTTGCACCATCTCCCTCCTTTTAAGCAGGAAAACCCAACTAACTGATTCTCACTAGAAGAATATTTGTCTAACGCATAAATTTGTACAGAGAAATCAATTAATCAGCCTCAGCTGTATCTCCCTTCAGGTTAATACTCGGGCAGGACTCTCTTTGTAATCAAGGGTTTAATGGAATCCCTTTACATTCAGGATACATTCCTTTTGGTTTAGCTATACCTTCCCTAGCCTAAAAAGGTATCAGTTGAGCCACATTTTCACTGCCCTGATGACATTTTACAACTCCCTTCTCATTTCCAGATCCTTCTCTTCCTCTTGCCAGATGAGAAGAATCCAAGTATGAACCCCAAGCAAATACACACACACACACACACACACACACACACACACACACACACAGAGACACACACTCAAAGTCACTTAGTCAATATCTACTCTTTGCCTTGAATTTACGTTATGGTGGATATGGGTAGTATCTGGTTCACATAGTCCTTTAAATAGTTCTTCATGTTGTCAAAAATCTCAATTTCATCCAGGTACATCTAGTTGAGTGTATTTAGACCCTCTCCCTCTTGCCCTTTTGCCCCTTTCCTCACCTTCCTTAAGCTCAGTCATCTCCTCCATCTAAAGACAAAAACTTCTGCTTTTTTTTTTATCTTCCCACCTATTCTCCTTTTCTCCTAGAGGTTTCTTTGCTCCTGTGATGGATATGGAACTGATAAAAAGAAACCTTTGCTGCCTTCCCCATTGAACTCTGGTTCTAATGGCCACCACTCAGCAGGCTTCCTCCACATGCTGCTCTGATTCTGGGAGTTATGCTGGCTCACCTGGCTTTAAGCCCAGGCTGTACTACCAACTCTAGATTATGGATTATCTAGTCAATTTTTAATCTTAAAATGCCTTCCTTCTTCCACACAGCATGCTTCTGGGCTACCTCCTGCTACGAACAACTGGTGTGTTTCAGGGAATGTAAACTTATTTTATAATATTAGTGTAAACAGAAATGACACCAGGAGGATAGATCAGTTTGCAAAATCCCCACATACATATACATATATACAATATGCTTTTTCAAAACCAGATCCAAATAGGATTTTTAAAAATATTCACAATTTTGGATTCATAACACCATTCCCTTCTAACATAAACAATCAAGTTGACTATATTTGTGTGTGAGAATACACACACATATGTGTATGTGTGTATATATATGTTTGCATATATTACATATATACATATATTTATACATGCATGTGTGTAGAGGGGGTGGTTGTGGTGTTAGAAATGTCTTCCAAGTGAACATGTATAAATGCTCACTTGGAGGCCATTTCTATGTGCCAGCATAGTATGTGCTGGTATCCAGTTTGGAGTATCATCTTCAATTTGGGGTGCTGCATTTTAGGAAGAGTATTTTGGAGTATATCCAAAGGATGGCCACCAGGATGGTATGAAAACTAGAGACCATAACACAAAAAGATCAGCTGAAGGACATAGAGTTGGTGAGCATGGAGAAAAGAATATGTTGTGTTAGAATCAAAGAACTTTGAGTTGGAAAGGATCCCAGCAGTCTTCAGCCGATACCTGAAAAGAATGCCTATTATCAATCATATACTT
Source organism: Trichosurus vulpecula (assembly GCF_011100635.1). Lineage (NCBI taxonomy): Eukaryota > Metazoa > Chordata > Mammalia > Diprotodontia > Phalangeridae > Trichosurus > Trichosurus vulpecula. The sequence continues at coordinate 172,894,358 of NC_050574.1, forward strand.
GATAAGTGATCACCAAGCTCATGCCTGAAGACCTTTTGATGAGGAGGAAACCACCACCTCCAGAGGCAGCTCATTCCACTTTTGAATAACTCCAATTGCTCAGAAGTCTTTTTCCTGACATCAAACCTAAACTCGCATCTTTGAAACTTCCACCCATTGTTGCTAGTTCAATCCTCTGGGGCCAATTAGAACAAGTCTAATACCCCTTCAAGGAAGATTCCTCAAATTCTTGAAGACAACTATCATGCCCCCCTGAGCCTTCTCTTCTCCAAGGGAAACATCTTCAGTTACTTTACAGTGCTCATATATCACAGACTTCAAGCCCTTTACTCCCCTGGTTGCCCTCCTGGGGAAACAATAGCTGACTTCAAGTATCTGAAGGGCTTTTGCAGGCAAGAGGTATCAGACGCTTTCTGCTTAGGCTTAGGGAGCAGAATTACGAAGCAATGGGCAGAAGTTCCAAAGAGAGCTTTGGGCTAAATATAAAGGAAAAAAATCTTTTAAAAAATGAAAGCTCACCAAAAGGAAAATTGTTTGCTCTTTAAGGTGGTAGATTTCCCATGAGAGCTCTTTCAGCACAGACTAGAGGACCATCTGTCCGCAGTAGGGTAGAGGGGATTCCCTTTCAGGTACAGCTTGGACTAAATGGCATCTGAGGTTCCTTCCAATCCTGATAGTCTCTTTTTCTTTGAGTTCTCTTGCTAGGTAGTCGAGCCTCCCATAAGTTGCTTCTCTGGTCATGCAAGCTTGTGGAAATCCTACTGTCCAGAGATGGATATGCTAGGAAGCAATTGTCCCTTCTCTTTGGTCCCTTCCTCAGTATCTGGGCTGACTCTTCTAACTTATCAGCTGATCTTATTCTCCAGAACCCTGTGCATACCATTAGAATAAAGAGACATTGCCTTCCTTTCCTTTCCCATTTGGGCCCTGATGGATTCTGCCTGTCTGCAGAGGCCCCCAAATCCCTGCTCTAATTTCAATTAGAGCGCTCTCTATAGCAGTATAGGCTGAGGGTGAAGAATCAATTCCTAATCCCTACATTAACGCTGATTCATCTCTTTCCTGAGTTATCGGTGGCTCCTGTGGGAGAGAGGGAGGGAAGAAGGGAGGGAGAGAGAATTGAGTAATCTTTTGGAAGAATAAATACGGTTTGTTTGTGTTTGTATTCGTTTCCACGCTGAATTCTGATTGCATCCCCGTGCTTTGACACCACAATTATTATTAATTTCCTCCGTCTGCGCTCCGATTCTCACAGCCACAAAGAAGAGATGACGGATAATGTTGGATTTGGTAATTGGAAGAGTTGGGGGAGGGGAAAAGAAGGGCAGATGTTTTATCATAAGATTCCAGCTCTCAGTTTAGAAGGCGCATGCCACACTATAGGCCCCCAAAGAACCTGCCTTTGGCACATTACAAGGCTGTTCGGTCCCATCAAAGGTACTAGTTGGATCCACCCTTTTGCTCTATTTAGTTTTTTCATCTTCCTTTTTGTGTCTTTTGGTCTCTTTTTTTTTTTTTTTTTGCCCCAACACCTGTATTCAATGAGTATTGGTGTATGTGTGTGTGTGTGTGTGTGTGTGTGTATTTGTGTGCTAGAAAAAGCCAATAACTCCAACGGGACACTTTGGGGAACAGATCAAATTACAATTGCCAACCCTCTAACTGGAGTTCCCTCTACCTCCAATTATTTGACATTTTTATAACCTCCAGGACCATTAATTCCTGCCAATGGTACTGGCTAGAGGCTTTGTCATCACAATTTCTTTAGTTTCCTCCAGTACATCCCTTCCCATCCAACTATCATTAGGTATAACGGTATGATTCCCCATATGTAACTAGTGCTACTAGGTTGGCTTGTTGAAACTGAAGATACTTTCTAAAGGAAGCTCATTAGCTTATGGAAGATGAGAGTGATGGTGGTTTATGTCCACAGACAACCTGGTAGCCCAGACTGAGCAGCAAATCTGGTCGTTAGAATTGTCTGTCTTTGCAATAGTCAGTTCTCAGGCTGGATTCGTGCCTCCTCTGGTCCTGTTTTCCTCAGCCCCAACTTTTAACCTTATAGTGGAACTAAAAACTAGATGAGAGGGTGGAAAAATCATTTGTGGATGACTTATTTTGTCTTGCTTTCATGAGCTCATTGTGATCCAGTGTTAATTTTCCCAGTCAACGGTGTACCCTATGGGCCCCCTAACTTACATACACATGTACCCACATAGCCTCCTCTCTGTGTCTCTCTCGATCATATACCTACACTGGCTTCCAGTATGAACCGAGGTGATAGAGGAGTTAACCTCCCCCTTGAGCCTAATAATAATGTTAATACTAGCTAGCATTTATATAGCGCTTTAAGGTTTGCAAAGTGCTTTATATATCCAGGGTGTCTTAAAAGTCTTTAGTGAAATTTTATGCTATGAACATTTAAGTCTACCCTGAGACTTCTGAGACACCCTATATTATCTTATTTGATCCTCACAACAACTGTGAAGCAGGTGCTATTATTACTCCATTTTAGAGTGAAGAAACTGAGGCTGAGACAGGTTAAACCACTTACCCAGGATCTCCCAAGTAGTAATTATCTTAGGCAAGATTCGAACCCAATTGAGCACTCTATCTACCACAACACCTAGTTTGCCACCATAGTAAGTCGGTCACTTGTCACTTGTCATAGCTGCTGAGGGAGGAGGTCGTTTTGCTGGAGTTACGTAGTTTATGAGCTCGGGGAGACCTTCCAATGCAAAACACCGTGTTGAAACGGCTCCATTTAGGCACTAGGGAAGTGTTTCTTAGGCCCTTGGCAGGTGCTAGTATTTAAAGTGCCAGTTGGGGAATGAAAAGACCAGCAAGCTTTTGGCATCTCTTGTCATTTTTAGGGTCTTGAGGGGGAAATGACTGATGAAGAGACATTTCCTCTGATCGTGGAATTTTCCCTCTTTGAAACAGTGATGGGACTTGGGACTGAAATGACCCCACATGCACAGCCGCAGGACCTGTGACCATCTATTGAAAGTCAAGGGGTTTCTGTTGACAGTTTCAAAAAGGAATCAAATTAGTGACAGCAGAAGAGCTTGTCAGAGAACCAGGGATGTATTTCTTAAAGTTGTCCAGAAAAGTTCTAGATAGTAATGGCTTTTTATCATAGCTACAATTGAGCCAGAAACATGGAGGTCAGAAATTTTTATTGCTCTCTCACTGAAACAGATAGCATGGCAGAGCAAGAAGAGCACTGGATTATGGGTCATGAAATTTTGGCTCCTTCCACACTAACATACAAACCTGGCTGTATGAAAGAGGCATCATGATATAAAGACTGCTGGATTTGAAGTAGTGAGTGAGGCTTGAGGTCAACTTCTATTTTTTCCCCTTCCTTTGTGACTTTGGGGAAATCCAACAGCTATTCTGAACCTCAGTTCCTTCATTTATAAAATGGGTATAAGATTTCCACTTCCTATTTTAAAGGGTCATTGTGAGGAAAGGATTTTACGAACACAGGACCTGAATTCTAATTCTTCATTTACTGGCAACTGGCTTTGTTACTTTGTGCAAGTCACTTAATGTCTCTGGGCCTACGTGTCCTCATCTGTAAAATGATTGAGTTGAACTAGACTGTCTCTAAGGCCCCTTCCCAACCTTAAAATTCTGAGTCTATGAGTCTCTTCAGCACTGACATCTGCTTTGAATGAGCTTTTAATCATCCTCTGCAGACTCCTGGGTGGATGAAAGTGAGGGCTTAAAATAGACGTATGCCCAAGTGAGGAGGGCAGCAGACTTTCATGGAGAGCAAGCTGCATTTGGAAAAGCAAAGGTATACTGGAATGGAAAAGGAAGGAAGGAGAGTCTTTGGAGACTCGCTGACACCTCAGCTATAAATCCTCCAAGACAGATTAGGTGCTAACATTTATTTTTTTCTCATCAGCACGGATGCTGTTGCTGGTAATGGAGCCACTCTGCAGTAACTCATGCATGAGATTAGCAACACAGGAAGGACAGTAAAGGAGCTGCTCGCTGGCAGAATGGGCATGGGTGAGAGAACCTGGGTGGGCCTGGTTGGGCAGGCAAGGGCAGAAAAAAAAGTGTGTTTCATTTAGAATGTTAGAACTGGAAAGGATCTGAAAGACCATTAGTGGAATCCCTTCCTTTTACAGCTCAAAAAGGGAGGGTCACTTGGCCAGGGTTGTGAAATTAATGGTGAAAGAATCACTATTAGAGCCTTGTTCTCATTCTACAAAGCTACACTGCCTCCTTCATAGGATCAGTTGTTGTTCAGTTGTTTCAGTTGTGTCTGATTCTTCATGACCCCATTGGGGTTGTCTTGGCAAAGATACTGGAGCGGTTTGCCATTTCCTTCTCCAGCTCATTTTACAGACGATGGAACAGAAGTAAACAAGGTTAAGTGACTTGCCCAGGGTCACACAGCTTGTTAAGTGTCTAAGGATCAGGTTTGGATGCAAATAGAGAAGGAAAGGATATATGTGAGCAGATAAGAGGCAAGACAATTGATGAGTTCATTAAAAAAAATTGATAGCTTTTTTAAAAAAATCACACTGATTTCCCCATATATGATTTTACCTCTCCCACCCAGATAGCCAACCCTAATTACAAGGCATAACAAAAAGACAGAGAGAAAAGCAGTTGAGTTAAAATAATCAAAATATCAATCCAATCTGACAGTATGCAGGGTTCCATATCCACAGTCCCCACCCCTGCAAAGACATGAGAGAGGCATATTCTTGTATCTTTTCTTCAGGGTCAATCTTAGTCACTGTGATTGTGGATTTACTTTCAGTCTTTGCTTTTGTTACCTTCTCCATTTACATTGTTGTAGTTATTGTGTATATTGTTTCCCTGATTCTATTTATTTCACTTGCATCAGTTCATATAAGTCTTTTATGTCCCTCTATATTCTTTTTTAAAAAAATTTCTATTTTATTGTAAACCGAACAGCCACCAACCAATACAACTATTTGAATATACAAGAAACGACAAGAAATATAATTTATGTACATTACCAACATACAATTTCCCTGTATTCTTCATAATCATTGTTTCTTATGGTACGATAATACTCATTATGTCCATATATCACAATTTGTTTAGCCATTCCTGTCAATTGTAATCTATTTTGTTTCCAGTTCTTTGTTGTAAGAAAAAAAATCTCCTTTAAATATGTTGGGATATATTAGACTTTTCTATTTTTTGACTTCCTTAGTATCTATCTAATAATGGGATTTTTGAGTATAAATGGTATGGACATTTTAGTCACTTTTTAAAGTTATATTTCTAAGTTGCTTTCCAGAATGGATCAATTTACAACTCCAACAATAGTGCATTAATGTACCTGTCTTTCCATAGCTTCTACAGATTTGATTATTCTCATTTTTTTTCACCTTTGCAAATCTGCTGGTTGTAAGGGAAAACTTCAAAGTTGTTTTGATTTGCCTTTCTTCTTTTGTGATTACTAACTTGAATAGTCTTTCATGCTGTAATTATTGTATTGAGAACTGTTTCTTTATATTATTTGCCATGGGACTTCGTTTGGTGGCATATCTTTGTGTTAATTCCCTCTATATCTTGAATAATACATATTTATCAGAGATATTTCTTCCAATCAAACTCTTTCCTTCTTATCTTTGTTGCATTGATTTTGTTAGTGCAAAAGAATGGCTTTAGTCGAACACTAGGCTGTCAGTATTAGAACCTCCTAAACTTTGATTTTCTTAGCCTTTCTCCTATCAATCGATCCCATTTCTTTTCCATCCATCATTGATCTGCTTTTGTCACTATAGTGACTCCCCATTATTGGGCAATAATCTATAATTGATCTTTCTGTGGAAAAGTGCATATTTGATGTGACAAAAGGCAGTGGGGCTGTGAAATGTGTTGACCTACAAATTTCCTCAGTGAAAACCTGTTCTTCACTAGGAGGCTGAACCATGAATGAGGCTTATTCTAAAATTCCCATTTCTCAGAATGAGTCAACCTGTCTTCCACAAGCAAAGAGAATGTCAGCAAAACAGATACTCTTCCTCATCTTGACCTGACCCTAGGAAAGAAGTGAATGGCTATGACATATATACATATGTACATGTGTGTATATTTTGTATATATATATGTATATATGCACACATGTGTGTACATATTTGTGTGTGTGTGTGTAAATTAAATAAAAAATAAATGAATGAATGCTACTCATCCCATGAAAGAAAGGCGATGGACTACAATGTTTACCACTCTAAGACCATCACCTTTTAAGAGGTTCCCACATCTTTCAAAGTTATTTCTCTTTCCAAGGTTGTTATTGCTGTATAAATTGTTCTCCTAGCTCTTCTTACTTCACTTTGAATCAATCCATAAAAATCTTTAGAGGTGTTTTTCCTCTTGAATTTGTCCATTTTGGAATTTCTCATAGTGCAATAATATTCCATCACATCGCCAAATGATGGGCATTTTCTCAATTTCCAATTCTTTGTCGCCACAAAAAAGAGATGACATGAATATTTTGGCGCATATAGACCCCCTTTCTTTTTTTCCATCTTTTTGAGGCATAAACTTGATTGTAGTATCATTAAGACAAAGGGCATGAATAGTAATAACTTTTGGGGCATAGTTCCAAATTACTTTTTCAAAATGACTAGACTTGTTCATAGCTCCACCAAAAGGGGATTAATATACATTTTCCTACAAGTCCTCCAGCATTTGTCTTTTTTTTTCAACATTGTTAATCTTACGGGTGTGAGGTGGAGACTTAAAGTTGTTTTAATTGCCATTTCTCTACATATTAGTAATTTGGAACATTTTTTCATATGTCTGTTGACGGTTTGCATTTCCTCCTTTGAATATTGCCTCTTTACATTCTTTGACCTCTTGTCAAGTGAGAAATAATTCCTCTTCTTATAAATTTGAATCAGCAAAACTTGCTGAAACTATACCCCCCCATTTACTTGTTTTTCTTTTCTTTTTGACTACATTGGCATTTTTTTAATATTCTATGTAATCACAATTGTTCATTTTACTTTCTGTGATTCTCTCTCTCCAAACTCTTTCTCTCCCTATGTAATTTCTTCCTTGCTCTTCTAATTTCATTATGATATCACCCTTTACATCTAAATCATGTAACCATTTGCAGCTTATCTTGGTATGTGGTATGACCTGTTGGTCTAAACATAATTTCCACCAGATTCCTTTCCAGTTTTCTCAACAGTTTTGTTGAATAGAGAGTTCAATACCTGTGATCTTTGGGTTTAAAAAACTTAGGAGAATAATTTATTTTCTAGGGCTAATTACTGGTTAAATTAAGGAGAAGATAATGTGAGGTGGTGGTATTAGGGAGAAATTCACAGAGGAAAGAAGGTCTTACAGAATTAATAGATTATGGATAAAAAGAGAAGAGGTATATTAAGAATATTTCAGACCGAAGGGATAAAGAATGTGTATAGTACATGCAAGAACAGTGAGTCATGAGTGAGCATGTTACTTGGATAAGACAGTAAGGATACTGGCTGGATAGTCAAGTAGGGCCAGATTGTAAATAGCTTCAAATGAGAGGCAAAGGAGATGAGACAAATTGGCAGGCAATAGGGAGTCACTGTCAGTTCTTGAGCAGGAAAAGGCATGACAAAATCCCAGTTTTAGGAAGATTAGTCTGGCATTGGTGTATATGAGGGACTGGAGAAGGAAGAGTTACTCAAACTCTTTGAATATGTTTCCTCATCTATAAAATGAGGAAGTTGGGCTATATAGTTTCTGGGGTCCCTTCTATCTCTGGATCTTGTTCTCATATGCCTAGGGCACAGAGACCACTAGGAAACTGACCACAGTAATCCAGACTAAGGTGATTAGGGTAGGGACAGTGGGAATGGAGAGGAGGGTATCATAGGTGTTGTTTGAGTAACTCTGAACATACAGGACCTCTGGGCATTGCCAGGGATAGTTGTCAGTGGAATTCAGTCACTTCTGATCACAGAAGCCAAGCCCCACAGCCACAACCCTATTGCAGCCCCTTTACAGTGGCTTTTTGCTGGCTGAGCCAGGGGGTGCTCTGGACTTCCCAGGCCTGGACCCAGACTCTTGCTCCATTTGGAGGGGGGAAAAAGGTGGGTGGCAGAGCTTCATGCCATTTTGTCACTGCAAAAATCTTCAGAAATGTTCTGGGTTTTCTGAGCTTAATGGGCTGAGAAATAGAAACTCATTCAGCTGGCAGCAGACAGGACTCCAAGCCTGCTGTTTTACTGCTGTGTGCATTCTAGCAGCCTGGCTGCCTCACAGCTCCTGCTCTCTCCTCTTAGCTTTTTCACATGGCTGTTATACCTTTGCCTGAACTCTTGTCTTGTCCATCACATGTTCTTCTCATGGTCTTAGAACCAGAGACCTTCTTTTCGGGGATCTCTCTTTTTAAAGTTAGGGGGAAAGGAGCACACGAGTTTTATCTCACTTGAGGACCCTAAGAAAGGAGTGTCTACTTACTAACTATATTCCTACTGGCCTCCTGGGCCATCATCAGACATCTCGATCTTTGTCTTGCACTGGATTTCAGTGACTCTGGAGGAGAGACTGAGGCTGACTACTTTGCTCAGCTCTTCCCTACTCATATCCAATTCATGAGCAAGTCAAGACATCACTCTCGTGATTTTATCGGTCCTCTTCCAGAACAAAGGACGAACAACACTATTCCTGATATTTCTCCCTCACGACATTCCATATCCTATTTCCAGGCATCTGCATAAACTGTTCCCTATGCCTGGAATGGACTTCCTTCTCACCCCTGTTAGGATCTCTAGTACTCTTTAAAATTCAGCTCAAGTATTCCTCAAGCAACTTTTCCTGATGCCTTTTGTTCAGTCATTTCAGTTGTGTCTGACTCTTCATGACCCTATTTGGGGTTTTCTTGACAAAGATACTAGAGTGCTTTGCCTTTTCCTTCTCCAGCTCATTTTACAGATAAGGAAACCGAGGCAAACAGGGTTAAGTGACTTGCCCAGGGTCACATAGCTACTCTGAGACCAGATTTGAAGTCCTGTCTTCCTGACTCTAGGCCCAGTGCTCTATCCACTGGGTCACCTCCTTTCTCTGATCCTAGTACCACTCCTCCCCCTCCCCAAATTGCTTCATATTTACTTTATATTGTATATTTATTTATATCTATTAATTTAAAAGCATCCATTAAACTCTCATCATGTTGAGTACTGGGCTATTCATTCTGGATAGGTGGGAAAATAAAAATAAAAGTACCTGCCCTCAAATGGCTTACATTTATTAAAGTGAGAATTGCTCAGTAGCAGCTCCTTGGGGGAAAAGTCCACAATTTTTGCCGTCTCTCTCCACAGTAGTCATATCCTGTCCAAATAAAAGAACCTGCAATGCTCCTTGGGGAGAAGATAGCAATGAGGTCAGAGAGGTCAGAGCTAAAATAGACCTTAAAGATAATTTAGTTCACCTTGCTTTTTAATAGAGAACGAAACCAGGCCCAGAAAGCTTAGGTAGTTTTCCAAAGTCACACAAATGGTGTTTGGGGCTAGTCATGTCCTCTGGCTCCAAATTCAGCACTCTTCCATTTAGTACATGAGACAAAAGTAATAACTGACATTTAGGTAGTGAGCTAAAGTTGGTAAAACATGTTGTATGCATCGTTTTATTTGAGGCTAGAAAAATGATTGTCCTCTTTTTACTCATGTGGAAACTGAGGCCCAGAGAGGTTGAGTAACTTGCCCTGTTCTCATAGCTCGTGAGTGTCAGAGGCAGGTTTTAAATAAAAGTCCTCCTGACTCCAAATCGAGCATTTGACCAATTAGAGCATTCTGGTTCTTAATAATAACAATACTAGCCAGTGTTTGCATATGGCTTTAAGGTTTGCAATGTGCTTGACAAACGTATCTCATTTGATCCTCCATGGGGACATAAGTGATCCGATTCTTCCCATATTATTTACAGATGAGGAAACTGAAGCAGATAGTGGCTAAGTGACTTGCCCAGGGTCATACAGCTAGTAAGAGTCTGAGGCAGGATTTGAACTCAAGAATTCCCAGCTTCAGGTCCATCATTCTATCTATTGTATTACCTCTCTATAAGGAGCTCGCGGAACACAGTCTATTAGAATGTACTGCTTCTCAAGTATGAACAGAAACCTCCTGAAGTATCTAAAAATCTGTACCCCACGGGGTTGAACAACTTCACAAAATCGCTGATAACCACAGTGTTAGAGCTTCAAAATTCATCCAAGTTTAATTCTTTCATTTTTCACATGAGAGAACTGAGAGTGAGAGAGGTAAAGATGACCTTGTCTGAAGTCATTTGGCCAATAAGGAGAAGATCTGGTGTCTGAATCCAGTTCTTCTAACTCCAAATCCTGTGCAAATCCCCATGTTTCCAGGATTATTACTGGCCTAAAAATAGTTCCAAAAAGATGCGTGCACACACACACACACACACACACACACCCCTTTATAACTACCTTACTACCTTTATTACTACTTGGGCAAATAACTCACTTAACATCTCTATTTCTTCATCTCAGTTTCTAAATCCTATGTTCTGCTGACCATTGGGCCCAAGCACATAAGGATTGTACCATACACTGAAATTTGCCCACGATTCTCATTTCCACTTCCCCAAAAACATATGGTCGTAAACTCTTATCACCATGGGTTCCAGGAGAACGTGCTAGTAAAAGGTTTCTCTTTCCCAGCCTCTTAATAGGTAGAAGCCCACTGAGTCCTCTCTCCTCCTCCCAGCCCCACCTTCTCTCACTTAAAGAGAGTGAACTAGCCATTGAACTTCTCTGGAAAAAAAGAAGAACATGTGAAGTATTTCTAGCAGGTGTGAAGTCCTCCTAGAGCAGTGAATGGGAGAGTCAAAGACTCTGAGAAAAATCCATTGCTTTTCCTTCAGTTCCTCTAGTCACAGAGGAAGATGAAAGAGGCACATTCTTGTGTCTTACTAAGGCTGATTCCTTTTACTTAAAATATTTTTAAATTAAGTTTTTTTGATACATTTTATTTTGACAAAACCCGGGAAGACATAAACTCAAGAAATGAGCAGCTCATCTTCAGAAAATTTGGCTCTTTCCATGCCTCCCTCCTCCTCTTCTGCACTGCCTTCCCTCCCTCTCTTCTATACTTTCAATGAGAGAGAACTTTTGTGATTATAATTAATAATAGCCAATAGTCTGGAATACTTTTCATCTTTAGCAGGCTTTAGGGACATTAACTAATTGGTGCTTACAATCCTACTATGAAGAAGGCTGCAAGTATTATTTGCTGCATGTGGCAGAAAAACTCCTTATCTCCAAGGGTACAGAGAGAGAAGGGGAAAAAAAGAAAGAAAAAAGAAAGAAAAAACAAACACTAAGCACAAATGGGAGGAATGATTCTGTTCTACAACAGGGCAGGAAAACAGCTCGGGTGAGTCCTGGTTTCCAAGCAGGTACTTTAAACATGAATAACAAGGGGCATTTACAGGGTGCTTTAAGGTTTGCAAAGCACTTCACATACATTATCTCATTTGAGTCACACAATAACCCTGCAAGATGCCACTTCCTTCCAGTTATTATTACCCCATTTTGCAGATGAGTGGGCATGGGCACTCAGACATTCACAGAGAGTAAGCAACTTGACCATGCTCGCAAAGCTAACAAATTTTGGAAATGGGGTTTCAAATACAAGTATTCCTGATTACAAATTCAGAGCTTTTTCAGCAACAGGTTGTTTCCACTCGCCTTGTCTAAAATGCATCTGAAGAACTGGGGCCTGGGAAATTAACCTAGAGAAGACTTTGGGGAGGATGGGGATATGAGGGGAAACTTTTTAATCAGTATAGTTATCCAAAAAAGAATGGCTGCTTTGGGCTATTTGTTAGGAATATATAGAAGAAGTTTATACATTAGTCTGCAAATTAGCATTTATTTAGCATTTACTATGTGCCACACTCTGTGATAGATGCTGGGAATATAAATACAAGTTTAAAAAAAAAAAACAGTCGGGGCAGCTAGGTGGCACAGTGAGTAGCGCACTGACCCTGGAGTCAGGAGGACCTGAGTTCAAATCCGGCCTCAGACACTTGACGTACTTACTAACTGTGTGACCTTGGGAAAATCACTTAACCCCAAGTGCACTGCTTTCCCTGCTCCAGATAAAAAAGGGAAAAAAAAGAAAAGAAAAAAGAAACAGTCCCTACCCACCTGGCATGGAACTTACATTCTAATGGGAGAAGGAAAGACATAAAAGGAACCTGAAGAAATGAAGAGATAACTGGATAGGCAGCCCTCCTTGAATGGAGCTTCTAAGAAGAACCATTCAATCAGAGGGTGAGGCCAAAGTTGCTGAGGGTAGCGATCTTCTAGGATGAAGAGTTTTGTGTGTTATTAAGTAGTCTTGATTGCAGTCTGGTGGGAAATGAAGAGCATCAGTAGAAAGGGTAAATATGACAAGTGGGGTATAGATAAGATGAAATAAGAATTAATATTCCTATTTAAATTTTGTAAAGTGTTTTGCAGACATTAACTCATTGGAGACTTACAATAATCCTTTTAAGTGGGTACAAAAAGGTATTATTATCACCTCTATTTTATAGGTGGGAAAATAAATCCCAGAGAGGCTGACTCATTCATGGTCACACACCTACAAGAGGGTTAAGGTTAGGTTTTGAATTCAGATCTTCAAAATTACTAGACCAACACTCTAGCCACTGTATAGATGGAGTGGGGGGCTCTGGTGCAGAGGGACAGACCGACAGACAGGCAAAGAAGAGAGAGACACACACAGAGAGGAAAGAGGGGGAAAGAGAGAGACAGAGACAAAAGAAGAAAGATAGAGAAAGGGAGAAGAGAGACAGAGACACAGAGAGTGGGGAAAGGGGGGGAGAGATAAAGACAGAAAGAGACAGGGAGAGAGAAGAGGGAGGGAGAGACATAAAGAGAAGAGAGAAACAGAGAAAAGGGTGGAAGAAAGAGAGAGGAAGGAGAGAGAGAAAAGTGTGTGTGTGTGTGTGTGTGAGAGAGAGAGAGAGAGAGAGAGAGAGAGAGAGAGAGAGACTCACTATATCTATTTTTTCCTTTCATGGAATTATAAAATGTTAAACACAAGACAGTATCTTCAGGTCCATATAGTCCAAACCCTTCCCTTTATAACTGTGCAGTATAGTGGAAAGGACTGGACTAGAGTCAGGAAAACCTTTGACCTTTTTGTCACTGAGCCTGATTTTGAATCCAGCCTCCTTCACATGGCCTTTTAACAAGTCATTTAATCTCTCTGGGTATCATTTTCCATATCTGTCAAATCAGGGGATTGGATGACATGACATGACTTTCCAGTTCTAGATCTGTGATCCTACAAAAGAGGAAACTGAGTCCCAGAGTCACACAGACGCAAAGCTGGTAGGACCCAGGGGTGCTTGACTCCCGTCCTTGCGCTCTTTCTATGATACCGCACTGCCTCTCTAGCCATGTATCCCTGACCACCAAGGGCTCAAAGGCTCGCTTAAACTCAGGCATGTGGATCTAAGTCTGGGATAGAAGGGACTGAGCACTGTGCAGCATGATGGTAGACTGCAGCGGGCACTAGACAGGGAACCTCTCTAATGAGGCTGAGTGAAGACTGGTGATCACCTACATACACACTTCCTTTGTCTGTCTTCTGATTTGTCCCTTTTCTCCACCACCCAACATCTCTCTCTCTGTCTCTCTTTCTCTGTCTCTCTCTCTCTCCCTCTCTTTTTCTCTCCCTCCCCTTCTCTTCCTTCCCCCCTTTCCCACCCCAACCTTGTTCACAGAATCATGGAATCTTAGTTTTAGAACAGCTAACAGGCTGCTAGGTGGCCCAACAGATAGATCACTGGACTACAGTCGGGAAAATCTGACTTCAAATTCTCAGGCAATGCCTCACACTCCTACTAGCTGTGTGGCCCAGGGCAAGTCTCCTAACCTCTCTGAGACTCAGATTTCTCATCTCTAAAATGTGAATAATAAGAGTGTCTACCTTTTATCTGGGTTTGTTGTGGGATATTATGGGATATTTTAAGGCACTTTGGCAAACCTTAAAGTGTTAGATAAATGCTGCTATTATAGTTATTATATTTGGAAGGGACCCTCATAGGAATCTGGTTTAACTCATACCTGAAGGGTATGATTCTTGGTTTGCAAGGGCATAAGCCTGTAGCATATAAATTTTAAATGGTTTTACAAAGCTGACCAAGCTTTCAGGTCGAGTGCTGGTTTGTGCCTGCGGACTGAGGACCAGGCTAGCTAATCCATAGAAACATCACCAGATTGGCTAGAGTGTGATAAATGTGCTGGCCACAGCAGCCCAGGAAGACCATAGTTAGTAAGGCACTAAGGCTTTGAGGGGTGGGGAGGAAGGGGGACGGCTGTGATCTGTATAAGCAAAGGGAACAAGTCTTGCAGAAGTTAGACGCTTGAAACATTGAAGTAGCTTCACCCTCCTCAGATCACTTATAAACCAGGTCTCATCTTTGGCTCTGTAATGCCAAACAGAATGTAGCAAACTCACTTAGGTCCCTAACATGGCATTTGCCTCCCCTTAGCTCTAGACTGCAGTCTGTCATATATCACTGCTTCCTATTTTTTAGTGGAACAGAGACCTGATTGGGGATTTTGTTGGTAAAGGCAGGGATGGAGGAGGTGGAGAGGCAGAAAACCTAAGAGAGCACAAGGTCTGCAGGTGCTATAAATTTCAAGAAGTTGGCTCCATGGGCTCCGCACTCGTGTGTGTGTGTGTGTGTGTGTGTGTGTGTGTGTGTGTGTGTGTGTGTGTGTGTGTGTGACAGAATGGTGGTGCTCTGTATGGGGAAAGGGGAGGCGGGGAAATGTGGGACCTGGGGTTTAGAAATTAATGACATCTGCAGTGAGCTATCCACAGCTTGATTTGGTATTAAGCAAGGGCCACGGAGAAGAGAAGAAAAATCACCTGCGTATGGATCCTACATTTGGCATAGTTTAAATAATTTTAAATGAAACTGTCTAAGCTCTGAAAGAAGCCTCCTGTAAAAGAGGGGAGGAGCGGGGGGGAGGGAAAGAGACTGAGGTAGAGTGACCTGGAGACTGAGATATGTCGGAAGTGGAGAAAGGGACAAGTCAGAAGAAAGACAAATGAAGTGGGTAGGTCATCACCAGTCTTTAAAATTTTTAATCAGGCTCTCTCTGAGAAACAAGAAACATTATTGCAGATACCCTCGCAGACTATAAATTTCCTGATTTTTGTGTGTGCTGTTCAATGCAAGCATGATAGTTCCATTTCAATGGCTCAGCAAGACCTAAACCTTCTATTTGGCAGTGACTAGATGAGCAGAAGCGTCAGGTGCTGTTGCTGGACAGCTGCGTAATGGATAGGAACCCTACAAATAGAATACTGCAGCTGCAGCCAGTCTCCTGGGGACCTGAAGCTTTGGACCTAGAGGTGGGGGCAAGGTCCTGCCTACATATAGATACAGTATCTGTTCTGCTATATGATAGCTTAAAGTCTCTCCCCCAGCAGCTCACTGCTAAAGTCACCATGATTAGATTTGCCCCTTTGTCTTTAAAAGCAACAACACTTAAAATGCCAGTAGGTCCTGCAGAAGAGATTAGTTACCTAAATACACATTGGAATAATGGAAAGCACAGTGGATTTGGAGGCGAGAGTCATAAGCTTGACTTTTCAATAGCTCTGGTATTAATCTAAGACAAGTCACTTTCTCAAAGTCCTCAGTTTCTAAATGGCCTGATACAGTTGAAAGGTCAAATGCCACCCCCCCTTTTGGAGTCCAAGGGCCTACGTCTGATTGTTAACTCTACTGCTCGTCACCTGTGATGATGGGCAAGTCATTAACTTCCGATGAGGAGAGTTGGACTTGAGGGTCTTTAAAGTCATTTCCAGACCTGAGACACAACTTGAGCAAAGTGTCAGATAAGCCATGATCATCACTTTTTAAAATAAATTTGAATTTTCATATCGTTTGTTTTTGGATCACCCTAAATTTTAATTATTATCTCTTTTCTTTCCTTTAATCAGTGAATAGAAAAAGAGTTAAAAAATAATGAGGGAAAAGGCAGTTTGGCTAAACTAATCAACATAATAACCAACCAGATAGGCTATACGATGTGCCTCACTCAGTTCTTCACTTTTTCAAAGAAAGGTTAGTGATTCTTTTTTCTTTGCTTTTTCTCTTTTTAAAGCTTGAGCATTATAACTACATGGCATTTGAGGGGTGTTTTTCTGTATCTATTGTTATCATTGTACATTTTTTTAAACTTCTACTTCACTTTGCATCAATTCAAATGTCCTTCCATGCTTCTCCGAATTCTTCCCATTCATTGTTTCTTATAGTGCAACAAGTTTCCATTTCATTAATTCACCATGCTTGTTTAGCTATGCTACAATGAATGGTTATGTACTTTGTTTCCCATGCATTGCTACCATAAAAAAACTGATCACAAATATTTTGCCACATATAGAATCATTCTTTATGTCTTTGGTGGGCTTGGGCATGTGTCTAGCAATGGGTTAAAAGGTATGAACATTTTGGTCACTTCTTTTCGGCATAATTCCAAAATTACTTTATAGAATGATTGGACTAATTCATAGCTCTCCAAACAGTGTGTCTGTCTTTCTACAATCTTTTCATTGTTGACTGCTTCACCTTTTTGCCAATTTGCTAGGTGTGAGGTAAAACCTAAGAATTGTTTTGATTTGCCTTTGTCTTTAGTGTCTATGATAGTTAATAGTTTATTAATCTTCTTTTAAGAAGGGTTCATTTCCTTTGAACAATTATCCATCTTGACATGCCTTCTGAACTTATAAATTTGTGCTCATTCCCTATATATCTTAGAAATCAGTCTCTTATCAGAATCATTTTATGTAAATGTATGCAAATACAAATATGTGTATATGTGTTGATTAGGAAAATCTATGTATGTATATTCCAATCAACAGTTTTATGTCTTAGGTCATCAATTTTAAATTATTTTGAGCAGCTAAAGTGGAAATTTCTTTCCCTATCCCTACCCCATCTAGTATCATAGGGATCAAAGTCCTAATGTTCTCTAAAAATGGATAATTCCAGAAAACTGGCAGTTTGCCGGCTTTCCTAAAGAAGGGGCTGATGTGAGAATAATTTGCTTGAACATACAATGACCTCAGAAATGTCATAGGACCATGGTTTTAGAGTGCTAATCAGTCAGTTTGCCAACAAGCATTTATTAAGCATTGACTTACAGACTTATAGAATTACAGTGACCACATGGTAGGCACCGTGCTAGGTGCTCAGTTTACAGCAAAAGGTAAAACACAATCCATGTTTCAAAAGACTAACAGTATAATGGGGGAAACATATGCAAATAGTTATATACAAATAGATGTGTACAAGATAAATTAGTGATAATCTCAAAGGGAAGGCACTAAGGGTTTGGGTAAAAGTTTCTTGTATAAGGTAGAACTTAGCTGAGACTTGAAGGAAGCCAGGGAAGCTTGGAGGCAGAGATGAGGAGGAGTAGAATTCCAGGTACAGAACAGCCAGTAAATTTGCCTAGAGTTGAGAAATAAGAGTAAATGTTCGAGTAACAGCAAGGAAACCAGTGTCACTCAATCACAGAATATATGTAAGGATGCAGTGGGGGTGGGGCGTAAAGTATAACCAGAGTAGAAAGTTAGGAAGACCAGGTTATGGAAGGCTTTAAAAGCCAAATAGAGGATTTCATGTTTGATTCTATAGGTAATAGGGAACCACTGTAGTTGACTGCATAGGGAGGTGACATGTTCAGACTTGCATGTTAGAAAGATCAATTTGACAGCTGGATGGAGGATGGATTCTAGTGGGGAGAGATTTGTGGGAAGGAATTCAACCAGCAGTATTGCAATGGTCCAGGCATGAGGTTATAAAAGCCTGGATCAGCATGTGGCAGTGTCAAAGGAGAGATGGGGCATATAGTAGAGATATTAGGAAGATCAAAACCAATTGATAAAAGCTACTTATTGGTGGTGGGGGGAGAGGGGGAGAGGGAGGAGTCAAGTATGACACTTAGATTTTGAGCCTGGATTGCTGGAAAGGTAGTGTTGCCCTAGATGGTAACAGGGAAGTTAGAAGAAGGTAAGATTTGGGGGGAAAGATAATGACTTCGGTTTTAGAAATGTTGAGTTTAAGATGTCTACAAAACATCTAGTTTAAGAACCCTAATAATCAGTTACAGCTGTGAGACTGGAAGTCAGAAGAGAGGTTAGGGCTGGATAAACATATTTGAGAATCAACGGTATAGAGATGATAATTGAATCCATGGGTGCTGTTGTAGAATAGCATAGAAGGAGGAAATAAGAAAGCACGGGACAGCTCTCAACACTCACAGTTACTGGTCATGACTTGGATAATGAACCAGCAAAAGAGACTAAGGGCAAGACAAGGAGGAGGAGGAGCAGGAAAGAACAGTGTCATGAAAACCTAGAAGGAAGACAATATCAAGGAGAAGAGGATGATTGACAGTGTCTGAGACTTCAGATAGGTCAAGAAGGATGATGATTGAAAAAAGAATTTGACTATTAGAGATCATTGGTTATTTTGGATCAAGCATATAATGAATAATAAGGTCAGAAGCCAGACAGAGAGTTAAGAAAAGAGTAAGAGGAAAGAAAATGGAGTCATCTGTTGTAGACAGCCTTCTCAAGGAATTTATCCACAAAAGATGGAATATAGGACAAAAATTAGCAGAGATAGATGAATTAAGAGAGGATTTTTTGAGGATGGAGGAAACTTGGGCATGTTTGTGGGCAGTAAGGAAGTAGTCAATACACAGGTAGAGATCGAAGATTAATTAGAGATGGGGGATGATAGAAGGGACACTCTGCTAGAGAAGACAGCATGGAATGAGATCACTTGTGAACGTAGAGGGGTTTGCCTTGGCAAGGAGATAAGGGTGAAGAAGACAATGGCAAAAGAACCTGAAAGATGTGAGATGAGGAGTAAAGGAGAAGAGGGACCTCTTGGCAAATGACCTCATTTTTCCTCCAGTGAAATATGAGGCAAAGTTATCTTCTGCAATGGACCTTAAAGGCCATCTAATCCAAGGCTTTCACTTTATAGTTAAAGAAGCTGAGCTCAGGTGAGGTGAGGTGATTTCCCCAAGATCACACAGGTAATAAAGTAGTAGAGCTCAAAATCGAACCTATGTTCTCTGGTTCCAAATCTGTCACTTTGTCCATTATAGCAATGTAAATTCAAACAACTCTAAAACACATCATGATTCAGATTAAATGCAATGACCAAGCTTGGTTCTCCTCTGTTGGTAGAGTTGGTGGACTAAAGAGTCAAGTTGTCATATATCATATCAATTGCAGCATCTGTGATGGCTTGTTTTGCCTAATTGTTTTCCTTTGTAATAGGAGTGGCTTCTAGGTAGGATTAGAAAGTGATATTGATATAAAAAATAAATTCAAATACATTTGAAAAATATTGGTATAAAACCAAATTAATTCAAACACATTAGAAAAAATGACTAAGTTACTTAAGAAAAGAAATACACCATAACAAGACAGCTTCCGATGGAAGTCAAGGAAAGGGAGAATCTTTCAACATTTCCCTAGGGGGATATGCTACATGAGAGGTGAGATCCCCATGAACTACCCCATAAACTTAAAGACAAAAAATACTCCTTATTTAATCATTCTTGATAAGTGGTGACATCCATCTCCCTATGAGGGTTTAGAGGTGATTCCATATGGAAGCAGAGGGCTAGATAGATGATGCTCAGAGACTTCCTTCCAGCCCTGGGAGTCTTTGATTTTGTAAGGTGTTAGCCATCTCAGGAGGAAGCTTATATTCCAAAAGAATATATATTCAAGATTTGCAAAATTATTGAAAGGAATCTGACCCAGACCAGAACTCCTAGTGCTTTGAAGTTTGCCCATTACTGGACTTCATTTGAGAAACTGCCTTCTCTCTATGCATAGAGGCAGCTGGACTAGCTGCATAGGGAGAATGCTAATGCCATTTATCCATGTTGTTAAAATGCCAGTATGGCACCATGGTGTGAACCTCTCTCACAGAGCTCAGGGAGTGGACATCTGCATGGCTGTCAGAGAGCAGGTCAAACAGCTGCTATCCTGGCCTTGCTCAGACAGCAGACCAGGCAGATGTCATGCAATCTCTGGTAGGAGTGCAGAATAAACAGATGTAAAGCTCCCCCCATTCATATCCTCTGCCAGTGGCTGTCCCGGACAGATGTTCATACCCCAGTAGAGAAAGGGCTTGGTTGCTCCAGAAGCTATGCATGGTTCTGGATCATAGACCTGTTCCTTTGGCTATCACTGAAGATTGACACTCTAGACTTATATAGAAGGCTGAGTGTTCAGCAGACATATGTGTCTCTACTATGTGAAGGCAAAAGAAAAAGAGTGGAATGATGTAGACCAGAAGCCAAAGAATAGTTATCCTGGATAATTGGCAAAATTTGGGAAGATGCTAGCTGCTGCACAGAAACATGATGCCTGCCTTCAAAAAGGTTTCACTTTAAGAAGCCAATATACACGACAAATTCTTTTTGACTCTAAAATTCTTTAGATCATTTCCACTTACTTCTGCCTGGTTGGAGGAGAAAACATTTCATTTGGTAGATGGACATGAATATTGTGAGGTTTTATATTTCTGAGTCTCTGGAACTGTGACATTTAAGTAGGTCTGGCATATTCCAGTGTTCAGACTCCAAGCTAATATGAAAGGGTGGTACCTCAACCAAGCTTAGATTTAGAGGCAGAAATGGAAAGGGGGAGGAGGGGAAGGGAATAGGCATTTGTTAAATGCCTACTATGTGTCAGATATTGTGCTAAGTGCTTTAGAAATATTGTCTTAGCTGATCCTAATAACAAACCCATGAGGTAGTAGGGGAAACTGAGGCAGACAGAGGTTAAGCGACTTGCCCAGGGTCACATAGCCAATAAGTGTCTGAGCTCAGATTTGAACTCAGGTCTTGCTGATGCCAGGTCCAGTGCTCTGTCCACTGAACCACCTGGCTGCCTTAGTTCATATAGGCCAACCCCCTCATTTTACAGATGATGAAAATGAGGCCCAGAAAGCTTAAGTGGCTTGTATGGAGTCATAGCGGTAGTAACCAGCAGAGTCAGGATTCAAACCCAGGTCCTCTGATTTCAAATCCTGATTTCTTTCCATTGCAACATGATGAAAGCACACATGTATTTATTGAGTAAATAAAATATTATTGTTAATATCACAATGTTAATATTATTATTGGGTAAATAAGTCTGTATTTTTGAGCACAACTGTGTGCCTACTATACATTGGCATCATCTATGGATATTAAACAATATCTATAAATAAATTAACAATAGTTTTTGCCTTCCAGGAGCTAATAGAGAGAAAGTGAATACCCCTGAAACAATTACAGAACAAGTTAGTACTAAACAGTATCCTTGTGGTTTGTCCTTCATTTTCAAAAAGGACCATGACATCAGGGAGGTGAAGCCATGACTAGCAATTGAATTAGATTTAAGTGAGGCAGGGCTGTGTAAAGTCACCAGCCTCACTTTCTCCTCCTGAGCCTTCTGGATCAAGTGGCCAGATAACCATCAGGATGATTGGAGATGGCTCAGGATGCAGTGGGAGACCTTGGCCTTTTTAAGCTAAGGTCTTTCCAGTTCTCACTTTGATTGAAGTAACATCCATTCAATGATTAGGCCTGTTTAAGAAGTGAGTCAAGGAATGGGCCCTTTAATAAAAAAAAAATCAAACTGGAAGGGTAAGACCCTCAGTGTTGCTGGCCAAAAGAGAAATAATTTTCATTTGCATTTGCTCTAAACAGTATCCTATGGACTTCCCAAAGAAGGGAATGGTCTGCCTCAGTGGGTAGTGAGTTTGCCATCACTAGATGGAGATGTAGGATATTGTAGACAGAATACACCTGTTAGATAAGGATGGAACCAGGTGATTGCCAACGTCTTTGGTTATTCTGCAATCTATGATTCTAGGAGTTAATAGATGGGTGAGTGAAAAATAGTCTAAAAAGTCTTCCGGAGGTTGTGGGACTTGAGCTGAGCTTCCATGGATAGATTCAATTAGGCTGAAGGAATGGCAAGAGGGGCTGACATCGAAGAAAGGACGAGAGGATTACAATTACCTTTAATGCAATTTCTTTGGACACTTGGGACAGAACTACTCCCCATCCCCAGTTCTACTGTAACAGTCTTCTGAAAAAATTCTAACAAGACCATGACTTCTCTCCAAAGCAAATATGTGAGCCAATTCCTCAACTTTCCCCACTCAGATACTCTGGGGGTACTCCATCTAAACCCTCTCAATGGGAAAGGGTCATTTATTTGCACTGGGAAATAGGCCCATATGAAGGGCTTTAAAGATTAAATCCCCCAATATATCATATTCATCAATACCTTCTACCTGCTTCCTCCTCCTTCTCCTTCCCTGGCCTCTTCCATCTCCATCAATATCTGGACAACGATGGGATCCCAATCTACTTAAATCCTGCCCCCCACCTTTGTCATATATCCACAAATTTTTTCACTGCACTTTGCTACGCAGTCACGCATCTTAAAACATCTATTCATTCATTCACTTGCTCATTTATCCATTCAACAAACATCTATCAAATCCTTTTATTGTACAAAGAGCACTGTGCTATGTGGTGGTAGAGATGCAAGTTTACCTAAGACATAGTCCTTGCCCTCATGCATCTTATAGTCTAGTAGGGGTACAAGAAAACAACAGACAGAACTATATTATATTATGTCTACTACCTTACAGAGATCCAAAACAAAACACTAAGTAAAGGTTTAAGGGAAAGGTACTGCTGACCTTGAAAATGTGGATATGCATAATACCCTTTTTGCATCTACTGGAAGACTTAGAACTGGACAACTTTCAGGACCTGGAAAACTAGTGCATCCACATATTCACTGTCTCCCTACTCCTCCACCTCCTCCTTCTCCTCTTCTTCCTTTTCCTCCTCCTCCTCTTTCTTCCTCTTCTTCTTCTCTCTTATTTTCTCCTCTTCTTCTTCTTCTTCTTCTTCTTCTTCTTCTTCTTCTTCTTCTTCTTCTTCTTCTTCTTCTTCTTCTTCTTCTTCTTCTTCTTCTTCTTCTTCTTTCTCTCTCTCTCTCTCTCTCTCTCTCTCTCTCTCTCTCTCTCTCTCTCTCTCACACACACACACACACACACACACACAGAGTCTTTGGGCTCTTGCTTCCCTGTTGCTGAAGCTGCCTGTGTGAAATCTGTGCTGGGGGCATCAGCCTGATACCTAGCTCCATTCCAAAACTGATCTGAAATCCATGAACTGGCAGTGCCAGCCTGCATACTAATGGGGCAGTGGTTCTCATAGAACCAAGCCTGGGGAGGCAAAAGGATGGATCCAGGCAGCAGCTTCTGGCTCCCTGAGATTGATTTATCACCAGGTTTCTGATGAATGTGTGAGAAACTCGACTGGTGATAAAACAGCAGGCCCATAATTAAAGTAACAGCTCTTGTTTTTTAAATGCTGTTTACATGGGGCTCCAGCTTTCTGGGCAATTTCCCTCCTTTCCCACTTTTGGACAAAGTGTTTCTCTCCCTCTTGTGACTGCTGATTAAAGCTGCTACACGTCCCCCTGGGAGGACAGCCTCAACTGAGAGGAAGGAAAAAGGAGAAGTAAGTGAAGGACAATATGTTGAGAAACTGGCCCCTTATTTGTTTGCTTGTTTTTAACGAAGGTGTAAGGGGTGTTTTAAAAAATGCTTCAGGATCTTTTGAGATGCCCTTTGGAGCCCCCAAAGAAAGTTTCGGGAATTGGAGCACAAAGAAACTGTTCCAGTAACTTGTTAAATGGGACAACCATCTCTTTTTCTCCAAGTCTTCACGAAGCAACAACTTTAAAAGGGGGTGGAATGGGTAGGAGAAGCAGCATAATAATTCATCACTAAACTCGGTCTTTCTGCCAGCCGTCTGCAGCCTGAGTAGTATATTTCACTGGTTATAAATTAACAGAGGCCCCACAACAGATTTTGCCTGCTCCCACTCCTTCTCTCACACTCTCTCCCTGTTTCTCTCTCCTCCTGCCTCCCTTCTTCCCCCTCACCCTGCTTAATGTCCTGCAGACATGAGGTACTATAACCAACCACAAGACACGCAAATCAGAGATGTTCTCTGGTGTAGTCTTGGGAGGCACCAATGCCCTCTGCAGGGCTAGATTGCCCTTCTCCCTGATGAGAACCACAGTTTGTAGGAAACTCTAGCAGAATTTCATCTATCAATGTCCAGCGAGGACAACAAGAGGTCAAGGCTAGCAACCAGCAATGCTCAGAAAGTTGGCCATAGGGTTTGGATGACTTTTCTGGACATCCTGGATCCCTGAAGCATGTCAGATTGAACTGGAGACGAGGCTCCTACTCTCAAGTCCTGTCCTGGCTGAAATGAAGAGTCATTGAAATGCTTATAAACTAGGAAAACATACGCACACACACACCCCGCCTTGAGTATGTAGAAAAGAAGGAAACAAGCACTTAGTAAGTGCCTACTATGTGCTAGACCCTGTGCAAAGCACTTTACAAAAAGTATCTCATTTAACAATGGTAAGAAATGTAATATAGTGTGATACAGTATGATATGACATGATGTGACGTGAGATAACGTGATGTAATGTAGCATAACCTAACCTAACCTAACATAACATAATATGTAAACTCCATCATCATCATCATCACGGCTAGCACTTTTACAGTGCCTACTATATGTCAAGTGGGCAGTTAGGTGGCACAGTGCATAGAGCGCCAAGCCTAGACTCAGGAGGACCTGAGTTCAAATTCGACCTCAGATACTTACTAGCTATATAACTCTGGACAAGTCACTTCACCCTGTTTGCCTCTGTTTCCTCATTTGCAAAATAAGCTGGAGAAGCCAATGGCAAAGCATTCCAGTATCTCTGCCAAGAAAACCCCAAATGGGGTCATGAAGAGTCAGGCATGACTATCGACGAAACAGCAACTGTACTAAGCACTTAATCCTCATGACAACCCAGGAAAGAAGGTGCTATTATCATCCCCATTAAGTTGTGTGGCAGGAACCCACAATCTCAACTGAGAAGACAAAGGTAAACAGAAGTTAAGTGACTTGCTCGAGGTCACATAGCTAGTAAGTGTCTAAGGTCAGATTTGAACTCAGCTCTTCCTGACTCTGTTCCTTTTTACTCCGTCATCTTGGGCAAGTCATTTACCTCTCTTGACCTCAGTGTCTCCATCTGGAAAATGAAGGGATGGGATTAGATGACTTCTAATGATTCTTCCAGATCTACATCTGTGACCCTATGAAGGTTCATTTCTCTTTAAAGGCAGGGCAAGGGTACAGACAACCTCAAATAATAGATAACACAAAATCCGACAATATCTGGCTTTGAGATTCATCATGAGATTTTTCTTGCAGTGACTTGGTCTTTCTAATTATGTTTTGCTTAGGCTGAAAAATGAATTTGCTTTCCTTGAGTACATAGCAGCTGAGTGGTGAAAGGGTGAGAGAGCACAAGAGCAGTGTGGGTAATTGTTGGGGGCGTGGATAGGAAGCTGCCCTGGAGGTTGTCCAAAACTTAATCATCTGCTTAGCTCTCACTTCTCTGGGACTGTCAGTCCCAGTTGAACCATCATCCTCCCTTTCTCTGAATTTCAGTGGAGTGGTGGAAAACGGTATTCTGAGAGAAGGACTGAAGGCTGAGAAAAGCTGATGAGTTGTGTCTGGCGAACATTTGCTCTGAAGTAGGAGCATCAAGAAACCCAGGACCTGAATAGTGTGCAAATGCACCAGGAAATAAGGAAGCCCCCAGACAGATGCTCAGGGGATACACATGCCATCCCCTTGTCTGGACCCATTAAAATCCCTGTAACATGTATAGCTGTGTCCCCAAGCCCTTGAGGTCTGAAGCCTTGGGAGCTATATGCAAATCTTAGGCTTTCTGTGCTGGGATTTCTCAGCAAGTGGGGCACAGACTCTGATTGAGAGTGAATAAAATATTGAATTCTGCAGTGAACACTGTCTCTCTGGCTTTCCCAGAATCCTGACCTATGCTATCATTAGCACACACAGAACCAGGAATTGAGACCCTCTTATGATCATACTAGAGCAGCTCAGGTGGTGGGTTTCTACAGAGCTAGGGAATGAGGAGTCATAGTTAGAATGATGGCACAAAAACCCTGTTGCCCCACATTGGTGGCCATGACAAGGGGAAGCAGATATCCTAATAATGCCATTCTAACAATCAATGACCAAAATATCCCTTGTCACCAGAAATGGAGAAGGCTCTCAGAGCTACCCTTCAGAATATAGAATGTCATCTCCTGGTGAGTAGGAATGGGAGGGTTCAAAAGGAAAGGATGGAACCATCGGGACCCTGAAAGCTTTTGCCCTTAGTACTTTCCCAGGACAGGAACCCACACTAAGGAAGCAGGTGTGAAGTTTCCCCTCCAAAAAATATTCCTGATATTCCAGATGCCTGCTCAGTGTGGTTCCTCTCACTGAGAGCTAAGAATTATACCCATGAAAGGCAGAACAAGGAGGAGAAAAGCCAGGCAAGAAGGGAGAGGGAAGAGGGCAGAATAAGGAGGAAAAAATGGAGAGAAGAAAAAGGGAAGCTAATAGATGGGAGTGAAGGAACAGAGCAACAAGGAGAATTGAGCCGTTAAAGGAGATTTTGTAGATGGGGAGGTTAGCTTCTGGATCCTAATCCTACCTGGCACATTAACTGCCTCTTTAGGATTATACAAGGATTTTAAGAGGTCTGCCTCAGTTTCCCTGCACAAGGAAGGCAATGGTCTTTATCTGATTCTATGGAACCTTATGCAGGATAATTAGCCAATCACTACAATTTTCTTTCATTGAGAAAAGTTCCATTTAAATTTCCAGAATTTATGAAAGGCTTGTGAATATCTAATTATTTACATCTTTAAGTGTTCTCTTCTCTCCACAAAGAAAAGGTAGATGACTATCCCTAGATGCCTGGCATCTCTTCAGCTGGTAATATTACAATGCCTACCTAATATGCTTTAGAAAGGAAACCTCATTCGAACTAAAACAAAGAAAAAATGATTTCTTCTCTCCTGTTTTATTTCTTCAGTGTTGGGAGCATGCAGACTCATACTCTCTGTGTGCTACATGCTCTAATACTCAGAAAATTCAATCTTCACCTGACTGAGAATAGAGCCACCATGGACATTCTGTCTCCTCCTTTCTCTCCTCCCTCCCCACCCCCATCCTCATCCTTCCATTACTCAAGTTTCTCTCCTGCAGGGACATTGAAGAATTGCTTCAGCAGGTTGTGAATGATGAAGGAAGAAATATGAAATCCTTCTTTGGTGCTTAGGGAGAGAGGGAGGGAGGGCGGGAGGGAGCAACAGAGATTTAAGAGGAGGAGAAATGAAAGGAAAACAGTGGAATGTTGAGAGAGAGGAGGAGAGAGCAGAGACAAAAAAGGATAAATAGAAAGGGTCCAGGAAGGAAATGAAAGAGACATTGGTTGTAGCATAGATGATCCAATTACAGAATTGGAAGAGTTCTCAAGGACCATTTGGTCCAACTCCTCCCTGCCATTTCCTCATCCCTATTTCACAGAGTGAGGACAAGTAGCATTGGAGATATTAGAGCTTGTGTGGGGTTTCATCAAGCTCCCACTTTTAGCATTGCCAGGATCCTAATTCCCAGCAGTCCAGTTTCTAGTCCCTGGTTTCATATGCTATTACACTGTCCTCTGCTCTCCATCCCTCCATCAATGAAGGGATTGTTTTTACAGAAGCTAAAATCCAACTCCTCCACCCCCGACTTCAGAGAGAGGTTGGTTCCCTTTTCTCCTATGGCAGGAGATTTTCCTGGCTTCTTCTATGTAATTGACTTTGTCTTTGACTAGGACCTAGAATCTCCTTAAGTAAAACACTTTCATTCTTCCTCATTAGTCAGTCTGCCTCACATCCACAGAGCATCAGATCTGGCAAACAGGTATATTGCAATCTTTTTCTTCTGATTCCAAACCTGTGCAGGCCTCATTCAGCTGGTTTGGAAAGGTACACGTTGTCAGCAGTCCACAATGGACAATAATCTCTTGCTAACTAACCCATCCAAATCATTCCAGCATGTTGAATCTACAAAGAAAGGTGAGAATGGAGATGCTTCCCAATTTGCTTGACAAGGAAGGTGCATTCATTCCAAGCTTCCAAGATGCAAGCACAAATTACGTTGGCTGATGCCTGTCCAATAGGCACCCTTCTCCTGTCCCATAGCCAGCCTGCTCATGTCCAATCTGATTGATTGACTGCCTGACGCTGACAGCCTAATGAGCGATTACCCCACACATGCTGGAACCCAAAGCTGAGTAATGGATTGATTGACATGCCCAGGATCTGACTTCATCCACAGCCCTCCTTGTGGATAATGTTAATGGCTAGGGAATTAAAATATAGCTTCTTGACTAATGAATGCAGCTTGTTCCTTATATTTACATATGCCTACCACATCTCTGGAAGACAGCAAGCAGTAACAATTTCTAAATTATTTATCAGATCCCTATCCTCCACCCCAAAAGAGAGTTTTCATAAGCATTCATTTATTTATTACATGGACCAATATGTAGAGTAATTGCTTGGGTTTTGAGACTTCTTTTTCCTATGGATTTCCCCCCTATTCAGCAGCAGGGGGGAAAAAAAGAGAGAAAATACCATGTCACTGTCATTTGAATCATAATAGCTACAAATTCACTCCCCTGAATAAATAGAGAGGCTTATTTATCAAACACAGACAAGATGTCTGTCGAGTTGTTAACAGAGGGAGAGAGATTTGAGTAGGCAGAAGCAATTGCAAAAGTTTGCATATCTACAAAGCTCTCCTGGGAGGAGCAGCCAGCTCCCTCCCGGCCCTAGAACCTAGAAGTTGCAGCTTTGGTTAAGAGACTTGATTGGCCAGCGGAACTTGGCCTGTCAGAATTGATCAAGAGATAAAACACGGGAACTAGGGGAAGGGGAGAGGAGCCTGCTGGGGGCCTGCATCTCATCAGAAGGAGCCAATGACAGCGTTCTCTCACTTCTCCTCCCCTCCCTACCCCCAGGACCTTGTAGGCGCTCATTAAGGATGAGATACCAGGAGGGATGCACAGAGCCCAGTGGTGAAGTCTTCTGTTCAGTTCACACTTGGAGGGGTCTGGGAAAACAGAAGGAAAAGTCTTTAGGCCAAACTTATTTTTTAAACATTTTTCAGTCTTTCATTTTGTGGTTCTAACATTGTCATTTTCGTCTTTCATTTGTGCTCTTGGCCTTTTCTCAGTTGGAGGGGTCTAAGGGCTGCTGCTGAATCCGCTCCTAAACAAATCCCCCTGAATGTCTCTGGTCTCCTATCTTCTCCCAGACCTAAGATCTCAGTCCTGTTGTCTGCAGCCAAAAGGCAGAGGGTTACCTTACAATGTGAAAACTTTGTAGTCATTTATACTGAGAATAGAATTGGGGGTGTGGGGGGTGGTTAAACTAATTCAGAAGAGTGGAGATACCTCCAAAATTTTTTTTTCCCCTGTCGTCGATCACAGAACTGGAACAAAGAGGGGCATTGGAGATAATTTAGTCTAGACCTCTCATTTTGCAGAGGAGGAAACTGAGACCCGGAGAGTTTCCCAAGGTTGCTTGGTTAATTAATGACATGGCTGGAATGAGAATGGAGGTTTATTTGCTTGAGGTCTGAGAATCTATTAGATAAGGCTGCCCCCACCCCCAGAGCTATTCCACGCTCAAATAATAGACCAGATTCTATCTTCTTCTAAACCTCCCTGGTGGTATTTTACAGGTTCATCTTTCTCTGCACAGTGATTCAACACTTCTCCTTCTCTGACTAGGGAGCAATTAATCCTCTCTCCTTTAGACCCCCAAACTAGCCTGTACTGCAACTATCTTGAAAGCTGAAGATTCCCCAGGAGAGAAGGAGGAAAGTGTAATATAACCCAAAGCAACAACAAGGATCAGAAAGTTCAAAGCCTGGCCAATGAGAGAGAATAAAACTCTCACCGTGAGGCTCACCCCAGCCCTTCATGGGCTGTCATTTGTAAAATCACATCTCCACCTGCAGAACATTCTTCCCAGCTGGCAGTCAGGAGTTCAGAGGTCAAATGATAAAAGAAACACTGACTTCTCATTTGCATTCTGCCAGGTCACAGAGGATCCTGGGGGAGAGAGAAAGGGGGACCCAGGAGTTTAAAAGGGGGCACTTTGCAATGCTCTGAGAGCCTTTGTGATGAACTAAGTATCGTCTTAAAAGTGGAACAGAAAGGTAACTGCCTATTAACTCTTCTATTTTCTGAATGCCCATAGCACTTAATCCATGTATTTGGGCACTGAGCAATCTACTGTCCTGGATTATTCTGATGTATAAATTCAGAGAATGTTAGCATTGGAAACACCTTATAGACTATTTAGCCCAAGGCTTTCATTTCGCAGATGAGGAAACTGCTACCTAGAGTGGCAAAGTGATTTATCCTTGGTCACATAGCTAATTACTGGCAGAGCTGAGACCTTAGGGAAGGTCCCCTCTAGAAGTGGAAGGGGCATCAGAAGCCATGTTGCTCATAGGTCATCTGGGTAATGGTTTGATTGAGATTGCCAACGATCTGACTAGCAGATTTCTACAGATCTGACTTGCCCCCATCTAACAGATGAGGAAACTAAGGTACAGTGAGGTAAAGGAATTTGCATAAGGTTACATGAGTAGTAAGTATCCAAGAATGATCTTCTAACTCCAGAGCTAGGCTTATTCCCACCGTGTGATCTTTTCCTACTACCAGAGGATCTCCTTTTGGATTCCTGTACCCCTTCGCGTCTGGTAAACCTTGCCATAACCCCAATTCAAAACTTAATATAAAAGGGGAAAAATGCTAAAATTTGCCATGCGTTTCCACATAAAAAATAAAATGAAATAAGGAGATTAATTTTTCATAAATAAGACTTTGATTTATAACAACTTTCTTCCTCATGAACACTACTACTTTTGTAATATTATGGGATGGTAATTTAATTATTTTCCAAATATTCCTCATCTTCCTTCCAAAGGTACATGTAACCCATGTTGGGAACTCCTGCCTTATGCCATGCATGTATGTGCACCATTTTCTCCCTAAGGGAACAATAAACTCTGATAGTAAGGTCAACAAGCATTTATTAAATTCTTACTATGTGCCTGGCCGTGCTAAGAGCTAGGGATGTGAAGAAATGTAAAAACCCAAACAAAAAAAACCAGTCCCTGCCCTCAAGGAACTCATAATCTAATTGGAGAGACAATATACAAACTATGTGAAAACAAGAAATAGATAACAAGATATATGCGTATATGTATATCTACAGATACGTATATATGTGTATTTATATGATCCTGTTACATTCCTTTGAATCTTCCACAGTCCCTGGGCACTGTTGAGTACTGAACAGATGCTCAGTTAGTCCTTGTTGAGTTGGAATTCAGCAGATTGGTTCTTTCTATAGTTAATTTCACCTATTGATGGTAGGGAAAGGAACCAGTGGCACAAATAACGCAACACAAATGAGTAATTCAAAAACCATTTTGGTTAAGCAGATGAACACAATTTGATTTGCAGCAAATTAACTTTCCTAATATTATTTTGTTTAGGCTGCTGTTACACTGGGTTTGTTCTCTGAGCACCTACTAACAGGTGGAAAGAGAAGGCAGTGCAGAAACGCGTTAGAAGGGCAGAACCTGTAGATAAGGGATAATCTTCAATTGCCCTGGTAGCTCCCTGTACTTTGGGCACAGATGAGAGGAGCTATGGGGTGGCTTGGGCACTGGTGAGCTGTAGGATACTTAACCTATTTAAGCTTCAGTTTCTTCATTTACAAAATCATGATATTTGCATCACCTCTCTCACAGGACTGTCATGAGGACAAGTGAGGACAGAGGTATACAATGCTTTACAAAAGCTGAGTTATAATTGCTGTTCTAGCTTTCATTGATTGATCCAATTCTCAGCACAGTGCCTGGCACATAGTAGGCATTTAAGAACTCATTACTGGTTGATTGGTTGATTGATTCACTCTAGTAGCCAGGTTTATGATTAAGACTTTTCCACTAACAATCCACAAAGTAGATATTCCATCTTCTTTGAAGAGATGAACATAGTGGGAGTACACATTGGTCACTCCAGGCTTTATCCACTTGGGATCCCAACCAACTTCGGAAAGTTCTAGTATTTCAATTAACTTACAAAAATAGACAGCATCTGAGTACCTGAACGTCTCTCTTTTCCTGCCTCCCTGTTGGGATGCATTGTATTATAAATAACAATAAGCCGCCCCAGTCAAAGGATGTAATTGAATCTCTTCTTTCTGCTGACACAAGCGGAGCTCCCTTGAGTGAGTTACGATGTGTATATTTAATTTGGAGACATGGAGAGGAAGTCAA